>NW_027362763.1:16642279-17353529 GCF_046119375.1 Phyllobates terribilis
AAATGGCTGGTGACATGTGGAAGGCTGTAGCTGTGGAGGAAAAAAAAATCAGTGCCTGTAGCTGCATATGGTAATTTTCACTGGATATCCTTCCCCCACCTTTCATGATAACGCCGGAGAGCAGCGGATGGGTTCCTTACGACCTTCTCGGTACACGTCAAAAAAAAGTTTGCGATTTCTCGGCCAGCAGCAATGACAGGTCTGATATGTTCTGCGTAGACTTTGAACCACTGAAAAAGAAAAAAAAAACTTAATCTCGAGTTTTTCATGAGGACAACAGAGGGGTTTCAACCCCATGTGGAGTCGGGTAGCCCGGGTCCCCTGGCTTGTAGAAACCTTACCGAATGTTCTTCCTCTGAAAGCACGAACGATGCTACTTGAGTGGATGCACACTTGTGCGTTTTCACACCGACAATCGTCTTTCGAACACCGCGGTACATGTGATAGGTCCTCCCGTTCCACTCTGAAACCTAAGGTGTAAAAAGAAGGGAGATGATTGAGACGGTTCCGCAATTACCGCTGCCCATGCAGACTAACACTACTTACGGTCAAATTGCGCACAACACCTGGCCTTTAGAGGTGTCTTAGAATCAGAAGGGCCTGGAGGTACAGAATAACTTCCCTTCGGTCCTCTTCTGATCCCCCGTCCTGGACATTCTCTATGCTCGCTAGAAATGTGGGTCTCGCTTCGTCCAGTATTTTCTGGCAGTCATTCGGTGTCTTCGAGGGCTTCATCAGCGTATCGTACCTGTGGGGTGAAATACAGTTATATCATTTTTTTTACCCAACAGCCGAAGTTTTGGTAAAAATCTTTCCGAATATTGGCTACCTCTTGCTCACTGAGTCTTGGCAGACTCCCCTGTGCAAGGTGTTACGCAGGTCCTCCGTAAAGCTCATAAACACCTCACACGCCCGGTATAGCTGAGGATTCTCTATGCTCAGTTGTGTGCCCCTCATCTGATAGGTGGTGAATCGCCGAATGTGTTTCAGTATTTTGAGGGAGGTCTGGTTGGATAGTTTGAGGCTGCTGAGTTTTTTAAAAAAAATCATTCACTTTTGTTGGTTTGGTTAAGTACTCCAGAGTTAAAAATCTTGGGTTGATAAAGAAAAGAAACCGCGCAACATTCGATACCTCCTGGTTACAATTAGGGACCCCACGTGTTACAGTCAAATATGTGCGGAAGCTCTTCTACATGGGGCTATTCACTGAGTGACGCATATACAAGCCGGCGGCCGTTCTAGCCAGGGAGCTTTCGTTTCTCCATTGCCCAGACTGAATGTTTTGTGTGCTGACGTCCATGGCCTCAATGGGGTCCGACTCGGGGCATGGGGCTCCCTCAAAATTGTCTGGAGACTGTTCAGGGACAAGCGCGTCTATCATATGTGAATATGACTACACAGGGGGCACGTAGCATGGGGGCAAACAGTGTGTTGGCGCCTGGGTCTGTCCTACAGAGGTCAGCGGTATGTTTTCTAACTGAAATGTGGGTTTGTTTACTATAAAAACCCTTGTGTGTGAGTCAGCCTCTGGGGTGATCCTTACTGAGCACAGCTGCAGGTGACATGCACCCATGGGGATGACACCCCTGTGGGTGAGTCGGCCTCAGGGGTGACCCTTACTGACCACCGCTGCAGGTGACATGCACCGATGGGGATGACATCTCTGTGGGTGAGTCGGCCTTTGGGGTGAACCTTACTGAGCACCGCTGCAGGTGACATGCACCCATGGGGATGACACCCCTGTTGGTGAGTCAGCTTCTGGGGTGATCCTTACTGAGCACCGCTGCAGGTGACCTGCACCCATGGGGATGACACCCCTATGGATGAGTCAGCCTCTGGGGTGACCCTTACTGAGCACCGCTGCTGCAGGTGACATGCACCCGTGGCGATGACACCCCTGTGGGTGAGTCAACCTCTGGGATGATCCTTACTGAGCACCATTGCTGCAGGTGACATGCACCCGTGGGGATGACACCCCTGTGAGTGAGTCAGCCTCTGGGGTGATCCTTACTGAGCACCGCTGCAGGTGACATGCACCCGTGGGGATAACACCCCTGTGGGTGCGTCAGCCTCTGGGGTGATCCTTACTGAGCACCGCTGCAGCAGGTGACATGCACCTGTGGGGATGACCCCTGTGGGTGTGTAAGCCTCTGGGGTGACCCTTAATGAGAAAAGCTGCAGGTTACATGCACCGATGGGGATGACACCCCTGTGTGTGAGTCAGCCTCTGGGGTGATCATTACTGAGCACAGCAGCTGCAGGTGACATGCTCCCATGGGGATGACACCCTTGTGTGTGACTCAGCCTCTGGGGTGATCCTTACTGAGCACCGCTGCAGGTGACATGCACCCATGGGGATAAAACACCCCTGTGGGTGCGTCAGCCTCTGGGGTGATCCTTAATGAGCACCGCTGCTGCAGGTGACATGCACCTGTGGGTTTGTCAGCCTTTGCCTTTGCGGTGACCCTTACTGAGAACCGCTGCAGGTGACATGCACCCGTGGGGATGACACCCCTGTGGGTAAGTCAGCCTCTGGGGTGATCCAAACTGAGCACCTCTGCAGGTTACATGCACCGATGGGGATGACACCCCTGTGTGTGAGTCAGCTTCTGGGGTGATCCAAACTGAGCACCGCCGCTGCAGGTGACATGCACCCATGAGGATGACACCTCTGTGGGTGAGTCAGGCTCTGGGGTGATCCTTACTGAGCACCGCTGCAGGTTACATGCACCCGTGGGGATGACACCCCTGTGGGTAAGTCAGCCTCTGGGGTGATCCAAACTGAGCACCGCTGCAGGTGACATGCACCCATGGGGATAACATCTCTGTGGGTAAGTCAGCCTCTGGGGTGATCCTTATTGAGCACCGCTGCAGGTGACATGCACCCGTGGGGATGACACCCCTGTGGGTAAGTCAGCCTCTGGGGTGATCCAAACTGAGCACCTCTGCAGGTGACATGCACCCATGGGAATGATACCCCTGTGGGTAAGTCAGCCTCTGGGGTGATCCTTACTGAACACCGCTGCAGGTGACATGCACCCATGGGATGACACCCCTGTGGTTGAGTCAGCCTCTGGGGTGTTCCTTACTGAGCACCGCTGCAGGTGACATGTACCCATGGGGATGACACCTCTGTGAGTGAGACAGCCTCTGGGGTGATTCTTACTGAGCACAGCTGCAGGTAACATGCACCCGTGGGGATGACACCCCTGTGGGTAAGTCAGCCTCTGGGGTGATCCAAACTGGGCACCGCTGCAGGTGACATGCTCCCATGGGGATGACACCCTTGTGGGAGAGTTAGCCTCTGGGGTGATCCTTACTGTGCACCGCTGCAGGTGACATGCACCCATGGGGATGACACCCCTATGGATGAGTCGGCTTCTGGCGTGACCGTTACTGAGCACCGCTGCAGGTGACATGCACCGATGGGGATGACATCCCTGTGGGTGAGTCGGCCTCTGTGGTGATCCTTACTGAGCACCGCTGCAGGTGACATGCACCCATGGGGATGACACCTCTGTGGGTGAGTCGGCCTCTGGGGTGATCATTACTGAGCAGCGCTGCAGGTGACATGCTCCCATGGGGATGACACCCTTGTGTGTGAGTCAGCCTGTGGGGTGACCCTTACTGAGCACTGCTGCAGGTGACATGCACCCATGGGATGACACCCCTGTGGGTGAGTCAGCTACTGGGGTGATCCTTACTGAGCACCGCTGCAGGTGACATGCACCCATGGGGATGACACCCTTATGGATGAGTCAGCCTCTGTGGTGACCCTTACTGAGCACCGCTGCAGGTGACATGCACCCATGGGATGACACCCCTATGGATGAGTCAGCCTCTGGGGAGATCCTTACTGAGCACCGCTGCAGGTGTCATGCACGCATGGGATGACACCCCTGTGGTTGAGTCAGCCTCTGGGGTGTTCCTTACTGAGCACCGCTGCAAGTAACATGCACCCATGGGGATGACACCTCTGTGAGTGAAACAGCCTCTGGGGTGATCCTTACTGAGCACTGCTGCAAGTAACATGCACCCATGGGGATGACACCCCTGTTAGTGAGTCAGCCTCTGGGGTGATCCTTACTGAGCACCACTGCAGGTGACATGCACCGATGGAGATGACATCCCTGTGGGTGAGTCGGCCTCTGTGGTGATCCTTACTGAGCACCGCTGCAGGTGACATGCTCCCATGGGGATGACACCCTTGTGTGTGAGTCAGCCTGTGGGGTGACCCTTACTGAGCACCGCTGCAGGTGACATGCACCCATGGGATGACACCCCTGTGGGTGAGTCAGCTACTGGGGTGATCCTTACTGAGCACCGCTGCAGGTGACATGCACCCATGGGGATGACACCCCTATGGATGAGTCAGCCTCTGTGGTGACCCTTACTGAGCACCGCTGCAAGTGACATGCACCCATGGGGATGACACCCCTGTGGTTGAGTCAGCCTCTGGGGTGATCCTTACTGAGCATCGCTGGAGGTGACATGCACCCATGGGATGACACCCCTGTGGTTGAGTCAGCCTCTGGGGTGTTCCTTACTGAGCACCGCTGCAGGTGACATGTACCCATGGGGATGACACCTCTGTGAGTGAGACAGCCTCTGGGGTGATCCTTACTGAGCACAGCTGCAGGTAACATGCACCCGTGGGGATGACACCCCTGTGGGTAAGTCAGCCTCTGGGGTGATCCAAACTGAGCACCGCTGCAGGTGACATGCACCCGAGGGGATGACACCCCTGTGGGTAAGTCAGCCTCTGGGGTGATCCTTACTGAGCACCGCTGCAGGTGACATGCACGCATGGGGATGACACCCCTGTGGGTCAGTCGGCCTCTGGGGTGAACCTTACTGAGCACCGCTACTGCAGGTGATATGCACCCATGGGGATGACAACCCTGTTAGTGAGTCAGCCTCTGGAGTGATCCTTAATGAGCACCGCTGCAGGTGACATGCACCCATGGGGATGACACCTCTGTGAGTGAGTCAGACTCTGGGGTGATACTTACTGAGCACCGCTGCAGGTGACATGCACCCATGGGGATGACACCTCTGTGGGTGAGTCAGCCTCTGGGGTGATACTTACTGAGCACCGCTGCAGGTGACATGCACCCATGGGATGACACCCCTGTGGGTGAGTCAGCTTCTGGGGTGATCCTTACTGAGCACTGCTGCAGGTGACATGCAGCCATGGGGATGACACCCCTGTGGGTAAGTCAGCCTCTGGGGTGATCCTTACTGAGCACCGCTGCAGGTTACATGCACCCATGGGGATGAGACCCCTGTGTTTGAGTCAGCCTCTGGGGTGATCCAAACTGAGCACCGCCGCTGCAGGTTACATGCACCCATGGGGATGAGACCCCTGTGTTTGAGTCAGCCTCTGGGGTGATACTTACTGAGCACCGCTGCAGGTGACATGCACCCATGGGATGACACCCCTGTAGGTGAGTCGGACTCTGGGGTGACCCTTACTGAGCACTGCTGCAGGTGACATGCACCGATGGGGATGACATCCCTGTGGGTGAGTCAGCCTCTGGGGTGATCCTTACTGAGCACCGCTGCAGGTGACATGGACCCGTGGGGATAACACCCCTGTGGGTGAGTCAGCCTCTGGGGTGATCCTTACTGAGCATCGCTGCTGCAGGTGACATGCACCGATGGGGATGACATCCCTGTGGGTGAGTCGGCCTCTTGGGTGACCCTTACTGAGCACATCTGCAGGTGACATGCACCGATTGGGATGACATCCCTGTGGTTGAGTCGGTCTTTGGGGTGACCCTTACTCAGCACCGCTGTAGGTGAAATGCACCCATGTGGATGACACCCCTGTGGGTGAATCAGCTTCTGGAGTGATCCTTACTGAGCACCGCTGCAGGTGACATGCACCCATGTTGATGACACCCCTGTGGGTGAGTCAGCCTCTGAGGTGACCCTTACTGAGCACTGCTGCTGCAGGTGACATGCACCCGTGGGGATGTGTGGCACCCCATGGGTCTGGTTGCCACAGTAATAGAAATATTATGTCTGAGAGCAAGTGGGAGGTTTCTCTGGTCAGGAGCCCTAAGCATGCAACACTGCCCGCCCAGACCTGGGAGGGGAAGAATTTGCCCTATATAAACTGGGTCTGGGGCGGGATTGGAGAGTGAAGTCCCAGACAGAGACGCAGTCAGGTCGGGAGGACAGCAGACATAGGGAAAGCAAGAACTAGGAGCTCTGTAGGAGCAGGAGCGAGTGCCAGAGGCTGGAAGCTAGATAGCTCGCCTTGGCTGAAGACACCAAACCCGGACACGGAGTCCGAGGCTGTGGGGACATCCAGGTCCAGCAGCAGAATCCAACCGGCAGGGGATTCCATGTCCTCTGGCCATAGAAGCCCGGAAGCACGGTCACAAGCAAGGGACCAGCACCGCCATTGTGAAGTGGAGGCTAACAGAAGGCCCCAAGTCACCGGCCATACGGGTGAGCACCACACGGTATACTCAGGGACGTGGGCTACTTCTACCCGCACACAGCAAGGTAGCCAGGAAAGAGTGCAGATAGACGGGGAGGCCTACAACTCCACCTGGCCAGGGGGAGATCCTGCTAGCTCTCAGACTGACCAGGCCTCTACTGCTAGCCAGTACTCCCGGGAGGGTCTGCTTTATACCATCAGTAAAGACCCTGAACTGCACCACACGTCTCTGTGTTTCATCGCCGCGCCAGCACCATGAGTACTGGGATGCTCACACCATCACTCCCATCATCCACACTAGCTGCCCTGAGGCAATACTTCTCCCGTGGGGAGTTATCCCATACTTGGCTGCGCATACAACATCAGCCTTAGCGGTCTGCAGCGGCGGTCCCCACTGACCGCAATCCACGGGTGGCGTAGTCGGACACTTGTTACAACATTAAGACTGCCACTGGTTTGACCGCCCTGGGCACGGACCGGGTCACAGCCACGGAAGACTACAACCCCCAGCGATCCGGCTCCGGGTATCCCCTGCACAGCACAGGCCCAGGGGCGCGTCAACTTTGGCGTAGTCGGCAGGATTTCGTGCCCGCAACCACCGGGTACTGCGTGCCTGAAAAAGACTTTTGTACTTACCTGTGGCGAAGTTTCCCGCCGTCCGGAGTCGTTTCCCGCCATCGGACGCCATCTTGGGTCGTTTCCCGCCGTCTTCTGCCGTCTTCCCGCCATCCGCAGCTGCTTCCCGCCATCTTCAGGACGCTGCGCGGGAAGAAGAGGGGCGTGGACGCCGAAAACACGCGAGATCCGAAGCTCCGCCCCACACACTGATGCTGCGCAAGGTCCTGGAAGGGAGGAAGAGCGACGCTGACGTCATCGGAGCGCGACTCCAGGTCCTCTACCCCGACGATTGACTGCGGAGCCGCGGCCTACGGAAGAAGAGCATCGCAAGGTAGGCCACGGTCCACTAGGGGGGTAGAAGGATGTCGGATACCGAGGGGAGCTCCACCGCCACACCGGCCGCCAGCGCAACCGCTGCTGCGGTCATGCCATTCACCATGCCCTATATCGCGGGGGCAACCTGGCTGCCCCAGTACTCAGGGGAGTCACATACCCTAAGTGACTTTAGGGAAAGACTGGATAGCCTCTTCCAGGAATACCCCCTCACGGACGAGCAAAAAGTGAGCATCCTGGTGGCCCAGTTAATCGGGGCAACCCAAAGGAAGGTAAAGTCCTGGTCACCTGGGAAGAAGAGGACTGTCAGAGAAATACTAGCCCGGCTGAAAGACACATTTGACACCCGCACCTCAGCCGAGATAAAACTAAGATTTTACGGGTGCAAACAACGGGCACACGAAAGTATAAGAGACTATGCTCTAAACCTACAAGAGGCCCTGAGAGCCATTAAGCAGGCAGACCCTGACAGCGTGGGAAATGAAGACAAGCTGTTGACCGAACAATTTATTGAGGGTCTACTGTGCAATGCCCACCGAACCCAGTTGCGGGCAATGGCCTTACAGGACCCTGACCTGGACTTTGCACAGTTCAAGGACAGAGCCATCCGGGTTCTCCGAGAACCGGCACCAGGTGGCGCTGTGACCCACAGGCGCCCTGCTATCACTTATCACCAGGAGACGGCGCCCTTGGCTGCAGGGCCTGTGGGAGCTGATGCGCAGGCTTTAAACAATAACCCGGCTACAGACCTGCACCATGAGGTCCAAGAGCTGACTAAAAGCGTTGCCGCCCTAACCAGAACTGTGCAGTCTTTACAGGTCTCTTCTCCAGGAAAGATCCAGCTGGCATCCGGACCGGAGGATGTCCCGTGGCACCGACAGAGGAGGATCCCACCATCCAGAGGAAGACCCAGCGACCGGTACAACGAGGACGTACGACCCATCTGCCGCCGCTGCAATCAACCCGGACATATGGCAAGGTACTGTCATTTAAATGGGCACAACCTGGGGTAGAGGGCCAACCCCCAGGCCTAAGATCATGAGGACCATCGAACTGGCGTGACAAATACGTAGGGGGACGTCCGCTCTTGCCTGTCGTACTGGATGGCATTCCTATGAGTGCCCTACTAGACACTGGGTCACAGGTGACTACCATCCCGTACGTGCTCTTCAAGCGGTACTGGAATGACTCGGACATAACCCGCTACCCAGATGACGACCTGAGCATTATAGCCAGCAATGGTCAGCCCGTGCCCCAGATAGGATTTAAAGAAGTGACCATCAAGGTCGGTAAAGTTGAACTGCCGGCACAAGGACTTATCATTGTGGACATTGACCGTTGCAAGAGTCACCCAAAGATAACCCTAGGTACTAACGTAATTGAAAACTGTCTTGCAGAGGTGATTCTTATTTTGCAGCAGGTTGCCAAGAATGCCAGTTCCAGCCAGCAGCGTGTGCTCCAAAAAGAGATCCGGGCACTGATGAAGCGGCAACAAGTGGAACTATCTGGTGGTGAGATAGGTAGCGTGAGAATGTGTGACCCGTTCCCTATTGCCATGCCCCCAAAAAGTGAGATGATGATTTGGTGCCGGGCAGCTATTGGTCTAAGAGGTAGAGACTACCAAGCAATGGTAGAACCCGTCTACTCAGACAGTAGGCCCACCATTTTGACAGCACGGGGGGTGGTCGATGTACGCCATGGGAGGGTGTCCGTCCGCATCATAAATATCGGGGAGAGAGAAGTATACCTGCCCCGGTATGCCACGCTAGCCAAATTATTCACCATCAACCAGAACTCTGTACAGGCCGTGGAACCCTTGCCCCCATCTCAACCAGAGGAAGGTAACGGCTCTAAGAAATCAATGGAGGACTGGTGTCAGCAACTGCATTTGGGTACTGACTCCACTCCTTCACACCAAAAACAGAGAGTCTATCGGGTGGTTCAAGAGTACGAGAGAGTGTTTAGCAAACACCCACTGGACTTCGGGCGAGTAAAGGGGGTAGAACATCACATCCCCACGGGAGACCATCCTCCCATAAAGGAGAGATACCGACCCGTACCCCCTGCACACTATCAACACGCCAAGGGGATGCTAAAAGACATGAAGGAGGCTGGGGTAATTAGGGACAGCTGTAGCCCCTGGGCAGCTCCACTAGTCTTAGTGAAAAAGAAAGACAACACCATGAGAATGTGTGTAGACTACAGGAAGGTCAACCGTATCACACACAAAGATGCGTACCCGTTACCAAGGATAGAAGAGTCCTTAGCTGCATTAAAATCTGCTAACTTCTTTTCTACTTTGGATCTCACTAGCGGGTACTGGCAGGTTCCTGTAGCAGAGGCGGACCGGGAGAAGACCGCATTCACCACCCCGATGGGACTCAGCGAATTTAACTGTATGCCGTTCGGGCTCTGCAACGCACCAGGAACCTTCCAACGGTTGATGGAATGCTGTCTGGGACACCGGAACTTCGAGACGGTCCTATTATACCTGGACGATGTCATGGTCTATTCCAAGACCTATGAGGACCATCTGGAACACCTGGCCGAAGTGTTTGAAGCTCTGGCAAACTACGGCTTAAAGGTAAAACCCTCAAAGTGTCATCTACTGAAGCCAAAGGTACAGTACCAGGGACACGTGGTGAGTGCTGACAGAGTGGCTCCCGACCCTGACAAGATCACCGTGATTAAGGACTGGCCAAGACCATCCAGCATAAAGGAAGTGCGGCAGTTCCTCGGGTTGGTAGGCTACTACCGAAGATTCATTCCCGGTTTTACCAAGAAGGCAGCTCCTATGCAGGACCTCCTGATAGGCCAGTCCAGGAAGGCCAAAAACCAGAAGCCACCCTTCAAATGGGAAAAGCTGGAAGAGTAGTCCTTCCGCCAGCTGAAGATGGCCCTCACGGGGGATGAAATCCTGGCGTACCCTGATTACAGCCAGCCCTTTATCCTCCACACGGACGCAAGCAACATCTGGCTAGGAGCCGTACTGTCCCAGATCCAGCAGGGGAGAGAACGGGTAATTGCTTACGCCAGCCGAAAACTGCGACCCACGGAAAAAACCCCTGAGAATTACAGCTCGTTCAAGCTAGAGTTCCTGGCAGTGGTGTGGGCAGTAACCGAACGTTTCAAGCATTACCTTGCCTCTTCCAGGTTCACCGTGTACACGGACAACAACCCGTTGACACACCTGGACACTGCAAGACTGGGTGCCCTGGAGCAGAGATGGATGGCCCGCCTGTCCAATTATGAGTTCACGATCAAATACCGGGCAGGACGCTCCAATACCAACGCGGACGCCCTGTCCAGGATGCCAAACCTACCAGACGGAGGGGAAGATCCAGAAGAACTGGAAGAGGTTGAACTCCCTGCGTTCCATCGTCATGGGATTACCCAGTATTCCCACCGTGTGAGGGGCCAGCGATCCGTTACTTTCAACCCCTTACCCCACTACAACTGGGCGGAGACGCAAGACAGTGACCCCGCAGTCCATCTGGTGAAGGAGATGGTGACCCAGGCTGACGCCCGCCTGGACCCAGACGCTCCGGAAGAGACCAAGCAACTGTGGACAGAAAAGAGCAGACTGTTCCTCTACAAGGAGAAGTTGTGCCACAGAATGGTCAATTCCCAGACACATGAACTGATCTGGCAGGTTGTGGTACCGAGACGGGACGCAGCTATGGTGCTGGAGGCCTACCACAATGGGGCAGGGCACTTCGGATGGAAGAAGCAGGAGTTCCTGCTGCGTGAACGGTTCTACTGGATAGGCATGAGAGGAGCCATTGAGAGGTGGTGTAGAGACTGTGGCCCGTGCAATCTAAGAAGAAGGGACCGTGCCAGCCAGAGGACATCCCTGCAGCCCATCATCACCAGGCAGCCACTGGAACTGGTCGCTCTGGACCATGTTAAACTGGCTCCAAGCAGAAGCGGGTATGTCTACGCCCTAACCATCGTGGATCACTACTCCCGGTTCCTGGTGGTGGTCCCTGTCAAAGACTTGACGGCTCAGACAGCAGCCAGAGCCTTCCAGCTGCACTTCTGCTGCCCACACGGGTACCCGGATCAAGTGCTGACGGACCAAGGACCAGCCTTCGAAGCGGAGGTCTTCCAGGAGTTCTGCAACCTGTATGGCTGCAAGAAGATAAGAACAACGCCCTATCACCCCCAAACCAATGGACTCTGCGAGAAGATGAACCAGGTGGTGATAGATCTGCTAAAAACATTGCCCCTGGAAGAACGCAGTCTGTGGCCTGAGAAACTGCCCGATCTGGTGGACCTGTATAACCACATCCCGGTAGGTTCCACCAACTGTACCCCGGCTTACCTAATGCGAGCAAGACCTGGTAAGCTGCCTGTTGACCTGGATATGGGAGTCCTGACGCCCGAGGACACCTCGCCAGAGGCAGACTCGGATACAGAACGGCAGCAGCAGTACCGGAAAGTACAAGAGAGCGTCGAGCGAAGTCTCTGTCAATCAAGAGAAAGGCAGGAGAGGACTTATAACCAATATGCTCCCGCTGTTCCCCTGGTGCCTGGAGAGCAGGTCTTGAAAAGAAAAAGGCGGCTCCATAAGTTGGACGACCAGTGGGAAAAGGACCCTGTACACCGTACTGCCCTCAAGCCACAATAATCCAAAGGTGTACGTCATCAGTAAAGATGGAGGAGAGACCACAGCCACTGTCTCCAGAGACCACCTGAAAAAGTGCCCCGAGAAGTTGCAAACCACGGATGAAGATCAGGAAGACCCTCAACCCGTAGAGGAAAAGGAGGAAATGATCACCACCGTACTCGGAGACTTTCCCCAGTCCTGGACACAAGTAAACAACGCTATCGTGGTGCCCGTCCTCACCTTTCTCCAGCCAGCCCCTCACGTGCCTACAGAAGACCAGGTAGAGCTGGAAGAGCAGCCGGCCCAGGAGGCAGAAGAGTCCACACCAGCAGCACAGGAGCATCAACCCTCTGCTAGTAGCGAGCCTGCTGTGCCCCTAGTGAGCCAAAGAGTGCGCAGACAGCTGCCCAGCTTACCCATAACACCTCCTACACCCTGTAGTGCAGGACCAGTTAGTGAGCTCCGTAGGTCCACTAGAGTCACTAGAGGTCAGATGCCCGCTCGCTGGAAAATCTAAACTAATGCATTGCGAATTTATCTGTTTAACTATTTATGGTTTATGTTTGTTGCCTGTTATTAATTATGTTTCTCAGTTACCCTGCAGATTTCTATGGACTAACAGGTTATGGACACTGGATAAACGGAACAATTCTTGTAGATAGTTGCACATAGTGCCTCTTGCGAAGATGGCCGCGGAAGAGAAAACCTGTCTGGCGTGGCCTCCTTGCGGCCCAAAGTAGCTAGCTTCAGCCTTGCAGCCACGCCCAAGGCCAACGCAATGGGTTTTCTTTGGACAGGTCCCCTACCTCGCTTAAGACTTCACCTTGGGTGATATGGACACCCGGTTACGGAAACGCCGTGACCTCTACAGACTAAAGGTACTTGTATATATGTTATTGTATTATTGTTATACCCTGCATTAATGTTTCTTTAAAAATGTGTTTAGTCCCGGAGTACTAAAATTTACTAGGGGGGAATGTGGCACCCCAGGGGTCTGGTTGCCACAGTAATAGAAATATTATGTCTGAGAGCAAGTGGGAGGTTTCTCTGGTCAGGAGCCCTAAGCATGCAACACTGCCCGCCCAGACCTGGGAGGGGAAGAATTTGCCCTATATAAACTGGGTCTGGGGCGGGATTGGAGAGTGAAGTCCCAGACAGAGACGCAGTCAGTTCTGGAGGACAGCAGACATAGGGAAAGCAAGAGCTAGGAGCTCTGTAGGAGCAGGAGCGAGTGCCAGAGGCTGGAAGCTAGATAGCTCGCCTTGGCTGAAGACACCAAACCCGGACACGGAGTCCGAGGCTGTGGGGACATCCAGGTCCAGCAGCAGAATCCAACCGGCAGGGGATTCCATGTCCTCTGGCCATAGAAGCCCGGAGGCACAGTCACAAGCAAGGGACCAGCACCGCCATTGTGAAGCGGAGGCTAACAGAAGGCCCCAAGTCACCGGCCATACGGGTGAGCACCACACGGTATACTCAGGGACGTGGGCTACTTCTACCCACACACAGCAAGGTAGCCAGGAAAGAGTGCAGATAGACGGGGAGGCCTACAACTCCACCTGGCCAGGGGGAGATCCTGCTAGCTCTCAGACTGACCGGGCCTCTACTGCTAGCCAGTACTCCCGGAAGGGTCTGCTTTATACCATCAGTAAAGACCCTGAACTGCACCACACGTCTCTGTGTTTCATCGCTGCGCCAGCACCATTGGTACTGGGACGCTCGCACCATCACTCCCATCATCCACACTAGCTGCCCTGAGGCAATACTTCTCCCGTGGGGAGTTATCCCGTACTTGGCTGCGCATACAACATCAGCCTCAGCGGTCTGCAGCACAGCGGTGGTCCCCACTGACCGCAATCCACGGGTGGCGTAGTCGGACACTTGTTACAACATTAAGACTGCCACTGGTTTGACCGCCCTGGGCACGGACCGGGTCACAGCCACGGAAGACTACAACCCCCAGCGATCCGGCTCCGGGTATCCCCTGCACAGCACAGGCCCAGGGGCGCGTCAGATGACACCCCTGTGGGTGAGTCAGCCTCTGGGATGATCCTTACTAAGCACCATTGCTGCAAGTGACATGCACCCATGGGGATGACACCCCTGTGAGTGAGTCAGCCTCTGGGGTGATCTTAACTGAGCACCGCTTCTGCAGGTGACATGCACCCGTGGGGATGACACCCCTGTGAGTAAGTCAGCCTCTGGGGTGACCCTTACTGAGCACCGCTGCAGGTAACATGCACCCGTGGGGATGACACCACTGTGGGTGAGTCAGCCTCTGGGGTGATCCTTACTAAGCACTGCTGCTGCAGGTGATATGCACCCATGGGGATGACAACCCTGTTAGTGAGTCAGCGTCTGGAGTGATCCTTACTGAGCACCGCTGCTGCAGGTGATATGCACCCATGGGGATGACACCCCTGTGTGTGAGTCAGCCTCTGGGGTGATCCAAACTGAGCACCGCCGCTGCAGGTGACATGCTCCCATGGGGATGAAACCCTTGTGTGTGAGTCAGCCTGTGAGGTGATCCTTACTGAGCACCGCTGCAGGTGACATGCACCCATGGGGATGACACCCCTGTGGGTGAGTCGGCCTCTGAGGTGACCCTTACTGAGCACCGCTGCAGGTGACATGCATCGATGGGGATGACACCCCTGTGGGTGAATCAGCTTCTGGGGTGATCCTTACTGAGCACCGCTGCAGGTGACATGCACCCATGGGGATGACACTCCTGTGGGTGAGTCAGCCTCTGGGATGACCCTTACAGAGCACCGCTGCTGCAGGTGACATGCACCCATGGGGATGACACCCCTGTGGGTGAGTCAGCCTCTGGGATGATCCTTACTAGGCACCATTGCTGCAAGTGACATTCACCCGTGGGGATGACACCCCTGTGAGTCAGTCAGCCTCTGGGGTGATCCTTCCTGAGCACCGCTGCAGGTAACATGCACCCGTGGGGATGACACATCTGTGGGTGAGTCAGACTCTGGGGTGATCCTTACTGAGCACTGCAGCTGCAGGTGACATGCACCCAAGGGGATGACAACCCTGTTAGTGAGTCAACCTCTGGAGAGATCCATACTGAGCAATGCTGCTGCAGGTGATATGCACCCATGGGGATGACTCCTCTGTGAGTGAGTCAGCCTCTGGGGTGATACCTACTGAGCACCGCTGTAGGTGACATGCACCCATGGGGCTGACACCTCTGTGAGTGAGTCAGCCTCTGGGGTGACCCTTACTGAGCACAGCTGCAGGTGACATGCACCGATGGTGATAACGTCCCTGTGGGTGAGTCGGCCTCTGGGGTGATCATTATTGATCACCGCTGCAGGTGACATGCTCCCATGGGGATGACACCCTTGTGTGTGAGTCACCCTCTGGGGTGACCCTTAATGAGCACCGCTGCAGGAGACATGCACCCATGGGATGACACCCCTGTGGGTGAGTCAGTTTCTGGGGTGAACCTTACTGAGCACCGCTGCTGCATTTGACATATACCTGTGGCGATGACACCCCTGTGGGTATGTCAGCCTCTGGGGTGACCCTTACTGAGCACCGCTGCAGGTGACATGCACCCATGAGATGACACCCCTGTGGGTGAGTCAGCTTCTTGGGTGATCCTTACTGAGCACCGCTGCTGCAGGTGACATGCACCCGTGGAGATGAAACTCTTGTGTGTGAGTCAGCCTCTGGGGTGATCCTTAGTGAGCAACGCTGCAGGTGACATGCACCCATGGGGATGACACCCTTGTGGGTGAGTCGGCCTCTGGGGTGACCCTTACTGAGCAGCGCTGCAGGTGACATGCACCGATGGGGATGACATCCCTGTGGGTGAGTCGGCCTTTGGTATGACCCTTACTGAGCACCGCTGCAGGTGACATGCACCCATGGGGATAACACCCCTTTGGGTGCGTCAGCCTCTGGGGTGATCCTTACTGAGCACCGCTGCTGCAGGTGACATATACATGTGGGGATGACACCCCTGTAGGTGTGTCAGCCTCTGGGGTGACCCTTACTGAGAACCGCTGCAGGTTACATTTACCCATGGGGATGACACCCCTGTGTGTGAGTCAGCCTCTGGGGTGATCCTTACTGAGCACCGCCGCTGCAGGTGACATGCACCGATGGGGATGACATCTCTGTGGCTGAGTAAGCCTCTGGGGTGATCCCTACTGATCACCGCTGCAGGTTACATGCATCCATGGGAATGACACCCCTGTGTGTGAGTCAGCCTCTGGGGTGATCCAAACTGAGCACCGCCGCTGCAGGTGACATGCTCCCAAGGGGATGACACCCTTGTGTGTGAGTCAGCCTCTGGTGTGATCGTTACTGAGCACCGCTGCAGGTGACATGCACCCATGGGGATGACATCCCTGTGGGTGAGTCGGCCTCTGGGGTGACCCTTACTGAGCACCGCTGCAGGTGACATGCACCCATGGGGATGACACCCCTGTGGGTAAGTCAGCTTCTGGGGTGATCCTTACTGAGCACCGCTTCAGGTGACATGCACCCATGGGGATGACACCCCTCCCTATGGATGAGTCAGCCTCTGGGGTGACCCTTACTGATCACCGCTGCTGCAGGTGACATGCACCCATGGGGATGACACCACTGTGAGTGAGTCAGCCTCTGGGGTGATCTTAACTGAGCAACCCTGCTGCAGGTGACATGCTCCCATGGGGATGACACCCTTGTGTGTGAGTGAGCCTCTGGGGTGATCCTTACTGAGCACAACTGCAGGTGACATGCACCCATGGGGATGACACCCCTGTGGGTGAGTCGGTCTCTGGGGTGACCCTTACTGAGCAAGGCTGCAAGTGACATGCACCGATGGGGATGACACCTCTGTGGGTGAGTCGGCCTCTGGGGTGATCCTTACTGAGCACCACTGCAGGTGACATGCACCCATGGGGATGACACCCCTGTGGGTGAGTCGGCCTCTGGGGTGACCCTTACTGAGCAAGGCTGCAAGTGACATGCACCGATGGGGATAACACCCTGTGGGTGCGTCAGCCTCTGGGGTGATCTTTACTGAGCACCGCTGGGTGACCCTTACTGAGAACCACTGCAGGTTACATGCACCGATGGTGATGACACCCTTGTGTGTGAGTCAGCCTCTGGGGTGATCCTTACTGAGCACCGTTGCAGGTTACATGCACCGATGGGGATGACACCCCTGTGAGTGAGTCAGCCTCTGGGGTGATCCAAACTGAGCACCGCCGCTGCAGGTGACATGCTCCCATGGGGATGAAACCCTTGTGTGTGAGTCAGCCTCTGGGGTGATCCTTACTGAGCACCGCTGCAGGTGACATGCACCCATGGGAATGGCACCCCTGTGGGTGAGTCGGCCTCTGGGGTGGCCCTTACTGAGCACCGCTGCAGGTGACATGCACCGATGGGGATGACACCCCTGTGGGTGAATCAGCTTCTGGGGTGATCCTTACTGAGCACCGCTGCAGGTGACTAGCACCCATGGGGATGACACCTCTGTGGGTGAGTCAGCCTCTGGGATGATCCTTACTAAGCACGATTGCTGCAAGTAACATGCACCCATGGGGATGACACCCCTGTGAGTCAGTCAGCCTCTGGGGTGATCTTAACTGAGCACCGCTTCTGCAGGTGAGATGCACCCGTGGGAATGGCACCCCTGTGGGTAAGTCAGCCTCTGGGGTGATCCTTACTGAGCACCGCTGCAGGTAACATGCTCCCGTGGGGATGACACCTCTGTGGGTGAGTCAGCCTCTGGGGTGATCCTTACTGAGCACTGCTGCTGCAGGTGATATGCACCCAAGGGGATGACAACCCTGTTAGTGAGTCAGCCTCTGGAGCGATCCTTACTGAGTAACGCTGCTGCAGGTGATATGCACCCATGGGGATGACTCCTCTGTGAGTGAGTCAGCCTCTGGGGTGACCCTTACTGAGCACCGCTGCAGGTGACATGCACCGATGGGGATGACACCCTTGTGTGTGAGTCAGCCTCTGGGGTGACACTTAATGAGCACCGCTGCAGGTGACATGCACCCATGGGATGACACCCCTGTGGGTGAGTCAGTTTCTGGGGTGAACCTTACTGAGCACAGGTGCTGCACTTGACATATACCTGTGGAGATGACACCCCTGTGGGTGTGTCAGCCTCTGGGGTGACCCTTACTGAGCACCCCTGCAGGTGACATGCACCCATGGGATGACACCCCTGTGGGTGAGTCAGCTTCTGGGGTGATCCTTACTGAGCACCGCTGCTGCAGGTGACATGCACCCGTGGGGATGAAACTCTTGTGTGTGAGTCAGCCTCTGGGGTGATCCTTAGTGAGCAACGCTGCAGGTGACTTGCGAACATGGGGATGACACCCCTGTGGGTGAGTCGGCCTCTGGGGAGACCCTTACTGAGCACCGCTACAGGTGACATGCATCGATGGGGATGACATTCCTGTGGGTGAGTCGGCCTTTGGGATGACCCTTACTGAGCACCGCTGCAGGTGACATGCACCCATGGGGATAACACCCCTTTGAGTGCGTCAGCCTCGGGGTTGATCCTTACTGAGCACCGCTGCTGCAGGTGACATATACCTGTGTGGATGACACCCCTGTCGGTGTGTCAGCCTCTGGGGTGACCCTTACTGAGAACCGCTGCAGGTTACATGTACCCATGGGGATGACACCCCTGTGTGTGAGTCAGCCTCGGGGGAGATCCATACTGAGTACCGCCGCTGCAGGTGACATGCACCGATGGGGATGACATCTCTGTGGCTGAGTAAGCCTCTGGGGTGAACTCTACTGATCACCGCTGCAGGTGATATGCACCCATGAGGATGACACCTCTGTGAGTGAGACAGCCTCTGGGGTGATACTTACTGAGCACCACTGCAGGTGACATGCACCCATGGGGATGACACCCCTGTGAGTGAGTCAGCCTCTGGGGTGATCCTTACTGAGCACAGCTGCAAGTAACATGCACCCATGGGGATGACACCCCTGTTAGTGAGTCATCCTCTGGGGAGATCCTTACTGAGCACCGCTGCAGGTGATATGCACCCATGGGGATGACACCTCTGTGAGTGAGACAGCTTCTGGGGTGATCCTTACTGAGCACCACTGCAGGTGACATGCACCCGTGGGGATGACACCCCTGTGGGTGAGTCAGCCTCTGGGGTGATCCTTACTGAGCACCACTGCAGGTGACATGCACCGATGGGGATGACACCCCTGTGTGTGAGTCAGCCTCTGGGGTGATCCTTACTGAGCACCACTGCAGGTGACATGCACCCATGGGGATGACACCCCTGTGGGTGAGTCAGCTTCTGGGGTGATCCTTACTGAGCACCGCTTCAGGTGCAATGCACCCATGGGGATGACACCCCTCCCTATGGATGAGTCAGCCTCTGGGGTGACCCTGACTGATCATTGCTGCTGCAGGTGACATGCACCCGTGGGGATGACACCACTGTGGGTGAGTCAGCCTCTGGGATGATCGTTACTGAGCAGCATTGCTGCAAGCGACATGCACCAATGGGAATGACACCCCTGTGAGTGAGTCAGCCTCTGGGGTGATCTTAACTGAGCACCGCTGCAGGTGACATGCACCCGTGGGGATAACACCCCTGTGGGTGCGTCAGCCTCTGAGGTGACCTTACTGAGCAACCCTGCTGCAGGTGACATGCACCGATGGGGATGACACTTCTGTGGGTGAGTCGGCCTCTGGAGTGATCCTTACTGAGAACCACTGCAGGTTACATGCACCGATGGGGATGACACCCCTGTGTGTGAGTCAGCCTCTGGGGTGATCCTTACTGTGCACCGCTGCAGGTGACATACATCCATGTGGATGACACCCCTGTGGGTGAGTCAGCTTCTGGAGTGATCCTTACTGAGCACCGCTGCAGGTGACATGCACCGATGGGGATGACATCCCTGTGGGTGAGTCGGCCTTTGGGAAGACCCTTACTGAGCACCGCTGCAGGTGACATGCACCCGTTGGGATAACACCCCTTTGGGTGCGTCAGCCTCTGGGGTGATTCTTACTGAGCACCGCTGCTGCAGGTGACATATACCTGTGGGGATGACACCCCTGTCGGTGTGTCAGCCTCTGGGGTGACCCTTACTGAGAACCGCTGCAGGTTACATGTACCCATGGGGATGACACTCCTGTGTGTGAGTCAGCCTCTGGCGTGATCCAAACTGAGCACCGACGCTGCAGGTTACGTGCATCCATGGGGATGACACCCCTGTGTGTGAGTCAGCCTCTGGGGTGATCCAAACTGAGCACCGCCGCTGCAGGTGACATGCTCCCAAGGGGATGACACCCTTGTGTGTGAGTCAGCCTCTGAGGTGATCCTTACTGAGCACCGCTGCAGGTTACATGCACCCATGGAGATGACACCCCTGTGGGTGAGTCGGCCTCTGGGGTGACCCTTACTGAGCACCGCTGCAGGTGACATGCACCGATGGGGATGACATCCCTGTGGGTGAGTCGGCCTCTGGGGTGACCCAAACTGAGCACCGCTGCAGGTGACATGCATCCATAGGGATGACACCCCTGTGGGTGAGTCAGCTTCAGGGGTGATCCATACTGAGCACCGCTTCAGGTGACATGCACCCATGGGGATGACACCCCTCCCTATGGATGAGTCAGCCTCTGGGGTGACCCTTACTGATCACCGCTGCTGAAGGTGACATGCACCCGTGGGGATGACACCACTGTGAGTGAGTCAGCCTCTGGGGTGATCTTAACTGAGCACCGCTGCAGGTGACATTCATCCGTGGGGATAACACCCCTGTGAGTGCGTCAGCCTCTGAGGTGACCTTACTGAGCAACCCTGCTGCAGGTGACATGCACCGATGGGGATGACACCTCTGTGGGTGAGTCGGCCTCTGGGGTGATCCTTACTGAGCACAACTGCAGGTGACATGCACCCGTGGGGATAACACCCCTGTGGGTGCGTCAGACTCTGGGGTGATCCTTACTGAGCACCGCTGCTGCAGGTGACATGCTCCTGTGGGGATGACACCCCTGTGGGTGTGTCAGCCTCTGGGGTGACCCTTACTGAGAACCACTGCAGGTTACATGCACCGATGGGGATGACACCCCTGTGTGTGAGTCAGCCTCTGGGGTGATCCTTACTGAGCACTGCCGGTGCAGGTGACATACTCCCATGGGGATGATACCCCTGTGAGTGAGTCAGCCTCTGGGGTGATCCTTACTGAGCACAGCTGCATGTGACATGCTCCCATTTGGATGACACCCTTGTGTGTGACTCAGCCTCTCGGGTGATCCTTACTGAGCACCGCTGCAGGTTACATGCACCCATGGGGATGACACCCCTGTGTGTAAGTCAGCCTCTGGGGTGATCCAAACTGAGCACAGCCGCTGCAGGTGTCATGCTCCCATGGGGATGACACCCTTGTGTGTGAGTCAGCCTCTGGGGTGATCCTTACTGAGCACCGCTGCAGGTGACATGCACCCATGGCGATGACACCCCTGTGGGTGAGTCGTCCTCTGGGGTGACCCTTACTGAGCACAGCTGCAGGTGACATGCAACGATGGGGATGACATCCCTGTGGGTGAGTCGGCCTCTGGGGTGATCCTTACTGAGCACCGCTGCAAGTGACATGCACCCATGGGGATGACACCTCTGTGGGTGAGTCGGATTCTGGGGTGATCATTACTGAGCACCGCTGCAGGTGACATGCTCCCATGGGGATGACACCCTTTTGTGTGAGTCAGCCTCTGGGGTGACCCTTACTGAGCACCGCTGCAGGTAACATGCACCCATAGGATGACACCCCTGTGGGTAAGTCAGCCTCTGGGGTGATCCTTACTGAGCACCACTGCAGGTGACATGTACCCATGGGGATGACACCCCTATGGATGTGTCAGCCTCTGGGGTGACCCTTACTGAGCTCCGCTGCAGGTGACATGCACCCATGGCATGACACCCCTGTGGTTGAGTCAGCCTCTGGGGTGATCCTTACTGAGCACCGCTGCAGGTGACATGCACCCATGGGGATGACACCCCTGTGTGTGAGTCAGCCTCTGGGGTGATCCTTACTGAGCACCATTGCTGCAAGTGACATGCACCAGTGTGGATGGCACCCCTGTGAGTGAGTCAGCCTCTGGGGTGATCTTAACTGAGCACCGCTGCAGGTGACATGCACCTGTGGGAATGACACCCCTGTGGGTGTGTCAGCCTCTGGGGTGACCCTTACTGAGATCCGCTGCAGGTTACATGCACCCATGGGGATGACACCCCTGTGTGTGAGTCAGCCTCTGGGGTGATCCAAATTGAGCACCGCCGCTGCAGGTGTCATGCTCCCATGGGGATGAAACCCTTGTGTGTGAGTCAGCCTCTGGGGTGATCCTTACTGAGCACCGCTGCAGGTGACATGCACCCATGGTGATGACACTCCTGTGGGTGAGTCATCCTCTGGGGTGACCCTTACTGAGCACCGCTGCAGGTGACATGCACCGATGGGGATGACATCCCTGTGGGTGAGTCGGCCTCTGAGGTGATCCTTACTGAGCATCACTGCAGGTGACATGCACCCATAGGGATGACACCTCTGTGGGTAAGTCAGCCTCTGGGGTGATCCTTGCTGAGCACTGCTGCAGGTGACATGTGACGCACCCCTGGGCCTGTCTCGCGCTGCGTTGCGCACGCGGGAGCTTACCCGGAGCCGGATCTCTTGAGGGTTGTAGTCTCGTGGCGGTGACCCGGTCCGTGCCCAGGGAGTCAAACTGAGCGGCGATGTAACAGCGGTAGATGTAGGACGACTACGCCACCCGTTGAATGCAGCTATGGAGCTGCCGCTGCAGGACAGTCCGCTGAGGCCGGTGGATGGATGGTGCAGCGTAGATGGTATAACCCCCAACGGGAGGGGTATGGCCTCAGGGCAGCAGATGTGGATGATGGGGGTAGCAGGAACCACTCAGAGACGGTGCGGTGTAATTCAGGGTCTTTACTGGTAACAACGATAGACCCTCCCGGAGTACTTGCTAGTGAACGGGGCCTGGTCAGTCCTTGAGCAGATGGGATCTCCCCTGGCCAGGCGGAGTTGTAGGCCTCCCAAACTGACTGTACTCTTCTGGCTACCTTGCTAGAAGCGGATATAAGTAGCCCACGTCCCTGAGTGTACCGTGTGGTGCTCACCCGTATGGCCGGTGACTCGGGGCCTTCTAATGGCTTCCGCTCCACGATGGCGGTGCTGGTCCCACGCGTGTGACCGTGCCTTCGGGTTTCTGGGCCTGAGGACCTGAAATCCCCTGCCGGTCGGCTTCTGCTGCTGGGTAAGAGTTAGTCCCCACAGCCTCGGACGCCGGGTCCGGTAAGAAAGCTTCTCAGTCAGGGCGAGCTCTGCAGCTGCCAGCCCCTGACTCGTAGTAGTATTGCTTCTGCTGTTTCTTGTCTCTACTCTCCTTGACTGCTAACCCTGCTTCAGCCCCGGGTTTATATAGGGGAAATTCTTCCCCTCCCAAGACTGGGCAGGAGGTGTGGCATGCACAGGATCCCTGACCAAAGGACCTCCCACCTGCTCTCAGACATAACATCTCTATCACTGTGGCAACCAGACCCCTGGGGTGTCACATTCCCCCCTAGTGAAACTTAGTACTCCGGGACTAAACATATTTTTGTAAACATAACAGAGTACAACCAAAACATTATAATAAAGAGACACATAACGATGGTCACGGCGTGTCCGCAACCGGGTGCAGTCTTTGAGGAAAAACAAGGTGTCCATTTCACCAAAACAGGGATATGTAACCAGGTAGGGGTTTGTCCTGCCCCAAGTCCTTAACAGTCTTTAGTCCATCCTGGGTTACGCTCCAACTATGTACAAGGATTCCCGGTAAATCCACCAAGGATTCCTAAAAATAACTGGAAACACAAAATTATACACAAGCAACAATACACAGATAAACATAAATAAAACAATTTATACACTTCAAATCCTCCAGCGTGCGGGTAACTGGCCTCTAGTGGCCCTAGTGGACCTACGGAGCTGACTGTCTGGCCCTGAACTACAGGGTGTAGGAGCTGTCAAGGGTAAACTGGGCAGCTGTCTACCGGCTCTTTGTCTCACTAGGGGTACGGCAGGCTCACTATAAGCAGAGGGTTGATCCTCCTGTTCTGCTTGTGTGGAGTCTTCTGCCTCCTGGACCGGCTGTTCTTCCAGCTTTACCTGTTGCTCCGTAGGTGCTTGGGATGCTGGTTGGAGGAAGGTGAGTACGGGTACCACAACTGCACCATTGACTTGAGTCCAAGACCGAGGGAAGTCCCCGAGCACAGTACTAACCATATCTTCCCTTTCCTCTACGGGTCGATGGTCTTCTTGTTCCTCTTCAGGGTTCCTCAGTTGTTCGGGACACTTCTTCAGGTGGTCCCGGGATACAATGGCTGTGGTTTCCCCTCCGTCTTTACTGATGGTACAAACCTTCGGGTTCTCGTGGCTTGAGGGCAGTACGGTGTACGGGTCCTTCTCCCACTGGTCGTCCAACTTGTGGAGCCGTCTCTTCCTCTTCAAGACCTGCTCTCCGGGTACCAGGGGAACAGCAGGAGCATACTGGTTGTAAGTTTTCTCTTGTCTTTCCCTAGCCTGACAGAGACTTCGCTCCACGCTCTCCTGTACTCTCCGGTACTGCTGCTGCCTCTCCGTGTCCCAGTCTGTTTCTGGTGAAGTGTCCTCGGGTGTCAGGACTCCCATTTCCAGGTCAACAGGTAACTTACCAGGTCTTGCCCTCATTAGGTAAGCCGGGGTACAGTTGGTGGAACCTACCAGGATGTGGTTGTATAGGTCCACCAGATCGGGCAACTTCTCAGGCCACAGACTGCATTCTTCCAGGGGCAACGTTTTTAAAAGATCCATTACCACCTGGTTCATTTTCTCACAAAGTCCATTAGTTTGCGGATGGTAGGGTGTCGTCCTTATCTTCCGGCAGCCATACAGATTGCAGAATTCCTGGAAGACCTCTGCTTCAAAGGCAGGTCCCTGGTCCGTCAGCACTTGGTCCGGGTACCCGTGTGGACGGCAAAAGTGCTGCTGGAAGGCTCTAGCTGCTGTTTGAGCCGTTAAGTCCTTGACGGGGACGACAACCAAGAACCGGGAGTAATGATCCACGATGGTTAACGCGTAGACGTAGCCACTTCTGCTTGGGGTCAGTTTTACATGATCCAAGGCTACCAGTTCCAACGGCTGCTTGGTGACGATGGACTGCAGGGGAGTCTTCTGGCTGGCACGGTCCTTCCTTCTCAGGTTGCACGGGCCACAGTCTCTGCACCACTTCTCAATGGTTCCCCTCATGCCTACCCAGTGGAATCGCTCGCGCAGCAGGAACTCCAGCTTCTTCCACCCGAAGTGTCCAGCTCCGTCGTGGTATGCCTCCATCACCATGGCTGTGTCTCTTCGTGGCACCACTACTTGCCAGAGTAATTCATGCGTCCGGGAGTTAACCATTCTGCGGCACAACTTCCCTTTGTAAAGGAACAGTCGACTCTTCTCTGCCCATAGTTGTTTGGCTTCCTCCGGAGCGTCTGGTTCAAGGCGAGCCTCCGGCTGAGTCAGCATCTCCTTCACCAGTCGGACGGCAGGGTCGCTGTCTTGCGTTTCCGCCCAGTTGTAGTGGGGTAAGGGGTTCAACGTAGCAGCCTGCTTACTCCTTACCCGGTGGGAATACTGGATAGTCCCATGACGGTGGAACGCAGGGAGTTCAACTTCTTCCAGTCCCTCCGGATCTTCTCCTCCGTCCGGCAGGTTGGGCATCCTGGACAGGGCGTCTCCGTTGGTATTGGAGCGTCCTGCCCGGTATTTGATTGTGAACTCGTAGTTGGACAGACGGGCCATCCACCTCTGCTCCAGGGCACCGAGTCTTGCCGTGTCCAGGTGTGTCAACGGGTTGTTATCCGTGTACACGGTGAACCGGGAAGAAGCGAGGTAATGCTTAAAGCGCTCGGTGACTGCCCATACTACGGCCAGGAACTCTAGCTTAAATGAGCTGTAATTCTCGGGGTTCCTTTCGGTGGGTCGCAGTTTTCGGCTGGCGTAGGCGATTACTCGTTCCTTCCCCTGCTGGATCTGGGACAGTACGGCTCCTAGCCCGATGTTACTGGCGTCGGTGTAGAGGATAAAGGGCTGGCTATAATCCGGGTACGCCAGGATTTCGTCCCCCGTGAGGGCCATCTTCAGCTGGCGGAAGGACTCTTCTTCCAGCTCCTCCCATTTGAAGGGCGGCTTCTGGTTCTTGGCCTTCCGGGACTGGCCTATCAGGAGGTCCTGCATAGGTGCTGCCTTTTTGGTGAAACCGGGAATAAACCTTCGGTAGTAGCCTACCAACCCGAGGAACTGCCGCACTTCTTTTACGCTGGAGGGGCTTGGCCATTCCTTAATTGCGGTGATCTTATCAGGGTCGGGAGCCACTCCGTCAGCGCTCACCACGTGTCCCAGGTACTGCACCTTTGGTTTCAGGAGGTGACACTTGGAGGGTTTCACCTTTAGGCCGTAACTCGCCAGAGCTTCGAACACTTCCGCCAGGTGTTTCAGGTGGTCCTCATACGTCTTGGAATATACGATGACATCGTCCAGGTACAACAGGACCGTCTCGAAGTTTCTGTGGCCTAGACAACACTCCATTAGTCGTTGGAAGGTTCCCGGTGCGTTGCAGAGCCCGAACGGCATGCAGGTGAACTCGCTAAGTCCCATCGGGGTGGTGAATGCGGTCTTCTCCCGGTCCGCCTCTGCTACAGGAACCTGCCAGTACCCGCTAGTGAGATCCAAGGTAGAGAAGAAGTTAGCAGATCTTAAAGCAGCCAATGACTCCTCTATCCTTGGTAAGGGGTACGCATCCTTGTGTGTGATACGATTGATTTTCCGGTAATCTACACACATCCTCATGGTGTTGTCTTTCTTTCGGACTAAGACTAGTGGAGCTGCCCAGGGGCTACAGCTATCCCTGATCACCCCAGCCTCCTTCATGTCTCTAAGCATCCCCTTGGCGTGTTGGTAGTGGGCAGGGGGTACGGGTCGATACCTCTCTTTTATAGGAGGATGGTCTCCCGTGGGGATGTGGTGTTCTACCCCCTTGACTCGCCCGAAGTCTAACGGGTGTTTACTGAACACTCTCTCGTACTCCTGAACCACCCGATAGACTCCTTGTTTCTGGTGGGCGGGAGTGGAGTCAGTACCCAGATGTAGTTGCTGACACCAGTCCTCCATTGTTTTCTTAGAGCCGTTACCTTCCTCCGGGTGAGATGGAGGCAAGGGTTCCACAGATTGTATAGAATTTTGGTTAATGGTATATAATTTGGCTAGCGTGGCATACCGGGGCAGGTACACTTCCCTCTCCCCGATATTTATTATGCGAACGGGCACCCTCCCATGGCGTACATCAACCACCCCCCGTGCTGTCAAAATGGTGGGCCTACTGTCCGAATAAACTGGTTCTACCATTGCCTGGTAATCTCTACCTCTCAGACCAATAGCTGCCCGGCACCAAATCATCATTTCACTTTTTGGGGGCATGGCAATAGGAAAAGGGTCACACATTCTTACGCTACCAATCTCACCGCCGGAGAGTTCCACCTGTTGCCGTCGCATCAGTGCCCGGATCTCTTTCTGGAGCACCCGCTGCTCGCCGGAGCTGGCGTTCTTGGCAACCTGCTGTAAAAGGAAAATCACCTCTGCAAGACAATTTTCAATTACATTAGTTCCTAGAGTTATTTTTGGGTGACTCTCATGTTTGTCAATATCTACAATGATCAGTCCCTGTGCTGCCAGTTCGACTCTACCGATTTTGATGGTCACCTCTTTAAATCCGATCTGTGGCACGGGCTGGCCATTGCTGGCGATGATACTCAAGTCGTCGTCAGGGTAACGGGTAATATCCGAGTCATTCCAGTACTGCTTAAAGAGCACGTACGGGATGGTGGTGACCTGTGACCCGGTGTCCAGTAGGGCACTCATGGGAATGCCATCCAGTACCACAGGCAAGACTGGACGTCCTCCCACATATCTGTCGCGCCAGTTCGATGGGCCTGATGATCTTTTTCCTGGGGGTTGGCCATCTACCCCAGGTTGTGCCCGTTTAAAGAACAGTACCTTGCCATATGTCCGGGTTGATTGCAGCGGCGGCAGATGGGTCGTCCGTCCTCGCTGTATCGGTCACTGGGTCTTCCTCTGGCCAGTGGGGTCCTCCTTGGTCGACGCCACGGGATGTCCTCCGGTCCGGATGCCAGCTGGATCTTCCCTGGGGTGGAAACCTGTAAAGACTGCACAGTTCGGTTTAGCGCAGCAACGCTCTTAGCTAGCTCTTGGACCTGATGGTGTAGGTCTGGAGCCGGGTCATTGTCCAAAGCCTGCGCATCAGCTCCCACAGGCCCTGCCGACAAGGGCGCCGCCTCCTGGTGGTAAGTAATAGCTGGGCGCCTGTGGGTCATAACGCCACCCGGTGCCGGTTCTCGGAGCACCCGGATGGCTCTGTCCTTGAACTGTGCAAAGCCCAGATGGGGATCCTGTAAGGCCATCGCCCGCAACTGGGTTCGGTGGGCATTACAATACAGTCCCTCTATAAACTGTTCGGTCAACAGCCTGTCCTCGTTTCCCACTCCATCAGGGTCGGAGGGTCGGTCTGCTTAATGGCCCTCAGGGCCTCTTGTAGGTTTAGTGCATAGTCCCTTATACTCTCATGCGCTCGCTGCTTGCACCCGTAGAATCTAAGCTTAATCTCGGCTGAGGTGCGGGTATCAAAGGTGTCCTTCAGCCGGGTTAGTATCCCTGCGACAGTCTTCCTCCCAGGTGGCCAGGATTTTACTTCCCTTTTAGCTGCCCCGGTTAGTTGGGCCACCAGGATGCTCACTTTTTGCTCTTCTGTGAGGGGGTACACCTGGAAGAGGCTATCCAGCTTTTCTCTAAAGTCATGCAGGGTATGTGACTCCCCTGAGTACTGGGGTAGCCAAGCTGCTCCCGGGATATAGGGCATGGTGAAGGGCATAACTGCAGCAGCGGTGTCGCTGGCGGGGTTTGAGGCAGTGAAGCTCTCCTCCGTATCCGACATCTTCCTCCCCCCTAGTGGACCGTGGCCTACCTTGCGATGATCCTGTTCCGTAGGCCGCGGCTCCGCAGTAGATCGTCAGGGTTGAGGACCTTCCGTCGCGCTCCGGTGACGTCGGCGTCTGCTGGGCTCCTTCCAGGACCTTACGCAACGTCCGGACGTGAGGCGGGGCTTCAGTTCTCGCGCGCTTTCGAAGTCCACGCCCCTCTTCTTCCCGCGCGGCGTCCTCAAGATGGCGTCCAATGGCGGGAAAACTCCACGGATGGCGGGAAGAAGGCCGAAGATGGCGCCGGATGGCGGGAAAACTTCGCGGATGGCGGGAAGAAGGCAGAAGATGGCGCCGGATGGCGGGAAACCTCACCACTGGTAAGTTTGAACAGTCTTTGCTTTTCAGGCACGCAGTACCCGGTGGTTGCGGGCACGAAATCCTGCCGACTACGCCAAAGTTGACGCGCCCCTGGGCCTGTCTCGCGCTGCGTTGCGCACGCGGGAGCTTACCCGGAGCCCGATCTCTTGAGGGTTGTAGTCTCGTGGCGGTGACCCGGTCCGTGCCCAGGGAGTCAAACTGAGCGGCGATGTAACAGCGGTAGATGCAGGACGACTACGCCACCCGTTGAATGCAGCTATGGAGCTGCCGCTGCAGGACAGTCCGCTGAGGCCGGTGGATGGATGGTGCAGCGTAGATGGTATAACCCCCAACGGGAGGGGTATGGCCTCAGGGCAGCAGATGTGGATGATGGGGGTAGCAGGAACCACTCAGAGACGGTGCGGTGTAATTCAGGGTCTTTACTGGTAACAACGATAGACCCTCCCGGAGTACTTGCTAGTGAACGGGGCCTGGTCAGTCCTTGAGCAGATGGGATCTCCCCTGGCCAGGCGGAGTTGTAGGCCTCCCAAACTGACTGTACTCTTCTGGCTACCTTGCTAGAAGCGGATATAAGTAGCCCACGTCCCTGAGTGTACCGTGTGGTGCTCACCCGTATGGCCGGTGACTTGGGGCCTTCTAATGGCTTCCGCTCCACGATGGCGGTGCTGGTCCCACGCGTGTGACCGTGCCTTCGGGTTTCTGGGCCTGAGGACCTGAAATCCCCTGCCGGTCGGCTTCTGCTGCTGGGTAAGAGTTAGTCCCCACAGCCTCGGACGCCGGGTCCGGTAAGAAAGCTTCTCAGTCAGGGCGAGCTCTGCAGCTGCCAGCCCCTGACTCGTAGTAGTATTGCTTCTGCTGTTTCTTGTCTCTACTCTCCTTGACTGCTAACCCTGCTTCAGCCCCGGGTTTATATAGGGGAAATTCTTCCCCTCCCAAGACTGGGCAGGAGGTGTGGCATGCACAGGATCCCTGACCAAAGGACCTCCCACCTGCTCTCAGACATAACATCTCTATCACTGTGGCAACCAGACCCCTGGGGTGTCACACATGCACCCGTGGGTATGACACCCCTGTGGGTAAGTCAGTCTCTGAGTTGATCCTTACTGAGCACCACTGCAGGTGACATGCACCCATGGGGATGGCACCCCTGTGAGTGAGTCAGTCTCTGGGGTGATCCTTGCTGAGCACTGCTGCAAGTAACATGCACCCATGGGGATGACACCCCTGTTAGTGATTCAGCCTCTGGGGTGATCCTTACTGAGCACCGCTGCAGGTGATATGCACCCATGGGGATGACACCTCTGTGAGTGAGACAGCCTCTGGGTTGATAATTACTGAGCACCACTGTAGGTGACATGCACCCGTGAGGATGACACCCCTGAGGGTAAGTCAGCCTCTGGGGTGATCCATGCTGAGCACCGCTGCAGGTGACATGCACCCGTGGGGATGACACCCCTGTGGGTAAGTTAGTCTCTGAGTTGATCCTTACTGAGCACCACTGTAGGTGACATGCACCCATGGGGATGACACCCCTGTGAGTGAGTCAGCCTCTGGGGTGATCCTTGGTGAGCACCGCTGCAGGTGACATGCACCCATGGGGATGACACCCCTGTGGGTGAGTCAGCCTCTGGGGTGATCCTTACTGAGCACCACTGCAGGTGACATGCAACGATGGGGATGACACCCCTGTGAGTGAGTCAGCCTCTGGGGTGATCCTTACTGAGCACCGCTGCATGTGACATGCACCCATGAGGATGACAGCCCTATGGATGAGTCAGCCTCTGGGGTGACCCTTACTGAGCACCACTGCAGGTGATATGCACCCATAAGATGACACCCCTGAGGTTGAGTCAGCCTCTGGGGTGATTCTTACTGAGCACCGCTGCAGGTGATATGCACCCATGGGGATGACACCTCTGTGAGTGAGACAGCCTCTGGGTTGATACTTACTGAGCACCACTGCAGGTGACATGCACCCATGGGGATGACACCCCTGTGAGTGAGTCAGCCTCTGGGGTGATCCTTGCTGAGCACCACTGCAGGGGACATGAACCCATGGGATGACACCCCTATGAGTGAGTCAGCCTCAGGGCTGATACTTACTGAGCACCGCTGCAGGTGACATGCACCGATGGGGATGACATCCCTGTGGGTGAGTCGCCCTCTGGGGCTATCCTTACTGAGCACCGCTGCAGGTGATATGCACCCATGCGGATGACACCCCTGTGGGTAAGTCAGCCTCTGGGGTGATCCTTGCTGAGCACCGCTGCAGGTGACATGCACCCGTGGAGATGACACCCCTGTGGGAAAGTCAGTCTCTGAGTTGATCCTTACTGAGCACCACTGTAGGTGACATGCACCGATGGGGATGACACCCCTGTGAGTGAGTCAGCCTCTGGGGTGATCCTTGGTGAGCACCGCTGTAGGTGACATGCACCTGTGGGGATGACACCCCTGTGGGTGAGTCAGCCTCTGGGGTGATGCTTACTGAGCACCACTGCAGGTGACATGCACCGATGGGGATGACACCCCTGTGTGTGAGTCAGCCTCTGGGGTGATCCTTACTGAGCACCACTGCAGGTGACATGCACCGATGGGGATGACACCCCTGTGGGTGAGTCAGCCTCTGGGGTGATCCTTGCTGAGCACCACTGCAGGGGACATGAACCCATGGGATGACACCCCTGTGAGTGAGTCAGCCTCAGGGCTGATACTTACTGAGCACCGCTGCAGGTGACATGCACCGATGGGGATGACATCCCTGTGGGTGAGTCGCCCTCTGGGGTGATCATTACTGAGCACCGCTGCAGGTGACATGCACCCATGGGATGACACCCCTATGTATGAGTCAGCCTCTGGGGTGATCCTTACTGAGCACCGCTGCAGGTGACATGCACCAATGGGGATAACACCCCTATGGATGAGTCAGCCTCTGGGGTGACCCTTACTGAGCACTGCTGCAGGTGATATGCACCCATAGGATGACACCACTGTGGTTGAGTCAGCCTCTAGGGTGATCCTTATTGAGCACCGCTGCAGGTGACATGCTCCCATGGGGATGACACCTCTGTGAGTGAGACAGCCTCTGGGGTGATCCTTACTGAGCACTGCTGCAAGTAACATGCACCCATGGGGATGACACCCCTGTTAGTGAGTCAGCCTCTGGGGTGATCCTTACTGAGCACCGCTGCAGGTGACATGCACCCATGGGATGACACCCCTGTGGGTGAGTCAGCTTCTGGGGTGATCCTTACTGAGCACCGCTGCAGGTGACATGCACCCATGGGGATGACACCCCAATGGATGAGTCAGCCTCTGGGGTGACATGCACCCATGGGATGACACCCCTATGTATGAGTCAGCCTCTGTGGTGATCCTTACTGAGCACCGCTGCAGGTGACATGCACCCATGGAGATGACACCCATGTGGATGAGTCAGCCTCTGGGGTGATCCTTACTGAGCACCGCTGCAGGTGACATGCACCCGTGGGGATGACACCCCTGTGGGTACGTCAGTCTCTGGGGTGATCCTTACTGAGCACCGCTGCAGGCGACATGCACCCGTGGGGATGACACCTCTGTGGGTGAGTCAGCCTCTGTGGTGATCCTTATTGAGCACCGCTGGTGCAGGTGATATGCACCCATGGGGATGACAACCCTTTTATTGAGTCAGCCTCTGGGGTGATACTTACTGAGCACCGCTGCAGGTGACATATGGGATTTTCCTATCTCGATTTCTCCGGAATCGTGGGTCTGATAAACAGTCTGAGATATATGTTTTGTAGATTGGACCTTCGGCTTTCCAGTGACCCATCTCCCGAGTGAGAGGCACCTTGGTCAGAGGAGCAGCACCCCGAGAGCCGCGACCCCGCTCTGACCAGGCGCCCGATGTCTGCTACATAAGACTACCCACATTCCGGTGCTGATATCTTGACTTGTGAAGGTCCCAGCTGCCCCAAACTTGCAGCGTGTACAGAGCTCAAGTAGTCCTACACAATGATTGGTAGCACTTGTTAATAATCAGAGCGGTTCCGGTACCAGACATGTCCAAAATCCGGTACCGTTTGCTCCGGTTCCGAAGGTCCAATCGAAAATCGGAGATATACACTTTGTAGCACTCGCTCTCTCCTTTCCATAGACAGCTCACGTATGCATGTGCGACATTTTTCCGAGGATCAGCACCCCAAGAAGCGAGGCACCCCTTCCCGGAAAATGGTAAGTGAAAGAATGATATTGAGATTTTTTTTTTCTGAAAAGAATGGGTACAAGTTGTCAGGGCTTGTTTATGGAGCTATGAAGGGGCCACCGTTCCCCAAATTTCAGGGTGAATAGAGTTCGCCGAGACGCACAGATATAGGGGCAACTTGACCCACTTTGCACAAATTTAATCTAGGGGGCGGGGCACCTTGCACATTTCTTGGGTACAAGTTGGCAGGGCCTATCTATAGAGCTATGAAGGGGCTACCATCCCTAATCTTTCAGGGTGAATAGAGCTCACCAAGACGCAAAGATAGAGAGGTTACATGACATACTTTGCGCGAATTTAATCTAGGGGGCGGAGCACCTTGTACATTTCTTGGGTACAAGTTGTCAGGGCCTGTGTATAGAGCTATGAAGAGGCCACTGTCCCCAAACTTTCAGGGTGAATAGAGCTAGCCATGACGCAGATTTAGAGGGGTTACATGACCCACTTTGCTCAAACTTTAAAAAAAAACAACACAAAAATACATGAATAAACCTTTTTTTTTTTTTAAAGTGTGACAGAACCAGGCTGTTCCCAAGCTCCCCTTTCCATAGACACCTCATATGTGCATGTGCGACATTTTCCCGAGGATCAGCACCCCAAGAAGCGAGGCACCCCTACCTGAAAAATGGTGTGAAAGAATGACATTGAGCTTTTTTTTTCCTTAAGTCTGAAATGAATGGGTACAAGTTGTCAGGGCCTGTTTATGGAGCTATAAAAAGGCCACCATCCCCAATCTTTCAGGGTGAATAGAGCTTGCCGAAAACGCACAGATAGAGGGGCTACATGACCCACTTTGCGCAAATTTAATCTAGGGGGCGGAGCACTTGCACGTTTCTTGGGTACAACTTGTCAGGGCCTGTCTATGGAGCTATGAAGGGGCTACCGTCCCCAATCTTTCAGGGTGAATAGAGATTGCCAAGACGCAGATTTAGAGGGGCTACATGACCCACTTTGCTCAAAGTAAAAAAAAAACAAAAACACAAAGATACATGAATAAACAATTTTTTTATTTATTTAAAAGTGTGACAGAACCAGGCTGCTCCCTAGCTCCTAGAGCTCCCACCCATCTTCCAATTGTGAGACACATTCCTAATCGGGATGAGCAGAATCTGCTGGCCGATTGGCAGCTCAGTGCGCTGAGATACCGCACGGACGATTTCTCTGCAGTGCTCCTGCCGATTCTCCGTATGATTGGGTTGAGCTGACACTGATGACTGTCTGGTGGTTCTGTAGTTCTCCCCTGAATTTACCACCAGGTCACGGGAAAGACACATATCTTCAAGTGTCTTCTCTCGTTAGACTCTCTCAGCCATTTGGTTAGTGTGTGACAAGTAACTGGCAAACATGTGCTTCTCAGCATCAGAGTAGTGTGGCATCGTCCATGTCTCACTCATTGTACAAGCTGGCTGGTGATGTTTGGCTGGCGGTACCTGTGGAGGAAGTTAGGACAGGATAAAGGGAGCTGGATAAGAAGCTTACCTCATGTGTTAACGCCTGAAGGTATCAGATGGGTTAACAAAGGCCTTGCCAGTGCAGGTCACAAAGAAGTTTTCGCTGGAGTCATTCCCAGAGCTATGAGTGGTCCTGACTAGTGATGAGCGAACGTGCTCACCACTGCTCGGTACTCGCCCGAGCATCATGGTGCTCGACAAGCTCGGCGAGTATTTCCGGGTTGCTCAGACGGGAACTCGTGTCCCCTCCCTGCATGTTTGGTGCTCTTTAGAGAGCCAATGAACATGCAGGGATTGCCTGCCATGCACTGTAATGCCGTAGCCATGTTGGTTGTGGCATTACAGTGATTGGCTGGCCGCACACCGTCATCAGGTCTATATCAGACCTGGCGCCGCCATGCTCGTCACAGTCACTCCGGATCAGATAATGTAGGGAGAGGTGCTGCGTCAGGGAGAGATTTGCTTGTGTATTAGGTAGGGTAAGAAGAAAAAACGTAAATTACACATATCCATCTTAACAAACAGTCCTTCTGAGGACTAATCCATCTGCAGAGATATCAGGCAGGCAGTGTATATAGGCAGGCAGGCAGTGTATATAGCAGACTGCAGTGCATATAGTACAAGAGGCTCCATTCCAATTCTGCCTTCTGCTGCTGTTAGATATTTCTAGGTATAGCCCCAGGTCTCAGGGGCCAGGAATACTTTTTTTTGCATCTTAATCCTCATTATTTGCTTAAAAAGCAATCCAGAGAACACGGTTTTTCTGTGACATTTGCTTGTTGGTTTTGCAGAACACAGCCAGGTCCTTTCCATATTACAGCACTAAAAATCCAGCTATTTAAAACTGTGTTTTCTCCGTCACACGGATTACATATACGTTTTCAGAAAATACTGCCATTTCTGGCCTCCATTAAAAAAATATTCAGTGTGTCAGTGAAGCAATTAACACCAGATTGCTGTTCAAAATAGTTACCTACAGGCCAGGTATTTAAAACTGTGTTTTCTCCGTCACACGGATCACATATACGTTGTCAGAAAATACTGCCATTTCTGGCCTCCATTAAAAATTTCTTTCAGTGTGTCAGTGAAGCAATTCACAGCAGTTTGCTGGTCAAACTACTTACCTACAGGCCAGGTATTTAAAACTCTGTTTTCTCCGTCACACGGATCACATATAAATTCGCTCCAAACTCAGTCATTTGTAGCGAGCGTGGAAGATACTGTCCTCCATTTAAAATGGGCAAGGCACGGATGTGGCAAGGGACGGGGAACTGGACGTGATGGTAATGGTGCATGCAGAGGCCGAGGACAAGGCCGTGGGCAAGCCGAAATTGTGCTACAACAAACACCCACATATTCTCACCTGACCTTCCTGTCCCAATTTCTAGGGGACCGCAGCACACCACTATTGAACCAGAGCAGTGTCAAAAGGTTGTTGGTTGGATAGCGGATAATGCTTCCAGTCACTTAGCCACCACCACCCTGTCTTCCACACGGTCAAGTCTCAGTAGCAGTGAGTCTGGACCGCATATTCCTCACCCTGATCCTCCTTCCTCCCACCATGCCGAGTACCCAGAGACAACTGATCCCACACTTGGACACTCTGAAGAGCTGTTCAGTTTTCCATTTATAGATTCGGGCCTCTAGCCTGGTCCACTTGAAGCGGGGCAAGAGGAGATAGCGTGTAGCGATGCCCAAATATTTGAGCAGCCACGGTCACACGCAGGCGACGGTGGGAAAGTGTCACAAGAGGTGGACGATGATGAGACACAATTGACAGAAAGTCAGGAGGAGGACCACGGTGCGGAAGTGGAAGAAGAGGTGGTGGATGATATAGTAACTAACCCAACCTGGCAGGAGGACATGCAGAGCGAGGACTGCAGCACACAGGGGGGAGGGAGGCAGAGCACAGCCAACAGGCAGGAAGAAGCAGTGTGGTGGCCACAAACAGAAGGCAGGGAACTGTTCCCCGTAACAACAACACGAACGAAGTTGCCAGTACAACTGTTAGTTCTTCACTAGTCTGGTTGTTTTTTAAAGACTCTGCTGATAACCCCAAAAAGGCCATTTGCAACACCTGCCAGGCCAGCATCAGAAGGGGTGGCAAAATGACCAGCCTGACTACCACCAGCATGATCAGGCATGTGGCAGCAAAGCACCTGACTTTGTGGGCCGAACCCCAGGGTCCAGGAACAGTGTCTGCGGGTGGCACCATTGCTTCTTCTGCTGTTGTGCATGCAAGCCAATCCCCTGTCCATGGTGCATGTGACGATGCCTCCTGCCCTGCACCTGTTGTTGCACACTCTCAAGTAGCAGCATCAGGAACCACGTCCATGTCCTTGTCCCAGCACAGCGTTCAGTTGTCCATACCCCAATCCTTGGAACGCAAGCGCAAATATGCAGCCAATGCCCCACTACTAAATTTTCACATTTCACGACTGCTTGCGCTCGAAATGTTGCCTTTTAGGCTCATGGAGATGGAAGCATTCTGCAACCTGATGGCGGCGGCCATCCCTTGGTACTCAGTCCCCAGCCGCCACTATTTCTCCCGGTGTGCGGTCCCAGCATTACACAAGCACGTGTCCCAAAACATTAGCCGTGCTCTCAACAACACAGTTACCTGTAAAGTCCACCTAACCATGGACACGTGGACAAGTGCTTGTGGGCAGGGACAGTACATCTCGCTGACAGCACACTGGGTTAACATAGTGGAAGCCGGGACCCAGTCGGACCTTGGGACCGAACACGTCCTCCCGATGCCAAGGATTGCGGGCCCTAGGTCAATCAGGGTTGCCCCCATGGTCTACAGCTCCTGCACCTCATCCTCCTCAGCCTCCATCTCCGAAATGACCACATCAGTCACAAGCTGGAAGCACTGCAGCACTGCCTCGGCCAAGCGGCAACAGGCTGTGCTGAAGCTAATATGCTTAGGTGAAAACCCACACAATGCTGAAGAGTTGTGGACAGCTCTGAAAGAGCAGGCAGATCTGTGGCTCACACCGCTGAACCTACAGCCAGGCATGGTCGTGTGTGACAATGGCCGGAACCTGGTGGTGGCTCTGAGGCGAGGCGAGCTCACACACGTACCATGCCTGGCCCATGTGCTTAACCTCGTGGTTCAGCGGTTTATCAAATCCTACCCTGAGCTGCCGGATCTGCTTGTTAAAGTACGCTGCCTGTGTGCCCATTTTAGAAAGTCAGCTACAGCTTCCGCCGCCCTTGCAGTGTTTCAGCAGCGTTTGCAGCTTCCGGCTCACAGACTGGTGTGTGATGTCCCCACGAATTGGAACTCTACACTGCAGATGTTGGGAAGGATTTGTGAGCAGAAGAGGGCAGCTGTTGAGTACCAGCATCAACAAGGCCGTTGGTATTCAGTTAATACTTCACACATAAGACCTCAGGAGTGGACATGGATGTCAGACATATGTACCATCTTCCAAAACTTTGAGGACTCCACCAAGATGGTGAGAGGTGATGACGCTGTGGCACCCTGCTGCGCACAGGTACCACAGGACCCAGGGTGCATGGACGGACTTCTCCACAAGAGGCCCTGAGTACATACAAACACATCCACCCTTCCACCTCATACCAGCAGAGGGAGCCAGTTAGGGATATATATATGGAGGGTGGAGCCAGTTAGTTCAGTTTTTCAGTTTAGTCAATGAGTTGGAGAGTGTGCTGACGCTGAGAGCAGCGAAGACGCAGCTCGTCTGCTGCTGAGTTTTGAGTGCCCTGAGTGTGGCAGAAGGAGAAAGGAGAGAGGAGTTAAGGGGGCAAAGGAGCATCATAGGCTCACCCTCATATACAAACCTGACACTGGGTCCACGCCTACAGGGTCCCTTTATACCCAGTAGGGATAACCGGCATCCCAGGAGAACTACAAGTCCCAGGCTGACCTGAAGCTAGACCCATTACAGGACCAGGAACCACAAGGCCCCAGCGTCCAGGGAGAGTGGTTACCAGCAGAAGGTCCTACTACCGAATGACAGGTGAAGGAACAGCACGACACATAAGCTAGGCCCAGTTGCAGGCTTGCCAGGAGTATACAGAGAGGTAGACACGGACCAGGAGGCCTTATACCTGCTCACTGGGGAGAAGTCCTGAAGTGCACCCATCCTACTCAGTACCCTGGACCGTACCTGACATCCGCACCAGTAAAGGTATTGAAGCGAATCCCCTGTCTCTGTCAATTACTCCTGCTGCACCATCCGCCTGCACTACAAGTCCCAGCATCACCATCATCAAACTCCACACTGCCCCGGGGGCCCGCTCCACCTGTGGGGAGCAGAAACACCTCAGCTGCCATCCCAGCACCCCCCGGAGGTCTGCAGCAGCGCTGGTAATCCTTACCAGGTACCATAGGTGGCGTCACAAACTATTTATTTTATTTTTCTTATCCAAGTTACAAATCCCCGGGCCAGCCACCGTGATATCCCCCACCAGCATCCATAGGCTCGGCTGCCGAGTACCCCATTGCTCCGGGGGAGCGTCAACGCCATAATTAGCGTCACCATCCCGCTTCTCTGTCTTCTGAAACGCTCTCTGCTCACAATCAGAGGATGCATTGCAGGCGGGGCACGATGAGATGGAGCAAGGATCCATACAGGGTGATTACACACAGCCAAGCCTCATCTCATCCAAACGTGGATTGGGTGACAATGAGGAAGAGGAGGAGGAGGAGGAAGGACAGGAGCTAGTTTCATGCACTATAGACGGTACTACCTGCACAGCTGTCATACCGTTTGTTCAGCGTGGATGGCCAGAGGACAGAGAGGAGGAGGAGGAGGAGGAGGAGGAGAGCATGGTCAGTCATCCTCTTGGTGAGGACACGGAAGTCTTGCCTGTTAGTAGTCTGGCACGCATGGCCGAGTTTATGTTACGCTGCCTTTCCCATGACCCTCGTGTTCTCAAAAGTTTGGGTGACAGTCATTACTGGTTGGTGACACTTCTAGACCGACGCTACAAGGAGAACTTTATATCTCTTATTCCTGAGGCGGACAGGTCTACAAAAATGGGGCTGTACCAAAAGGCCCTTGTTGCGGAACTATTAAAAAAATTCCCATCTGAAAACGCTGGCGGCAGAGGGCACACTTCGTTGGACAACCAAGGAGTACAGGCGAGAGAGACACAACTTCAATCCAGCAGATACAGGGGAACACTGTCAAAGTTCTGGGAGAGTTTTCTCAGACCCTCCCATCGGACAGGCCTTGAGGCGCGGGGTACTCTCACAAGGAGTGCAAAGTTTGGGAAGATGCTGAGGGAGTACCTTGCCGACCGTACCAACATCCTCCGTCATTCTGCTGTGCCTTATAATTATTGGGTATCCAAGCTGGATACGTGGAATGAATTGGCTCTCTATGCCTTGGAGGTCCTGGCCTGCCCTGCCGCCAGCGTTTTATCAGAGCGGGTTTTTAGTGCCGCTGGTGGAATTATAACTGACAAGTGCATCCGTCTGTCAACTGAAAATGCTGACAGGCTGACTCCTATAAAAATGAACAAGGGCTGGATTGGGCCAGACATCTCAACACCACCGAATGATAGCAGCGTAACATAAACTCCAATCCAGTGTCTTTTCTTTGGAGGTGTATTCCCATGCACCTTTTCACACCCACACATGGGTATACACTTCCTGATTTTGGCTATTTGCTCTTGTCCTCCTCCTTCTCCTCATCCTCCACCACCATATCACCAGGGTGACCGTGGTCCGTGATGCAACACCCACCTAATTTTTTAAAGGGTGTTTATGATGCCCGTAAAATAATTTTTTTATACAGTATGTTCATGTATACCCCCCAGGGGTAAATGTTTGTCAGCCCATACACTTAGTGCATGGGCATTACAAGTATAGGAGGCCCGCTCCTTTCTAATGGGAACATTTTTTTATGAGGCCCTCCTCCACGTCTCTTCCAAGGGGCATTGAAGTGCCTCCAAATTTTTGGCAGCCCTTGCATTCACTGCATAGGCCAACACTATGGGAGACTCTCTCCTTTCTAATGGGAATTTGTCATTACTGTGGCCCTGCTCTGTGTGTCTTTAAATTCTTAGTGGGGTTTTTCCTAAAATTGTCAGCCGTTGGACTCACTGCATACCCTATAACTGTATAGCAGACCCTCTACTTTCTAATGGGAACATGTCGTACCTTGTTACTGTGGCCCTGCTCTCTGTGTCTAAATTCTTAGTGGGGTTTTTCCTAAAATTGTCAGCCATTGGACTCACTGCATACCCTATAACTGTATAGCAGACCCTCTCCTTTCTAATGGGAACATGTCGTACCTTATTACTGTGGCCCTGCTCTGTGTGTCTTTAAATTCTTAGTGGGGTTTTTCCTAAAATTGTCAGCCCTTGCAGTCACAGCATGGGCATTACCACTATAGGAGACCCGCTCCTTTATAATGGGAACATTTTTTTTACTGAGACCCTCCTCTATGTCTCTTCAAAGGGGTATTGGGTTGCGTCCAAATTTTTGGCAGCCCTTGCAGTCACTGGATACACAATAACAGTATAGGAGACCCACTTGTTAATAATGGGAACAACAAAGCAGAGCCGGCTGATGGCTCTCTAACAATAGCTAGGGCCGACTGATGGCCCTTTAAGAATAGTAAAGGCCGTCTGATGTCTCTATAAAAATAGGCTTTATGACTTTCAGAGTCCCTCCCTCATAAATAAAACAGATGTGTCTGGTGATGTGTCACACACCACATTGCCAGATAAGGTTGTAAAATGTTAAAATGACATTTTCCAGTGAATGCATTTGTCTTAAAAAAAAAAAAAGTGAAAAAAACGAAACAAATAGGATCTTTCTTTAGTAAAAAAAACAGCGCCACCAATTTAACAACAATGTAATCACAGTGTTCAGCTCATGCACCTCCTCCTCCATCTCCGAAATGACCACATCAGTCACAAGCTGACAGCACTGCAGCACTGCCTTGGCCAAGCGGCAACAGGCTGTGCTGAAGATAACATGCTTAATGCTTAATTGACAAACCGCCCAGCGCTGCAGAGTTGTTGAAAGCTGTAACACAGCAGCCTGATCTGTGGCTCTCACCGGTGAACATACAGCCAGGCATGGTCGTGTGTGACAATGGGCGGAACCTGGTGACGGAGAAATGACAGCTGGGGTAGATATGGTTTCCCTCTATGCCAGTCCTTTAACCGAGCTAAAGAATATGGCTGTGGTGAAATACAACTCCCACTGAGAAGCTGTTTCAGATTGAAAAACATTGTGCCCACCAGAGGATTTGATTCTGAGGGATAACCTTTCTCCCCCGCTCAAGAGCCCCATAGCAGCTGTGAAGTTAGCGCTATCATGAACTCTCCTGAAGTAGAAGCCAAGGCACACCAGAAGATTCTCTGGTGGGACCGTCCAACCCTGCCAAGAAGCAGTCCTGGCTAAGAAAAGTGTGTGGAAAGGTTCCCGGACACTCTATGGCTGCTTTTTTACTGAGGAGGAAACACATGCAAACACGGGGAGAACATACAAAGTCCTTGCAGATGTTGTCCTTGCTGGCATTTGAACCCAGGATCCCAGCACTGCAAGTCTTCAGTGCTAACCACTGATCCAATGTGCTGCGGTTCACCCTCTAATATCTAACAGGCTGGAGAAACTTGCACCTACTGCCACTCTATCTTCAGCTCCTTTGTGAGAAAATGTATTTGTGCAGCCACTCAGTCTACCAAATAAAATTCCTGAGAAGGAAATTGGGGATGGCTTCGCTACTGGTACTGAGGGCAGTGCTAATACCATGGAGTCGTACCATAGTTTGCTGGAAATATTACAGGCTGGTAGGAGGCAAGCAAATTCCCACAGAAAAGTACCAGCAGTAATGTTCAGGGACCCGCGCTTGTAGAAGACGGAGACAACACTGGGAGAAATAGTGACGGTTGGGGACCGAGTGTGGACACGAGGCATGAGGCATGTGGTTGTGAAAAGCTTCCGCCTCCATCAGCCTAAAAGGCCACATTTCAGGTGAAAGCAGCTTTACAGGACTTCCTGTGAGAAATGACACGCAGGGTAGATAGGGTTTCCCTCTATGCCAGTCCTTTCACCGAGCTAAATACAACTGTCAGCAAAAAAAGTTGTGGACTGGCTCCGTACCATCCCTGGCCACATTCACCTGTCCACGTGTTTGTGGTTAGGCGGTCCTTCCCAGTAAGTGCACTGGGGAGAGCATGGGTAATGTTGTGGGACCCGTGCTTGTGGAATGCGGAGGCGATACAGGGAAATATAGTGGCGGCTGGGGACCGAGTATGGACACCGGGCTGCCGCCGGCATGAGGTTGTGAAAAGCTTCTGCCTCCACGAGCTTAAAAGGCCATATTTCAAGTGCAAAAACCTGCCCAGAAATCTGTCAGTTTAGTGTTGCGGCCTGTGGGTGGGTGGCTGGCTGCATACTTGCACTTGCATTCCAAGAAACAGAAAACTAAGCAGATGGTGGCCTCTATCATCACCATGGCCTCACCTCGGCACTATGAACTCTCCTGTAAGGAGAAGCCAGGGTCTGCCGGAGGAGTCTCCGGTTCTCTGGTGGGCCCGTCCAACCCTGCTGAAAAGCAGCACTGGCTAAGAAAAGTGTGGGGGAAGGTTCCCGGACACTCTATGGCTGCTCTTTTAATGTGGATCGGCCATGCTTATACATGTTATTTCTCAAACTGCATTACAGATCAGGCCATTGTCCAACTCTGTATTCAAGAAATTAAATGCATAAAGAGAGATGTGTGTGAGTCAAAGCACCACCGACAAGGGCGAGTTGATGTTGGACGGGCTGCCATTGCTTCTGCAACAAGCTGCATTACAGGACTTCCTGTGAGAAATGACATGCAGGGTAGATAGGGTTTCCCTCTATGCCAGTCTTTTCACCGAGCTAAATACAACTGTCAGCAAAAAAAGTTGTGGACTGGCTCCGTACCGTCCCGGGCCATATTCACCTGTCCACGTGTTTGTGGTTAGGCGGTCCTTCCCTGTAAGTGCACTGGGGAGGGCTTGGGTAATGTTGTGGGACCCGTGCTTGTGGAATGCGGAGGCGATTCCGGGAAATATAGTGGCAGCTGGGGACCGTGTATGGACACCCGGACGCCGCCGGCATGAGGTTGTGAAAAGCTTCCGCCTCCACGAGCCTAAAATGCCACATTTCAAGTGCAAGCAGCTGTCAAAAATTTGGCAGTATAGTATTGCAGCCTGTGGGTGGTTGGCTGCATACTTGCGTTTGCATTCCAAGGAATGGGGTAGGGACAACTGAACGCTGCAGTGGGACAAGGACGTGGACGGTGATTGTTGCAAGTCTGCAATGAGAGGTTCATGGCGGGAGGCATCTTCGCATGCGCCAAGGATCACTTATGATGGTCACACTTTTAGGCAGTGACCTGGGAGTCAGAGATGCTTCCAGAGGTCTTCCCCATGCTGTTCCCATGCCTTTTCAGCACTGTATGCATGTGTCTGATGATATCTCACACACCACATGGCCAGATAAGGTTGTAAAATGTTAAACTGAAATTTCCTGGTGAATGCATTTGTCTTGGTTGAAAGCAATGCAAAAGTGCAAAAACGCATCAAAAAAGCTACGTGTGAACATAACCCAAGGTGTGGAGGAGTATTTTTGGTTATTTATTTTGCTTATATACAAGTCATTACCCTGGAAAGGATGTTCCTTAACATATTTCCCAGGAAAATCTATTTTGGTTTCGTTTTTGTATGTTTTATTGTGAGTCCGTAAAAGTGGTGTAATACTCTGACAACGTTGTTGACAGCAGTGATCTGGGAGTCAGAGATGCTTCCAGGGGTCTTCCCCATGCTGTCCCCATGTCATTTGAGCACTGTTCCCATCGATTTGGGCAATTTTTAGGCCCTCTGCGGACCGCCAGGGGGAGACACCTGAAAAATGCTTGAGTTTCCCATAGACTTACATTGGGCTCGTTGCTCGGGTCGAGCACCCGAGTATTCCAATTTGCTCGACCCGAGCAACGAGTACCCAAGCTTTTTAGTGCTCGCTCATCACTAGTCCTGACCCATTCTGCATGGACTCCAAACCACTATAAAAGAAAAATCCTGTCAACCCAATTGAGCCTGAGGGAACCACTCAGCTTTTGCATAGGGACAACAGGTGGGTGGCATCCAGGTGAACTCAGCGCTTCTTCCTCTGAGAGAATGAAGGAGGCCACTTGAGTGGATGAGCACTTGTGAGTCTTCACACTGATAACAGCCCTGCGACGGCCGCCAAGCTCATAATGTGTACTCTCATTCCACTCTGAGATCTGTGGTGTAATATATTGGAAATCAATTGTACAACAATGACAGATGACCGACAGAGTGGGACATCACTACTTACAGTCATGTGGGCCGCTACACTGGGCCTTTAGAGGTGTTGGAGAATGATGAGAGCTAGTAGATAGGAAGTGACTTCAAAGCGGTCTGCAGTTGTTCCCCCGTTTTGTACAGCCTGTATGCACTGCAAAAATCTTGGTCTTGCCACCTCTAGTAATCTTTGGCACTCTGAGGGGCGCATCAATGAATCGTACCTGTGAAGCAAAAGTCAACAAATGTTAGACATGCATTTTACATGACCCAGCATCCAAGGCTGGGCAACATTGGTCTGCCTGGTCTACCTCTTGCACCATATACCGTAGACGATCGGCTTCTGTCTTGGGGTTTCGTACAAAGCAGAGCAGCTCCCCTCACTGCGATCTATTGAAAGTCATCCCTCAAGACAAGCTTTTGTCCCTCCTAAGGGGTTCGCCTCCCCTCCTAAAGGAACCCCCGGGCGCAGAACCGACAGCTGGACGCAAAGGGGCCTGATCAACCCCCCACACCGTAAGGCTGCTAGTTTCCTGGGCCCGCAACAAGTGCGCCTGTGACGAACAAACCTTCAGCCTCCTTGGCAGCTACATTGTGAGCGGCCGAGCTGCGAACCCCCCGCGCCCAAGCCTCCACCCATGACTAGATGTATTCTGAAGGGGAAGTCGCCCTGTGGAAGTCGGTGGAAGGTTTAATAGTCGCTCTGTGGAAGTCGGTGAAGGGCTTAATAGTCGCCCTGTGGAAGTCGGTGGAGGGCTTAATAGTCGCCCTGTGGAAGTCGGTGGAGGGCTTAATAGTACTGCAGTGTTCAGGAACAGTTCCAGAACTTTTGGGCTGAGGCCCTCAGTCTTCCACTATAGAGAGGGAAATATATGTGTGAGAGCACCCTGAAAGAGTTCCAAAACTGTGGGTGAAATGTATATTCTATGGTTGGAAAAAAAGTACAGACAAACATTTGAATGACTTTACTATTGGTTGTAATTTTTCTCAGTTTTACAGTGGTTTGGTGCTCCTAATTGGGATGAGCCGAAAGTTGTTGAAGCCTAGCCGCTCGATAGTCATCGCTACCAGACTCATGATTTCCATATTATCTGCTTGCTGGTTCTCTGAATGACTGGTGGAAGCAAATACAGGTTGCTAACTGTCATCTCCATCAGCCAGCCTGTCGTCTCCATCAACCTGGCTGTCATCTCCATCAGCCAGCTTGTCGGCTCCATCAGCCTGGCTGTCATATCCATCAGCCCGCCTGTCGTCTCCATCAACCTGGCTGTCGTCTCCATCATCCTGCCTGTCATCTCCAACAGCCTGCCCCGAATTTATTACCAATTTATGGGCACGACACATATCCGCAAGTGTTTTCTCCCGGTAAACTTTCTCAGCCATACCATTTGTATGCGCCAGATATTGTGTGAACAAGTGCTTTTCGTAATCAGAATATCGTGAGAGAGTCCACGTTTCACATACACGTCGTACAAAATGGCTGGTGACATTTGGCAGGCTGTAACTGTGGAGGAAAAGACAGTCAGTGCCTGTAGCTGCATATAACAAATGGCACTGGTTATCCTTCCCACCTTTCATGGTAATGCCGGAGGGCAGAGGATGGGTTCATTGCGACTTTCCCGGTAAACGTCAGAAAAAAGTTTGCGATTTCTTGGCCAGCAGCAATGACAGGTCTGATATGTTCTGCATAGACTTCGAATCACTGAAAAAGAAAAAAATAACAGTTAATCTCGAGCCAGAGGGCACACCTCAAACAAGTTTTGCATGGGGACAACAGAGGGGTTTCAACCCAATGTGGAGTGGGGTAGCCCGGGTCCCCTGGCTTGGAGAAACCTTAACGAATGTTCTTCCTCTGAAAGCACGAACAATGCTACTTGAGTGGATGCACACTTGTGCGTTTTCACACCGACAATCGTCTTTCGAACACCGCGGTACATGTGATAGGTCCTCCCGTTCCACTCTGAAACCTAAGGTGTAAAAAGAAGGGAGATGATTGAGACGGTTCCGCAATGACCGCTGCCCATGCAGACTAACACTACTTACGGTCAAATTGCGCACAACACCTGGCCTTTGGAGGTGTCTTAGAATCAGAAGGGCCTGGAGGTACAGAATAACTTCCCTTCGGTCCTCTTCTGATCCCCCGTCCTGGACATTCTCTATGCTCACTAGAAATGTAGGCCTTGCCTTGTCCAGTATTTTCTAGCAGTCATTCGACAGCTTCATCAGTGTATCGTACCTGTGGGGTGAGATACAGTTACTGCATTTGTTGTACTTTACCCAATATCCGATGTTTGGTAAAAATCTCTCCGAATATTGGGTACCTCTTGCTCACTGAATCTTGGCAGACTTCCCTGTACAATGTCTTACGCAGGTCCTCCGTAAAGTTCATAAACACCTCACATGCCCTGTATAGCTGAGGATTCTCTATGCTCAGCTGTGTGCCCCTCATCTGATAGGTGGTGAATCGCCGAATGTGCTTCAGTATTTTTAGGGAGGTCTGGTTCGATTGTTTGAGGCTGCTGAGTTTTGAAAAAAAATCATTCACTTTTGGTGGTTTGGTTAAGTACTCCAGAGTTACAAATCTTGGGTTCACAAAAAAAGAAACCGTGCAACGTTCGATACCTCCTGCTTACAACTAGGGACCCCACGGGTAACTGTCAGATATGAGTGGAAGCTCTTCAACATGGGGCTATTCACTGAGTGACGCTCATACAAGCCAGTGGCCGTTCTAGCCAGGCAGCTTTTGTTTCTCCATTGCCTAGACTGAATGCTTTGTGTGCTGCCATCCACAGCCTCAATGGGGTCAAAAATGCTCCCACTGTGGTCAAACTTTGGGCATGGGGCTCCCTCAAAATTGCCTGCAGACTGTTCAGGGACAAACGCGTCCATCATATGTGAATCTGACTTCACAGGGGGCATGGAGCATGGGGGCAAATGGTCTGTTGGCGCCTGGGTATGTCCTTCAGAGGTCAGCGGTATGTTGTCTAACTGAAATGTAGGTTTGTTCACTATAAAATACCCATGACTTTCAGAAAATGCTACCGTATCTTCCAGGGATTGCAGAGGCTTGAGCTTGCTGAATAGTATAGCTATGCCCTTAGCCGCAACAAGTCTAAGTCGATCTGTGGCGACAGCCAAGTTCTTTTTAATCTCCGAGTCGCTTTCGGACCTTATGCACACCCTTCTCAGATGTGTAGACAGAAATTTCGTCACCCTGTGGCATACGGGGCAAGTCAGCGGTGTATGTTTGTGACTGGGGAAATAAGCAATACAAACGGTCACTGCGGTTTTACAACCCTGCAACACAAGGTCCGCCGCAGCCTGGTGTGGCAGTTCCATTCATCTATATGTGGGCAATGAATAACTTCTACTTACCGCTTCATAGCGACACGTTTCCCGCAGTCAAATGGAGCTTAAAAGTCCTTGCATCTGTAGCGGAGGTGATCTGCCTTTCCGCTGCACACATCCAGGCTGCATCAGCCGAGCTGATTAGTTTCCACTCTAGGGGCTAATTACTGCTCGAGCGTCCCAGGTGGTGAGTTACTTGCACGGGTGCAAAGCACCTGTAGCACTGCTGGAAATATTCAAACAAAATATTCGTCCTTATCTTCTATATGGCATGTCAGGGACTGCGTCACCAATAAGGCCGCCACCTGCATGTTTGAAAAGCATCAGCAGCGTTGATGGAAGAAACCTAACCCTGACCTAACCCTAACCCTATCCTAACCCTAACCCCTAACGCCTTCCCCTACAACCAACCCCAAACTCTAACCCCAACCCTAAACGAGATGTGAAATGAGCATCCTATCACGTTTTGTAGATTGGACCGTTGGCTTTCCAGGGACCTGTCTCCCAAGTGAGAGGCACCTTGTACCGAGGAGCAGCGCCCCGAGAGCCGCAACCCCCCTCTGACCAGGCGGCCGATGTCTGCTAAATGAGGCTAATCCTAAACCAGATGTGAAATGAGCATCCTATCAGGTGATAAATGCTCCAGCTTACAGGTGAAATTTCTCACCTGGCCGAAAATTACAGAGGAAGGGACCGTCGGAGCCCCCCAAAAACTGCTCCAGAGTGTTGGCGCTAATTGCCCCCTGGCTGTGAGTTCCAAAGGAGGGGACCGGCAGGTGGCCGATAGAGTACCCCAAAAAGGCTCCAGCGCTTTGGTGCTAATTGTCCCATGGCCGTGATGGCCAACATGGATGAGCACTTGTGAGTCTTCACACTGATAATAGCCCTGCGACGGCCGCCAAGCTCAATGTTTTCTCATTCCATTCTGAGACTTGTGGGGTAATATATGGGAAATAAGTACTATTGTACAGCAATGGCAGATGACAGTAGGACATCACTACTTATAATCACGTGGGCCACTACACCGGGCTTTTTAATGGGGCAATCCTTACTGAGCACCGCCGCAGCAGGTGACATGCACCCATGGGGATGATACCCCTGTGAGTGAGTCAGCCTCTGGGGTGATCCTTACTGAGCACCGTCGCTGCAGGTGACATGCACCCATGGGGATGACACCTCTGTGGGTGAGTCAGCCTCTGGGATGATCGTTACTGAGCAACGCTGCAGGTGACATGCACCCATGGGGATGACACCCCTGTGAGTGGGTCAGCCTCTGGGGTGATCTTTACTGAGCAACGCTGCAGGTGAAATGCACCCATGGGGATGACACCGCTGTGAGTGAGTCAGCCTCTGGGGTGATCCTTACTGAGCACTGCTGCAGGTAACATGCACCCATGGGGATGACACCACTGTGAGTGAGTCAGCCTCTGGGGTGATCCTTACTGAGCACTGCTGCAGGTGACATGCACCCATGAGGATGACACCTCTGTGGGTGAGTCAGCCTCTCGGGTGATCCTTACTGAGCACGGCTGCAGGTGACATGCACCCATGAGGATGACACCTCTGTGGGTGAGTCAGCCTCTGGGGTGATCCTTACTGAGCACCGCTGCAGGTGACATGCACACGTGGGGATGACAACTCTATGGGTGAGTCAGAGGCTGATGAATGGGATTTTATCTCGCTTTAACCCAGATTTCTCCAGAACCAAGGGTCTGATAAACAATCTGCGATCTAAGTTTTGTATATTGGACCATCAGCTTTCCAGGGACCCATCTCCCGAGTAAGAGGCACCTTGTACCGAGGAGTAGCGCCCCAAGAGCCGCGACTCCCCTCTGACCAGTCGGCCAATGTCTGCTAAATGAGGCTACCCACATTCCGTTGCCGATAGCTTGGCTTGTGAAGGTCCCAGCTGCCCAAATGCAGTGTGTACCGAGCTCAAGTAGACCTACACAATGAGTGGTGGCACTTGTTAATAGTCAGAGCGGTTCCGGTACCAGACATGTCCAAAATCCGGTACCATTTTCTCCAGTTCTGAAGGTCCAATCGAAAATTGGAGATATACACTTTGTAGCACTCGCTCTCCCCTTTCCATAGACACCTCACATGTCCATGTGCGACATTTTCCCGAGGATCAGCATCCCAAGAAGCGAGGCAACCCTACCCGGTCAATGCTAAGTAAAAGAATGACATTGAAATGAATGGGCGCAAGTTGTCAGGGCCTGTTTAAGGAGCTATGAAGGGGCCACCGTCCCTAAACTTTCAGGGTGAATAGAGCTCGCCAAGACGTACAGATAGAGGGGCTACATGACCCACTTTGCTTGAAGTAAAAAAACAAAACACAAAAATACTTGAATAAACTATTTTTTTTAATATTTAACCCCTTTACCCCCGAGGGTAGTTTGCACATTAATGGCCAGGCCAATTTTTACAATTCTGACCACTGTCACTTTATGAGGTAATTACTCTGGAATGCTTCAACGGATCCCCCTGATTCTGAGATTGTTTTTTCGTGACATATCGTACTTCATGATTTTGGTAAAATTTCTTCGATATCACTTGCGCTTATTTGTGAAAAAAATGGAAATTTGGCAAAAATTTTGAACATTTTGCAATTTTCAAAATTAGAATTTTTATGCCCTTAAATTAGAGAGATATTTCACACAAAATACTTAATAAATAACATTTTCCACATGTGTACTTTACATCAGCACAATTTTAGAACCAAAATATTTTTTTGTTAGGGAGCTATAAGGGTTAAAAGTTGACCAACGATTTCTCATTTTTCCAACAAAATTTACAAAAACATTTTTTTAGGGACCACATCACATTTGAAGTCACTTTGAGTGGTCTTTATGACAGAAAATACCCAAAAGTGACACCATTCTAAAAACTGCACCCCTCAAGGTGCTCAAAACCACATTCAAGAACTTTATTAACCCTTCAGGTGCTTCACAGGAATTTTTGGAATGTGGAAGAAAAAAATGAACATTTAACTTTTTTCACAAAAAATGTTACTTTAGACCCATTTTTTTTTATTTTCACAGGGGTAATAAGAAAAAATGGACCCCAAAATTTGTTGTGCAATTTCCCCTGGTCACGCATATACCCCATATGTGGGGAAAAACCACTGTTTGGGCGCACGGCACGGATCGGAAGGGAAGGAGCGCCATTTGACTTTTTGATTGTAAAATTTGCTTGAATAATTAGCGGACGCCATGTTGCGTTTGGAGAGCCCCTGATGTGCCTAAACATTGGAGCTCCCACACAAGTGACTCCATTTTGGAAACTAGACCCCCCAAGGCACCTATCTAGATGCATAGTGAGCACTTGGAACCCCCAGGTGCTTCACAAATTGATTCGTAAAAATGAAAAAGTATTTTTTTTTCCACTTTTTCATTTTTACGAATCAATTTGTGAAGCACCTGGGGGTTCCAAGTGCTCACTATGCATCTAGATAGGTGCCTTGGGGGGGGGTCGAGTTTCCAAAATGGGGCCCCTGTTTAGGCACACAGGGGCTCTCCGAACGCGACATGGTGTCCGCTAACAAATTGGAACGAGTGACATGCTCGAGTCCCTGCCCCGCATGTTTCACGGTTATTAGACACCCAAAAAAAAACCATGCGGGGGATCGCTCGTGCATGGCAGGCAATCCCCGCAAAGTTTTTTTGGCCACGAAGAATATGGGGCGGAGACTCGAGCATGTCACTCAAATACCCATGATACTCAATGCATACCAGAGCACCCGATGCGCTCAACACTAGCCGCCATATCGTCATCTTTTTTTCTTACTTTTGAAAAAAATCCCAACCCCATCACAACCCTAACCCCAAACCTAGCCCTAACCCTAGCCCAACTCAAGCCCTAGCACAAACCTAACCCGAGAGTTTATTTTTTACGCCGTTCCTCGTGCGGTATAAGTGATTAGACGACTTTATATGCCGTTCCACGTGTGGTAAAATTGATAAGGCAGCTTTATTCTTCGGGTCAGTACGTTTACAGCCGTACCACATTTATATTGTTTTTCTATGTTTTGCACTTTTACATAATAAAAGCAATTTTATAGAAAAAATTATTTTTTAGCATCGCTTTATTCTGAGAGCTATAACTTTTTTATTTTTCTGCTGATGGAGCTGTATGGCGGCTTGTTTTTTTGCGGGACGAGATGACGCTTTCAGCGATACCATTTTTATTTATATTAGTCTTTTTAATAGCGTGTTATTCCATTTTTTGTTTGGCGGTATGGTGATAAAGCATTGTTTTTTGCTTCGTTTTTTTTTTTTTTTTTTTTTTTACCGTGTTCACTGAAGGGGTTAACTAGTGGGACAGTTTTATAGGTCAGGTCGTTCCAGACGTGGCGATACCAAATATGTGTACTTTTATTTATTTTTTTTTTAGAATAATATTTGATGGGTACATTATATTTTTATTTTTGGTGGATTATTAGTTTTTTTTTTTATATTTTTACAATTTTTTTTAAATTTTTTTTTGCACTTTGACACTTTTTTTAGTTTTTTACTTTGTCCCACTATGGGACTTTCACTTTTTTTTCTCTGATCGCCTGTATGGCACAGGAATGTAGCACCATTCCTGTGCCATGCAGGCTGTCAGCGCTGGACAGGGAGAAGATAGTTTGGAGATTCACTGCGCATGTCCAAAAAATCTTCCTGCTGTCTGGTGACCCGGATGTTGTCATGACGACATCAGGTCATCATGGCAACATCCTGGAAGGCACGGCAGACAGCGCTGGAGGCCGGAAGAGGAGGTATCGGTGATCACCTCCCCTTGCCACCGCAATGCTGCGATCGACTTCGATCGCAGCATTGCGGGGGTAAATGTGCCAGGAGTGGTGAAGGACCGCTCCCTGCATATAGCCCCGGGTATCAGCTGTGACAATCAGCTGACACCCGGCGGCGATCGCGCCCGCACAGCCTGTGTGTGGGCGAAATCGCCAGGGCGTATAAATACGTATCTGGTCCATAAGTCCCAGGGCACAGATACATACTAATACGCCCTATGTCATGAAGGGGTTAAAGTGTGAAAGAACCAGGCTGTTCCCTAGCTACTAGAGCTCCCACCCATCTTCCAATTGTGAGACACATTCCTGATCGGGATGAGCCGAATCTGCTGGCCGCTTGGCAGCTCAGTGCGCTGAGATACCGTACGGACGATTTCTCTGCGGTGCTCCTGCCGATTCTCCGCATGATTGGGTCGAGCCAACACTGATGACTGTCTGGTGGTTCTGTAGTCCTCCCCTGAATTTACCACCAGGTCACGGGCAAGACACATATCTTCAAGTGTCTTCTCTCGGTAGACTCTCTCAGCCATTTGGTTAGTGTGTGACAAGTACCTGGCAAACATGTGCTTTTCAGCATCAGAGTAGTGTGGCATCGTCCATATCTCACACACCCGTCATACAAGCTGGCTGGTGATGTTTGGCAGGCTGTACCTGTAGAGGAAGATAGGACAGGGTCAGGACCTGTTGCATGAGAGGTCAGGATAAAGGGAGCTGGATCAGAAGCTTGCCTCATGTGGTAAAGCCTGAGGGTATCAGATGGGTTAATGTGACGCCCAGCTGCGCTTGGTATCACAGATCCTAGAAGAGTGCATTGATGGATTCCTCCACAAGAGGCCCCCATAAACATTCACACATCTCCACCTTCTACCTCAGACCAGCAGACGGAGCCCGTTATGGATATAAATAGGGAAGGTGGAGCCAGGCAGTTCAGTTCCTGCAGAAGATGAGCCAAAGAGAGATCAGTCTGCAGTGGAGCTCAGTGATTCAGCAGTTCCTCTGGAGAGTTCAGTGAGCATACATCTGAATACAGAGTCGAGCTCAGTTGAGTTGTAGCTCAAAATAGTGAGCTTTAGGTGTGCCAGCGCCATAAGATCGGTGAAGTGCGGCAAGCTGCTGTTAGTGTGTATAGCCTAGTGAGGGCCCGAGTAGGCCGAAGGCGAGTGGAGAGTTAGTATATAGGGGGCAGAGGAGCTTAACTAGCTCACCCCAAAGCAGTTACCGGACACCGGGTCCGAGCTTACCGGGATCTCTATGACCCAGTAAGGCATAACCGGAATCCCTGGAGAACTACAGGTCCCAGGATCGCTAAAGTGATTATACGTAACAGAGCCGGGAGACACATAGGCCCCGCAAGCTGAGGAGCGTGTATTCCAAGAAAATGCCCTACCACAAGGTCAGCCAGCGCAGGACAGAGACAAAGTTAGGCCTAGCTCCAGGCAGGTCAGAAACTTACTACGCAGAGGCAAGAAACAGGAGGCACTACACCCGCTCATTGGGGAGAATCCTGATATGCACCCTTCAACCTACAGTGCTCCGGGATGTGCCTGAATTTCCACCAGTAAAAGGTACTGAAGTGACTACCGTGTCCATCCTCGTTCTTGCTCTGACCTGGCTGGGTCTTGCCTGTCCTGCATCCCCCCTCATACGCTGCCCTGAGGCCTAGCTCCACCTGTGGGGAGCTATACCATTGAGATGTCTTATCACCGGCCTCAGTGGACTGTTGCAGCGCTGGTGCTTCTCACCAGAAACCACAGGTGGCGTCACGAACTTTTATAAAATTAACAAACTATCCCCTTTTTAAAGAGCGATCCCAGGGTACGGGCCCGGGAGCCGACCACCGCGACATCCCCAAGGCCAGGCAAAGGCCTGGGTACCGAGTCATCCCCATCCCCTGGGCTAGTCATTAACAAAGGCCTTGCCAGTGCAGGTCACAAATAAGTTTTCGCTGGGGTAGTTTCCAGAGCTATGAGTGGTCCTGACCCATTCTGACTCCAAACCACTATAAAAGAAAAATCCTGTCAACCCAATTGAGCCTGAGGGAACCACTCAGCTTTTGCATAGGGACAACAGGTGGGTGGCATCCAGGTGAACTCACCGCTTCTTCCTCTGAGAGAATGAAGGAGGCCACTTGAGTGGATGAGCACTTGTGAGTCTTCACACTGATAACAGCCCTGCGACGGCCGCCAAGCTCATAATGTGTACTCTCATTCCACTCTGAGATCTGTGGTGTAATATATTGGAAATCAATTGTACAGCAATGGCAGATGACCGACAGTAGGACATCATTACTTACAATCATGTGGGCCGCTGCACCGGGCCTTTGGAGGTGTTGGAGAATGATGAGAGCTAGTAGATAGGAGGTGACTTCTAAGTGGTCTGTACTTGTTCCCCCATTTTGTACAGCCTGTATGCACTGCAAAAATCTTGGTCTTGCCACCTCCAGTAGTCTTCGGCACTCTGAGAGTGTCTTTGAGGGGCGCATCAATGAATCATACCTGTGAAGCAAAAGTCGACAAATGTTAGACATGCATTTTACATGACCGAGCATCCAAGGCTGGGCAACATTGGTCTGCCTGGTCTACCTCTTGTACCATATACCTCTTGCCAACTATCTCACGGCTGACTCCCCTGTACAGATTTTTCTGCAGATCCGTTGTATAATTCATGAAGACCTCTCAGACCTTATACAGTTGAGGTCTCTCTATACTCAGTTGTGTGCCTCTCATCTGGAATAGGGTGAATCTCCGGACATGCTTCAATACGTTGACACTGGTCCGTTTACACAGCGGTAGGCTGGCCAGCTTTCCAAAAAATGCTCTGACCTTGCTGGGTCTTGTTAGGTACTCGAAAGTGGCACATCTGGGGTTCACGTAGTAAAGAAACCTTGCAGAGTTCGAAGCCACCCGCTGAAACCCAGGCTCCCCTCATTATGTCCTTCAAATATGAGAATAATACACTGATGTATGGACTGATGATAAATAATACACTGATTTAAAGACTGATGATAAATAATACACTGATGTAAGGACTGATGATAAGTAATACACTGATGTATGGACTGATGATAAATAATACACTGATGTAAGGACTGATGATAAATACACTGATGTAAGGACACACTGATGTATGGACTGATGATAAATAGTGTTGAGCGATACCTTCCAATATCGGGAAATATTGGATCGGATTGGATCGGACCGATACCCAAAAAGTATCGGATATCGCCGATTCCGATACCGGAAACCAATGCAAGTCAATGGGACAGAAATATCAGAATGAAAATAAACCCTTTCTTTCCTTGTAGGTTAATTCTACATGAAGGAAAACAACTAAGAATAATGTAGAATGTATTGGGGGAGGTGGGGGAGACAATAAAGGCATAGAGGTTTAGCCCAATCAAATGGAATAGCAGGAATTAATATTTTTTTTAAGACGTTCTGAGTTACGGAAATATTGACTAAGTTAAGTATTTTTATATTTTGTCAGATATTTATGTTTCACTACTTCCATGCTCTTCACCTTCTTTTTCACTTCTCCCACACTTTCTCCTTCATCATCCTCAGCATCAGCATCTATTTCATCAACTTCTTCACCTTCTTCGTATTCTTTTTTTTTTTTTACATTCTTCATATTCTTCTTATTCAACTATTATTCTTCTTCATATTCTACTTCTTCATCATATTCTTATTTGTGACAGGCATTCCTGTAGTTGTTATCTATAAAAGTTTGAACATTACACCTTTCGTTCTGCCTGTCACAAAAGATTTACAACAGCATTTGTCCGTGTTCAGTTTGGCCTGCAGCAGCAGGTCTTTTCCAGGGGCACCACGAGGAGGAACGGACTTACCCCCATACACTGCTTAGTCATCTTCTGCTTATAATTTAGATATTATCTTTTGCTCTGATTTTTAGTCTTATGCTTAATGTTCTTCCGCTTTTTGTTCTGCAGCTTCTTGTACTTCTGCTTCTTTGTTTTCTGTCTTTTGTTCTTCTGTATCTTGGTGGTTGTCTTCTCTTCTTTGTCCTCTTGGTCAACTTCTTCAGGGTCATCTTCTTGGTCTTCTTCAGGGTGGTCTTCAGGGTCGTCGTCTTCGGGGTCCTCGTCTTCAGGGTCGTCGTCTTCGGGGTCCTCGTCTTCTTCGGGGTCGTCGTCTTCAGGGTCCTCATCTTCTTCGGGGTGGTCTTCAGGGTCCTTGTCTTCAGGGTCGTCGTCTTCTTCGGGTTGGTCTTCAGGGTCCTCGTCAGGGAGATCCAGAGTGATTACCAAGAACCATTTCAAAAAGCTTGAACTTGAAATGTAGCAGAAGGTACAAGAAGGCTGAGGAACTACCGAGGACCAGCTGACGGTACTGGAACCCGGATGGGTAGCAGAAGGTACAAGAGCCAATGGAACTACCGAAGACCAGCTGACGGTACTGGAACTCGATTACTAAGCAGGAGGTACCTGTGCCAGAAAGCACTACCAAGGACCAGCAGACATTGGTGGAACTTGGATACCGAGAAGGAGGCACCTAATCCAAAGGCACTGCCGAGAACCAGCTGACGGTACTGGAACCCGGATGGGTAGCAGAAGGTACCCATGTAAAAAAAAGTTTCAAGGCCGCGAGCCGGCCGCAGTTACCAAAACCCACAGTCCTACAGGGGGTGCTTGTCCTATTGGCACTATGGAACCAGCCTTCATTGCCAGATCCCGCAGCCCACATAGGAGTCACCTAAACTGCAGGCACCATAGAGTCGGCTAACCCGACCGCAACATGACAGGACAACGCATTGGAGGCAAAGTGATGTTGACACTACCTGGAAACAGCTGGCATGCTGGAACCAGGCTGGGCAGGAGGGAGTACTCGTGCCAAAGACACTGCTGGGAAACAGCTGGCAGTGCTGGAACCCAGGGTAAATACTAAAAACAGAGGAGCCAGAGGTGTAATTGCAGCAAGTTTTAAATCAGTAGTACAGTGGATATGGACAAAGCAGGAGAATTTGCCGGACACACAGCTGGGGAATAGCTGACGTTACTGAACCCCAATAACACTGGAGCAAGCGTTGACTGTGCAGACGGCACTTCCGAGCGCCAACTGGCGGTGTTGGAGCTCAGGGATAATACTGAAAACAGAGGAGCCAGAGGTGTAATTGGAGCAACTTTAAAATCTGTAGTAGTGAGAATGTGGACAGAGCAGGAGAAATTGCTGTCCGCACAGCAGGAGAACAGCTGATGTTACTGAACCCCAATAACACGGCAGCAAGTGTTGACTGTACAGACGGCACTTCCGAGTGCCAACTGGCAGTGTTGGAGCTCAGGGATTACAGTTCAGGTGGTAGAAACATGAACACAACAGGAGACCTGGATACTGTTGCCAACCAATTATTTATTCTGGAAGAGGACTGGCAAATTCATGAGAGATCCAGGCCTTGTTCATTTTGAGAAAAGTAAGCCGGTCAACGTTATCGGAGGATAGTCGCATGTGACGGTCTGTTAGTACACCACCTGCGGCACTAAAGACGCGTTCCGATAATACACTAGCAGCAGGGCAAGCTAGCAACTCCAATGCATACTGACTAAGCTCTGGCCATGTATCCAGCTTACAGACCCAAAACTTGAAGGGAGAAGAGCCGTCTGGGAGTACACTAAGAGGGCAAGACATGTAGTCTGTCACCATCTGACTGAAACGTTGCCTCCTGCTGACTGGAGCCATCTGTGATGGTGTAGACATTTGTGGCGGCGGGGACTCAAAACTTTGCCACATTTCGGCCATACTGGTCTTGCCTTGTGCTGAGGCGCTGCTTCTGCTCCCTCTTTGTGCAGAGCTTCCTCCACTGCCTCGACGCACTGAGCTGCTTTGTAAAGCACTAGCAGCACTGCTCTCGGTTGGAATGGAGAACATGATGGAATGCATCAGTGCGTCTTGGTACTCCCGCATTTTACGCTCCCAGTTCAACGGTGTTATGAGGCTTTGTAAGTTGTCCCGGTAGCGAGGATCTAGGAGGGTGGACACCCAATAATCAGCCGTGTTGAGAATGTGGGCGATGCGGCGGTCGTTTCTCAGGCACGGCAGCATGAAATCAACCATGTGCTGCAGACTGCCAACTGGCCAAGAAACGCTGTCCCCTGTTGAGGCGTGATCTCTGCCTGCTCTGCATCACCCCACCCTCGCTCTAGATACTGACTACTAGAGCATTGTGTACCTTCCTCCTCTGGACAGATGTCTTCCTCATCCATTGATTCCTCCTCATCCTCCTCACAAAGTGTCCCCTGCCTAGGCCTTTGTGAGGAACCACGATGCGCAGACTGTAGAGAAGCAGATGGCATTTGTGACTCCTCATCCTCCACCTCTTCCAAAACCTCGTCCCTTAGTGCTTGCAGTGTTTTTTCAAGCAGGCAGATAAGGGGGATAGTCATGCTGACTAGTGCATCGTCTGCACTCGCCATCCGCGTGGAATAATCGAAGGCACGCAAAACGTGGCAAATGTCCTTCATAGAGGCCCACTCAGTGGTGGTGAAGTGTGAACGGCGCGCACTGCGACTTGTTTGCGCCTGCTGCAGCTGGTACTCCATTACTGCTGCTCACACAACCTCTCCAACATATGTAACGTTGAATTCCACCGGAAGACGTAATCGGCGCTGCAGAGCTGCAATGCGTGATCTTGCGTTGCTGGAACGCCGCAAGTGAGCACACTCTATGCGGACCTTGTGAAGCAGTGCATCAAGATCCGGATAGTCCCTCAAAAAACTCTGCACAACCAAGTTGAGCACATGTGCCAGACATGGGATGCGAGTGAGGTTGCCTAGGCCCAGAGCTGCCACCAGATTTCGGCCATTGTCACACACTACCATGCCTGGCTGGAGATTCGCTGGCACAAACCACACGTCGCTCTGCTGCTTGATGGCATTCCAGAGCTCCTGCACTGTGTGGCTTCCATTCCCCAAAGAAATTAATTTTAATACGGCCTGTTGACATTTGGCCACGGCTGTGCTCATATCGGTCATCATAACAGGTAACCGTTCACGGGTCGATGTGGAGGTAGACCGTGACGGCTCCTGCCGCGCTGATTCAGAGGAACTGGAGTATGAGGAGGAGTCAATGTGTACAGACTGGATTCCTGCAATCCTTGGTGTTGGCAGAACACGTACAACGCCACTCTCAAGATCTGTACCCAGCTCCACAACATTTACCCAATGGGCAGTGAGGGAAAGGTATCGTCCCTGTCCATGCATTGGTGGTCAGGTGGACCTTGCTACTGACGGCGTTTTGTAGCGCTTGTTTAATTTTTCCCTCCACATGATGTTGCAGGGCAGGGACGGCTTGCCTGCTGAAATAAAAGCGGCTGGGCACGTTGTATTGTGGGACTGCCAACGCCATAAAGTTACGGAAGGTGTCAGTCTCCACCAGCCTGAATGATAGCATTTTAAGGGCCAGTAGTTTAGCAATGCCAGCATTCAGAGCCTGTGCTCGGGGGTGGTTTGCCGAGTATGGGCGCCTTTTCTCCCATGCCTGTGCTAACGATGGCTGTAGACTGGCCTGGGAGTGTGAGGATGACTCGGAAAGTGGTGCTGTGGGTGGAATTACACTGTCTCTGTACAACAGTGCCAGAGATTCTTCCATGGCGATCCTGTGAGGAAGCCGAACCAGCTGTGTGAGCTGGAGGAAGAGGATACAACACGAGCTGAAGAGGTGTTAGGTGGCGCTGTAGGTTGGCCTAGGTCTTCAGTGTGTTTTTGTAACTCCACCACGTGCTTGGTCCACACATGTTTCCACATATTTGTGGTATTGAGGTTGCTGACACTTTTCCCTCTTTTCACCTTCTGATTACACAGCTTGCATTTGACAAAGCAAATGTCATCTGCAACTGTGTCAAAAAAGGACCAGGCACTGCAAGTCTTGGGAGCGCCAGCTTTGGATTTTGGAAGAGCCATGCTCCTAATGGGTGCCGAAGTGGAGGCTACAGGCAACCAAGTCTGCCCCCTCCCTCTCCCTTCTTTTTGGGCTGTTCGGGGAATCTCTTCCTCAGAGCTGCTCCCACCACCTTCCTGTCCCTCACGCCATGATGGGTCAAGGACCTCATCATCTACACCACCCTCTTCAAACAACTGCTTCTCCTGGGTAGTCTCGACAGCACAGTACGCACCAGAAAGTGGCACCTGAGTCTCATCAGATGCGTACTGAGGTGTGCTGCTGACCATAGGCACTGGCCCACCCACCTCTTCAGATTCAGAGAGACAAAACGGTTGCGCATCACTGCATACTACCTCTTCTTCAAATTCTCGAATTCTGCTTGGCTGGCCCCCTCTTTCCAAGCCAAGAGATTCAGAGAACAGAAGTAGAGATGGCTCCTGTCCAGGGCTCTCTGACTGCCTGGGCAATTTGGCGGGTGGTGAAGAGACAGATGGGTGTTCTTCAGTGCTCAGGACCTGAGAGGATCTGGAACTAATTGAAGTCGATGCGTTAGCTGCCATCCATCCAACAACGGCTTCAATTTGGTCCTCCCGCAGCAGTGGGGTACGGCTAGCTCCTACAAAGCTGTGCATAAAGGACTGTTCCCTGGTAAAACTGGGGGATGCTGAGTCACGGGTGCCCGCAGCAGGCACAGAATCCCCACGTCCTCTCCCTGCAGGCACAGAATCCTCACGTCCGCTCCCTGCAGAAACTCCACGCCCACGACCACATGCCTTACTCCCTGCCTTCTTCATCTTGGTAGACTGATAAAGATAGGCAGAAAAGTACTAAGGGCTTAGTGTGCTTATTCCTGAACAGCTGCTAACAGGTATAAGAAACACTAATTTTATAAAGTGTGGACTAGACTTTAATATGAGCTAATGTGGCCTACACAACTGTAAAGTGGAGTGCTTGGTGAACTTTATTTAGTTTTTTTTTGTCACAAAAAGACACTGGATGTGCCCAAAGATGTAATACCGATAGTATGACAAACTTTTTGTAGCTATTACAATGTAGGAAGGTAACCTACAATGCAATAGATGAGGCTACAAAATATAGGCTAATACTAATCTGGCTGGGGCTGCAGGGCACAATGCTGCAGAAAGGCTCCTCTAACTACTCCTATATAGTGTGTTTGGAACCAATGTAGCTGAATACGGATGGAACCACCACACTAATAGGAGAAATCAGGAAAAATTATGAATTGGCAAAAAAGGACAATGTATGAGGCAATGACACACACTGAGTGCACTACAACCAGACGTGGCTGAAGCACACACTACAGGGTGAGCTGCACTCACACACACAGACCTTGCAGACAGCAGTGAACAGCACAGAGAACTGTGCACTAGCGCTGCAAGGCACAGCGATTTATAAAGTTGCTTGGGTAAAGCAGAATAGACCAAATAGGTAGCTAAAACTGTCCCTCAGAACAACAGCGTCCTATCCCTAACTGAATTCACAGCAGAGTGAGATCAAAATGGCGGCGGCGGCTTTTATAGTGCATCATGACATCATTTCAGCAGCCAATCACAGCCATGCCATTAGTTAAGATGCCTACATGCCTAACAGGATGTGCCCACACTTCTTAGGATCCTCATTGGCTGAATAAAATGAAACTGGCTCATTGCATTATGGGAACTTCCGATTCCAGTATACGATATTGCAAAAGTATCGGAATTAAGTATCGGAATTCCGATAAGGCGAATATCGGCCGATACCCGATATTTAAGTATCGGAATGCTCAACACTAATGATAAATAATACACTGATGTATAGGTTGATGATAAATAATACACTGTTGTAAGGACTGATGATAGTGAAGTGAGAGCGCGCGTGGGGTGTGAGCACGTGGGCTGTGGTGTGGCTGTGGTGAGCGGCGTGGTCCGACTCGGCTCGCGGCCCTCCGGCGAGGGAGCCAGGCGGAGGTGACCGAGTGGACCGGGAGGACCGGTAGGAGGCGACCGGAGGGACGAGCGCAAGAGAGCGCTGTGATAGCGTGCAGCGCCGGCCGGCGGAGGGCGCCAGGTGGTGGTGACCAGGAGGACCGGTAAGAGGCGACCGGAGGGGCGAGCGCGCTGTGATAGCGTGCAGTGTCCCTAGAGGAGGTGAGTGAGGGGTAGGAGGCCGCGATAAGCGGCCCTACTGAACCCGAGTGTGTACTGTATTGTATTTGTATTGTAATTGCATTATATTTAAGAGCTCCCCCCCTGGGCCTTATTTAAATTAATCCTCTGTCCATATTTGATCGATCTCCCCCCTATCCATATTTAATACAACTCCCCCGGCCATCTTTAGTGATCACCCAGTCCATATTTAATTGATCACCCCCCGTCCATATTTAAAATTGATCCCCCTGATCACCCCCCTTCCATATTTAACTGATCCCCCTGACCACATTTAAATTAACCCCCCCGTCCTCATTTAATTTGATCCCCCCGACCATATTAAATTGATCCCCCGACCACATTTAACTGATTGACCCCCCCAGCCCATAATCAATTGATCCCCCTTGTCCATATTTAATAGATTCCCCTGTCCACTTTTACTGATCCCCCCGTCCCTATTTATTTGCCTTATCCCCATCCATATTTAATTAACCCCCTGTCCATAATTAATTGATTGATTCCCCAGTCCATAGTTAATTGACACACCGTCCATACTTAATTAATCCACCTGACCTACTCAGCTGATTCCTGAGGCCATACTTAACTGATCCCCCGCCGATATCTAATTGATACACTTGCACATCCCTAATTGATCCCCGTCCATACACATACATATATATATATATATATATATATATATATATATATATATATATATATATATATATATATATATATATATATATATATATATATATATATATATAAATAATTGTGTTTTGTACTTGTATATATATATACTGACTGTATCTCCTTATTTAGAATTGCGTCCATGTTGGTCGGAGCCGTGCAGTGTACATCTTGCGCAATGTATGCATTCCGTGAGCTACCGCTCGAGGATCCATACTGCTGCGAGAGATGTGAGCATATCGTGCACTTGGAAGCCCAAATCCTGGATCTAAGTTCTCAGATAGCGATACTGAGGAGCATCGACAACATGGAACGGAGTTTGCTGCTCACCGAGCAGACACTCAATGGGTCAATACTGGGGGTGGAGCATAGAGGGGAAGTGCAGGCTGAACAGGCAGGGAGCTGGATAACAGTTAGGAGGGATAGAGGGAAGAAGTATAGGAAGGCTGGTTCAGAACCGGCATTATTGGAGCACGACAGATCCTCTGACCGCCGGGGGAGTGTATGCTCCAGTAATGAGGGGGAGGGGGGAAGTGTAGGGCAGGCAAGACAGGTCCTGGTAGTGGGTGACTCTATTATTAGGGGGACAGACAGGGCAATCTGTCACAAAGACCGGGATCGCCGAACGGTGTGCTGCCTCCCTGGCGCTCGAGTCCGGCACATCGCGGATCGGGTTGACAGGTTACTGGGTGGGGCTGGCGAAGACCCAGCGGTCATGGTCCACATCGGCACCAATGACAAAGTGAGTGGTAGATGGAGGGTCCTTAAAAATGATTTCAGGGACCTAGGTAGGAAGCTTAGGGCAAGGACCTCCAAGGTAGTTTTCTCAGAAATACTACCAATCCCGCGAGCCACACAGGAGTGCCACCGGGAAGTTAGGGAGGTGAATAAGTGGCTAAAGAGTTGGTGCAAGGCAGAAGGGTTTGGTTTCATGGAGAACTGGGCTGACTTTGCGGTCGGCTACAGGCTCTACCGTAGGGACGGGCTGCACCTCAATGGGGAGGGTGCAGCGGTGCTGGGGAAGATGATGGCTAATAGGTTGGAGGAGTATTTAAAGTAGAGATGGGGGGGAAACCAAGGAAATAGGTGGGATGTTAGGCAAGCAAGGGGGAAGGGGAGAAGTGAATATAATGAGGGTGGAGAGGGGGGTGGGGATAGTACAGTTACATCGTTATGGAATAATAGGATGCTAAATAACCCCAAAGTTTTATCTTGCATGCTGACCAATGCAAGAAGCCTGACCAATAAGGCGGATGAGCTGCGGGCGCTTATATCAGAGGAGAGGTATGACATCGTAGGTATAACAGAGACTTGGCTAGACGATAGCTACGACTGGGCGGTAAATTTATTAGATTATAGTTTATTTAGAAGGGACTGGAAACAGGGGAAAGGCGGAGGAGTCTGCTTATATGTAAAGTCAAGTCTAAAGCCCAGACTAAGGGAAGATATAGGAGAGGGACAAGAGGGGGTTGAGTCCATGTGGGTAGAGATAGAGGGGGCAAAAAAATAATAAAATATTACTGGGGGTCTGCTATAAGCCACCAAATATAACAGAGGAGAATGAGAATCTGCTATTAGGACAAATAGACAAAGTAGCAAAACATAATGAAGTGATTGTAATGGGGGATTTCAACTACCCGGATATTGACTGGGAAACAGAAACCTGTAGATCTCATAAAGGAAAAAGGTTCTTGACAAATATTAAGGATAATTATCTCTCCCAACTAGTGCAGCAACCAACGAGAGGGAAGGCCGTGTTGGACTTAATATTGACTAATAGGCCTGATAGAATAACTGAGGTACAGATAGGGGGGCACCTAGGTAAAGCGATTATAATATTATCGACTTCAAAATGCCCTTCAGTAGGGTTATCAATAAGGGAACAACAAAAACATTAAACTTTAGGAGGGCGAAGTTTGATCAGCTGATAGAAAACCTTCAACTTATAGACTGGGACAAAGTTCTTAATCAAAGGAATACGAATAGTAAATGGGAAACCTTCAAAAGAATTCTGAATACTCAGTGCGAGAGATATATACCGTATGGGAATAAAAGGGCCAGAAATAAGAGGAAACCAATATGGTTGAAGAAGAACGTAAAAGGGGCGTTAAATAGCAAAAAAGAGGCATTCAAGAGATTAAAACATGAAAACAGTAAGGAGGCACTAATGTGTTACAAGGAAAAAACGAGAACCTGTAAAAAACAAATAAAAATAGCGAAGGAGGAAACAGAGAGACGTATTGCTAGGGAAAGTAGATCAAATCCCAAACTGTTCTTTACGTATATAAATAGTAAAAGGATTAAATCGGATAATATTGGACCGATAAAAAGTGATGAAGGCAAAATCATAGAGAAAGATGAGGATAAAGCTAATCTATTAAATAAATTTTTTTCGACAACTTTCACAAAGGAAATAGAACAGGCGAAATGAGAAGTGACAAGCTTAATCCTTCACTAAGTATGACAAATCTAACCCAAGTTGGGGTACAGAAACGCCTCAGTAACATTAAAATAAACAAATCACCAGGACCTGATGGCATACACCCACGGGTACTAAGGGAACTAAGTAATGTGATAGACAGACCGTTATAGCTTATATTTAAGGACTCTGTTGAGACTGGGTCTGTACCACTTGATTGGCGACAGTTGAATGTAGTGGCAATATTCAAAAAGGGAGCAAAAAGTGACGCCGGAAACTATCGGCCGGTGAGTCTGACGTCCGTTGTGGGCAAAATTTTTGAAAGCTTCATTAAAGAGGCAATTACGGAGCATCTTGATGCTAATAATCTTTTAACCCCGAACCAACATGGATTCATGAGGAATCGCTCCTGCCAAACAAACCTGATTGACTTCTACGAGGAGGTTAGCTCTCGAGTAGATCAGGGGGAACCAGTGGATGTCGTGTATCTCGACTTCTCAAAAGCGTTCGATAGCGTGCCACATAATAGGTTGGTATACAAAATGAGAATGATGGGGCTGGGGGAAAATGTTTGCAAGTGGGTAGCTAACTGGCTAAGGGATAGAAGGCAGAGGGTGGTTATAAATGGAATATACTCAGATTGGGTAAGCGTCACTAGTGGGGTACCACAGGGGTCTGTACTAGGCCCAATGTTATTTAATATCTTTATTAACGACATAGTCAACGGGATAAATAGTAAAATGTCAATATTTGCAGATGACACAAAGTTATGTAAAACAATTAATACAAAAGAGGACAGTGCAGACCTACAGAGGGATTTGGATAAGCTGGGTAGGTGGAGCATTAAATGGCAAATGAGGTTTAATGAGGAGAAATGTAAGGTCATACATATGGGAAGGAAAAATGGAAGTCACCAGTACTCACTGAATGGGAAATCATTGGGGAATTCAGAGATGGAGAAGGACTTGGGCATCTTGATTGATAGCAAACTACATTGGAGTGCCCAAAGTCAGGCCGCTGCTGTAAGGGCAAACAGGGTAATGGGATGTATCAGAAGAGGTATAGCTGCAAAGGATGAGAACATTGTTCTTCCACTGTACAAAGCACTGGTCAGACCACACTTGGAATACTGTGCTCAGTTATGGGCCCCAATATATAGAAAGGATATAAATGAGCTTGAAAAGGTACAAAGGAGGGCAACAAAATTAATAAAGGGAATGGAGGGACTGCAATACCCAGAGAGGTTTGCAAAACTAGGACTATTCAGCCTGGAAAAGAGAAGGTTGAGGGGGGGCATAATAAATGTGTACAAATATGTTAGGGGACAGTATAGAGACCTTGCCCGGGATTTGTTCAAAAGGAGGGATATTACGGTAACAAGAGGGCATTCACTAAGACTGGAAGAGAAAAGGTTTCAGCACCAGCATAGGAAGGGGTTCTTTACGGTAAGAGCAGTGAGAATATGGAATTCACTGAGTGAGGAGACGGTAATGTCGGATTCACTAAACCAGTTCAAGCGGGGACTGGATGCATTTCTAGATAACAGGCAGATTTCAGCGTATACTTAAAAATAAAATAAAATAGTAGGTTGATACAGGGATTTATTCTGACTGCTGGTTTCAGAGTCGGGAGGGAATTTTTCCTCAGGTGAAGATTGGCTAAATCATTTGGGGTTTTTGCCCTCCTCTGGATCAACTTTAGCAATTACAGAACTAACAGGTCGAACTTGATGGACGCAAGTCTTTTTTCGGCTTTACAAACTATGTTACTAAATAATACACTGATGTATGAACTGATGATAAATAATCCACTGATGTAAGAACTGATGATAAATAATACACTGATGTATAGACGGATGATAAATAATACTGTCAAATATATACTTTATACTTATGGAGATCGATAGCGTGGGTCGGAGTGAAGACAAGCACAATATATCATAGTAACAGGATATATTGAAGCAGGCAAGTATATATTATAGCAGGCGGGTATAGGCAATAAACGATAAGTAAACAGTCTCTGGAAACGGTTGTGATGTCACTACAAACCGATAGATGTCCCAGGTCCAGAGACGCACAGTCCACAGAGTCCCTAGCCCGGACCAGGCTCCTTGCAGAGAGCAGGCTGAACTGCAGGTGGATGCAGAGCGGGTCTTTGCACACAGGTGAGAGTCCAGGTAAACGGCAGGCAGGTAACAGGTGGGGAATCTCAGTGTAGAGAAGCAACAGGCAAGATGCAAGTCCTTCAAGCTTGGCAGCAGGTAAGATACAAGATACACAAGCAAAGTATAGTTGGCCAGAGTCTCTTTATATATATAGCAAACAGGAAACAGGAGATATCAGACAGGAAACAAGATGGCCCCCGAGGCTGTCAACTCCATTTTGGATAAGGGCAGAACCAACAGAACAGGTATATGCAACTCCATCTTGGATAAAGGCAATACAAATACATGCGGCTCCATCTTGGATAAGGGCACAAACCGGACAGAACAGATTCATGATTCAGCTCTTTACATTACTCCCCCCTTAAAGGGTGTCCTCCAGACAACCTTGGAGCCGGTTTGTTGGGGTATCTGCTGTGGAACCGTTCAATCAAACGAGTAGCGTGGATGTTTTCCCGAGGTTCCCAAGAATTCTCCTCCAATGGATAGCCTTGCCATTTCACCAGGTACTGGAGCCGTCCTCTATGAATCCGAGAATCGATGATCCCCTCCACGATTAATTCCTCTTGCCCGAACTGGATCGGGTGGAACAGGTATGCGTCCGGGAAAAAGATTTGGTACTACCGGTTTGAGCAGAGAGACATGAAAAACTGGGTGTACTTTCAAGGATTTTGGCAACTTGAGTTGGCAGGCTACAGGACTTACTAATTTGCCAATTTTGTATGGCCCAACATACTTCTGCCCCAATTTAGACGTTGGAGTTCTTAGTTTTAAGTTCTTTGTTGAAAGCCAAACCATGTCTTCTACCTTGTATGTTGGTGCAGGCTTGCGGAACCTATCTGCCGCCTTGTTATATCTTTCTTGAGCTGTGTCCAGTGTTTCTTTTAAGACCTCTAGATTCTGTTGAAGAAGCGTAATCCGATCGGCTACTGCGGGAACGGATGTATCTATTGGAAACCGTGGAAGAATGCTGGGATGATACCCCTTGTTAGCAAAGAACGGAGACTGTTTGGTGGATGCACTCTGTGAATTATTATACGTGAATTCAGCCAACGGAAGTAAGTTTACCCAATCATCCTGCAAATGACACATGTAGCAACGCAGATACTGCTCCAAAGTCTGGTTTGTCTGTTCCGTTTAGCCGTTAGACTGCGGATGAAAAGCAGATGACAGATTTACCTTAATGTCCAGAGCAGCACAAAAGCTTCGCCAAAATCTTGAAGTAAATTGGACCCCTCGATCTGATATCACTTCATCAGGAACCCCATGTAGGCGAAAAACCTCTTGTACAATAAGATCCGCTGTCTGTTTCGCTGTTGGTAAGCCGGTACAGGGAATGAAATCAGCAGCCTTGGTTAAGCGGTCAACTACTACTAGGATAGTGTTCTTTCCTTTTGACATAGGCAACTCTACAATAAAATCCATTGAAATAGACCCCCAGGGACGGGATGGAATAGGAAGGGGTTGCAACAGTCCGGTAGGTGAGGAGCGAGGAACCTTTGATCTTGCACATACCTCACAAGATGAGACGTAATGCTGAACGTCTTTACGATAAGTTGGCCACCAGAAGAAGCGAGACAAGAATTCCTGAGTCTTCTGAACTCCTCTATGACCCGCGATCTTAGAGTCATGCATTAATTTTAGCACCTTTAATGTAACCGTTTCCAGAATATACAAACTGTAACGGGTCTGGGAGGCGGAACCTCTGGGCTACAATACAAGGGGGCGGTCCTTGTAAGGGAGCGGGTGGCGACCAGGCAGGTAGTCACAGGAGGTGACCAGGACAGTCTCTGGGTGTACGGGCAGGAGGACACGGCAAGTGATCGGGGCAGTCTCTGGATAAAGGGTAGGTACGACCTGTGATGGCTGAACCTCCAGGTAGGCTAGCAAGGCAGATGGAGAATGTGTGCTCCCAGGTGAGCAAGCGAGAGTCTCTGGAATAGCAGGTGGTCACAGCACGTGACGGCGGAGCCTCCAGGTAGGCAAGCAGGCAGGTAACGGAGAAGCGCTCCCAGGTGAGCGGGCAAGAGTCTCAGGAATAGCTGGTGGTCACAGCACGTGACAGCGGAGCCTCCGGGCAGGCAAGCAGGCAGGTAGCGGAGAAGCGCTCCCAGGTGAGCGGGCAAGAGTCTGGAGTAGCTGGAGGTCACAGCACGTGACAGCGGAGCCTCCGGGCAGGCAAGCAGGCAGGTAGCGGAGAAGCGCTCCCAGGTGAGCGGGCAAGAGTCTGGAGTAGCTGGTGGTCACAGCACGTGACAGCGGAACCTCCGGGCTGGCAAGCAGGCAGGTAACGGAGAAGCGCTCCCAGGTGAGCGGGCAAGCTGGTCCATAGACAGACTGACCGGAGTTGAAAGGCGGACCGTCGGACCTCAGGCAAGCAGGCAGGTAGCTGAGGTGCGCTCCCAGGTGAGCGGGCAGGCTGGTCCTTAGACAGACTGACAGGAGTAGTAAGGCAGACCGTCGGACCTCAGACTAGCAGACAGGTAGCAAGTAATCAGGCAGGAATCTGACAGGTAACTGGCAGGTAACTGGCAACGGGACCTGAGGGCTGAAGCACAGGTGAGACACAGGTGCAAACAACATTGCTCGGGCACCTCCATTTTGGAGGAGGTGCCTTATATATGATGAAGTCCTCCGGCCATTGGCCGGGGACTCCTTAGGACGGCGCGCGCGGCCCCTTTAAGAGGAGGGGAGCGCGCGCGCGCACGCCCTAAGCACAGGGGCCGGGAAGGAGCGCGCGCTGAGAGCAGAGCGGGAGAGGGACGCCGGGCACGGGGCAGAGCGGTGAGGGGAGCAGCGTCCCTGCCTAGCAGAGGGCAGGGACGCCGGCACTACAGTACCCCCCCCTTTAGGCCCCCCCTTTTTTAGGCCAGACAGAAATTTAGCTAAGATGAGAGGGGCATGGATGTTCTCCCGGGGCTCCCACGTTCTCTCCTCAGGACCAAACCCCTTCCAATCTACCAGAAAAAAGGTCTTTCCTCTTACCCTTTTGGTGGCAAGAATGTTCTCTACCTCAAACTCGTCCTCAGCAGAAACCGGAGCAGGAGGCGTACCTGTAGACTTGGAAAAAGAGTTAAGTACCACAGGTTTGAGGAGAGATACATGGAAGGAGTTAGGGATCCGTAAGTTGGCCGGGAGTTTCAATTTATAGGCCACCGGGTTGATCTGACTGGTGACCTCCAGAGGTCCGATGAACCGAGGCCCTAACTTGTAAGAGGGTATCTTGAGTCGAACATATTTAGATGAGAGCCAGACCTTATCTCCTGGACGAAATTGAGGAGGATCCAGGCGTTTTTTGTCAGCGTGTCTTTTCATCCGCTCGGACGACTGAAGGAGTGCGGATCGGGTACTCTCCCAAATGGAGGAAAATTTGCTAACGAGAGATTCCGCAGCCGGGTTGTCCACCGAGGTGGAGACAGGAAAAGGAATCCGAGGATGCTGACCAAAGACTACAAAAAACGGGGATTTGGAGAAGGATTCGCTCTCGTGATTATTGTAAGAGAACTCGGCCCATGGTAGGAGATCCACCCAGTCAGAATGGTGGGCATTAACGAAGTGCCGGAGGTAACTGGTCAGGTTCTGATTGATCCGCTCCACTTGACCATTGGACTGTGGGTGGTAAGCGGAAGAGAAGTCCAGGGTGACGTCTAGTAGTTTACAAGTGGCTCTCCAGAAGCGTGAGGTGAACTGTACCCCACGATCCGACACGATGTGGAGGGGCAGGCCATGAAGACGGAAGATGTGACGAATAAAGTCTCTAGCTAGCTCGGGTGCAGACGGGAGGCCTGGCAGGGGAACGAAATGAGCCATCTTGGAGAAGCGGTCAGCGACCACCCAAATGACCGTACAACCGGCAGAGAGTGGGAGGTCAGTTATGAAGTCCATTGCAATATGCTGCCAGGGGGCAGCAGGTACTGGGAGCGGAAGGAGGCGACCGGCTGGCAGATGTCTCGGAATCTTGTTGCGGGCGCAGGACACACAGGCAGAAACAAAGTCTATTACATCCTTGTGCAGGGTAGGCCACCAGTAGTGCCGGGAAATAAGCTGGAGGGTCTTCTTCTGACCAGCGTGGCCAGCCAGTTTAGACGAGTGACCCCAGTGAAGGATCTTCTCCCGATCAGGTACTGATACGAACGTCTTTCCGGGAGGGAGACGATTTAGACTCACGGGAGCCACCTGCATTACTCTGGCGGGATCGATGATGTGTTTCGGATCTTCCTCGAGATCAGATACCAGAAAGGATCGAGACAAGGCGTCCACCTTGACGTTTTTGTCAGCCGGGCGAAAATGAAGGACAAAATCAAAACGAGCAAAAAACAAGGACCACCGGGCTTGGCGCGGGTTAAGTCTCTGGGCATGCTGGAGGTAAGCCAAGTTCTTGTGGTCAGTGTAAATTATTACCGGGTGAAGAGCCCCCTCAAGCAGGTAACGCCACTCCTCCAATGCCAGTTTGATGGCCAATAACTCTCGATCTCCTATGGAATAATTGCGCTCAGAGGAGGAGAAGAGTTTAGAGAAGAAGCCGCAAGTTACCATCCTCCCGGAAGAAGATTTTTGAGTAAGTACCGCTCCAGCTCCAGAGGAGGAGGCGTCCACTTCCAGGAAGAACTGCTTGTTGCCGTCCGGGCGATGCAGCACCGGGGCGGAAGAGAAGGCCTGTTTTAAGGAAAGAAAGGCTTCTTCTGCTTCGGGCGGCCACTCTTTGGGATTAGTACCCTTACGGGTGAGCGAGGAAATTGGGGCAGTCCGGGAAGAGAAGTGTGGTATGAAGAGGCGGTAGTAGTTGGCGAAGCCCAGGAACCGCTGAATGGCCTTCAACCCGGTCGGGGCCATTTCTCGATGGCAGACAGTTTCTCTGGATCCATTCGTAGGCCGGTCTGAGAAATAATGTAGCCCAAAAACGGAAGCGAGGTCTGCTCAAAGAGGCACTTCTCGTATTTAGCGAAGAGGTGATTCTGCCTGAGCCTGAGCAGGACCTGACGAACGTCCCTCCGGTGAGTCTGGAGATCCGGAGAGAAGACCAAGATGTCGTCCAGGTACACCACTACGCATGAGTAGAGAAGGTCCCGGAAGATGTCATTGACCAACTCTTGAAAGACGGCAGGAGCGTTACAGAGACCAAAGGGCATTACCAGGTATTCATAGTGGCCGTCCCGGGTGTTGAATGCCGTCTTCCATTCATCCCCTTGACGGATACGAACCAGGTTGTACGCCCCACGGAGGTCTAGTTTGGTGAAGATTCTAGCCCCCCTCAGACGATCAAATAATTCTGGAATGAGCGGAAGGGGGTACTTATTCTTCACCGTGATCTGGTTTAGGCCTCTATAGTCTAGAGAGAGCCGTCCTTCTTTTTGACGAAAAAGAAGCCTGCTCCCGCCGGGGAGGTAGATTTCCGGATGAATCCCCTGGCCAGATTCTCCTCAATATATTCGGACATCGACCGGGTCTCAGCAGCGGATAAAGGATAAATACGCCCACGGGGAGGAGTAGTACCGGGTAACAGGTCGATGGGACAGTCGTATGGTCTATGAGGGGGTAATGTCTCTGCCTCCTTTTTATTAAAGACATCAGCATAAGACCAATAAGGAATTGGAAGTCCAGGTAGATTAGCTGGGGTAGGAGAGGGACGGACGGGATGGACGGGAACCAGGCAGGACTTATGACAGTCTTGTCCCCAGCGAAGGACTTCTCCGGTTTGCCAGTCAAGCACGGGTGCATGTTTCTGGAGCCAAGGCAGACCTAGCAAGAGGGCGTGAGAGAGTCCAGGCAGAACATGAAAGGAGATACTTTCAGAATGCAGCATTCCCACCTGCAGAGTAATGGATTCGGTGATGAGTTGGATGGGGCGTGGTAAGAGCCCCCCATCCACGGCAGCTACAGACAAGGGTACAGCCAGAGGTTTGGTGGGGATGCGGTATTTCTCTACCAGGGACTGTGAAATAAGATTCCCGGCTGCTCCAGAGTCCAGTTGGGCTAGTTCGAAATAACGGTTCTCCCCGTAGACGATTGAAACTGACAACAGCAGGGATGGAGAGGATTTATTCTTGTCTAGGTGGACCTCTCTGAGCGAACCTAGACACAGGCGTTTCCCGACCTCTCCGGGCAGGCACGGATCCGGTGCTCCTTACTGCCACAGTAGAAGCAGGTCCCCTCGGCACGGCATAAGTCCTGACGGGTCTTGACCATCTTGGTCTGGTCGACCTGCATAGGCTCAGGAGGGTGTACCTGGTTAGAGACAGAAGGAGTGACGGGTTTCTGAAAAGTAGGAGCTAGACGTGGTAACCTCCTCTCACGGGTGACCTCTCTGGCACGCTCCTGGAACCGTAGGTCAATCCGGGTGGCAAGAGTTATTAAGTCATCGAGAGTGGTAGGAATGTCCCGACCGGCAAGTTCATCTTTAATACGGCCGGACAGACCCTCCCAGAAGACGGAAACTAGAGCGTCGTTATCCCAGGCCAGCTCCGAGGCAAGGGTACGGAACCGTATGGCATATTGGCCCACGGTGAGACTCTCCTGACGGAGGCGTAGCAACGATGATGCAGATGAGGTCTTCCGTCCGGGTTCGTCGAAGACTTTCCGGAAAGCCGTGAGAAAAGCAGGCAAGTTGGACACCAGGGGGTCTCCTCTCTCCCATAGAGGATTTAGCCAGGCCAGGGCCTCCCCGGTGAGATGGGACATGATGAAGGCAATTTTGGCCCGGTCGTAGTTAAACTGGTGGGACAAAAGTTCAAAGTGCAGGGTGCACTGATTTAAGAAGCCCCGAGCCTGGACGGAGTCGCCTCCAAAGCGAGGAGGTGCAGAAAGCCGGGGTCCGGGGTAGGATACCATCGTATTAGTGGGCAGCGGAGCTGCCGGATTGCAAGATATGGCACTGGCGGAGGTTGTTGGTGGATCAGACAGAGTGTTCAGGCGAGTATTGACATTCCGCAGGTGACCCAGGATGGACTCCTGTTGGGACCTCTGACGGGACAGTTCAAGACAGAGGTCCGAGAGCGAGGGAGCTTGGGTGCCACCGGGTTCCATGGCCCGAGCAAACTGTAACGGGTCTGGGAGGCGGAACCTCTGGGCTACAATACAAGGGGGCGGTCCTTGTAAGGGAGCGGGTGGCGACCAGGCAGGTAGTCACAGGAGGTGACCAGGACAGTCTCTGGGTGTACGGGCAGGAGGACACGGCAAGTGATCGGGGCAGTCTCTGGATAAAGGGTAGGTACGACCTGTGATGGCTGAACCTCCAGGTAGGCTAGCAAGGCAGATGGAGAATGTGTGCTCCCAGGTGAGCAAGCGAGAGTCTCTGGAATAGCAGGTGGTCACAGCACGTGACGGCGGAGCCTCCAGGTAGGCAAGCAGGCAGGTAACGGAGAAGCGCTCCCAGGTGAGCGGGCAAGAGTCTCAGGAATAGCTGGTGGTCACAGCACGTGACAGCGGAGCCTCCGGGCAGGCAAGCAGGCAGGTAGCGGAGAAGCGCTCCCAGGTGAGCGGGCAAGAGTCTGGAGTAGCTGGAGGTCACAGCACGTGACAGCGGAGCCTCCGGGCAGGCAAGCAGGCAGGTAGCGGAGAAGCGCTCCCAGGTGAGCGGGCAAGAGTCTGGAGTAGCTGGTGGTCACAGCACGTGACAGCGGAACCTCCGGGCTGGCAAGCAGGCAGGTAACGGAGAAGCGCTCCCAGGTGAGCGGGCAAGCTGGTCCATAGACAGACTGACCGGAGTTGAAAGGCGGACCGTCGGACCTCAGGCAAGCAGGCAGGTAGCTGAGGTGCGCTCCCAGGTGAGCGGGCAGGCTGGTCCTTAGACAGACTGACAGGAGTAGTAAGGCAGACCGTCGGACCTCAGACTAGCAGACAGGTAGCAAGTAATCAGGCAGGAATCTGACAGGTAACTGGCAGGTAACTGGCAACGGGACCTGAGGGCTGAAGCACAGGTGAGACACAGGTGCAAACAACATTGCTCGGGCACCTCCATTTTGGAGGAGGTGCCTTATATATGATGAAGTCCTCGGCCATTGGCCGGGGACTCCTTAGGACGGCGCGCGCGGCCCCTTTAAGAGGAGGGGAGCGCGCGCGTGCGCGCCCTAAGCACAGGGGCCGGGAAGGAGCGCGCGCTGAGAGCAGAGCGGGAGAGGGACGCCGGGCACGGGGCAGAGCGGTGAGGGGAGCAGCGTCCCTGCCTAGCAGAGGGCAGGGACGCCGGCACTACACAAACGTTGTCCCTGGAACCAAAGTCTATTTTTCAAGGTTAGATTTACCTGGCTGGACAGTTGAATCAGGAACGGGTCTGCAGCGTACGCTTCCCTGATAGCTGTTAATAGATCTTGATTGTGTAACAGACCTATAAAGTTGTTTTCCGAGAGTATGGTTCTTGGAGGTGCAGCCGGGTTTATATCAACCGAATGAATTCTGGATAGTGCATCAGCTTTCCCATTATGAGAACCCGGCCTATAGGAGATAACAAAATCAAACTGATTAAGAAAAAGATTCCACCGAGCCTGTCTGGGTTTTAGACACCTTGCCGACCTCATGAATTCAAGATTACGATGGTCTGTAAGTACGACAATTTGTTGGGATTCCCCCTGTAGCAAATGTCTCCATTCTTTGAATGCCGTTATAATGGCCAACAATTCTTTGTTTCCAGCGTCGTAGTTCCTTTCTGCAGGTGATAACTTCTGTGAAAGAAAAGCACAGGGATGCAAAAGATCTTTCTCACCTGTTCTCTGCAAAAGTATAGCCCCTAACGCACAGTCCGAGGCATCCACTTCCACTATGAAGGCTCGATCCGGGTCCGGATGTATGAGAATGGGAGCTGAAGTGAATTTAGACTTCAACCTGTCAAATGCTGTCTGCGCTTGTGGCGACCATACCAACGGCGTCTTTTTCCATGTAAGTTGGGTAATGGGTGAGACAATCTCCGAGAAATTTTTAATGAACCGTCTGTAGAAATTGACGAACCCAATAAATCGTAGCACCTCCTTTAGTGTGTTGGGAATTGGCCACTCCTGAATGGCTTGAGTCTTGCTTGTATCCATGCTGAGACCCTGGGGAGAAACAACATACCCCAAAAATTGAATCTCCGATTTGTGAAACTCACATTTCTCCAACTTGATGTACAACTGATTTTGCCGTAGACGATCCAACACCATTCTCACATGCCGCTGATGATCCTCGAAGTTGCTGGAAAAAATTAAAATGTCATCCAAATAAACCACAACAAAAATATCGAGTATGTCTCTACATATATCATTTGCCAAGTGTTGAAAGGTAGCCGGTGCGTTACGAAGTCCGAAAGGCATAACAAGGTACTCAAAATGTCCGTAACGTGACCGGAAAGCTGTTTTCCATTCGTCACCAGGGTGAACCCGTACTAAATTGAAAGCTCCACGAAGGTCTAATTTTGTGAAGATTTTGGCATGACGTATCTAGAGATGAGCGTTGTTCTACTCGAACTGTTCGCCAATCTCAAATTCGAGCTGTTTTGGGCGGTGTTCGAGCCGTTCGGCGAACACGAACAATTTGAGAAAAATTCGGCTGTTCGAGGTTATGTTCGATAACTGTTCGTGCACCAAAATCATAACTGGATTTTTTCTCAGTAATGATGAAAATTAATGTTAATACGCAGTTTGAGTGTACAGCGGGGTGAGGGGAGGGGCAGGGGATGGATCTCTGCAGGAACAATGAAGATCTCCATTTTATTTTTCTCTTTCCCGCATTTACAGTGGGGAGGTGCAATCTGTCAGCCTATCAGCAGCGCACACACGGAGCGAAGTGCTTTTTTTCACACAAGCAAGGGCATGTGTCATTGGCAGTGTATGTCACATGTCCTTGCCCTATAAGACCAAGCCATTTTCCCCGTCGCCACCATTTTCTCACTGCTGCAGCTGCGTGTTAGACGGCACCGCTGTTGCTGTGTGCGCTATACCTTGTTAATTTCAAGCCAATTTTCGCACAAATCTACAGATAGCTTGGGAGTAGGGAATAGTTGTGATTGCAGTCCTTTTAAGGACTAGGTTACAGCATTTCCTACGACTTTTATCAGGCAGGTCTGTGCTCTTAAATAGATAGATTGTGGGAGTAAAGACTAATTGTAATTGGAGTCCTTTTCAGGACTAGGTTACATCAGTTCCTATCAGTTTTTGCCAGGCAGGTCTGTGCCAGTGCTGTGCAAGTTTTTTTCACAACATTTGGCTGAATCTAGCAAAGCTAATCCTTTTTGGCCTATTGCAGAGTGTGTTAGTCAGTGGAGTAGCCTATCTGTGTTGCAAGATATACCACCTGTGTATAGAATACCAATTTTTTTACTGCACCTAGTGAAGTAAAATCTTTTGGGCATAGCATCATTCTATTAGTCCATCTATACTGACCTCCATCAGGTTGCAAACTGCATATATTTTTTTCTTCATCTACCTCTGAAAAAATATTGGGCTTCTAGCTGTGTGTGGGACTTGTTCTATTAATCCATCTATACAGACCTCCATCAGGTTGCAAATTGAATATATTTTTTTCTGCATCTACCTCTGAAAAAATATTGGGCTTCTAGCTGTGTGTGGGACTTGTTGTATTAGTCCATCTATACTGACCTCCATCAGGTTGCAAACTGAATATATTTTTTTCTGCATCTACCTCTGAAAAAATATTGAGCTTCTAGCTGTGTGTGTGACTTGTTGTATTAGTCCATCTATACAGACCTCCATCAGGTTGCAAACTGAATATATTTTTTTCTGCATCTACCTCTGAAAAAATATTGGGCTTCTAGCTGTGTGTGGGACTTGTTGTATTAGTCCATCTATACTGACCTCCATCAGGTTGCAAACTGAATATATTTTTTTCTGCATCTACCTCTGAAAAAATATTTGGCCTTCTAGCAGTGTGTGGGACTTTCTCTATTAGTCCATCTATACTGACCTCCATCAGGTTGCAAATTAAAAATAATTTTTATCTGCATCTAGCTCTGAAAAAATATTTGGCCTTCTAGCAGTGTGTGGGACTTTCTCTATTAGTCCATCTATACTGACCTCCATCAGGTTGCAAATTAAAAATAATTTTTATCTGCATCTAGCTCTGAAAAAATATTTGGCCTTCTAGCAGTGTGTGGGACTTTCTCTATTAGTCCATCTATACTGACCTCCATCAGGTTGCAAATTGAATATAATTTTTTTCTGCATCTAACCCAGCCAATAGTTTTGGCCTAATACCACAGTTTGGCCACTCAGCTCTGCTCGGTTCCCATCCATTGTTTTTTTGTGCAAACAACTCCAGAGTTGTGAATTAGTTAACCACCAAAATGAGTGGAAAAAGGCCTGCTGCTGGTGGAAAGGGGAATAGGCGTGTTGGGAAGGGGAAAAAAGGTTGTGTCCGTGGGGTAGGTGTTAAAGCAACAGTAACATCTGCAGAAGAAAGACCATCTTCCAGCCAAACTAAAATGTCTACTTCTTTTAGCGGACAATGTGATAAGATCCCTTTCTTACGGCCATGCCAATCGCTACAAATTCCAGATGAGGCACAAAAACAGCAGGTGCTTCAACGGATATCAAGTGCTCCTTTAAGTGGGCTCTCCTCCACATCAACTTCAACATCACAAATACTCCAGTCCTCAAAGGTGTCACCCCAATCGCACTTGCTTCCTCACAGCTCCCAAATCTCCAGCTGCCCGTCTGAGTATGAGGTAGAACAGATGGTTGAGTCTGCAGAGCTGTTTACTCATACTATAGCCTGGGAATCAGAGGTCGACTCCAGCGCTTCTGTGAATCCAGACGAGGAAATGATCTTCACTGATGCCCAGAATCTTTATGAGTCGGATCCAGGACCAGACGCAGAAGGTTCTGACCATAATGTAGACCCTCATTCCCAAACTGTAACTCCTGTTGGTGGAGACAATGAGGAAGACGATGATAAGACTCAAATACCTGATTGGAGCGACAACTTTAGTTTTTTGTCAGGGCAGGAACAGGTTGGCTCTGAGGACGACGGGTGTGATAACGCACAGGGTGATGATGATGAGGTTGGAGATCCCACTTACTGTCAACCCACAGTCAGCCAAGAGATGAGGTCAGCAGAGGAGGTGGAGGAAGATGCTAGTGACGACGAGGTAAGGTTGCGCCTTCCTGGACAGAGACGTAGTACTGGAAGCACGTCAACAACTGCATCCTCAAACACAACTCTGCCTCTCACCACAAGTCGTGGTGGCTCTTCAGGTCGCATGGGTGCTAAGCCTTGCATAGCCTGGGCATTTTTTTCAGATCGATAAAGATGACCCAACTCGTGGTATCTGTAACATTTGTCAGCAAAAGCTAAGTAGAGGCCAAAAAATACATAGTTTGAGTACTTCATGCATGAACCGGCACATGGACATGAAGCATAAGTTGCAGTGGGAAGCTCAGTGTGCTACAATGCGGCCTAGCCGGCCGGGCCAACCACCGTCTGCCATATCTTGTGCATCCGCGGCCTCTTCATCCTCTGTGACTGGGGGGACAGCAGTCACACCTGTTTTGGTAGCACCAGCTGGTGTTGAGCGCTGTCCGACATCGATAGCACCACCTTTGGATCAAGGCAACCTAACATGTCCGCCTGCATCTTCCTCACAGACCGGCAGTTTGCCGGGGAATCATAGAATCATAGAATGGTAGAGTTGGAAGGGACCTCCTGGGTCATCTGGTCCAACCCCCTGCTCAAAGCAGGATTCACTAGATCATCTCAGACAGATGTCTGTCCAGCCTCTGTTTGAAGACGTCCATTGAAGGGGAACTCACCACCTCTCGTGGCAGCCTGTTCCACTCATTAATCACCCTAACTGTCAAAAAGTTTTTTCTAATATCTAATCTGTGTCTCCTCCCATTTAGTTTCATCCCATTGCTTCTAGTCTTTCCTTGTGCAAATGAGAATAAAGATGATCCTTCTACAATGTGACAGCCCTTGACATATTTGTAGACAGCTATTAAGTCTCCTCTCAGTCTTCTTTTTTGCAAGGTAAACATTCCCAAATCCTGCAACCGTTCCTCATAGGACATGGTTTGCAGACCAGTCACCATTCTGGTCGCTCTTCTCTGAACTTGCTCCAGTTTGTCTATGTCTTTTTTAAAATGTGGTGCCCGAAACTGTACACAGTATTCCAGATGAGGTCTGACCAAAGAGGAGTAAAGACCGATAATGACTTCACGTGATCTAGACTGTATGCTTCTGTTAATACGTCCCAGAATTGCATTTGCCTTTTTTGCTGCTGCATCACACTGTTGACTCATGTTCAGTCTATGATCTATTAGTATACCTAAGTCTTTTTCACATGTACTGTTGCTTAGCTCTATTCCTCCCATTCTGTATATGCTTTTTTCATTTTTATTGCCCAGATGTAGTACTTTGCATTTTTCCCTGTTAAAAACCATTCTGTTGGTTGCTGCCCACTGCTCCAGTTTATTTAGGTCTTTTTGAATCCTCTCTCTCTCTTCTCTAGTATTAGCTATCCCTCCTAGCTTTGTGTCATCAGCAAATTTAATCAGTTTACCCTCAATTCCTTCATCTAAATCATTGATAAAGATGTTGAACAATACAGGTCCCAGGACGGAGCCCTGTGGTACCCCACTTGAGACATTCATCCAGCTGGATGTGAAGCCATTTACAACCACCCTTTGAGTCCGATCACTAAGCCAGTTATGAATCCACCTAACAGTTGCCTGGTCCATTGCATACTTGGTCATTTTTTCAATAAGGATGGTGTGAGATACTTTGTCAAATGCTTTGCTGAAGTCAAGATATACTATATCTACAGCATTTCCCTGATCCACCCAGTCAGTGATTCTGTCATAGAAGGAAATTAAGTTAGTCTGACATGACTTGTTAGTTACAAACCCATGCTGACTCTGGTTAATCACTTCATTCTTATCCATGTACTTACATACATGTTGTTTAATAATTTGTTCAAAGATCTTTCCTGGTATAGAAGTCAGACTCACCGGCCTATAGTTCCCTGGGTCCACCTTCTTCCCCTTTTTGAAGATAGGAACAACATTTGCTCTTCTCCAGTCTTCTGGGACTTCTCCTGTTCTCCAAGAATTTTCAAAGATTATGGAGAGTGGTTCTAAAATTTCTTCTACGATCTCCTTCAGTACTCTGGGGTGTAATTCATCTGGACCTGGAGACTTGAACTCATTTATGTTAGCTAAATATTCCCTCACAATCTTTCTGTTTACAGATAACTTGGATTCCTCTATTCCTTTAAAAGGACAGTGAAGATCAGTTGACACCCTTATCAACCCCGTCTAAGCACAATAGCCAGCCCTCGGTCCCTCAGATGTGGACAAGTAAAAGACCATTTCCTCCTAGCCATGAGAAAGCTAAGAGGTTGAATTTCACCATCTGCAAGCTCTTGGCTACAGAAATGCTGCCTTTCCGCCTGGTGGACACAGAGGATTTTCGAGACCTTATGTCCGTCGCAGTGCCCCAGTACCAGATGCCCAGTCGGCACTACTTCTCAAAGAAAGGTGTGCCTGCGCTCCACCAGCATGTCGCACACAACATCACCGCTTCTTTGAGAAACTCTGTGTGTGACAGGGTGCATTTCACCACAGACACTTGGACGAGTAGGCATGGACAGGGGCGTTACATGTCGCTGACTGGGCACTGGGTAACTATGGTGACAGCAGGACAAGGTGCTGCTGTCCAAGTCTTGCCGTCCCCACGAGTTGTGCGTCAATCCTCTTTATGTCAAAGTTCCTCCACTGCTTCTGCCTCCTCAACCTCCTCTCGGTCTTCCACCTGCACCCAAAGCCTGTCTGGTCATGCCACAAGCTTTCTAACTGCGCAGAAGGGATCCTGCACACCTCCTTACTATGCTGGCAGTAGGGCTCAACGTCATCAGGCGGTTTTTACATTGAAATGTCTGGGAAATGTGAGTCACACAGCTGAGGAGTTGTGGTCAGCTCTGGAGAACCAATTTCATGAATGGTTGTCTCCACTGGACCTGAAACCAGGGAAGGCCGTGTGCGACAATGCTGCAAACCTGGGTGCGGCCCTTCGCCGGGGCAATGTCACACACGTGCCTTGTATGGCTCACGTGTTGAACCTGGTTGTCCAGCAATTTTTAGCCCACTATTCCAGACTAGATGGCCTTCTGCAGAGGGCACGGTCGCTGTGTGCTCACTTCCGCCGTTCGCATCCCGCATGTAGCGCTGGCGTCCCTGCCCTCTGCTAGGCAGGGACGCTGCTCCCCTCACCGCTCTGCTCCGTGCCCGGCGTCCTCTCCCCGCTCTGCTGTCAGCGCGCGCTCCTTCCCGGCGTCCTCCTCCCGCTCTGCTCTCAGCGCGCGCTCCTTCCCGGCCCCTGTGCTTAGGGCGCGCGCGCGCGCGCTCCCCTCCTCTTAAAGGGGCCGCGCGCGCCGTCCTAAGGAGTCCCCGGCCAATGGCCGGAGGACTTCATCATATATAAGGCACCTCCTCCAAAATGGAGGTGCCCGAGCAATGTTGTTTGCACCTGTGTCTCACCTGTGCTTCAGCCCTCAGGTCCCGTTGCCAGTTACCTGCCAGTTACCTGCCAGTTTCCTGCCAGTTTCCTGCTAGTTACCTGCCTGATTCCTGCCTGAATACTTGTTACCTGTCTGCCAGTCTGAGGTCCGACGGTCTGCCTTACTACTCCTGTCAGTCTGTCTAAAGGACCAGCCTGCCCGCTCACCTGGGAGCGCATACCAGTTACCTGCCTGCTTGCCTGAGGTCCGACGGTCTGCCTTACTACTCCGGTCAGTCTGTCTATGGACCAGCTTGCCCGCTCACCTGGGAGCGCTTCTCCGTTATCTGCCTGCTTGCCAGCCCGGAGGCTCCGTTGTCACGTGCTGTGACCACCAGCTATCTCAGAGACTCTTGCCCGCTCACCTGGGAGCGCATCTCCGTTACCTGCCTGCTTGCCAGCCCGGAGGTCCCGTTGTCACGTGCGGTGACCACCAGCTATTCCAGAGACTCTTGCCCGCTCACCTGGGAGCGCTTCTCCGTTACCTACCTGCCTGCCAGCCCGGAGGTTCCGCCGTCACGTGCCGTGACCACCTGCTATTCCAGAGACTCTCGCTTGCTCACCTGGGAGCACACATCTACCATCTGCCATCACAGGTCGTACCTACCCCTTACCTAGAGACTGCCACCCGCTCCCTTACAAGGGCCGCCCCCTTGTATAGTAGCTCAGAGGTTCCGCCTCCCGGACCCGTTACAGTTTGCTCGGGCCATGGAACCCGGTGGCACCCAAGCTCCCTCGCTCTCTGACCTCTGTCTTGAACTGTCCCGTCAGAGGTCCCAACAGGAGGCCATCCTGGGTCACCTGCGGAATGTTAATACTCGCCTGAACACTCTGTCTGATCCACCAACAACCTCCGCCAGTGCCATATCTTGCAATCCGGCAGCTCCGCTGCCCACTAATACTATGGTATCCTACCCCGGACCCCGGCTTTCTGCACCTCCTCGCTTCGGAGGCGACCCCGTCCAGGCTCGGGGCTTCATAAATCAGTGCACCCTGCACTTTGAACTTTTGTCCCATCAGTTTAATTCCGACCGGGCCAAAATTGCCTTTATCATGTCCCATCTCACCGGGGAGGCCCTGGCCTGGCTAAATCCTCTATGGGAGAGAGGAGACCCCCTGGTGTCCAACTTGCCTGCCTTTCTCTCGGCTTTCCGGAAAGTCTTCGACGAACCCGGACGGAAGACCTCATCCGCATCCTCTCTGCTACGCCTCCGTCAGGAGGGTCTCACCGTGGGCCAATATGCCATACGGTTCCGCACCCTTGCCTCGGAGCTGGCCTGGGATAACGACGCTCTGGTATCCGTCTTCTGGGAGGGTCTGTCCGGTCGTATTAAAGATGAACTTGCTGGTCGGGACATTCCTACCTCTCTTGATGATCTAATAACCCTTGCCACCCAGATTGACCTACGGTTCCAGGAGCGTGCCAAAGAGGTCACCCGTGAGAGAAGGATTCCACGTTTAGCTCCTACTTTCCAGAAACCCGTCATTCCCTCCATCTCTCCCCAGGTACACTCTCCTGAGCCTATGCAGGTCGACCAGACCAAGATGGTCAAAACCCGTCAGGACTTACGCCGTGCCGAGGGGAGCTGCTTCTACTGTGGCAGTAAGGAGCACCGGATCCGTGCCTGCCCGGAGAGGTCGGGAAACGCCTGTGTCTAGGTTCGCTCAGAGAGGTCCACCTAGACAAGAATAAATCCTCTCCATCCCTGCTGTTGTCAGTTTCGATCATCTACGGGGAGAACCGTTATTTCGAACTAGCCCAACTTGACTCTGGAGCAGCCGGGAACCTTATTTCACAGTCCCTGGTTGAGAAATACCGCATCCCCACCAAACCTCTGGCTGTACCCTTGTCTGTCGCTGCCGTGGATGGGGGCCTCTTACCTCGCCCCATTCAACTCATCACCGAATCCATTACCCTGCAGGTGGGAATGCTGCATTCTGAAAGTATCTCCTTTCATGTTCTGCCTGGACTCTCTCACGCCCTCTTGCTAGGTCTGCCCTGGCTCCAGAGACATGCACCCGTGCTAGACTGGCAAACCGGAGAGGTCCTTCGCTGGGGACAAGACTGTCATAAAACCTGCCTGGTTCCCGTCCATCCCGTCCGTCCCTCTCCTACCCCAGCTAATCTACCTGGACTTCCGATTCCTTATTGGTCTTATGCAGATATCTTTAATAAAAAGGAGGCAGAGACATTACCACCACATAGACCATACGACTGTCCCATCGATCTGCTACCCGGTACTACTCCTCCCCGTGGGCGTATCTATCCTTTATCCGCTGCTGAGACCCGGTCAATGTCCGAATATATTGAGGAGAATCTGGCCAGAGGATTCATCCGGAAATCTACCTCCCCGGCGGGAGCAGGCTTCTTTTTCGTCAAAAAGAAGGACGGCTCTCTCCGTCCCTGTATAGACTATAGAGGCCTAAACCTGATCACGGTGAAGAATAAGTACCCCCTTCCGCTCATTCCAGAATTATTTGATCGCCTGAGGGGGGCTAGGATCTTCACCAAACTGGACCTTCGTGGGGCGTACAACCTGGTTCGTATTCGTCAGGGGGATGAATGGAAGACGGCATTCAACACCCGGGACGGCCACTATGAATACCTGGTAATGCCCTTTGGTCTCTGTAACGCTCCTGCCGTCTTTCAAGAGTTGGTCAATGACATCTTCCGGGACCTTCTCTACTCCTGCGTAGTGGTGTACCTGGACGACATCTTGGTCTTCTCTCCGGATCTCCAGACTCACCGGAGGGACGTTCGTCAGGTCCTGCTCAGGCTAAGGCAGAACCATCTCTACGCTAAATTTGAGAAGTGCCTCTTTGAGCAGACCTCGCTTCCGTTTCTGGGCTACATTATCTCTCAGACCGGCCTACAAATGGATCCTGAGAAACTGTCTGCCATCGAGAAATGGCCCCGACCGGAGGGGTTGAAGGCCATTCAGCGATTCCTGGGGTTCGCCAACTACTACTGCCTCTTCATACCACACTTCTCTTCCCGGACGGCCCCAATTTCTGCGCTCACCCGTAAAGGTACTAATCCCAAAGAGTGGCCACCCGAAGCAGAGGAGGCCTTTCTTTCCCTTAAACAGGCCTTCTCTTCCGCCCCGGTGCTGCATCGCCCAGATGGCAACAAACAGTTCTTCCTGGAAGTTGACGCCTCCTCCTCTGGAGCCGGAGCGGTACTTACTCAAAAATCATCTTCCGGGAGGATGGTAACTTGTGGCTTCTTCTCTAAACTCTTCTCCTCCTCTGAGCGCAACTATTCCATAGGAGACCGAGAGTTATTGGCCATCAAACTGGCATTGGAGGAGTGGCGTTACCTGCTCGAGGGGGCTCTTCACCCGGTAATAATTTACACTGACCACAAGAACTTGGCTTACCTCCAGCATGCCCAGAGACTTAACCCGCGCCAAGCCCGGTGGTCCTTGTTTTTTGCTCGTTTTGATTTTGTCCTTCATTTTCGCCCGGCTGACAAAAACGTCAAGGCGGACGCCTTGTCTCGGTCCTTTCTGGTGTCTGATCTCGAGGAGGATCCGAAACATATCATCGATCCCGCCAGAGTAATGCAGGTGGCTCCCGTGAGTCTAAATCGTCTTCCTCCTGGTAAGACGTTCGTACCAGTACCTGATCGGGAGAAGATCCTACACTGGGGTCATTCGTCTAAACTAGCTGGCCACGCCGGTCAGAAAAAGACCCTCCAGCTTATTACCCGGCACTACTGGTGGCCTAACCTGCACAAGGATGTAATAGACTTTGTTTCTGCCTGTGTGTCCTGCGCCTGCAACAAAGTTCCGAGACACCTGCCGGCCGGCCGCCTCCTACCTCTGCCAGTACCTGCTGCCCCCTGGCAGCATATAGCGATGGACTTCATTACTGATCTACCCGTCTCTGCCGGTTGTACGGTCATTTGGGTGGTCGCTGACCGCTTCTCCAAGATGGCTCACTTCATTCCACTGCCAGGTCTTCCGTCTGCACCCGAGCTGGCTAAAGACTTTATCCGCCACATCTTCCGTCTTCATGGCCTGCCCCGTCACATCGTGTCGGATCGTGGGGTACAGTTCACTTCCCGTTTCTGGAGAGCCACTTGTAAATTGCTGGACGTCACCCTGGACTTCTCCTCCGCTTACCACCCACAGTCTAATGGTCAAGTGGAGCGGATCAATCAGAACCTGACCAGTTACCTTCGGCACTTCGTTAATGCCCACCATTCTGACTGGGTGGATCTCCTGCCATGGGCCGAATTCTCGTACAACAATCACGAGAGCGAGTCTTCCTCCAAATCCCCGTTTTTTGTAGTCTACGGTCAGCACCCTCGGATCCCGTTTCCCGTCTCCACCTCGGCGGACAATCCGGCTGCGGAATCTCTTGTTAACAAATTTTCCTCCATATGGGAGAGTACCCGGTCCGCACTCCTTCTGTCATCCGAGCGTATGAAAAGACACGCTGACAAAAAACGTCTGGACCCTCCTCAATTCCGCCCTGGGGATAAAGTCTGGCTCTCGTCCAAATATGTCCGGCTCAAGATCTCTTCCTATAAGTTAGGGCCTCGGTTCATCGGCCCACTGGAGGTCATCAGTCAGATCAACCCGGTGGCCTATAAATTGAAACTCCCGGCCAACTTACGGATCCCTAACTCCTTCCATGTGTCTCTCCTCAAACCTGTGGTGCTTAACTCTTTTTCCAAGTCTACAGGTACGCCTCCTGCTCCGGTTTCTGCTGAGGACGAGTTTGAGGTAGAGAACATTCTTGCCACCAAAAGGGTAAGAGGAAAGACCTTTTTTCTGGTAGATTGGAAGGGGTTTGGTCCTGAGGAGAGAACGTGGGAGCCCCGGGAGAACATCCATGCCCCTCTCATCCTAGCTAAATTTCTGTCTGGCCTAAAAAAGGGGGGGCCTAAAGGGGGGGGTACTGTAGCGCTGGCGTCCCTGCCCTCTGCTAGGCAGGGACGCTGCTCCCCTCACCGCTCTGCTCCGTGCCCGGCGTCCTCTCCCCGCTCTGCTGTCAGCGCGCGCTCCTTCCCGGCGTCCTCCTCCCGCTCTGCTCTCAGCGCGCGCTCCTTCCCGGCCCCTGTGCTTAGGGCGCGCGCGCGCTCCCCTCCTCTTAAAGGGGCCGCGCGCGCCGTCCTAAGGAGTCCCCGGCCAATGGCCGGAGGACTTCATCATATATAAGGCACCTCCTCCAAAATGGAGGTGCCCGAGCAATGTTGTTTGCACCTGTGTCTCACCTGTGCTTCAGCCCTCAGGTCCCGTTGCCAGTTACCTGCCAGTTACCTGCCAGTTTCCTGCCAGTTTCCTGCTAGTTACCTGCCTGATTCCTGCCTGAATACTTGTTACCTGTCTGCCAGTCTGAGGTCCGACGGTCTGCCTTACTACTCCTGTCAGTCTGTCTAAAGGACCAGCCTGCCCGCTCACCTGGGAGCGCATACCAGTTACCTGCCTGCTTGCCTGAGGTCCGACGGTCTGCCTTACTACTCCGGTCAGTCTGTCTATGGACCAGCTTGCCCGCTCACCTGGGAGCGCTTCTCCGTTATCTGCCTGCTTGCCAGCCCGGAGGCTCCGTTGTCATGTGCTGTGACCACCAGCTATCTCAGAGACTCTTGCCCGCTCACCTGGGAGCGCATCTCCGTTACCTGCCTGCTTGCCAGCCCGGAGGTCCCGTTGTCACGTGCGGTGACCACCAGCTATTCCAGAGACTCTTGCCCGCTCACCTGGGAGCGCTTCTCCGTTACCTACCTGCCTGCCAGCCCGGAGGTTCCGCCGTCACGTGCCGTGACCACCTGCTATTCCAGAGACTCTCGCTTGCTCACCTGGGAGCACACATCTACCATCTGCCATCACAGGTCGTACCTACCCCTTACCTAGAGACTGCCACCCGCTCCCTTACAAGGGCCGCCCCCTTGTATAGTAGCTCAGAGGTTCCGCCTCCCGGACCCGTTACACCGCAGCTCAGCGACTTACATCTCTACAGAAGTCGTTGGGCCTGCCACTTCACCGGCTAAAATGCGATGTGCCTACCCGGTGGAATTCAACTCTGCACATGTTGCAGCGACTGTGGCAGCACCGACAAGCCCTGGTGCAATACGTTCTGACGTATAGCCTGGGCCAACGAGATTCAGAGGTGAGGCAAATCACGCTGGAGGAGTGGTCTCAGATCAGGGACCTATGCACCCTTCTGCACAGTTTTGAAATGGCGACGAAGATGTTTAGTGCTGACGATGCCATTATCAGCATGACTATTCCGGTGATTTACATGCTGGAGCACATGTTAAACAGAATTCGGAGTCAGGTGGTGGCACAAGAGGAGGTGGAGGAAGTAGAGGAGGAGGAGTTGTATGCGGAAGGGCTAACATCTGCAAGGTCCAGACGGTCGGCAGCACCAAGGCGGCAGGCATGTGAGGGTGGGGGAGATGGTTTTACCAGGGCGCATGGTAGCAGCCAAACTAGTGAGGAAGGTTCAGGAGCCCAGGAAGAAGTGGAGGACGAACTGATGGAAGACTCATCAGATGAGGGAGACCTTGATCACATTTCTGTTGTGCGAGGTTGGGGGGAGAGGACAGAGGAAGGAAGCATGATTGTTACCTCGCCACCAACACAACAGGGACTTGGTGCTCCTGGATGCGCAACACACATGAGTGCCTTCTTGCTGCACTACCTGCAACATGACCCTCGAATTGTGAGAATTAGAAATAATCCTGACTAATGGGTTGCCACACTGTTAGATCCCCGGTACAAAAGTAAATTTGCAGAAATTATTCCTGCCATAGAAAGGGATGCACGCATGCAGGAGTATCAGCAGAGACTGTTGCAGAATCTTACATGTGCTTTTCCACAAAATACCAGTGGTGCACGTAGTGAATCTCACAGTTCCAACTTGCCAACCGTGGGACCGTCAAGTGTTCAGCACTCAAACTGTAACAGAACCACAGTATCTGCTGGTAACATCAATTTTGCGGAATCATTTCACCACTTTTTTAGCCCATCCTTTGCAAGGCCACAGGAGACAAGAAGTCTGACACATAGTCAACGCCTAGAGACGATGGTACAGGAGTATCTCCAAGTAAACATTGAAGCCACGACTGTGTCACTGGACCCTTGCTCTTTTTGGGCTTCCAATCTGGATAAATGGCCGGAGCTAGCCACTTACGCCTTGGAGATCTTGTCATGCCCCGCAGCCAGCGTTCTGTCTGAACGTGTGTTCAGCGCTGCTGGTGGTGTGCTGACAGATAAGCGCACGCGGCTCTCCACTGATAATGTAGACAGACTCACGTTCATAAAGATGAACAAATCATGGATCCGAAACGACTTTTCTACCCCTGTGTCATCCTGGGGAGAGTAAAAGCTTGATGATTGGTTAAAATCACCCTACCAACCGTTTTAAGCTTTCAAATTACTAATCATGTTTATCTAAATCTTGGCTGGAAAATAATTTGGGCTTTGTAGCAGTGTGCAGCACTGATTCTATTAGGCCATCTATAATAAGCTCCACCAGATTTAAAATTACTAATCATGTTTATCTGTATCTTGACTGGAAAATAATTTGGGCTTTGTAGCAGTGTGCAGCACTGATCCTATTAGGCCATCTATACTAAAGCTTCACCAGATTTAAAATTAATAATAATTTTTAGCTGCATCTAGCCCGGAAAATAATTTTGGGGCTCCGAGATGCGCAAGACACATAAGTGCCTTCTTGCTGCACTACCTGCAGCATGACCCTCATATTGTCAGAATTCGAAGTAATCATGACTACTGGGTTGCCACACTCTTAGATCCCCCAAACTTTTCGATCAACCTTTTCATTTTAATAAAGACCAAAAAAATGGTCATTTTTGAAATTATAAGCATTAGCAGGTTGTTAGAAACTGAAATCAAACAGTTTTCAACTCAAAACTTTATTCTAGGTGATGTTACATTTTCACATAGGACCCCTTGTTCGAAAGGAGCTTCTGAACTCTCTCGTCCATTGAATTTGTCAGGTTTTGGATGGTTTCTGCTTCAATTGTTTTGCATGAGGACAGAATACCCTCCCAGAGCTGTTGCTTAGATGTGAACTGCCTCCCGCCATCATAGACACTCCTTTTAATGATGCTCCAAAGGTTCTGAATGGGGTAGAGGTCAGGGGAGCATGGCGGTCACACCATAAGTTTGTCCCCTTTTCTGCCCATATCAGCCAGAGATGCAGATGTTTTATGTGCAGCATGAGATGGTGCATTATCATGCAGAAAAATGATCTTGCTGTGAAATACACGGTTCTTCTTCTTGACCCATGGCAGGAAGTGCTGTTTGAGAAAATCCACATACATTATGGAGTTCATCTTTAGCGCCTTCAGGGATCCTAAAGGGGCCGACAATCTCTCTCCCCATGATTCCAGCCCAAAACATTACTCCACCTCCTCCTTGTTGGCGCTGTAGCCGTGTTTGCGTGGGGTGTCCATCAACCAGCCATCCTCCACTCCATCCATCTGGACCATCGAGCGCTGCACGGCACTCATCCGTGAACAAAACAGTTTTGAAATCAGTCTTCATGTAATGTTTGGCCCACTGGAGCCGTTTCTGCTTGTGTGAAGTGGATAGAGGAGGTCGACAGGATGGCGTATGCACAGCTGCAAACCTCTGAAGGACCCTGCATCTTGTTGTTCGGGGGACGTTGGAGGCACAAGCAGCTTCAAAAACTTGTCTGCTGCTATGACAAGGCTTTTTTGCCGCTGCTCTTTCAACCTGACGTAATTGCCTGTAGGAAAGAGTCCTCAATTTGCCCTTATCAGCACGCACACGTGTGTACTGTGAATCAGCTACATACTTCTTGATTGCCAAGACACTTCATCCTGATCATCGCACAATGTTGATTGTAGTCATGCCTTGACCTAAACACTCCACAATTTGTTGCTTCTCAGCAGCCGACACATCCTTTTTCTTTCCCATTTTGGCAGAAAATGTAGGCTGCTTAATAATGTGAGACAGCCTTCTTAAGTAGTCTTGCCTTTCATTGGACACACCTGCCAAACTAATTAGCACAGGTGTCTGCAATTGCTTACAGTGATATAAAGAGCCCTGACACACATCACCATCAATGAGTTTAACTGACAAACAAACAAATTCTTCCCTTATCACTCCTAAACACTTTTTGCATAATAATTTGGAACACAGTGTACATGTGCTTTTCCACAAAACACCAGTGGTTCACGTAGTGAATCTTACAGTTCTAACTTGCCAACCGTGGTCTGTATGGAGTTGTTCAATAAAGGGCCCAAAATTAAGATAACATAGATGGGAGAGGTCTTTATGAATAGGAATTCCTAAGTATTTGATACCCTGTGAGGGCCAGGCAAAGGGAAAGTTGGACTGGATGGAATCCTATATGGATTTGGGGAGGGAGACATCGAGGGCCTCAAACTTCGCTGCATTGATTTTAAAATTTGACCATGTAACAAAGTGATCTATTTCAGCCATAACAGCATGGATGGATATATGTGATTGAGTGATATATACTAGGACATCATCAGCAAATAGAGAGCACTTGTACTCGGTGCCTCCCACCTCAATCCACCTAATATTGGGGTTATGGCGAATTGATGAGAGCAGGTGCTCCGTCACTAGGATGTATAAGAGAGGGGACAGAGAACATCCCTGCCTTGTCCCATTGGTGATTGTGAAAGGTGATGAAAATGTTCTGACGCGCCCCCTGGGCCTTGGGACACCCGGAGCCGGACCCTTTTTGGTGGATGCTGGTGGTTGTAGTCTCCGTGGCGGCAACCCGGTTCCGTGGCTCAGGGCGGTCAAACCAGTGGCGGAACTATTTATGTGGTTTTGATGTTTAAATGTCCGACTACGCCACCCGTGGATTGCGGTCAGAGTGAACCGCCGCTGCAGGGCAGACCGCTGAGGCTGGTGTTGTGGGTGCAGCAGAGCGTAGCATAACTCCCCACGGGAGGAGTATAGCCTCAGGGCAGTGTATGCGGAGGATGGGGGTGATGGTGCAGGGCAGCAGCAGTAATGACACGGAGTCAGTGATGCAGTCCAGGGCCTTTACTCACAGTTCTTATTATCCAGACCACGTCTGCAGGTAACGGCTGCCCACGTCGTACTGTGCTCACCAGGTGAGGGGCTCAGACAACTCCCAGATAACTTTGGAGTGCTTCACAGGACCCCCTTTGTGTGTCCTTTGTCTGGCCTTTCTTACCAACCCTTCTGTCCGGCTGCCTCGGGCCTCCTCTTGGTAAACTTGGCGCCAGTTTCCCTGACCCTATGTGGTGCCTTCCTAGCGGGTGTAGCGAGGGGCTGCGCCACATAAAATGTCACAGCCTCCTGTTTCTAGCTGAGGGTCGTTTCCTGCCTCCACTAGTTTCGGGGACCGGTCTCCCCCTTTGGCCTGACCCTTCCACGCAGGTGGATTCGGGCGTGCGGTGGCGACTCGCCCGTCCGCACCCCTGAGATCCCTTCGTTCCTCGTTCCTGGAGCCTTCTCCGCTCCTCTTCCTTCCTTCTCCCTCTTCCAGGCCTGGGCCTCTGTTACTAGGCCCGCCTCCGGAGCAGAGCTCATGCAGAGCCCCTGCTCCCTGCCACTTCTGCTCAGACTTCTCTGCACTGAACTAAGATGGTGCCCACCTTTTATACTCCCTTCTCAATGCACCCAGGAACTGCTTCCTCCCTGCTCCTGCACTACAGGGTTCCCCTTCCTCAGTGTTCCCTCCCCCCACTCCAGCCAGGGACAGGGACTGTCGTGCCCATCTCAGGGGCATATTGGTCGCCCTGCCCCACGGCAATGTGGTGTAATGCATGCAGGTGTCGGGTCCTGATCCACACTACATCCTTACCTGAGAGTGAGATATCACACCTCTGGGTGAGGTGCAATACCTCTGTAGCAACCGAGCCCTCAGGGTGCTACAGTTCCATTTATCTTCAGCCTAGGTGACGTATTGCGATACAGGGCCGTGATTTGGCTATAAAAGGGTCCCCTAGACCCCTACCCCAAGCTTTTTAAGAGAATCATATATGGCGTGCCAGGAGACTCTATGGAATGCTTTCTCAGCATCCAACGAGAGTATCTAATTACAAATTTTTAACTGCATCTAGCCCAGGAAATACTTTGTGCCTAGTAGCAGGGTCTGCTAGTCAGCGGATTATCCCGGCTGTTAAGCAAGCTACACCACCTGTAGTTTGGACACTTCATTTTTTCAAAGGAAATGCTTCGGGACCACGGGATACTCAGTGAAGAGCATCAGGAGGCACCCCAATGCATAGGGGCTCGGACTGGCAGTAGGATGCCTTGCGGTGGACAGCCGAGCTCGATCCTTATAAAAGCTTTTTAACTGCAGCAGCTTTAGTGGACGCTACTGGAGCTGGAATTACGCGGCTGCTGGCATGAGACTTGCCCTCCAATAGATCCTTGTAAATGGATTTAAAGTGTATTTATTCAAATTAGAGAGACAATTTAAATTAAAAAGCTTAGAGCTGCCTCCACCACAGGGGGGCTCGCTCGACCCACCAGCGGACAGGCACCAGTATTGGGAGAGGGGGGCTGGCCGTCAGGGTTCACCGCGGCTCTGGCACAAACCCGGCGACACGGAGGTGGCACGGGCAGGAGCGGACTGAACGTGTCGGCTTCTCACTTTTTGGATTTTAGAAGGGCATGACATGCCTATATCTGTATCTCCCCCTCCTTTTACTCCTCCACCTCTTTTCTTTTCGCATGACTATATGTACTTGTCACTTTTCTATGTGTTAGTTGTGTCTTCTGAGCAGTTTGTCAGCTTTTGGACACCTTTGAAGGTGTTTTCTATGTGTTTCTATGTGTTTTTGTTTGCCTGCCATTGGTTTTAACGGTGTTCGAAGGTGTTCGACGAACAGTTCGACGAACAGTTCGGCGAGCACACGGGTGTTCGACGAACCGAACCGAACTCGAACACTACGGGGGTGGCTCAACACTAGTCGTATCCTCTCAAGTAATTCAGGAATTAGTGGATAAGAATTTCTGACAGTAATTTTGTTGAGCTCACGATAATCAATATATGGTCGGAGTGAACCGTCCTTCTTTTTCACGAAGAAGATTGAGGCACCAGGTGGAGAGATAGATGGTTGTATAAACCCCTTAGTTAAATTCTCATCGATATACTCTTTGAGAGCTTTTAGTTCAGGTCCGGCCAGAGGATAAATGCTACCGAACGGAATCGCGGCGCCAGGTAAGAGTTCTATGGAGCAATCATACTGCCGGTGTGGTGGCAGCTTGTCCGCGTTCTTTTTATCACATACATCTGCAAAATCTTGATATTCCATTGGTAGTTTTAGATCACTTACACATGCTGACCCGATTAAAGCTGATTCCCTGGAAGACATCTGCTGTTGTGGAAACTGCAATTCCTTTGTTGCCCAGTTGATAGCAGGGTTTTGTAATTGTAGCCACGGTAAGCCTAAGATTACAGGAAAGTGGGGAGAAGAGATCAGCAAAAACGACAGTCTTTCTGCATGGTCCACCCCGATACGAACCTTCAATGCTGCTGTTTCAAGGTCAACAGGCCCGGAGGCTAACGGGGACCCATCCACGGTCTCCATTAATACCGGTGCGATTCTCCTCTGTGGACGTATACCGTGTTTTTTAGCGAATGCGATGTCCATGAAATTACCACTGGCTCCAAAGTCAACCATAGCAGAGCTAGTAACCCAGCCGGACTGAATCTTTATCTTGAGAGGAATGTAGCAGTGTGAATTTTTCTTTGAGCTCTCTGAGGCCGAAGTAGTGGAGCCTACTGAAAGAACGGCTGCATTCACGGGTGAAGATGTTTCAGAAGCACAGTCGGAGAAGTCGTAATCCTGGTCGGTTTCTTTATCCCGAGGAGGACTTTGATGAGAAATTACTGAGGCTTCATCTGAGACATTGTATTCGATCACTGCCGCTGTAGTCCTGCGAATTTTACTGGGACAATTTGAAATATAGTGACCCGATTTTCCGCAAGAGAAGCATAAATTTTCTCTGAAACGATGTTCCTTGCGTGCGTCAGGACGAGTTCTTTGAATTGCATCCACCTGCATAGGTTCCGACTCCACCTGAATAGAGGATTTACTTTGAGTTTCTCTGGAGGGAGGAGAAAAAGATAGCAAGTTGTTACGATTAGTATCTGCCCATTTCTCTTGCCGACGTTCTGTGAGGCGAACATCTATCCGAACACAATGGTTGATAAAGTCTCCCAGGGCAACAGGTGACTCCCCTCGCGCCAGCTCATCCTTAATTGCAGCGGATAAACCCCTCCTAAACACTGCATGTCTTTTCGAATCGTACCACGTAGTGTCCAGCACCCACCTCCGAAACTACATTGCATATTCTACGACAGAGAGCTTTCCCTGTTGGAGTGTCAATAGTGCGGCTTCTGCTGTAGCACTCCGATTGGGGTCACCAAACATTTGACCCATTGCAGCAATAAAGTCTTTCAGCGAATTTAAACACAAATCATCAGTTTCAATCAGAGGGTTTGCCCAGGCAAGAGCTTTGTTAGTTAACAGCATTATCATGGTTAATACTTTCGCTCGTTCAGTTGGGAAGTGAGCTGCCTGTGTAGAAAAATACAGTTGGCACTGATTTAAAAACCCACAAAATTTCTCTCTTTCTCCTCCAAACCTGAATGGCGGGAGTTTAGGAAAAGCCGGAGCCGGAGTTGGCACTGATACTGAAACCGGAGCTACAGCTGCAGTCTCTTGAGTTGACAGGCGATTTGCTAATGCGTGAATGGACGAGTCGGCCACATTAGCATTATGATGAATTTGAGTCTCTAATACCGCTAGTTTTGTTTTAGAAGCCTGCAGGTCCCCATGAAGTCCTGTGATATATGTGCATACTTTCTTTAGACGCACCTCCACAGTATCAGACCCAGCGTACTCCATTCTTTTGAGGCTTGTGTATTCTGTCTAATATATACTTTATACTTATGGAGATCGATAGCGTGGGTCGGAGTGAAGACAAACACGATATATCGTAGTAACAGGATATATTGAAGCAGGCAAGTATATATTATAACAGGCGGGTATAGGCAATAAGCGATAAGTAAACAGTCTCTGGAAACGGTTGTGATGTCAGTACAAACCGATAGATGTCCCAGGTCCAGAGACGCACAGTCCAGAGAGTCCCGAGCCCGGACCAGGCTGCTTGTAGAGAGCAGACTGAACTGCAGGTGGATGCAGAGCGGGTCTTTGTGACGCGCCCCTGGGCCTGTGTCGCGCTGCGTTGCGCACGCGGGAGCTTACCCGGAGCCGGATCTCTTGAGGGTTGTAGTCTCGTGGCGGTGACCCGGTCCGTGCCCAGGGAGTCAAACTGAGCGGCGATGTAACAGCGGTAGATGCAGGACGACTACGCCACCCGTTGAATGCAGCTATGGAGCTGCCGCTGCAGGACAGTCCGCTGAGGCCGGTGGATGGATGGTGCAGCGTAGATGGTATAACCCCCAACGGGAGGGGTATGGCCTCAGGGCAGCAGATGTGGATGATGGGGGTAGCAGGAACCACTCAGAGACGGTGCGGTGTAATTCAGGGTCTTTACTGGTAACAACGATAGACCCTCCCGGAGTACTTGCTAGTGAACGGGGCCTGGTCAGTCCTTGAGCAGATGGGATCTCCCCTGGCCAGGCGGAGTTGTAGGCCTCCCAAACTGACTGTACTCTTCTGGCTACCTTGCTAGAAGCGGATATAAGTAGCCCACGTCCCTGAGTGTACCGTGTGGTGCTCACCCGTATGGCCGGTGACTCGGGGCCTTCTAATGGCTTCCGCTCCACGATGGCGGTGCTGGTCCCACGCGTGTGACCGTGCCTTCGGGTTTCTGGGCCTGAGGACCTGAAATCCCCTGCCGGTCGGCTTCTGCTGCTGGGTAAGAGTTAGTCCCCACAGCCTCGGACGCTGGGTCCGGTAAGAAAGCTTCTCAGTCAGGGCGAGCTCTGCAGCTGCCAGCCCCTGACTTGTAGTAGTATTGCTCCCACTGAGCTTCTGCTGTTTCTTCCTGTGACTGTTTCTTGTCTCTACTCTCCTTGACTGCTAACCCTGCTTCAGCCCCGGGTTTATATAGGGGAAGTTCTTCCCCTCCCAAGACTGGGCAGGAGGTGTGGCATGCCAGGATCCCTGACCAAAGGACCTCCCACCTGCTCTCAGACATAATATCTCTATCACTGTGGCAACCAGACCCCTGGGGTGTCACATTCCCCCCTAGTGAAATTTAGTACTCCGGGACTAAACATATTTTAGAAAAACATAACAAGATATAACAATAACAATACAATAAGAAACACATAAAGGTGGTCACGGCATGTCCGTAACCGGGTGCAGTCTTTGAAGAAGCAAGGTGTCCATTTCACCAAAACAGGGAGACGTAACCAGGTAGGGGTCTGTCCTACCCCGAGTCCTTAACAGTCTCTAGTCCATCCTGGGTTACGCTCCAACTATGTACAAGGATTCCCGGTAAATCCACCAAGGATTCCTAAAAATAACTGGAAACACAAAATTATACACAAGCAACAATACACAGATAAACATAAATAAAACAATTTATACACTTCAAATCCTCCAGCGTGCGGGTAACTGGCCTCTAGTGGCCCTAGTGGACCTACGGAGCTGACTGTCTGGCCCTGAACTACAGGGTGTAGGAGCTGTCAAGGGTAAACTGGGCAGCTGTCTACCGGCTCTTTGTCTTACTAGGGGTACGGCAGGCTCACTATAAGCAGAGGGTTGATCCTCCTGTTCTGCTTGTGTGGAGTCTTCTGCCTCCTGGACCGGCTGTTCTTCCAGCTCTACCTGTTGCTCCGTAGGTGCTTGGGATGCTGGTTGGAGGAAGGTGAGTACGGGTACCACAACTGCACCATTGACTTGAGTCCAAGACCGAGGGAAGTCCCTGAGCACAGTACTAACCATATCTTCCCTTTCCTCTACGGGTCGATGGTCTTCTTGTTCCTCTTCAGGGTTCCTCAGTTGTTCGGGACACTTCTTCAGGTGGTCCCGGGATACAATGGCGGTGGTTTCCCCTCCGTCTTTACTGATGGTACAAACCTTCGGGTTCTCGTGGCTTGAGGGCAGTACGGTGTACGGGTCCTTCTCCCACTGGTCATCCAACTTGTGGAGCCATCTCTTCCTCTTCAAGACCTGCTCTCCGGGTACCAGGGGAACAGCGGGAGCATACTGGTTGTAAGTTTTCTCTTGTCTTTCCCTAGCCTGACAGAGACTTCGCTCCACGCTCTCCTGTACTCTCCGGTACTGCTGCTGCCTCTCTGTGTCCCAGTCTGTTTCTGGTGAAGTGTCCTCGGGTGTCAGGACTCCCATTTCCAGGTCAACAGGTAACTTACCAGGTCTTGCCCTCATTAGGTAAGCCGGGGTACAGTTGGTGGAACCTACCGGGATGTGGTTGTATAGGTCCACCAGATCGGGCAACTTCTCAGGCCACAGACTGCGTTCTTCCAGGGGCAACGTTTTTAGAAGATCCATTACCACCTGGTTCATTTTCTCACAAAGTCCATTAGTTTGCGGATGGTAGGGTGTCGTCCTTATCTTCCGGCAGCCATACAGATTGCAGAATTCCTGGAAGACCTCCGCTTCAAAGGCAGGTCCCTGGTCCGTCAGCACTTGGTCCGGGTACCCGTGTGGACGGCAAAAGTGCTGCTGGAAGGCTCTAGCTGCTGTTTGAGCCGTTAAGTCCTTGACGGGGACGACAACCAGAAACCGGGAGTAATGATCCACGATGGTTAACGCGTAGACGTAGCCACCTCTGCTTGGGGTCAGTTTTACATGATCCAAGGCTACCAGTTCCAACGGTTGCCGGGTGACGATGGACTGCAGGGGAGTCTTCTGGCTGGCACGGTCCTTCCTTCTCAGGTTGCACGGGCCACAGTCTCTGCACCACTTCTCAATGGTTCCCCTCATGCCTACCCAGTGGAACCGCTCGCGCAGCAGGAACTCCAGCTTCTTCCACCCGAAGTGCCCAGCTCCGTCGTGGTATGCCTTCATCACCATGGCTGCGTCCCTTCGTGGCACCACTACTTGCCAGAGTAATTCATGCGTCCGGGAGTTAATCATTCTGCGGCACAACTTCCCTTTGTAAAGGAACAGTCGACTCTTCTCTGCCCATAGTTGTTTGGCTTCCTCCGGAGCGTCTGGTTCAAGGCGAGCCTCCGGCCGAGTCAGCATCTCCTTCACCAGTCGGACGGCAGGGTCGCTGTCTTGCGTTTCCGCCCAGTTGTAGTGAGGTAAGGGGTTCAACGTAGCAGCCTGCTTACTCCTTACCTGGTGGGAATACTGAATAGTCCCATGACGGTGGAACGCAGGGAGTTCAACTTCTTCTAGTCCCTCCGGATCTTCTCCTCCGTCCGGCAGGTTGGGCATCCTGGACAGGGCGTCCGCATTGGTATTGGAGCGTCCTGCCCGGTATTTGATTGTGAACTCGTAGTTGGACAGACGGGCCATCCACCTCTGCTCCAGGGCACCGAGTCTTGCCGTGTCCAGGTGTGTCAACGGGTTGTTATCCGTGTACACAGTGAACCGGGAAGAAGCGAGGTAATGCTTAAAGCGCTCGGTGACTGCCCATACTACGGCCAGGAACTCTAGCTTAAATGAGCTGTAATTCTCGGGGTTCCTTTCGGTGGGTCGCAGTTTTCGGCTGGCGTAGGCGATTACTCGTTCCTTCCCCTGCTGGATCTGGGACAGTACGGCTCCTAGCCCGATGTTACTGGCGTCGGTGTAGAGGATAAAGGGCTGGCTATAATCCGGGTACGCCAGGATTTCGTCCCCCGTGAGGGCCATCTTCAGCTGGCGGAAGGACTCTTCTTCCAGCTCCTCCCATTTGAAGGGCGGCTTCTGGTTCTTGGCCTTCCGGGACTGGCCTATCAGGAGGTCCTGCATAGGTGCTGCCTTTTTGGTGAAACCGGGAATAAACCTTCGGTAGTAGCCTACCAACCCGAGGAACTGCCGCACTTCTTTTACGCTGGAGGGGCTTGGCCATTCCTTAATTGCGGTGATCTTATCAGGGTCGGGAGCCACTCCGTCAGCGCTCACCACGTGTCCCAGGTACTGCACCTTTGGTTTCAGGAGGTGACACTTGGAGGGTTTCACCTTTAGGCCGTAACTCGCCAGAGCTTCGAACACTTCCGCCAGGTGTTTCAGGTGGTCCTCATACGTCTTGGAATATACGATGACATCGTCCAGGTACAACAGGACCGTCTCGAAGTTTCTGTGGCCCAGACAACACTCCATTAGTCGTTGGAAGGTTCCTGGTGCGTTGCAGAGTCCGAACGGCATGCAGGTGAACTCGCTAAGTCCCATCGGGGTGGTGAATGCGGTCTTCTCCCGGTCCGCCTCTGCTACAGGAACCTGCCAGTACCCGCTAGTGAGATCCAAGGTAGAGAAGAAGTTAGCAGATCTTAAAGCAGCCAATGACTCCTCTATCCTTGGTAAGGGGTACGCATCCTTGTGTGTGATACGGTTGATTTTCCGGTAATCTACACACATCCTCATGGTGTTGTCTTTCTTTTTGACTAAGACTAGTGGAGCTGCCCAGGGGCTACAGCTATCCCTGATCACCCCAGCCTCCTTCATGTCTCTAAGCATCCCCTTGGCGTGTTGGTAGTGTGCAGGGGGTACGGGTCGATACCTCTCTTTTATGGGAGGATGGTCTCCCGTGGGGATGTGGTGTTCTACCCCCTTGACTCGCCCGAAGTCTAACGGGTGTTTACTAAACACTCTCTCGTACTCTTGAACCACCCGATAGACTCCCTGTTTCTGATGTGAGGGAGTGGAGTCAGTACCCAAATGTAGTTGCTGACACCAGTCCTCCTTTGTTTTCTTAGAGCCGTTACCTTCCTCCGGGTGAGATGGAGGCAAGGGTTCCACAGATTGTATAGCATTTTGGTTAATGGTATATAATTTGGCTAGCGTGGCATACCGGGGCAGGTACACTTCCCTCTTCCCGATATTGATTATGCGAACGGGCACCCTCCCATGGCGTACATTAACCACCCCCCGTGCTGTCAAGATGGTGGGCCTACTGTCTGAGTAAACTGGTTCTACCATTGCCTGGTAATCTCTACCTCTCAGACCAATAGCTGCCCGGCACCAAATCATCATTTCACTTTTTGGGGGCATGGCAATAGGAAAAGGGTCACACATTCTTACGCTACCAATCTCACCGCCGGAGAGTTCCACCTGTTGCCGTCGCATCAGTGCCCGGATCTCTTTCTGGAGCACCCGCTGCTCGCCGGAGCTGGCGTTCTTGGCAACCTGCTGTAAAAGGAAAATCACCTCTGCAAGACAATTTTCAATTACATTAGTTCCTAGAGTTATTTTTGGGTGACTCTCATGTTTGTCAACATCTACAATGATCAGTCCCTGTGCTGCCAGTTCGACTCTACCGATTTTGATGGTCACCTCTTTAAATCCGATCTGTGGCACGGGCTGGCCATTGCTGGCGATGATACTCAAGTCGTCGTCAGGGTAGCGGGTAATATCCGAGTCATTCCAGTACTGCTTAAAGAGCACGTACGGGATGGTGGTGACCTGTGACCCGGTGTCCAGTAGGGCACTCATGGGAATGCCATCCAGTACCACAGGCAAGACTGGACGTCCTCCCACATATCTGTCGCGCCAGTTCGATGGGCCTGGTGATCTTTTTCCTGGGGGTTGGCCCTCTACCCCAGGTTGTGCCCGTTTAAAGAACAGTACCTTGCCATATGTCCGGGTTGATTGCAGCGGCGGCAGATGGGTCGTCCGTCTTCGCTGTATTGGTCACTGGGTCTTCCTCTGGCCGGTGGGGTCCTCCTTGGTCGACGCCACGGGATGTTCTCCGGTCCTGATGCCAGCTGGATCTTCCCTGGGGTGGAAACCTGTAAAGACTGCACAGTTCGGGTTAGCGCAGCAACGCTCTTAGCTAGCTCTTGGACCTGATGGTGTAGGTCTGGAGCCGGGTCATTGTCCAAAGCCTGCGCATCAGCTCCCACAGGCCCTGCCGACAAGGGCGCCGCCTCCTGGTGGTAAGTGATAGCTGGGCGCCTGTGGGTCACAACGCCACCCGGTGCCGGTTCTCGGAGCACCCGGATGGCTCTGTCCTTGAACTGTGCAAAGCCCAGATGGGGATCCTGTAAGGCCATCGCCCGCAACTGGGTTCGGTGGGCATTACAATATAGTCCCTCTATAAATTGTTCGGTCAACAGCCTGTCCTCGTTTCCCACTCCATCAGGGTCGGTCTGCTTAATGGCCCTCAGGGCCTCTTGTAGGTTTAGTGCATAGTCCCTTATACTCTCATGCGCTCGCTGCTTGCACCCGTAGAATCTAAGCTTAATCTCGGCTGAGGTGCGGGTATCAAAGGTGTCCTTCAGCCGGGTTAGTATCCCTGCGACAGTCTTCCTCCCAGGTGGCCAGGATTTTACTTCCCTTTTGGCTGCCCCGGTTAGTTGGGCCACCAGGATGCTCACTTTTTGCTCTTCTGTGAGGGGGTACACCTGGAAGAGGCTATCCAGCTTTTCTCTAAAGTCATGCAGGGTATGTGACTCCCCTGAGTACTGGGGTAGCCAAGCTGCTCCCGGGATATAGGGCATGGTGAAGGGCATAACTGCAGCAGCGGTAGCGCTGGCGGGGGTTGAGGCAGTGAAGCTCTCCTCCGTATCCGACATCTTCCTCCCCCCTAGTGGACCGTGGCCTACCTTGCGATGATCCTGTTCCGTAGGCCGCGGCTCCGCAGTAGATCGTCAGGGTTGAGGACCTTCCGTCGCGCTCCGGTGACGTCGGCGTCTGCTGGGCTCCTTCCAGGACCTTACGCAACGTCCGGACGTGAGGCGGGGCTTCAGTTCTCGCGCGCATTCGGAGTCCACGCCCCTCTTCTTCCCGCGCGGCGTCCTCAAGATGGCGTCCAATGGCGGGAAAACTCCACGGATGGCGGGAAGAAGGCAGAAGATGGCGCCGGATGGCGGGAAACTTCACCAATGGCGGGAAGAAGGCTGAAGATGGCGCCGGATGGCGGGAATCTTCACCACAGGTAAGTTTGAAAAGTCTCTTTTTCAGGCACGCAGTACCCGGTGGTTGCGGGCACGAAATCCTGCCGACTACGACCAAAGTTGACGCGCCCCTGGGCCTGTGTCGCGCTGCGTTGCGCACGCGGGAGCTTACCCGGAGCCGGATCTCTTGAGGGTTGTAGTCTCGTGGCGGTGACCCGGTCCGTGCCCAGGGAGTCAAACTGAGCGGCGATGTAACAGCGGTAGATGCAGGACGACTACGCCACCCGTTGAATGCAGCTATGGAGCTGCCGCTGCAGGACAGTCCGCTGAGGCCGGTGGATGGATGGTGCAGCGTAGATGGTATAACCCCCAACGGGTGGGGTATGGCCTCAGGGCAGCAGATGTGGATGATGGGGGTAGCAGGAACCACTCAGAGACGGTGCGGTGTAATTCAGGGTCTTTACTGGTAACAACGATAGACCCTCCCGGAGTACTTGCTAGTGAACGGGGCCTGGTCAGTCCTTGAGCAGATGGGATCTCCCCTGGCCAGGCGGAGTTGTAGGCCTCCCAAACTGACTGTACTCTTCTGGCTACCTTGCTAGAAGCGGATATAAGTAGCCCACATCCCTGAGTGTACCGTGTGGTGCTCACCCGTATGGCCGGTGACTCGGGGCCTTCTAATGGCTTCCGCTCCACGATGGCGGTGCTGGTCCCACGCGTGTGACCGTGCCTTCGGGTTTCTGGGCCTGAGGACCTGAAATCCCCTGCCGGTCGGCTTCTGCTGCTGGGTAAGAGTTAGTCCCCACAGCCTCGGACGCCGGGTCCGGTAAGAAAGCTTCTCAGTCAGGGCGAGCTCTGCAGCTGCCAGCCCCTGACTTGTAGTAGTATTGCTCCCACTGAGCTTCTGCTGTTTCTTCCTGTGACTGTTTCTTGTCTCTACTCTCCTTGACTGCTAACCCTGCTTCAGCCCCGGGTTTATATAGGGGAAGTTCTTCCCCTCCCAAGACTGGGCAGGAGGTGTGGCATGCCAGGATCCCTGACCAAAGGACCTCCCACCTGCTCTCAGACATAATATCTCTATCACTTTGGCAACCAGACCCCTGGGGTGTCACATTTGCACACAGGTGAGAGTCCAGGTAAACGGCAGGCAGGTAACAGGTGGGGAATCCCAGTGTAGAGTAGCAACAGGCAAGATGCAAGTCCTTCAAGCTTGGCAGCAGGTAAGATACAAGATACACAAGCAAAGTATAGTTGGCCAGAGTCTCTTTATATATATATAGCAAACAGGAAACAGGAGATATCAGACAGGCTGTCAACTCCATTTTGGATAAGGGCAGAAGCAACAGAACAGGTATATGCAACTCCATCTTGGATAAAGGCAATACAAATACATGCGGCTCCATCTTGGATAAGGGCACAAACCGGACAGAACAGATACATGATTCAGCTCTTTACAAATACACTGATGTTATGACTGATGATAAATAATACACTGATGTATGGACTGATGATAAATAATACACTGATGTAAGGACTGAGGATAAATAATACACTGATGTAAGGACTGATGATAAATAATACACTGATGTATGGACTGATGATAAATAATACACTGATGTAAGGACTGATGATAAATAATACACTGATGAAAGGACTGATGATAAATAATACACTGATGTAAGGACTGATGATAAATAATACACTGATGTAAGGACTGATGATAAATAATACACTGATGTATGGACTGATAATAAATAATACACTGATGTATGGACTGATGATAAATAATACACTGATGAATGAACTGATGATAAATAATACACTGATGTATGGACTGATGATAAATAATACACTGATGTAAGGACTAATGATAAATAATACACTGATGTATGGACTGAAGATAAATAATACACTGATGTATAAACTGATGATTAATAATACACTGATGTATGGACTGATGATAAATAATACACTGATGTATGGACTGATGATAAATAATACACTGATGTATGGACTGATGAAAAATAATACACTGATGTAAGGACTGATGATAAATAATACACTGATGAAAGGACTGATGATAAATAATACACTGATGTAAGGACTGATGATAAATAATACACTGATGTATGGACTGAGGATAAATAATACACTGATGTAAGGACTAATGATAAATAATACACTGATGTATGGACTGAAGATAAATAATACACTGATGTATAAACTGATGATAAATAATACACTGATGTATGGACTGATGATAAATAATACACTGATGTATGGACTGATGAAAAATAATACACTGATGTAAGGACTGATGATAAATAATACACTGATGAAAGGACTGATGATAAATAATACACTGATGTAAGGACTGATGATAAATAATACACTGATGTATGGACTGATAATAAATAATACACTGATGTATGTACTGATGATAAATAATACACTGATGAATGAACTGATGATAAATAATACACTGATGTAAGGACTGATGATAAATAATACACTGATGTATGGACTGATGATAAATAATACACTGATGTATGGACTGATGAAAAATAATACACTGATGTAAGGACTGATGATAAATAATACACTGATGAAAGGACTGATGATAAATAATACACTGATGTAAGGACTGATGATAAATAATACACTGATGTATGGACTGATAATAAATAATACACTGATGTATGTACTGATGATAAATAATACACTGATGAATGAACTGATGATAAATAATACACTGATGTAAGGACTGATGATAAATAATACACTGATGTATGGACTGAAGATAAATAATACACTGATGTATAAACTGATGATTAATAATACACTGATGTATGGACTGATGATAAATAATACACTGATGTATGGACTGATGATAAATAATACACTGATGTATGGACTGATGATAAATAACACATTGATGTAAGGACTGATGATAAATTACACACTGATGTATGGACTGATGATAAATAATACACTGATGTATGGACTGATGATACATAATACACTGATGCAAGGACTGATGATAAATAATACACTGCTATATGGACTGATGATAAATAATACACTGATGTAAGGACTGGAGATAAATAATACACTGATGTAAGGACTGATGATATATAATACACTGATGTATGGACTGATGATAAATAATACACTGATGTATGGACTGATGATAAATAGTACACTGATGTATGGACTGATGATAAATAATACACTGATGTATGGACTGATGATAAATAATACACTGGTGTAAGGACTGATGTTAAATTATACACTGATGTATGGACTGATGATAAATAATACACTGATGTATGGACTGATTATAAATAATACACTGAGGTAAGGACTAATGATAAATAACACACTGATGTAAGGACTGATGATAAATAATACACTGATGTAAGGACTAGAGATGAGCGTTGTTCTACTCGAACTGTTCGCCAATCTCAGATTCGAGCTGTTTTGGGCGGTGTTTGAGCCGTTCGGCGAACAAGAACGATTTGAGAAAAATTCAGCTGTTCGAGGTTATGTTCGATAACTGTTCGTGCACCAAAATCATAACTGGATTTTTTCTCAGTAATGATGAAAATTAATGTTAATACGCAGTTTGAGTGTACAGCGGGGTGGGGGGAGGGGCAGGGGATGGATCTCTGCAGGAATAATGAAGATCTCCATTTTTTATTCTCTTTCCCGCATTTGCAGTGGGGAGGTGCAGTCTGTCAGCCTATCAGCAGCGCACACACGGAGCGAACTGCTGTTTTTCACACAAGCAAGGGCATGTGTCATTGGCAGTGTATGTCACATGTCCTTGCCCTATAAGACCAAGCCATTTTCCCCGTCGCCACCATTTTCTCACTGCTGCAGCTGCGTGTTAGACGGCACCGCTGTTGCTGTGTGCGCTATACCTTGTTAATTTCAAGCCAATTTTCGCACAAATCTACAGATAGCTTGGGAGTAGGGAATAGTTGTGATTGCAGTCCTTTTAAGGACTAGGTTACAGCATTTCCTACGACTTTTATCAGGCAGGTCTGTGCTCTTAAATAGATAGATTGTGGGAGTAAAGACTAATTATAATTGCAGTCCTTTTCAGGACTAGGTTACATCAGTTCCTATCAGTTTTTGCCAGGCAGGTCTGTGCCAGTGCTGTGCAAGTTTTTTTCACAGCATTTGGCTGAATCTAGCAAAGCTAATCCTTTTTGGCCTATTGCAGAGTGTGTTAGTCAGTGGAGTAGCCTATCTGTGTTGCAAGATATACCACCTGTGTATAGAATACCAATTTTTTTACTGCACCTAGTGAAGTAAAATCTTTTGGGCATAGCATCATTCTATTAGTCCATCTATACTGACCTCCATCAGGTTGCAAATTGAATATAATTTTTTTCTGCATCTAGCTCTGAAAAAATATTTGGGCTTCTAGCAGTGTGTGGGACTTGTTCTATTAGTCCATCTATACTGACCTCCATCAGGTTGCAAACTGAATATAATTTTTTTCTGCATCTAGCTCTGAAAAAATATTTGGCCTTCTAGCAGTGTGTGGGACTTTCTCTATTAGTCCATCTATACTGACCTCCATCAGGTTGCAAATTAAAAATAATTTTTATCTGCATCTAGATCTGAAAAAATATTTGGCCTTCTAGCAGTGTGTGGGACTTTCTCTATTAGTCCATCTATACTGACCTCCATCAGGTTGCAAATTAAAAATAATTTTTATCTGCATCTACCTCTGAAAAAATATTTGGGCTTCTAGCTGTGTGTGGGACTTGTTATATTAGTCCATCTATACTGACCTCCATCAGGTTGCAAACTGAATATAATTTTTTTCTGCATCTAGCTCTGAAAAAATATTTGGCCTTCTAGCAGTGTGTGGGACTTTCTCTATTAGTCCATCTATACTGACCTCCATCAGGTTGCAAATTAAATATAATTTTTATCTGCATCTAGCTCTGAAAAAATAGTTGGCCTTCTAGCAGTGTGTGGGACTTTCTCTATTAGTCCATCTATACTGACCTCCATCAGGTTGCAAATTAAAAATAATTTTTATCTGCATCTAGCTCTGAAAAAATATTTGGCCTTCTAGCAGTGTGTGGGACTTTCTCTATTAGTCCATCTATACTGACCTCCATCAGGTTGCAAATTAAAAATAATTTTTATCTGCATCTACCTCTGAAAAAATATTTGGGCTTCTAGCTGTGTGTGGGACTTGTTCTATTAGTCCATCTATACTGACCTCCATCAGGTTGCAAACTGAATATAATTTTTTTCTGCATCTAGCTCTGAAAAAATATTTGGCCTTCTAGCAGTGTGTGGGACTTTCTCTATTAGTCCATCTATACTGACCTCCATCAGGTTGCAAATTAAAAATAATTTTTATCTGCATCTAGCTCTGAAAAAATATTTGGCCTTCTAGCAGTGTGTGGGACTTTCTCTATTAGTCCATCTATACTGACCTCCATCAGGTTGCAAATTAAAAATAATTTTTATCTGCATCTAGCTCTGAAAAAATATTTGGCCTTCTAGCAGTGTGTGGGACTTTCTCTATTAGTCCATCTATACTGACCTCCATCAGGTTGCAAATTAAAAATAATTTTTATCTGCATCTACCTCTGAAAAAATATTTGGGCTTCTAGCTGTGTGTGGGACTTGTTCTATTAGTCCATCTATACTGACCTCCATCAGGTTGCAAACTGAATATAATTTTTTTCTGCATCTAGCTCTGAAAAAATATTTGGCCTTCTAGCAGTGTGTGGGACTTTCTCTATTAGTCCATCTATACTGACCTCCATCAGGTTGCAAACTGAATATATTTTTTCTCTGTATCTACCTCTGAAAAAATATTGGGCTTCTAGCTGTGTGTGGGACTTGTTCTATTAATCCATCTATACAGACCTCCATCAGGTTGCAAACTGAATATATTTTTTTTCTGCATCTACCTCTGAAAAAATATTGGGCTTCTAGCTGTGTGTGGGACTTGTTCTACTAATCCATCTATACAGACCTCCATCAGGTTGCAAACTGAATATAATTTTTTTCTGCATCTAGCTCTGATAAAATAGTTGGCCTTCTAGCAGTGTGTGGGACTTTCTCTATTAGTCCATCTATACTGACCTCCATCAGGTTGCAAATTAAAAATAATTTTTATCTGCATCTAGCTCTGAAAAAATATTTGGCCTTCGAGCAGTGTGTGGGACTTTCTCTATTAGTCCATCTATACTGACCTCCATCAGGTTGCAAATTAAAAATAATTTTTATCTGCATCTACCTCTGAAAAAATATTTGGCCTTCTAGCAGTGTGTGGGACTTTCTCTATTAGTCCATCTATACTGACCTCCATCAGGTTGCAAATTAAAAATAATTTTAATCTGCATCTACCTCTGAAGAAATATTTGGGCTTCTAGCTGTGTGTGGGACTTGTTCTATTAGTCCATCTATACTGACCTCCATCAGGTTGCAAACTGAATATAATTTTTTTCTGCATCTAGCTCTGAAAAAATATTTGGCCTTCTAGCAGTGTGTGGGACTTTCTCTATTAGTCCATCTATACTGACCTCCATCAGGTTGCAAACTAAAAATAATTTTTATCTGCATCTAGCTCTGAAAAAATATTTGGCCTTCTAGCAGTGTGTGGGACTTTCTCTATTAGTCCATCTATACTGACCTCCATCAGGTTGCAAATTAAAAATAATTTTTATCTGCATCTAGCTCTGAAAAAATATTTGGCCTTCTAGCAGTGTGTGGGACTTTCTCTATTAGTCCATCTATACTGACCTCCATCAGGTTGCAAATTAAAAATAATTTTTGTCTGCATCTACCTCTGAAAAAATATTGGGCTTCTAGCTGTGTGTGGGACTTGTTCTATTAATCCATCTATACAGACCTCCATCAGGTTACAAACTGAATATAATTTTTTTCTGCATCTACCTCTGAAAAAATATTTGGGCTTCTAGCTGTGTGTGGGACTTGTTCTATTAGTCCATCTATACTGACCTCCATCAGGTTGCAAACTGAATATAATTTTTTTCTGCATCTAGCTCTGAAAAAATATTTGGCCTTCTAGCAGTGTGTGGGACTTGTTCTATTAGTCCACCTATACTGACCTCCATCAGGTTGCAAATTAAAAATAATTTTTTGTCTGCATCTAGCTCTGAAAAAATATTTGGCCTTCTAGCAGTGTGTGGGACTTTCTCTATTAGTCCATCTATACTGACCTCCATCAGGTTGCAAACTGAATATATATTTTTTCTGCATCTACCTCTGAAAAAATATTTGGGCTTCTAGCTGTGTGTGGGACTTGTTCTATTAGTCCATCTATACTGACCTCCATCAGGTTGCAAATCGAATATAATTTTTTTCTCCATCTAACCCAGCCAATAGTTTTGGCCTAATACCACAGTTTGGCCACTCAGCTCTGCTCGGTTACCATCCATTGTTTTTTTGTGCAAACAACTCCAGAGTTGTGAATTAGTTAACCACCAAAATGAGTGGAAAAAGGCCTGCTGCTGGTGGAAAGGGGAATAGGCGTGTTGGGAAGGGGAAAAAAGGTTGTATCCGTGGGGTAGGTGTTAAAGCAACAGTAACATCTGCAGAAGAAAGACCATCTTCCAGCCAAACTAAAATGTCTACTTCTTTTAGCGGACAATGTGATAAGATCCCTTTCTTACGGCCACGCCAATCGCTACAAATTCCAGATGAGGCACAAAAACAGCAGGTGCTTCAACGGATATCAAGTGCTCCTTTAAGTGGGCTCTCCTCCACATCAACTTCAACATCACAAATACTCCAGTCCTCAAAGGTGTCACCCCAATCGCACTTGCTTCCTCACAGCTCCCAAATCTCCAGCTGCCCGTCTGAGTATGAGGTAGAACAGATGGTTGAGTCTGCAGAGCTGTTTACTCATACTATAGCCTGGGAATCAGAGGTCGACTCCAGCGCTTCTGTGAATCCAGACGAGGAAATGATCTGCACTGATGCCCAGAATCTTTATGAGTCGGATCCAGGACCAGACGCAGAAGGTTCTGACCATAATGTAGACCCTCATTCCCAAACTGTAACTCCTGTTGGTGGAGACAATGAGGAAGACGATGATGAGACTCAAATACCTGATTGGAGCGACAACTTTAGTTTTTTGTCAGGGCAGGAACAGGTTGGCTCTGAGGACGGCGGGTGTGATAACGCACAGGGTGATGATGATGAGGTTGGAGATCCCACTTACTGTCAACCCACAGTCAGCCAAGAGATGAGGTCAGCAGAGGAAGTGGAGGAAGATGCTAGTGACGACGAGGTCAGGTTGCGCCTTCCTGGACAGAGACGTAGTACTGGAAGCACGTCAACAACTGCATCCTCAAACACAACTCTGCCTCTCACCACAAGTCGTGGTGGCTCTTCAGGTCGCATGGGTGCTAAGCCTTGCATAGCCTGGGCATTTTCTCAGATCGATAAAGATGACCCAACTCGTGTTATCTGTAACATTTGTCAGCAAAAGCTAAGTAGAGGCCAAAAAATACATAGTTTGAGTACTTCATGCATGAACCGGCACATGGACATGAAGCATAAGTTGCAGTGGGAAGCTCAGTGTGCTACAATGCGGCCTAGCCGGCCGGGCCAACCTCCGTCTGCCATATCTTGTGCATCCGCGGCCTCTTCTTCCTCTGTGACTGGGGGGACAGCAGTCACACCTGTTTTGGGGCGCAGACCTGCCACCTCTTTACCCGCAACAGCCAGCGTGATTGGCAGGTCATCATTTTCTTTGGAGGTGGTAACACCAGCTGGTGTTGAGCGCTGTCCGACATCGATAGCACCACCTTTGGATCAAGGCAACCTAACATGTCCGCCTGCATCTTCCTCACAGACCGGCAGTTTGCCGGGGACACCCTTATCAACCCCGTCTAAGCACAATAGCCAGCCCTCGGTCCCTCAGATGTGGACATGTAAAAGACCATTTCCTCCTAGCCATGAGAAAGCTAAGAGGTTGAATTTCACCATCTGCAAGCTCTTGTCTACAGAAATGCTGCCTTTCCGCCTGGTGGACACAGAGGATTTTCGAGACCTTATGTCCGTCGCAGTGCCCCAGTACCAGATGCCCAGTCGGCACTACTTCTCAAAGAAAGGTGTGCCTGCGCTCCACCAGCATGTCGCATACAACATCACCGCTTCTTTGAGAAACTCTGTGTGTGACAGGGTGCATTTCACCACAGACACTTGGACGAGTAGGCATGGACAGGGGCGTTACATGTCGCTGACTGGGCACTGGGTAACTATGGTGACAGCAGGACAAGGGGCTGCTGTCCAAGTCTTGCCGTCCCCACGAGTTGTGCGTCAATCCTCTTTATGTCAAAGTTCCTCCACTGCTTCTGCCTCCTCAACCTCCTCTCAGCCTTCCACCTGCACCCAAAGCCTGTCTGGTCATGCCACAAGCTTTCTAACTGCGCAGAAGGGATCCTGCACACCTCCTTACTATGCTGGTAGTAGGGCTCAACGTCATCAGGCGGTTTTACTTTGAAATGTCTGGGAAATGTGAGTCACACAGCTGAGGAGTTGTGGTCAGCTCTGGAGAACCAATTTCATGAATGGTTGTCTCCACTGGACCTGAAACCAGGGAAGGCCGTGTGCGACAATGCTGCAAACCTGGGTGCGGCCCTTAGCCGGGGCAATGTCACACACGTGCCTTGTATGGCTCACGTGTTGAACCTGGTTGTCCAGCAATTTTTAGCCCACTATCCCAGACTAGATGGCCTTCTGCAGAGGGCACGGTCGCTGTGTGCTCACTTCCGCCATTCGCATCCCGCAGCTCAGCGACTTACATCTCTACAGAAGTCGTTGGGCCTGCCACTTCACCGGCTAAAATGCGATGTGCCTACCTGGTGGAATTCAACTCTGCACATGTTGCAGCGACTGTGGCAGCACCGACAAGCCCTGGTGCAATACGTTCTGACGTATAGCCTGGGCCAACGAGATCCAGAGGTGGGGCAAATCACGCTGGAGGAGTGGTCTCAGATCAGGGACCTATGCACCCTTCTGCACAGTTTTGAAATGGCGACGAAGATGTTTAGTGCTGACGATGCCATTATCAGCATGACTATTCCGGTGATTTACATGCTGGAGCACATGTTAAACAGAATTCGGAGTCAGGTGGTGGCACAAGAGGAGGTGGAGGAAGTAGAGGAGGAGGAGTTGTATGCGGAAGGGCTAACATCTGCAAGGTCCAGACGGTCGGCAGCACCAAGGCGGCAGGCATGTGAGGGTGGGGGAGATGGTTTTACCAGGGCGCATGGTAGCAGCCAAACTAGTGAGGAAGGTGCAGGAGCCCAGGAAGAAGTGGAGGACGAACTGATGGAAGACTCATCAGATGAGGGAGAGCTTGATCACATTTCTGTTGTGCGAGGTTGGGGGGAGAGGACAGAGGAAGGAAGCATGATTGTTACCTCGCCACCAACACAACAGGGACTTGGTGCTCCTGGATGCGCAACACACATGAGTGCCTTCTTGCTGCACTACCTGCAACATGACCCTCGAATTGTGAGAATTAGAAATAATCCTGACTACTGGGTTGCCACACTGTTAGATCCCCGGTACAAAAGTAAATTTGCCGAAATTATTCCTGCCATAGATAGGGATGCACGCATGCAGGAGTATCAGCAGAGACTGTTGCAGAATCTTACATGTGCTTTTCCACAAAACACCAGTGGTGCACGTAGTGAATCTCACAGTTCCAACTTGCCAACCGTGGGACCGTCAAGTGTTCAGCACTCAAACCGTAACAGAACCACAGTATCTGCTGGTAACATCAATTTTGCGGAATCATTTCACCACTTTTTTAGCCCATCCTTTGCAAGGCCACAGGAGACAAGAAGTCTGACACATAGTCAACGCCTAGAGACGATGGTACAGGAGTATCTCCAAGTAAACATTGAAGCCATGACTGTGTCACTGGACCATTGCTCTTTTTGGGCTTCCAATCTGGATAAATGGCCGGAGCTAGCCACTTACGCCTTGGAGATCTTGTCATGCCCCGCAGCCAGCGTTCTGTCTGAACGTGTGTTCAGCGCTGCTGGTAGTGTGCTGACAGATAAGCACACACGGCTCTCCACTGATAATGTAGACAGACTCACGTTCATAAAGATGAACAAATCATGGATCCGAAACGACTTTTCTACCCCTGTGTCATCCTGGGGAGAGTAAAAGCTTGATGATTGGTTAAAATCACCCTACCAACCGTTTTAAGCTTTCAAATTACTAATCATGTTTATCTGTATCTTGGCTGGAAAATAATTTGGGCTTTGTAGCAGTGTGCAGCACTGATTCTATTAGGCCATCTATAATAAGCTCCACCAGATTTAAAATTACTAATCATGTTTATCTGTATCTTGGCTGGAAAATAATTTGGGCTTTGTAGCAGTGTGCAGCACTGATCCTATTAGGCCATCTATACTAAGCTCCACCAGATTTAAAATTAATAATAATTTTTAGCTGCATCTAGCCCGGAAAATAATTTTGTGGCTCCGAGATGCGCAAGACACATAAGTGCCTTCTTGCTGCACTACCTGCAACATGACCCTCATATTGTCAGAATTCGAAGTAATCATGACTACTGGGTTGCCACACTCTTAGATCCCCCAAACTTTTCGATCAACCTTTTCATTTTAATAAAGACCAAAAAAATGGTCATTTTTGAAATTATAAGCATTAGCAGGTTATTAGAAACTGAAATCAAACAGTTTTCAACTCAAAACTTTATTCTAGGTGATGTTACATTTTCATATAGGACCCCTTGTTCGAAAGGAGCTTCTGAACTCTCTCGTCCATTGAATTTGTCAGGTTTTGGATGGTTTCTGCTTCAATTGTTTTGCATGAGGACAGAATGCCCTCCCAGAGGTGTTGCTTAGATGTGAACTGCCTCCCGCCATCATAGACACTCCTTTTGATGATGCTCCAGAGGTTCTGAATGGGGTAGAGGTCAGGGGAGCATGGGGGTCATACCATAAGTTTGTCCCCTTTTATGCCCATATCAGCCAGAGATGCAGATGTTTTATGTGCAGCATGAGATGGTGCATTATCATGCAAAAAAATGATCTTGCTGTGAAATACACGGTTCTTCTTCTTGAACCATGGCAGGAAGTGCTGCTTGAGAAAATCCACATACATTATGGAGTTCATCTTTAGCGCCTTCAGGGATCCTAAAGGGGCCGACAATCTCTCTCCCCATGATTCCAGCCCAAAACATTACTCCACCTCCTCCTTGTTGGCGCTGTAGCCGTGTTTGCGTGGGGTGTCCATCAACCAGCCATCCTCCACTCCATCCATCTGGACCATCGAGCGCTGCACGGCACTCATCCGTGAACAAAACAGTTTTGAAATCAGTCTTCATGTAATGTTTAGCCCACTGGAGCCGTTTCTGCTTGTGTGAAGTGGATAGAGGAGGTCGACAGGATGGCGTATGCACAGCTGCACACCTCTGAAGGACCCTGCATCTTGTTGTTCGGGGGACGTTGGAGGCTCCAGCAGCTTCAAAAACTTGTCTGCTGCTATGACAAGGCTTTTTTGCCGCTGCTCTTTTAACCTGACGTAATTGCCTGAAGGAAAGAGTCCTCAATTTGCCCTTATCAGCACGCACACGTGTGTACTGTGAATCAGCTACATACTTCTTGATTGCCAAGACACTTCATCCTGATCATCGCACAATGTTGATTGTAGTCATGCCTTGACCTAAACACTCCACAATTTGTTGATTCTCAGCAGCCGACACATCCTTTTTCTTTCCCATTTTGGCAGAAAATGTAGGCTGCTTAATAATGTGAGACAGCCTTCTTAAGTAGTCTTGCCTTTCATTGGACACACCTGCCAAACTAATTAGCACAGGTGTCTGCAATTGCTTACAGTGATATAAAGAGCCCTGACACACATCACCATCAATGAGTTTAACTGACAAACAAACAAATTCTTCCCTTATCACTCCTAAACACTTTTTGCATAATAATTTGGAACACAGTGTACATGTGCTTTTCCACAAAACACCAGTGGTTCACGTAGTGAATCTTACAGTTCTAACTTGCCAACCGTGGTCTGTATGGAGTTGTTCAATAAAGGGCCCAAAATTAAGATAACATAGATGGGAGAGGTCTCTATGAATAGGAATTCCTAAGTATTTGATACCCTGTGAGGGCCAGGCAAAGGGAAAGTTGGACTGGATGGAATCCTATATGGATTTGGGGAGGGAGACATCGAGGGCCTCAGACTTCGCTGCATTGATTTTAAAATTTGACCATGTAACAAAGTGATCTATTTCAGCCATAACAGCATGGATGGATATATGTGATTGAGTGATATATACTAGGACATCATCAGCAAATAGAGAGCACTTGTACTCGGTGCCTCCCACCTCAATCCACCTAATATTGGGGTTATGGCGAATTGATGAGAGCAGGTGCTCCGTCACTAGGATGTATAAGAGAGGGGACAGAGGACATCCCTGCCTTGTCCCATTGGTGATTGTGAAAGGTGATGAAAATGTTCTGACGCACCCCCTGGGCCTTGGGACACCCGGAGCCGGACCCTTTTTGGTGGATGCTGGTGGTTGTAGTCTTCGTGGCGGCGACCCGGTTCCGTGGCTCAGGGTGGTCAAACCAGTGGCGGAACTATTTATGTGGTTTTGATGTTTAAATGTCCGACTACGCCACCCGTGGATTGCGGTCAGAGTGAACCGCCGCTGCAGGGCAGACCGCTGAGGCTGGTGTTGTGGGTGCAGCAGAGCGTAGCATAACGCCCCACGGGAGGAGTATTGTTATGTTCTGCTACCAAAGCTAAGGAAAGAGAGGAGATCTGTCCCTACTATAGGACTCAGCTGAATCCCTACGATGTAACAGGGAACCTGATCCTGCGATCAGACCTGCTAAAGTCCTAATCTAGTCTGTACGGAGACCTATAGATGTGGGGAGGGAATCCCTACAAGTACTAAGGACTGGGAGGAATATGGGACACCTCCTAACAGAAATAGTAGCAGACAGACGAACAAACAAAATAGATAGAACATAGAGGTCCGTAGACCAAGCAAACTAACAGAGTTAGATACAGAGCACAGGCTAGCTAGAAAGTAGATATACAATGAAGTCCAGCAAAGCCAGAAGGGCGGAGCAGGATTAAATAGGCCAACAAGGTCATGTGACCAGCAAAGGAAAAAAAAACTAACAGCAAGGTTCTAACAGTACCCCCCCTTCTAAGAGGATCCTCCGGATCCCCTAGGACCAGGCTTATCAGGAAATCTCCTGTGAAACGCTCTGATAAGTCTGGACGCGGAAACATCATCTGACCTCACCCAAGAGTTATCCTCGGGTCCGAAACCTTTCCAGGCCACAAGATACTGCAAACTACCTCTATACCGTCTAGAGTCAAGGATGCGAGAAATTTCATATTCCCCGTCCTCCACCACCGGAGGAACAGAGGCAGAGGCGTCACCATCCGACACAACAGCTTTTTTTAACAGAGAGACATGAAAGACTGGATTAATTCTCCAGGAGGTAGGAACCTCCAACCTAACAGCAGATTGGTTGACAACCTGAAGCACCTTAAAGGGCCCTACAAACTTGGGACCCAATTTCTTAGAAGGAATCCTCAACCGCAGATTCCTAGAGGACAACCAAACCATGTCACCAACAGCGAACAAAACCTCCTGTCGTTTCCTATCAAAGTAGTCTTTAGATTTTCTGTTGGCCTCCAGAAGATTACCACGCACATCCGTCCAAACTCTTTCCAAATCACCGGAAAAATTCTCCTCCTCAGGCACGGCAGATCCCAACTTGGAGAACGACCCAAACGACGGATGTCTCCCAGAACAACAAAAAAAAGGCGAACAACCAGCAGAAGAAGATGTATGATTGTTCAGAGCAAATTCGGCAAGTGGCAGAAACTCAGACCACCCCTCTTGATTGTCTGCCACAAAACAACGCAAGAACTGCTCAACATCCTGGTTTTTCCTTTCTGTCTGGCCATTAGATTCAGGATGATATCCGGACGAAAACGACAAATGAATTCCCAACCTGTCACAAAAGGCACGCCAAAAACGAGCCACGAACTGAGGACCCCTATCAGAAACAATGTCAGTAGGAACGCCATGAAGTCTGACAATTTCCTTGACAAAGGCCTTAGCGAGAGTTTTAGCGCAGGGCAGTTTGACGAAGGGAACCAAGTGACACATCTTGCTAAAACGGTCCACGACCACCCAGATGACAGTAAAACCCTCAGAGGGGGGAAGGTCAGTTATAAAGTCCATAGCCAAATGTGTCCAAGGAGCACTGGGGACCTCCAAAGGACAAAGCAACCCCGCAGCAGGAGTATGTGAGGACTTAGATCTAGCACATATAGTACATTGGCGCACCCACTTAATGACTTCCTTCTGCCATCCAGGCCACCAAAAACTGCGACCCACCAGTCTCTTGGTCTCAGAGATTCCGGGATGACCTGCCAACCGAGATTCGTGACACTCAACAAACAAATCTCTCCTAAAGGTCCCAGGCACAAACAACCTCCCATGAGGAGTGTTAGATGGGGCATTCTCCTGAGCTTTAAGAATCTCATCTTCCAAAACGGAGTCTAAAGCAGCTATCACAACACCTTCTTGTAAAATGTTTTCCTCTTTCTCAGCACCGACTATGGGAGAAAAACTGCGAGACAAGGCATCCGCCTTAACATTCTTAGTACCAGGGATGTAAGTAACGGAGAAATTAAACCGCGAGAAAAACAGTGCCCACCTAGCCTGACGGGCATTCAGGCGCTTGGCAGCATCAAGATATATCAGATTTTTATGATCCGTAAGAACCTGAACGGGAAATTCCGCACCTTCCAAGAAGTGGCGCCAGTGTTCAAATGCGAGTTTAATAGCCAATAATTCCCGATTACCAATATCGTAATTCAATTCAGTCTCCGAAAATTTTTTTGAAAAAAAGGCACAGGGATGTAATCCATCCCCGTTATCCTGAGACAATACTGCGCCAACCCCCACAGAGGAAGCATCAACCTCAACCAAAAACGGCCTAGTAACATCAGGCTGCATAAGGATGGGAGCAGAGGTGAACCTCTCCTTGAGATACACAAAAGCTTCAATGGCCTCAGAAGACCACTGAACCGCATCAGCACCTTTCCTGGTGAGATCAGTCAGAGGTTTGACAATACTAGAAAATTTTTTTATGAACTTTCTATAGTAATTGGCGAAACCCAAAAACCTCTGTATCGATTTCAAACCAATAGGCCTAGGCCATTCCTGCACAGCCTGAACCTTAACCGGATCCATCTCAAAACCTTTGCTGGAGATAATGTAGCCCAAAAAACTAATTCTCTGTACAGCGAACTCACATTTCTCCAGCTTAGCAAAAAGCGAATTGTCCATTAATAACTGTAATACCTCACGCACGCTCCGCCAATGAGACTCCAGATCTGGCGAATAAATCAAAATGTCATCCAAATACACAACCACATTTTTACCGATCAAAGGTCTAAGGATGTCATTAATCAGATTCTGAAAAAATGCAGGAGCATTAGTAAGACCAAAAGGCATAACCAGATTCTCAAAATGACCCACAGGAGTGTTAAAAGCAGTCTTCCATTCATCACCCTCCTTCATGCGCAACAGATTGTATGCCCCCTTAAGGTCAATTTTAGAGAACCACTTGGCCCCCAATAACTGGTTAAACAGATCAGGAATCAATGGCAGTGGGTAAGGATTGCGTACCGTAATTTTGTTAATCTCACGAAAATCCAGACAAGGACGTAAACCGCCGTCCTTTTTTTTTACAAAAAAAAATCCAACCGCCACAGGAGACTTAGAGGGCCTAATGTGACCGGCGGCCAAGCTTGTCTGTATGTATTCCTCCAAAGCCTTCCTCTCAGGAATAGTAAGGTTAAATAAACGACTCTTAGGAAGAGTCGCTCCAGGGACAAATTCAATAGAACAATCATAGTCTCTATGGGGAGGCAAAACCTGCGATTCTTTCTCAGAAAAAACTCTCCAAAAATCCTGAATAGGAACAGGCAATTCTCCCCTATCCAAAGCTGCAATACGCCCGTTACAACACTTGTCATAACATTTATGGCTCCAGGATTTAATTTCACTGGTAGACCAATCCAGTACAGGATTGTGAAATTTTAACCAGGGCAAACCCAATATTACTGGAGAAGGCAAGTTATTCAACACTACCAAATCCAATTTCTCATGGTGAACACCATTAATAGTGAGAGGAAATTCACTGACCTTGAGAGTAATATTCTTCAAAGGGGAGCCATCCACAGAAACCACAGCAATGGGGGATGATAAAGGTTTAGGTTTTAAATTGAGTTTTTCCACGAATCCCCCATCAATTACATTCAGTGTAGACCCGCAATCAACAAACACCCGAAATTCCATCAATTTTTTCTGAGCAATCGTGGAAGCAGCTAAAAATACACCCTTGGAATTTAAACAGGCAATACGGGCGTGACTGACCATTTTTTTTTCTTTCTTCATACGAAGCTCACAGCCTTTAATCAAATGACCAGATTTTCCGCAATAGAAACACAAGCCTTCCGAAAAACGACGGTCTTTTTCTTGAGAGCGAGGTGCCACCGATCCAATCTCCATCGGTTCACCACTGTTAATACACACATTATCATAACCAGAAACTGACATAGCAGAGGATTTGCTCTCATTAACCCTAGCACGCAGTCTTCTATCCACCCGTATAGCTAATTGCATAGCCTGTTGCAAATCCTCAGGTGTAGGATAAGCAATTAGCAGGTCTTTAACCCTTTCACTGAGCCCAGCAAGAAATAGACTTTTCAGAGCAGAATCGTTCCACCCTGTTTGAGTGGACCAACGACGAAAATGTGTACAATATTTTTCCACATTACCCGATCCTTGTTTTAAACGTCTCAACTCAGTCTCAGCTGATGCGACACGGTCAGGATCATCATATAATAGTCCCAAAGCAGAAAAAAAACTATCCACTGATCTGAAGCATGAATCACTAGGTTGCAAAGAAAAGGCCCACTCCTGAGGCTCTTTGCGCAAAAGTGACATTATGAACCCTACGCGCTGGGATTCATCCCCAGAGGACTTAGGTCTCAAACGAAAATACAATAAGCAAGCATTTTTAAATGAAAAAAATTCTCGGTGTTCACCAAAAAATAAATCCGGCAAACATACCTTAGGCTCCAAGAAATGTGCTCCAGGACAGTTACTCACGTGCTGACGGAGCTCGGCCACCTCCAGAGAGAGTCCCTGCAGGCGATGAGCCAAATCCTGAACCGACACCATGATGGAACAGAAAAATCTTTCCTTAGAGAATTTGCTGGCTGGACTTACTGTTATGTTCTGCTACCAAAGCTATGGAAAGAGAGGAGATCTGTCCCTACTATAGGACTCAGCTGAATCCCTACGATGTAACAGGGAACCTGATCCTGCGATCAGACCTGCTAAAGTCCTAATCTAGTCTGTACGGAGACCTATAGATGTGGGGAGGGAATCCCTACAAGTACTAAGGACTGGGAGGAATATGGGACACCTCCTAACAGAAATAGTAGCAGACAGACGAACAAACAAAATAGATAGAACATAGAGGTCCGTAGACCAAGCAAACTAACAGAGTTAGATACAGAGCACAGGCTAGCTAGAAAGTAGATATACAATGAAGTCCAGCAAAGCCAGAAGGGCGGAGCAGGATTAAATAGGCCAACAAGGTCATGTGACCAGCAAAGGAAAAAAAACCTAACAGCAAGGTTCTAACAAGTATAGCCTCAGGGCAGTGTATGCGGAGGATGGGGGTGATGGTGCAGGGCAGCAGCAGTAACGACACGGAGTCAGTGATGCAGTCCAGGGCCTTTACTCACAGTTCTTATTATCCAGACCACGTCTGCAGGTAACGGCTGCCCACGTCGTACTGTGCTCACCAGGTGAGGGGCTCAGACAACTCCCAGATAACTTTGGAGCGCTTCACAGGACCCCCTTTGTGTGTCCTTTGTCTGGCCTTTCTTACCAACCCTTCTGTCCGGCTGCCTCGGGCCTCCTCTTGGTAAACTTGGCGCCAGTTTCCCTGACCCTATGTGGTGCCTTCCTAGCGGGTGTAGCGAGGGGCTGCGCCACATAAAATGTCAGAGCCTCCGGTTTCTAGCTGAGGGTCGTTTCCTGCCTCCACTAGTTTCGGGGACCGGTCTCCCCCTTTGGCCTGACCCCTCCACGCAGGTGGATTCGGGCGTGCGGTGGCGACTCGCCCGTCCGCACCCCTGGGATCCCTTCATTCCTCGTTCCTGGAGCCTTCTCCGCTCCTCTTCCTTCCTTCTCCCTCTTCCAGGCCTGGGCCTCTGTTACTAGGCCCGCCTCCGGAGCAGAGCTCATGCAGAGCCCCTGCTCCCTGCCACTTCTGCTCAGACTTCTCTGCACTGAACTAAGATGGTGCCCACCTTTTATACTCCCTTCTCAATGCACCCAGGAACTGCTTCCTCCCTGCTCCTGCACTACAGGGTTCCCCTTCCTCAGTGTTCCCTCCCCCCACTCCAGCCAGGGACAGGGACTGTCGTGCCCATCTCAGAGGCATATTGGTCGCCCTGCCCCACGGCAATGTGGTGTAATGCATGCAGGTGTCGGGTCCTGATCCACACTCCATCCTTACCTGAGAGTGAGATATCACACATCTGGGTGAAGTGCAATACCTCTGTAGCAACCGAGCCCTCAGGGTGCTACAGTTCCATTTATCTTCAGCCTAGGTGAGGTATTGTGATACAGGGCCGTGATTTTGGCTATAAAAGGGTCCCCTAGACCCCTACCCCAAGCTTTTTAAGAGAATCATATATGGCGTGCCAGGAGACTCTATGGAATGCTTTCTCAGCATCCAACGAGAGTATCTAATTACAAATTTTTAACTGCATCTAGCCCAGTAAATACTTTGTGCCTAGTAGCAGTGTCTGCTAGTCAGCGGATTATCCAGGCTGTTAAGCAAGCTACACCACCTGTAGTTTGGACACTTAATTTTTTCAAAGGAAATGCTTCGGGACCACGGGATACTCAGTGAAGAGCATCAGGAGGCACCCCAAGGCATAGGGGCTGGGACTGGCAGTAGGATGCCTTGCGGTGGACAGCCGAGCTCGATCCTTATAAAAGCTTTTTAACTGCAGCAGCTTTAGTGGACGCTACTGGAGCTGGAATTACGCGGCTGCTGGCATGAGACTTGCCCTCCAATAGATCCTTGTAAATGGATTTAAAGTGTATTCATTCAAATTAGAGAGACAATTTAAATTAAAAAGCTTAGAGCTGCCTCCACTACAGGGGGGCTCGCTCGACCCACCAGCGGACAGGCACCAGTATTGGGAGAGGGGGGCTGGCCATCAGGGTTCACCGCGGCTCTGCCACAAACCCGGCGACACGGAGGTGGCACGGGCAGGAGCGGACTGAACGTATCGGCTTCTCACTTTTTGGATTTTAGAAGGGCATGACATGCCTATATTTGTGTCTCCCCCTCCTTTTACTCCTCCACCTCTTTTCTTTTCGCATGACTATATGTACTTGTCACTTTTCCATGTGTTAATTGTGTCTTCTGAGCAGTTTGTCAGCTTTTGGACACCTTTGAAGGTGTTTTCTATGTGTTTCTATGTGTTTTTGTTTGCCTGCCATTGGTTTTAACGGTGTTCGAAGGTGTTCGACGAACAGTTCGACGAACAGTTCGGCGAACACACGGGTGTTCGACGAACCGAACCGAACTCGAACACTACGGGGGTGGCTCAACACTAATAAGGACTGATGATAAAAAATACACTGATGAAAGGACTGATGATAAATAATACACTGATGTAAGGACTGATGATAAATAATACACTGATGTATGGACTGATGATAAATAATACAGTGATGTATGGACTGATGATAAATAAATCACTGATGTATGGACTGATGATAAATAATACACTGCTGTATGGACTGATGATAAATAATACAGTAATGTAAGGACTGGAGATAAATAATACAGTGATGTAAGGACTCATGATATATAATACAGTGATGTAAGGACTGATGATAAATAAAACACTGATGTATGGACTGATTATAAATAATACACTGATGTATGGACTGATGATAAATAATACACTGATGCATGGACTGATGATAAATAATACACTGATGTAAGGACTGATATTAAATTATACACTGATGTATGGACTGATGATAAATAATACACTGATGTATGGACTGATTATAAATAATACACTGATGTAAGGGCTGATGATAAATAATACACTGATGTAAGGACTGATGATAAATAATACACTGATGTATGGACTGATGATAAAAAATACACTAATGTAAGGACTGATGATAAATAATACACTGATGAAAGGACTGATGATAAATAAAACGCTGATGTAAGGACTGATAAATAATACACTGATGTATGGACTGATGATAAATAATACACTGATGTATGGACTGATGATAAATAATACACTGAGGTAAGGACTGATGATAAATAATACACTGACGTATGGACTGATGATAAATAATACACTGATGTAAGGACTGATGATAAATAATACACTGATGTAAGGACTGATGATAAATAATACACTGATGTAAGAACTGATGATAAATAATACACTGATGTAAGAAATGATGATAAATAATACACTTATGTATGGACTGATGATAAATAATACAATGATGTATGAACTGATGATAAATAATACACTGATGTATGGACTGATGATAAATAATACACTGATGTATGGACTAATGATCAATAATACACTGATGTATGGACAGATGATAAATAATACACTGATGCATGGAATGATGATAAATAATACACTGATGTATGGACTAATGATCAATAATACACTGATGTATGGACAGATGATAAATAATACACTGATGCATGGAATGATGATAAATAATACACTGATGTATGGACTGATGATAAATAATACACTCCTGTATGGACTGATGGAGACACAGATTAGATATTAGAAAAAACTTTTTGACAGTTAGGGTGATTAATGAGTGGAACAGGCTGCCACGAGAGGTGGTGAGTTCCCCTTCAATGGACGTCTTCAAACAGAGGCTGGACAGACATCTGTCTGAGATGATCTAGTGAATCCTGCTTTGAGCAGGGGGTTGGACCAGATGACCCAGGAGGTCCCTTCCAACTCTACCATTCTATGATTCTATGATGATAAATAATACACTGATGTAAGGACTGATGATAAATAATACACTGATGTATGGACTGATGATAAATAATACACTGATGTATGGACTGATAATAAATAATACACTGATGCAAGGACTGATGATAAATAATGCACTGCTCTATGGACTGATGATAAATAATACACTGATGTAAGGACTGGAGATAAATAATACACTGATGTAAGGACCGATGATATATAATACACTGATGTATGGACTGATGATAAATAATACAATGATGTAAGGACTGATGATAAATAATACATTGAATTATGGACTGATGATAAATAATACACTGATGTATGGACTGATGATAAATAATGCACTGATGTAAGGACTGATGTTAAATTATACACTGATGTATGGACTGATGATAAATAATACACTGATGTAAGGACTGATGATAAATAATACACTGCTGTATGGACTGATGATAAATAATACACTGATGTAAGGACTGGAGATAAATGATACACTGATGTAAGGACTGATGATATATAATGCACTGATGTATAGACTGATGATAAATAATACACTGATGTAAGGACTGATGATAAATAATACACTGATGTATGGACTGATGATAAATAATACACTGATGTAAGGACTGATGATAAATAATACACTGATGTATGGACTGATGATAAATAATACACTGATGTAAGGACTGGAGATAAATAATACACTGATGTAAGGACTGATGATATATAATACACTGATGTATGGACTGATGATAAATAATACACTGATGTATGGACTGATGATAAATAATACACTGATGTATGGACGGATGATAAATAATACACTGATGTATGAACTGATGATAAATAATACACTGATGTAAGGACTGATGTTAAATTAAACACTGATGTATGGACTGATGATAAATAATACACTGATGTATGGACTGATTATAAATAATACACTGATGTGAGGGCTGATGATAAATAATACACTGATGTAAGGACTGATGATAAATAATACACTGGTGTATACTCTGATGGTAAATAATACACTGATGCATGGACTGATGATAAATAATCCACTGATGTATACACTGATGATGAATAATACACTGATGTATGGAGTAATGATAAATAATACACTGATGTAAGGACTGATGATAAATAATACACTGATGTATTGACTGTTGATAAATAATACACTGATGTAAGGACTTATGATAAATAATACACTGATGTAAGGACTGATGATAAATAATACACTGATGTATGGACTGATGATAAATAATACACTGATGAAAGGACTTATGATAAATAATACACGGATGTAAGGACTGATGATAAATAATACACTGATGTAAGGACTGATGATAAATAATACACTGATGTTATGACTGATGATAAATAATACACTGTTGTATGGACTGATGATAAATAATACACGGATGTAAGGACTGATGATAAATAATACACTCATGTAAGGACTTATGATAAATAATACACTGATATATGGACTTATGATAAATAATACACTGATGCATGGACTGATGATAAATAATACACTGATGTATGGACTGATGATAAACAATACACTTATGTATGGACTGATGATAAATAATACACTGATGTAAGGACTGAAGATAAATAATACACTGACGTATGGACTGATGATAAATAATACACTGATGTATGGACTGATGATAAACAATACACTTATGTATGGACTGATGATAAATAATACACTGATGTAAGGACTGAAGATAAATAATACACTGACGTATGGACTGATGATAAATAATACACTGATGTAAGGACTGATGATAAATAATTCACTGATGTATGGACTGATGATAAATATTACACTGATGTAAGGACTGATGATAAATAATACACTGGTGTATGGACTGATGATAAATAATACACTGCCTTAAGGACTGATGATAAATAATACACTGATGTATGGACTGATGATAAATAATACACTGATGTATGGACTGATGATAAATAATACACTGACGTGTGGACTGATGATAAATAATACACTGATGTATGGACTGACGATAAATAATACACTGTCGTATGGACTGATGATAAATATTACACTGATGTAAGGACTGATGATAAATAACACACTGATGTATGGACTGATAATAAATAATACACTGCTGTAAGGACTGATGATAAATAATACACTGATGTATGGACTGCTGATAAATAATACACTGATGTATGGACTGCTGATAAATAATACACTGATGTATGGACTGATGATAAATAATACACTGATGTAAGGACTGATGATAAATAATACACTGATGTAAGAACTGATGTTAAATAATACAATGATGTAAAAACTGATGATAAATAATACACTGATGTATGGACTGATGATAAATAATACACTGATGTATGGACTGCTGATAAATAATACACTGATGTATGGACTGATGATAAATAATTCACTGATGTATGGACTGATGATAAATAATACACTGATGTAAGGACTGATGATAAATAATACACTGATGTAAGAACTGATGTTAAATAATACACTGATGTATGGACTAATGATAAATAATACACTGATGTATGGACTGATGATAAATAATACACTGATGTAAGGACTGATGATAAATAATACACTGATGTATGGACTAATGATAAATAATACACTGATGTATGGACTGATGATAAATAATACACTGATGCAAGGACTGATGATAAATAATACACTGCTGTATGGACTGATGATAAATAATACACTGATGTAAGGACTGGAGATAAATAATACACTGCTGTATGGACCGATGATATATAATACACTGATGTATGGACTGATGATAAATAATACACTGATGTATGGACTGATGATGAATAATACATTGAATTATCGACTGATGATAAATAATACACTGATGTATGGACTGATGATAAATAATGCACTGATGTAAGGACTGATGTTAAATTATACACTGATGTATCGACTGCTGATAAATAATACACTGATGTATGGACTAGAGATGAGCGTTGTTCTACTCGAACTGTTCGCCAATCTCAAATTCGAGCTGTTTTGGGCGGTGTTCGAGCCGTTCGGCGAACACGAACAATTTGAGAAAAATTCGGCTGTTCGAGGTTATGTTCGATAACTGTTCGTGCACCAAAATCATAACTGGATTTTTTCTCAGTAATGATGAAAATTAATGTTAATACGCAGTTTGAGTGTACAGCGGGGTGGGGGGAGGGGCAGGGGATGGATCTCTGCAGGAATGCAGGAACAATGAAGATCTCCATTTTTTTTTCTCTTTCCCGCATTTGCAGTGGGGAGGTGCAATCTGTCAGCCTATCAGCAGCGCACACACGGAGCGAAGTGCTTTTTTTCACACAAGCAAGGGCATGTGTCATTGGCAGTGTATGTCACATGTCCTTGCCCTATAAGACCAAGCCATTTTCCCTGTCGCCACCATTTTCTCACTGCTGCAGCTGCGTGTTAGACGGCACAGCTGTTGCTGTGTGCGCTATACCTTGTTAATTTCAAGCCAATTTTCGCACAAATCTACAGATAGCTTGGGAGTAGGGAATAGTTGTGATTGCAGTCCTTTTAAGGACTAGGTTACAGCATTTCCTACGACTTTTATCAGGGAGGTCTGTGCTCTTAAATAGATCGGTTGTGGGAGTAAAGACTAATTGTAATTGCAGTCCTTTTCAGGACTAGGTTACATGAGTTCCTATCAGTTTTTGCCAGGCAGGTCTGTGCCAGTGCTGTGCAAGTTTTTTTCACAGCATTTGGCTGAATCTAGCAAAGCTAATCCTTTTTGGCCTATTGCAGAGTGTGTTAGTCAGTGGAGTAGCCTATCTGTGTTGCAAGATATAACACCTGTGTATAGAATACCAATTTTTTTACTGCACCTAGTGAAGTAAAATCTTTTGGGCATAGCATCATTCTATTAGTCCATCTATACTGACCTCCATAAGGTTGCAAACTGAATATAATTTTTTTCTGCATCTAGCTCTGAAAAAATATTTGGGCTTCTAGCAGTGTGTGGGACTTGGTCTATTAGTCCATCTATACTGACCTCCATCAGGTTGCAAATTAAAAATAATTTTTTTCTTCATTTAGCTCTGAAAAAATATTTGGGCTTCTAGCAGTGTGTGGGACTTGTTCTATTAGTCCTTCTATACTGACCTCCAGCAGGTTGCAAATTGAATATAATTTTTTTCTGCATCTAGCTCTGAAAAAATAGTTGGGCTTCTAGCGGTGTGTGGGACTTGGTCTATTAGTCCATCTATACTGACCTCCATCAGGTTGCAAATTAAAAATAATTTTTTTCTGCATCTAGCTCTGAAAAAATATTTGGGCTTCTAGCAGTGTGTGGGACTTGGTCTATTAGTCCATCTATACTGACCTCCATCAGGTTGCAAATTAAAAATAATTTTTTTCTGCATCTAGCTCTGAAAAAATATTTGGGCTTCTAGCAGTGTGTGGGACTTGGTCTATTAGTCCATCTATACTGACCTCCATCAGGTTGCAAATTAAAAATATTTTTTTTCTGCATCTAGCTCTGAAAAAATATTTGGGCTTCTAGCAGTGTGTGGGACTTGGTCTATTAGTCCATCTATACTGACCTCCATCAGGTTGCAAATTAAAAATATTTTTTTTCTTCATTTAGCTCTGAAAAAATATTTGGGCTTCTAGCAGTGTGTGGGACTTGTTCTATTAGTCCTTCTATACTGACCTCCAGCAGGTTGCAAATTGAATATAATTTTTTTCTGCATCTAGCTCTGAAAAAATAGTTGGGCTTCTAGCGGTGTGTGGGACTTGGTCTATTAGTCCATCTATACTGACCTCCATCAGGTTGCAAATTAAAAATAATTTTTTTCTGCATCTAGCTCTGAAAAAATATTTGGGCTTCTAGCAGTGTGTGGGACTTGGTCTATTAGTCCATCTATACTGACCTCCATCAGGTTGCAAATTAAAAATAATTTTTTTTCTGCATCTAGCTCTGAAAAAATATTTGGGCTTCTAGCGGTGTGTGGGACTTGGTCTATTAGTCCATCTATACTGACCTCCACCAGGTTGCAAATTAAAAATAATTTTTTTCTGCATCTAGCTCTGAAAAAATATTTGGGCTTCTAGCAGTGTGTGGGACTTGGTCTATTAGTCCATCTATACTGACCTCCATCAGGTTGCAAATTAAAAATAATTTTTTTCTGCATCTAGCTCTGAAAAAATATTTGGGCTTCTAGCGGTGTGTGGGACTTGGTCTATTAGTCCATCTATACTGACCTCCATCAGGTTGCAAATTAAAAATAATTTTTTTCTGCATCTAGCTCTGAAAAAATATTTGGGCTTCTAGCAGTGTGTGGGACTTGGTCTATTAGTCCATCTATACTGACCTCCATCAGGTTGCAAATTAAAAATAATTTTTTTCTTCATTTAGCTCTGAAAAAATATTTGGGCTTCTAGCAGTGTGTGGGACTTGTTCTATTAGTCCTTCTATACTGACCTCCAGCAGGTTGCAAATTGAATATAATTTTTTTCTGCATCTAGCTCTGAAAAAATAGTTGGGCTTCTAGCGGTGTGTGGGAATTGGTCTATTAGTCCATCTATACTGACCTCCATCAGGTTGCAAATTAAAAATAATTTTTTTCTGCATCTAGCTCTGAAAAAATATTTGGGCTTCTAGCAGTGTGTGGGACTTGGTCTATTAGTCCATCTATACTGACCTCCATCAGGTTGCAAATTAAAAATAATTTTTTTTCTGCATCTAGCTCTGAAAAAATATTTGGGCTTCTAGCGGTGTGTGGGACTTGGTCTATTAGTCCATCTATACTGACCTCCACCAGGTTGCAAATTAAAAATAATTTTTTTCTGCATCTAGCTCTGAAAAAATATTTGGGCTTCTAGCAGTGTGTGGGACTTGGTCTATTAGTCCATCTATACTGACCTCCATCAGGTTGCAAATTAAAAATAATTTTTTTCTGCATCTAGCTCTGAAAAAATATTTGGGCTTCTAGCGGTGTGTGGGACTTGGTCTATTAGTCCATCTATACTGACCTCCATCAGGTTGCAAATTAAAAATAATTTTTTTCTGCATCTAGCTCTGAAAAAATATTTGGGCTTCTAGCAGTGTGTGGGACTTGGTCTATTAGTCCATCTATACTGACCTCCATCAGGTTGCAAATTAAAAATAATTTTTTTCTTCATTTAGCTCTGAAAAAATATTTGGGCTTCTAGCAGTGTGTGGGACTTGTTCTATTAGTCCTTCTATACTGACCTCCAGCAGGTTGCAAATTGAATATAATTTTTTTCTGCATCTAGCTCTGAAAAAATAGTTGGGCTTCTAGCGGTGTGTGGGACTTGGTCTATTAGTCCATCTATACTGACCTCCATCAGGTTGCAAATTAAAAATAATTTTTTTCTGCATCGAGCTCTGAAAAAATATTTGGGCTTCTAGCAGTGTGTGGGACTTGGTCTATTAGTCCATCTATACTGACCTCCATCAGGTTGCAAATTAAAAATAATTTTTTTTCTGCATCTAGCTCTGAAAAAATATTTGGGCTTCTAGCGGTGTGTGGGACTTGGTCTATTAGTCCATCTATACTGACCTCCACCAGGTTGCAAATTAAAAATAATTTTTTTCTGCATCTAGCTCTGAAAAAATATTTGGGCTTCTAGCAGTGTGTGGGACTTGGTCTATTAGTCCATCTATACTGACCTCCATCAGGTTGCAAATTAAAAATAATTTTTTTCTGCATCTAGCTCTGAAAAAATATTTGGGCTTCTAGCGGTGTGTGGGACTTGGTCTATTAGTCCATCTATACTGACCTCCATCAGGTTGCAAATTAAAAATAATTTTTTTCTGCATCTAGCTCTGAAAAAATATTTGGGCTTCTAGCAGTGTGTGGGACTTGGTCTATTAGTCCATCTATACTGACCTCCATCAGGTTGCAAATTAAAAATAATTTTTTTCTTCATTTAGCTCTGAAAAAATATTTGGGCTTCTAGCAGTGTGTGGGACTTGTTCTATTAGTCCTTCTATACTGACCTCCAGCAGGTTGCAAATTGAATATAATTTTTTTCTGCATCTAGCTCTGAAAAAATAGTTGGGCTTCTAGCGGTGTGTGGGACTTGGTCTATTAGTCCATCTATACTGACCTCCATCAGGTTGCAAATTAAAAATAATTTTTTTCTGCATCGAGCTCTGAAAAAATATTTGGGCTTCTAGCAGTGTGTGGGACTTGGTCTATTAGTCCATCTATACTGACCTCCATCAGGTTGCAAATTAAAAATAATTTTTATCTGCATCTACAGTACCTCTGAAAAAATATTTGGGCTTCTAGCAGGGTGTGGGACTATTTGTATTAGTCCATCTATACTGACCTCCATCAGGTTGCAAATTCAAAATAATTTTTTTCTGCATCTAACCCAGCCAATAGTTTTGGCCTAATACCACAGTTTGGCCACTCAGCTCTGCTCGGTTACCATCCATAGTTTTTTTGTGCAAACAACTCCAGAGTTGTGAATTAGTTAACCACCAAAATGAGTGGAAAAAGGCCTGCTGCTGGTGGAAAGGGGAATAGGCGTGTTGGGAAGGGGAAAAAAGGTTGTGTCCGTGGGGTAGGTGTTAAAGCAACAGTAACATCTGCAGAAGAAAGACCATCTTCCAGCCAAACTAAAATGTCTACTTCTTTTAGCGGACAATGTGATAAGATCCCTTTCTTACGGCCACGCCAATCGCTACAAATTCCAGATGAGGCACAAAAACAGCAGGTGCTTCAACGGATATCAAGTACTCCTTTAAGTGGGCTCTCCTCCACATCAACTTCAACATCACAAATACTCCAGTCCTCAAAGGTGTCACCCAAATCGCACTTGCTTCCTCACAGCTCCCAAATCTCCAGCTGCCCGTCTGAGTATGAGGTAGAACAGATGGTTGAGTCTGCAGAGCTGTTTACTCATACTATAGCCTGGGAATCAGAGGTCGACTCCAGCGCTTCTGTGAATCCAGACGAGGAAATGATCTGCAGTGATGCCCAGAATCTTTATGAGTCGGATCCAGGACCAGACGCAGAAGGTTCTGACCATAATGTAGACCCTCATTCCCAAACTGTAACTCCTGTTGGTGGAGACAATGAGGAAGACGATGATAAGACTCAAATACCTGATTGGAGCGACAACTTTAGTTTTTTGTCAGGGCAGGAACAGGTTGGCTCTGAGGACGACGGGTGTGATAACGCACAGGGTGATGATGATGAGGTCGGAGATCCCACTTACTGTCAACCCACAGTCAGCCAAGAGATGAGGTCAGCAGAGGAGGTGGAGGAAGATGCTAGTGACAATGAGGTCAGGTTGCGCCTTCCTGGACAGAGACGTAGAACTGGAAGCACGTCAACAACTGCATCCTCAAACACAACTCTGCCTCTCACCACAAGTCGTGGTGGCTCTTCAGGTCGCATGGGTGCTAAGCCTTGCATAGCCTGGGCATTTTTTCAGATCGATAAAGATGACCCAACTCGTGTTATCTGTAACATTTGTCAGCAAAAGCTAAGTAGAGGCCAAAAAATACATAGTTTGAGTACTTCATGCATGAACCGGCACATGGACATGAAGCATAAGTTGCAGTGGGAAGCTCAGTGTGCTACAATGCGGCCTAGCCGGCCGGGCCAATCACCGTCTGCCATATCTTGTGCATCCGCGGCCTCTTCATCCTCTGTGACTGGGGGGACAGCAGTCACACCTGTTTTGGGGCGCAGACCTGCCACCTCTTTACCCGCAACAGCCAGCGTGATTGGCAGGTCATCATTTTCTTTGGAGGTGGTAACACCAGCTGGTGTTGAGCGCTGTCCGACATCGATAGCATCACCTTTGGATCAAGGCAACCTAACATGTCCGCCTGCATCTTCCTCACAGACCGGCAGTTTGCCGGGGACACCCTTATCAACCCCGTCTAAGCACAATAGCCAGCCCTCGGTCCCTCAGATGTGGACAAGTAAAAGACCATTTCCTCCTAGCCATGAGAAAGCTAAGAGGTTGAATTTCACCATCTGCAAGCTCTTGGCTACAGAAATGCTGCCTTTCCGCCTGGTGGACACAGAGGATTTTCGAGACCTTATGTCCGTCGCAGTGCCCCAGTACCAGATGCCCAGTCGGCACTACTTCTCAAAGAAAGGTGTGCCTGCGCTCCACCAGCATGTCGCACACAACATCACCGCTTCTTTGAGAAACTCTGTGTGTGACAGGGTGCATTTCACCACAGACACTTGGACGAGTAGGCATGGACAGGGGCGTTACATGTCGCTGACTGGGCACTGGGTAACTATGGTGACAGCAGGACAAGGGGCTGCTGTCCAAGTCTTGCTGTCCCCACGAGTTGTGCGTCAATCCTCTTTATGTCAAAGTTCCTCCACTGCTTCTGCCTCCTCAACCTCCTCTCGGTCTTCCACCTGCACCCAAAGCCTGTCTGGTCATGCCACAAGCTTTCTAACTGCGCAGAAGGGATCCTGCACACCTCCTTACTATGCTGGCAGTTTTTACATTGAAATGTCTGGGAAATGTGAGTCACACAGCTGAGGAGTTGTGGTCAGCTCTGGAGAACCAATTTCATGAATGGTTGTCTCCACTGGACCTGAAACCAGGGAAGGCCGTGTGCGACAATGCTGCAAACCTGGGTGCGGCCCTTCGCCGGGGCAATGTCACACACGTGCCTTGTATGGCTCACGTGTTGAACCTGGTTGTCCAGCAATTTTTAGCCCACTATCCCAGACTAGATGGCCTTCTGCAGAGGGCACGGTCGCTGTGTGCTCACTTCCGCCGTTCGCATCCCGCAGCTCAGCGACTTACATCTCTACAGAAAGTCGTTGGGCCTGCCACTTCACCGGCTAAAATGCGATGTGCCTACCCGGTGGAATTCAACTCTGCACATGTTGCAGCGACTGTGGCAGCACCGACAAGCCCTGGTGCAATACGTTCTGACGTATAGCCTGGGCCAACGAGATTCAGAGGTGGGGCAAATCACGCTGGAGGAGTGGTCTCAGATCAGGGACCTATGCACCCTTCTGCACAGTTTTGAAATGGCGACGAAGATGTTTAGTGCTGACGATGCCATTATCAGCATGACTATTCCGGTGATTTACATGCTGGAGCACATGTTAAACAGAATTCGGAGTCAGGTGGTGGCACAAGAGGAGGTGGAGGAAGTAGAGGAGGAGGAGTTGTATGCGGAAGGGCTAACATCTGCAAGGTCCAGACGGTCGGCAGCACCAAGGCGGCAGGCATGTGAGGGTGGGGGAGATGGTTTTACCAGGGCGCATGGTAGCAGCCAAACTAGTGAGGAAGGTGCAGGAGCCCAGGAAGAAGTGGAGGACGAACTGATGGAAGACTCATCAGATGAGGGAGACCTTGATCACATTTCTGTTGTGCGAGGTTGTGGGGAGAGGACAGAGGAAGGAAGCATGATTGTTACCTCGCCACCAACACAACAGGGACTTGGTGCTCCTGGATGCGCAACACACATGAGTGCCTTCTTGCTGCACTACCTGCAACATGACCCTCGAATTGTGAGAATTAGAAATAATCCTGACTACTGGGTTGCCACACTGTTAGATCCCCGGTACAAAAGTAAATTTGCTGAAATTATTCCTGCCATAGAAAGGGATGCACGCATGCAGGAGTATCAGCAGAGACTGTTGCAGAATCTTACATGTGCTTTTCCACAAAATACCAGTGGTGCACGTAGTGAATCTCACAGTTCCAACTTGCCAACCGTGGGACCGTCAAGTGTTCAGCACTCAAACCGTAACAGAACCACAGTATCTGCTGGTAACATCAATTTTGCGGAATCATTTCACCACTTTTTTAGCCCATCCTTTGCAAGGCCACAGGAGACAAGAAGTCTGACACATAGTCAACGCCTAGAGACGATGGTACAGGAGTATCTCCAAGTAAACATTGAAGCCACGACTGTGTCACTGGACCCTTGCTCTTTTTGGGCTTCCAATCTGGATAAATGGCCGGAGCTAGCCACTTACGCCTTGGAGATCTTGTCATGCCCCGCAGCCAGCGTTCTGTCTGAACGTGTGTTCAGCGCTGCTGGTGGTGTGCTGACAGATAAGCGCACGCGGCTCTCCACTGATAATGTAGACAGACTCACGTTCATAAAGATGAACAAATCATGGATCCGAAACGACTTTTCTACCCCTGTGTCATCCTGGGGAGAGTAAAAGCTTGATGATTGGTTAAAATCACCCTACCAACCGTTTTAAGCTTTCAAATTACTAGTCATGTTTATCTGTATCTTGACTGGAAAATAATTTGGGCTTTGTAGCAGTGTGCAGCACTGATCCTATTAGGCCATCTATACTAAAGCTTCACCAGATTTAAAATTAAAAATAATTTTTAGCTGCATCTAGCCCGGAAAATAATTTTGGGGCTCCGAGATGCGCAAGGCACATAAGTGCCTTCTTGCTGCACTACCTGCAGCATGACCCTCATATTGTCAGAATTCGAAGTAATCATGACTACTTGGTTGCCACACTCTTAGATCCCCCAAACTTTTCGATCAACCTTTTCATTTTAATAAAGACCAAAAAAATGGTCATTTTTGAAATTATAAGCATTAGCAGGTTGTTAGAAACTGAAATCAAACAGTTTTCAACTCAAAACTTTATTCTAGGTGATGTTACATTTTCACATAGGACCCCTTGTTCGAAAGGAGCTTCTGAACTCTCTCGTCCATTGAATTTGTCAGGTTTTGGATGGTTTCTGCTTCAATTGTTTTGCATGAGGACAGAATACCCTCCCAGAGCTGTTGCTTAGATGTGAACTGCCTCCCGCCATCATAGACACTCCTTTTGATGATGCTCCAGAGGTTCTGAATGGGGTAGAGGTCAGGGGAGCATGGGGGTCACACCATAAGTTTGTCCCCTTTTATGCCCATATCAGCCAGAGATGCAGATGTTTTATGTGCAGCGTGAGATGGTGCATTATCATGCAGAAAAATGATCTTGCTGTGAAATACACGGTTCTTCTTCTTGAACCATGGCAGGAAGTGCTGTTTGAGAAAATCCACATACATTATGGAGTTCATCTTTAGCGCCTTCAGGGATCCTAAAGGGGCCGACAATCTCTCTCCCCATGATTCCAGCCCAAAACATTACTCCACCTCCTCCTTGTTGGTGCTGTAGCCGTGTTTGCGTGGGGTGTCCATCAACCAGCCATCCTCCACTCCATCCATCTGGACCATCGAGCGCTGCACGGCACTCATCCGTGAACAAAACAGTTTTGAAATCAGTCTTCATGTAATGTTTGGCCCACTGGAGCCGTTTCTGCTTGTGTGAAGTGGATAGAGGAGGTCGACAGGATGGCGCATGCACAGCTGCAAACCTCTGAAGGACCCTGCATCTTGTTGTTCGGGGGACGTTGGAGGCACAAGCAGCTTCAAAAACTTGTCTGCTGCTATGACAAGGCTTTTTTGCCGCTGCTCTTTCAACCTGACGTAATTGCCTGTAGGAAAGAGTCCTCAATTTGCCCTTATCAGCACGCACACGTGTGTACTGTGAATCAGCTACATACTTCTTGATTGCCAAGACACTTCATCCTGATCATCGCACAATGTTGATTGTAGTCATGCCTTGACCTAAACACTCCACAATTTGTTGCTTCTCAGCAGCCGACACATCCTTTTTCTTTCCCATTTTGGCAGAAAATGTAGGCTGCTTAATAATGTGAGAGAGCCTTCTTAAGTAGTCTTGCCTTTCATTGGACACACCTGCCAAACTAATTAGCACAGGTGTCTGCAATTGCTTACAGTGATATAAAGAGCCCTGACACACATCACCATCAATGAGTTTAACTGACAAACAAACAAATTCTTCCCTTATCACTCCTAAACACTTTTTGTATAATAATTTGGAACGCAGTGTACATGTGCTTTTCCACAAAACACCAGTGGTTCACGTAGTGAATCTTACAGTTCTAACCTGCCAACCGTGGTCTGTATGGAGTTGTTCAATAAAGGGCCCAAAATTAAGATAACATAGATGGGAGAGGTCTCTATGAATAGGAATTCCTAAGTATTTGATACCCTGTGAGGGCCAGGCAAAGGGAAAGTTGGACTGGATGGAATCCTATATGGATTTGGGGAGGGAGACATCGAGGGCCTCAGACTTCGCTGCATTGATTTTAAAATTTGACCATGTAACAAAGTGATCTATTTCAGCCATAACAGCATGGATGGATATATGTGATTGAGTGATATATACTAGGACATCATCAGCAAATAGAGAGCACTTGTACTCGGTGCCTCCCACCTCAATCCACCTAATATTGGGGTTATGGCGAATTGATGAGAGCAGGTGCTCCGTCACTAGGATGTATAAGAGAGGGGACAGAGGACATCACTGCCTTGTCCCATTGGTGATTGTGAAAGGTGATGAAAATGTTCTGACGCACCCCCTGGGCCTTGGGACACCCGGAGCCGGACCCTTTTTGGTGGATGCTGGTGGTTGTAGTCTTCGTGGCGGCGACCCAGTTCCGTGGCTCAGGGCGGTCAAACCAGTGGCGGAACTATTTATGTGGTTTTCATGTTTAAATGTCCGACTACGCCACCCGTGGATTGCGGTCAGAGTGAACCGCCGCTACAGGGCAGACCACTGAGGCTGGTGTTGTGGGTGCAGCAGAGCGTAGCATAACTCCCCACGGGAGGAGTATAGCCTCAGGGCAGTGTATGCGGAGGATGGGGGTGATGGTGCAGGGCAGCAGCAGTAACGACACGGAGTCAGTGATGCAGTTCAGGGCCTTTACTCACAGTTCTTATTATCCAGACCACGTCTGCAGGTAACGGCTGCCCACGTCATACTGTGCTCACCAGGTGAGGGGCTCAGACAACTCCCAGATAACTTTGGAGCACTTCACAGGACCCCCTTTGTGTGTCCTTTGTCTGGCCTTTCTTACCAACACTTCTGTCCGGCTGCCTCGGGCCTCCTCTTGGTAAACTTGGCGCCAGTTTCCCTGACCCTATGTGGTGCCTTCCTAGCGGGTGTAGCGAGGGGCTGCGCCACATAAAATGTCAGAGCCTCCGGTTTCTAGCTGAGGGTCGTTTCCTGCCTCCACTAGTTCGGGGACCGGTCTCCCCCTTTGGCCTGACCCCTCCACGCAGGTGGATTCGGGCGTGCGGTGGCGACTCGCCCGTCCGCACCCCTGGGATCCCTTCATTCCTCGTTCCTGGAGCCTTCTCCGCTCCTCTTCCTTCCTTCTCCCTCTTCCAGGCCTGGGCCTCTGTTACTAGGCCCGCCTCCGGAGCAGAGCTCATGCAGAGCCCCTGCTCCCTGCCACTTCTGCTCAGACTTCTCTGCACTGAACTAAGATGGTGCCCACCTTTTATACTCCCTTCTCAATGCACCCAGGAACTGCTTCCTCCCTGCTCCTGCACTACAGGGTTCCCCTTCCTCAGTGTTCCCTCCCCCCACTCCAGCTAGGGACAGGGACTGTCGTGCCCATCTCAGGGGCATATTGGTCGCCCTGCCCCACGGCAATGTGGTGTAATGCATGCAGGTGTCGGGTCCTGATCCACACTCCATCCTGACCTGAGAGTGAGATATCACACCTCTGGGTGAGGTGCAATACGTCTGTAGCAACCGAGCCCTCAGGGTGCTACAGTTCCATTTATCTTCAGCCTAGGTGACGTATTGCGATACAGGGCCGTGATTTTGGCTATAAAAGGGTCCCCTAGACCCCTACCCCAAGCATTTTAAGAGAATCATATATGGCGTGCCAGGAGACTCTATGGAATGCTTTCTCAGCATCCAACGAGAGTATCTAATTACAAATTTTTAACTGCATCTAGCCCAGGAAATACTTTGTGCCTAGTAGCAGTGTCTGCTAGTGAGCGGATTATCCCGGCTGTTAAGCAAGCTGCACCACCTGTAGTTTAGACACTTAATTTTTTCAAAGGAAATGCTTCGGGACCATGGGATACTTAGTGAAGAGCATCAGGAGGCACCCCAAGGCATAGGGGCTGGGACTGGCAGTAGGATGCCTTGCGGTGGACAGCCGAGCTCGATCCTTATAAAAGCTTTTTAACTGCAGCAGCTTTAGTGGACGCTACTGGAGCTGGAATTACTGCGGCTGCTGGCATGAGACTTGCCCTCCAATAGATCCTTGTAAATGGATTTAAAGTGTATTCATTCAAATTAGAGAGACAATTTAAATTAAAAAGTTTAGAGCTGCCTCCACCACAGGGGGGCTCGCTCGACCCACCAGCGGACAGGCACCAGTATTGGGAGAGGGGGGCTGGCCGTCAGGGTTCACCGAGGCTCTGGCACAAACCCGGCGACACGGAGGTGGCATGGGCAGGAGCGGACTGGCCGTGTCGGCTTCTCACTTTTTGGATTTTAGAAGGGCATGACATGCCTATATCTGTGTCTCCCCCTCCTTTTACTCCTCCACCTCTTTTATTTTCGCATGACTATATGTACTTGTCACTTTTCCATGTGTTAGTTATGTCTTCTGAGCAGTTTGTCAGCTTTTGGACACCTTTGAAGGTGTTTTCTATGTGTTTCTATGTGTTTTTGTTTGCCTGCCATTGGTTTTAACGGTGTTCGAAGGTGTTCGACGAACAGTTCGACGAACAGTTCGGCGAACACACGGGTGTTCGACGAACCGAACCGAACTCGAACACTACGGGGGTGGCTCAACACTAGTATGGACTGATTATAAATAATACCCTGATGTAAGGACTAGTGATAAATGATACACTGATGTAATGACTGATGACAAATAATACACTGATGTAAGGACTGCTGGTAAAAAATACACTGATGTAAGGACTGATGATAAATAATACACTGATGAAAGGACTGATGATAAATAATGCACTGATGTAAGGACTGATGTTAAGTAATACACTGATGTAAGGTCTGATGATAAATAATACACTGATGTATGGACTGATGATAAATAATACACTGATGTATGGACTGATGATAAATAATACACATATGTATGGACTGCTGATAAATAATACACTGATGTATGGACTGATGATAAATAATACACTGATGTATGGACTGATGATAAATAATACACTGATGTAAGGACTGATGATAAATAATACACTGATGTATGGACTGATGATAAATAATACACTGATGTATGGACTGATGATAAATAATACACTGATGTAAGGACTGATGATAAATAATACACTGATGTAAGAACTGATGCTAAATAATACAATGATGTAAGAACTGATGATAAATAATACACTGATGTATGGACTAATGATAAATAATACACTGATGTATGGACTGATGATAAATAATACACTGATGCAAGGACTGATGATAAATAATACACTGCTGTATGGACTGATGATAAATAATACACTGATGTAAGGACTGGAGATAAATAATACACTGATGTAAGGACTGATGATATATAATACACTGATGTATGGAATGATGATAAATAATACACTGATGTATGGACTAATGATGAATAATACATTGAATTATGGACTGATTATAAATAATACACTGATGTAAGGACTAGTGTTGAGCCACCCCCGTAGTGTTCGAGTTCGGTTCGGTTCGTCGAACACCCGTGTGTTCGCCGAACTGTTCGTCGAACTGTTCGTCGAACACCTTCGAACACCGTTAAAACCAATGGCAGGCAAACAAAAACACATAGAAACACATAGAAAACACCTTCAAAGGTGTCCAAAAGCTGACAAACTGCTCAGAAGACATAACTAACACATGGAAAAGTGACAAGTACATATAGTCATGCGAAAATAAAAGAGGTGGAGGAGTAAAAGGAGGGGGAGACACAGATATAGGCATGTCATGCCCTTCTAAAATCCAAAAAGTGAGAAGCCGACACGGCCAGTCCGCTCCTGCCCGTGCCACCTCCGTGTCGCCGGGTTTGTGCCAGAGCCGCGGTGAACCCTGACGGCCAGCCCCCCTCTCCCAATACTGGTGCCTGTCCGCTGGTGGGTCGAGCGAGCCCCCCTGTGGTGGAGGCAGCTCTAAGCTTTTTAATTTAAATTGTCTCTCTAATTTGAATGAATACACTTTAAATCCATTTACAAGGATCTATTGGAGGGCAAGTCTCATGCCAGCAGCCGTGGTAATTCCAGCTCCAGTAGCGTCCACTAAAGCTGCTGCAGTTAAAAAGCTTTTATAAGGATCGAGCTCGGCTGTCCACCGCAAGGCATCCTACTGCCAGTCCCAGCCCCTATGCCTTGGGGTGCCTCCTGATGCTCTTCACTAAGTATCCCATGGTCCCGAAGCATTTCCTTTGAAAAAATTAAGTGTCTAAACTACAGGTGGTGCAGCTTGCTTAATAGCCGGGATAATCCGCTCACTAGCAGACACTGCTACTAGGCACAAAGTATTTCCTGGGCTAGATGCAGTTAAAAATTTGTAATTAGATACTCTCGTTGGATGCTGAGAAAGCATTCCATAGAGTCTCCTGGCACGCCATATATGATTCTCTTAAAAAGCTTGGGGTAGGGGTCTAGGGGACCCTTTTATAGCCAAAATCACGGCCCTGTATCGCAATACGTCACCTAGGCTGAAGATAAATGGAACTGTAGCACCCTGAGGGCTCGGTTGCTACAGACGTATTGCACCTCACCCAGAGGTGTGATATCTCACTCTCAGGTAAGGATGGAGTGTGGATCAGGACCCGACACCTGCATGCATTACACCACATTGCCGTGGGGCAGGGCGACCAATATGCCCCTGAGATGGGCACGACAGTCCCTGTCCCTGGCTGGAGTGGGGGGAGGGAACACTGAGGAAGGGGAACCCTGTAGTGCAGGAGCAGGGAGGAAGCAGTTCCTGGGTGCATTGAGAAGGGAGTATAAAAGGTGGGCACCATCTTAGTTCAGTGCAGAGAAGTCTGAGCAGAAGTGGCAGGGAGCAGGGGCTCTGCATGAGCTCTGCTCCGGAGGCGGGCCTAGTAACAGAGGCCCAGGCCTGGAAGAGGGAGAAGGAAGGAAGAGGAGCGGAGAAGGCTCCAGGAACGAGGAATGAAGGGATCCCAGGGGTGCGGACGGGCGAGTCGCCACCGCACGCCCGAATCCACCTGCGTGGAGGGGTCAGGCCAAAGGGGGAGACCGGTCCCCGAACTAGTGGAGGCAGGAAACGACCCTCAGCTAGAAACCGGAGGCTCTGACATTTTATGTGGCGCAGCCCCTCGCTACACCCGCTAGGAAGGCACCACATAGGGTCAGGGAAACTGGCGCCAAGTTTACCAAGAGGAGGCCCGAGGCAGCCGGACAGAAGTGTTGGTAAGAAAGGCCAGACAAAGGACACACAAAGGGGGTCCTGTGAAGTGCTCCAAAGTTATCTGGGAGTTGTCTGAGCCCCTCACCTGGTGAGCACAGTACGACGTGGGCAGCCGTTACCTGCAGACGTGGTCTGGATAATAAGAACTGTGAGTAAAGGCCCTGAACTGCATCACTGACTCCGTGTCGTTACTGCTGCTGCCCTGCACCATCACCCCCATCCTCCGCATACACTGCCCTGAGGCTATACTCCTCCCGTGGGGAGTTATGCTACGCTCTGCTGCACCCACAACACCAGCCTCAGTGGTCTGCCCTGTAGCGGCGGTTCACTCTGACCGCAATCCACGGGTGGCGTAGTCGGACATTTAAACATGAAAACCACATAAATAGTTCCGCCACTGGTTTGACCGCCCTGAGCCACGGAACTGGGTCGCCGCCACGAAGACTACAACCACCAGCATCCACCAAAAAGGGTCCGGCTCCGGGTGTCCCAAGGCCCAGGGGGTGCGTCAGAACATTTTCATCACCTTTCACAATCACCAATGGGACAAGGCAGTGATGTCCTCTGTCCCCTCTCTTATACATCCTAGTGACGGAGCACCTGCTCTCATCAATTCGCCATAACCCCAATATTAGGTGGATTGAGGTGGGAGGCACCGAGTACAAGTGCTCTCTATTTGCTGATGATGTCCTAGTATATATCACTCAATCACATATATCCATCCATGCTGTTATGGCTGAAATAGATCACTTTGTTACATGGTCAAATTATAAAATCAATGCAGCGAAGTCTGAGGCCCTCGATGTCTCCCTCCCCAAATCCATATAGGATTCCATCCAGTCCAACTTTCCCTTTGCCTGGCCCTCACAGGGTATCAAATACTTAGGAATTCCTATTCATAGAGACCTCTCCCATCTATGTTATCTTAATTTTGGGCCCTTTATTGAACAACTCCATACAGACCACGGTTGGCAAGTTAGAACTGTAAGATTCACTATGTGAACCACTGGTGTTTTGTGGAAAAGCACATGTACACTGCGTTCCAAATTATTATACAAAAAGTGTTTAGGAGTGATAAGGGAAGAATTTGTTTGTTTGTCAGTTAAACTCATTGATGGTGATGTGTGTCAGGGCTCTTTATATCACTGTAAGCAATTGCAGACACCTGTGCTAATTAGTTTGGCAGGTGTGTCCAATGAAAGGCAAGACTACTTAAGAAGGCTCTCTCACATTATTAAGCAGCCTACATTTTCTGCCAAAATGGGAAAGAAAAAGGATGTGTCGGCTGCTGAGAAGCAACAAATTGTGGAGTGTTTAGGTCAAGGCATGACTACAATCAACATTGTGCGATGATCAGGATGAAGTGTCTTGGCAATCAAGAAGTATGTAGCTGATTCACAGTACACACGTGTGCGTGCTGATAAGGGCAAATTGAGGACTCTTTCCTACAGGCAATTACGTCAGGTTGAAAGAGCAGCGGCAAAAAAGCCTTGTCATAGCAGCAGACAAGTTTTTGAAGCTGCTTGTGCCTCCAACGTCCCCCGAACAACAAGATGCAGGGTCCTTCAGAGGTTTGCAGCTGTGCATGCGCCATCCTGTCGACCTCCTCTATCCACTTCACACAAGCAGAAACGGCTCCAGTGGGCCAAACATTACATGAAGACTGATTTCAAAACTGTTTTGTTCACGGATGAGTGCCGTGCAGCGCTCGATGGTCCAGATGGATGGAGTGGAGGATAGCTGGTTGATGGACACCCCACGCAAACACGGCTACAGCGCCAACAAGGAGGAGGTGGAGTAATGTTTTGGGCTGGAATCATGGGGAGAGAGATTTTCGGCCCCTTTAGGATCCCTGAAGGCGCTAAAGATGAACTCCATAATGTATGTGGATTTTCTCAAACAGCACTTCTTGCCATGGTTCAAGAAGAAGAACCGTGTATTTCACAGCAAGATCATTTTTCTGCATGATAATGCACCATCTCATGCTGCACATAAAACATCTGCATCTCTGGCTGATATGGGCATAAAAGGGGACAAACTTATGGTGTGACCCCCATGCTCCCCTGACCTCTACCCCATTCAGAACCTTTGGAGCATCATTAAAAGGAGTGTCTATGATGGCGGGAGGCAGTTCACATCTAAGCAACAGCTCTGGGAGGGTATTCTGTCCTCATGCAAAACAATTGAAGCAGAAACCATCCAAAACCTGACAAATTCAATGGACGAGAGAGTTCAGAAGCTCCTTTCGAACAAGGGGTCCTATGTGAAAATGTAACATCACCTAGAATAAAGTTTTGAGTTGAAAACTGTTTGATTTCAGTTTCTAACAACCTGCTAATGCTTATAATTTCAAAAATGACCATTTTTTTGGTCTTTATTAAAATGAAAAGGTTGATCGAAAAGTTTGGGGGATCTAAGAGTGTGGCAACCCAGTAGTCATGATTACTTCGAATTCTGACAATATGAGGGTCATGCTGCAGGTAGTGCAGCAAGAAGGCACTTATGTGCCTTGCGCATCTCGGAGCCCCAAAATTATTTTCCGGGCTAGATGCAGCTAAAAATTATTTTTAATTTTAAATCTGGTGAAGCTTTAGTATAGATGGCCTAATAGGATCAGTGCTGCACACTGCTACAAAGCCCAAATTATTTTCCAGTCAAGATACAGATAAACATGACTAGTAATTTGAAAGCTTAAAACGGTTGGTAGGGTGATTTTAACCAATCATCAAGCTTTTACTCTCCCCAGGATGACACAGGGGTAGAAAAGTCGTTTCGGATCCATGATTTGTTCATCTTTATGAACGTGAGTCTGTCTACATTATCAGTGGAGAGCCGCGTGCGCTTATCTGTCAGCACACCACCAGCAGCGCTGAACACACGTTCAGACAGAACGCTGGCTGCGGGGCATGACAAGATCTCCAAGGCGTAAGTGGCTAGCTCCGGCCATTTATCCAGATTGGAAGCCCAAAAAGAGCAAGGGTCCAGTGACACAGTCGTGGCTTCAATGTTTACTTGGAGATACTCCTGTACCATCGTCTCTAGGCGTTGACTATGTGTCAGACTTCTTGTCTCCTGTGGCCTTGCAAAGGATGGGCTAAAAAAGTGGTGAAATGATTCCGCAAAATTGATGTTACCAGCAGATACTGTGGTTCTGTTACGGTTTGAGTGCTGAACACTTGACGGTCCCACGGTTGGCAAGTTGGAACTGTGAGATTCACTACGTGCACCACTGGTATTTTGTGGAAAAGCACATGTAAGATTCTGCAACAGTCTCTGCTGATACTCCTGCATGCGTGCATCCCTTTCTATGGCAGGAATAATTTCTGCAAATTTACTTTTGTACCGGGGATCTAACAGTGTGGCAACCCAGTAGTCAGGATTATTTCTAATTCTCACAATTCGAGGGTCATGTTGCAGGTAGTGCAGCAAGAAGGCACTCATGTGTGTTGCGCATCCAGGAGCACCAAGTCCCTGTTGTGTTGGTGGCGAGGTAACAATCATGCTTCCTTCCTCTGTCCTCTCCCCCCAACCTCGCACAACAGAAATGTGATCAAGGTCTCCCTCATCTGATGAGTCTTCCATCAGTTCGTCCTCCACTTCTTCCTGGGCTCCTGCACCTTCCTCACTAGTTTGGCTGCTACCATGCGCCCTGGTAAAACCATCTCCCCCACCCTCACATGCCTGCCGCCTTGGTGCTGCCGACCGTCTGGACCTTGCAGATGTTAGCCCTTCCGCATACAACTCCTCCTCCTCTACTTCCTCCACCTCCTCTTGTGCCACCACCTGACTCCGAATTCTGTTTAACATGTGCTCCAGCATGTAAATCACCGGAATAGTCATGCTGATAATGGCATCGTCAGCACTAAACATCTTCGTCGCCATTTCAAAACTGTGCAGAAGGGTGCATAGGTCCCTGATCTGAGACCACTCCTCCAGCGTGATTTTGCCCCACCTCTGAATCTCGTTGGCCCAGGCTACACGTCAGAACGTATTGCACCAGGGCTTGTCGGTGCTGCCACAGTCGCTGCAACATGTGCAGAGTTGAATTCCACCGGGTAGGCACATCGCATTTTAGCCGGTGAAGTGGCAGGCCCAACGACTTCTGTAGAGATGTAAGTCGCTGAGCTGCGGGATGCGAACGGCGGAAGTGAGCACACAGCGACCGTGCCCTCTGCACAAGGCCATCTAGTCTGGGATAGTGGGCTAAAAATTGCTGGACAACCAGCGAAGGGCCGCACCCAGGTTTGCAGCATTGTCGCACACGGCCTTCCCTGGTTTCAGGTCCAGTGGAGACAACCATTCATGAAATTGGTTCTCCAGAGCTGACCACAACTCCTCAGCTGTGTGACTCACATTTCCCAGACATTTCAATGTAAAAACCGCCTGATGACGTTGAGCCCTACTGCCAGCATAGTAAGGAGGTGTGCAGGATCCCTTCTGCGCAGTTAGAAAGCTTGTGGCATGACCAGACAGGCTTGGGTGCAGGTGGAAGACCGAGAGGAGGTTGAGGAGGCAGAAGCAGTGGAGGAACTTTGACATAAAGAGGATTGACGCACAACTCGTGGGGACGGCAAGACTTGGACAGCAGCCCCTTGTCCTGCTGTCACCATAGTTACCCAGTGCCCAGTCAGCGACATGTAACGCCCCTGTCCATGCCTACTCGTCCAAGTGTCTGTGGTGAAATGCACCCTGTCACACACAGAGTTTCTCAAAGAAGCGGTGATGTTGTGTGCGACATGCTGGTGGAGCGCAGGCACACCTTTCTTTGAGAAGTAGTGCCGACTGGGCATCTGGTACTGGGGCACTGCGACGGACATAAGGTCTCGAAAATCCTCTGTGTCCACCAGGCGGAAAGGCAGCATTTCTGTAGCCAAGAGCTTGCAGATGGTGAAATTCAACCTCTTAGCTTTCTCATGGCTAGGAGGAAATGGTCTTTTACTTGTCCACATCTGAGGGACTGAGGGCTGGCTATTGTGCTTAGACGGGGTTGATAAGGGTGTCCCCGGCAAACTGCCGGTCTGTGAGGAAGATGCAGGCGGACATGTTAGGTTGCCTTGATCCAAAGGTGGTGCTATCGATGTCGGACAGCGCTCAACACCAGCTGGTGTTACCACCTCCAAAGAAAATGATGACCTGCCAATCACGCTGGCTGTTGCGGGTAAAGAGGTGGCAGGTCTGCGCCCCAAAACAGGTGTGACTGCTGTCCCCCCAGTCACAGAGGATGAAGAGGCCGCGGATGCACAAGATATGGCAGACAGTGATTGGCCCGGCCGGCTAGGCCGCATTGTAGCACACTGAGCTTCCCACTGCAACTTATGCTTCATGTCCATGTGCCGGTTCATGCATGAAGTACTCAAACTATGTATTTTTTGGCCTCTACTTAGCTTTTGCTGACAAATGTTACAGATAACACGAGTTGGGTCATCTTTATCGATCTGAAAAAATGCCCAGGCTATGCAAGGCTTAGCACCCATGCGACCTGAAGAGCCACCACGACTTGTGGTGAGAGGCAGAGTTGTGTTTGAGGATGCAGTTGTTGACGTGCTTCCAGTACTACGTCTCTGTCCAGGAAGGCGCAACCTGACCTCGTCGTCACTAGCATCTTCCTCCACCTCCTCTGCTGACCTCATCTCTTGGCTGACTGTGGGTTGACAGTAAGTGGGATCTCCGACCTCATCATCATCACCCTGTGCGTTATCACACCCGTCGTCCTCAGAGCCAACCTGTTCCTGCCCTGACAAAAAACTAAAGTTGTCGCTCCAATCAGGTATTTGAGTCTTATCATCGTCTTCCTCATTGTCTCCACCAACAGGAGTTACAGTTTGGGAATGAGGGTCTACATTATGGTCAGAACCTTCTGCGTCTGGTCCTGGATCCGACTCATAAAGATTCTGGGCATCAGTGCAGATCATTTCCTCGTCTGGATTCACAGAAGCGCTGGAGTCGACCTCTGATTCCCAGTCTATAGTATGAGTAAACAGCTCTGCAGACTCAACCATCTGTTCTACCTCATACTCAGACGGGCAGCTGGAGATTTGGGAGCTGTGAGGAAGCAAATGCGATTTGGGTGACACCTTTGAGGACTGGAGTATTTGTGATGTTGAAGTTGATGTGGAGGAGAGCCCACTTAAAGGAGCACTTGATATCCGTTGAAGCACCTGCTGTTTTTGTGCCTCATCTGGAATTTGTAGCGATTGGCGTGGCCGTAAGAAAGGGATCTTATCACATTGTCCGCTAAAAGAAGTAGACATTTTAGTTTGGCTGGAAGATGGTCTTTCTTCTGCAGATGTTACTGTTGCTTTAACACCTACCCCACGGACACAACCTTTTTTCCCCTTCCCAACACGCCTATTCCCCTTTCCACCAGCAGCAGGCCTTTTTCCACTCATTTTGGTGGTTAACTAATTCACAACTCTGGAGTTGTTTGCACAAAAAAACAATGGATGGTAACCGAGCAGAGCTGAGTGGCCAAACTGTGGTATTAGGCCAAAACTATTGGCTGGGTTAGATGCATAAAAAAATTATTTTGAATTTGCAACCTGATGGAGGTCAGTATAGATGGACTAATACAAATAGTCCCACACACTGCTAGAAGCCCAAATATTTTTTCAGAGGTACTGTAGATGCAGACAAAAAATTATTTTTAATTTGCAACCTGATGGAGGTCAGTATAGATGGACTAATAGACCAAGTCCCACACACTGCTAGAAGCCCAAATATTTTTTCAGAGCTAGATGCAGAAAAAAATTATTTTTAATTTGCAACCTGATGGAGGTCAGTATAGATGGACTAATAGACCAAGTCCCACACACCGCTAGAAGCCCAACTATTTTTTCAGAGCTAGATGCAGAAAAAAATTATATTCAATTTGCAACTTGCTGGAGGTCAGTATAGAAGGACTAATAGAACAAGTCCCACACACTGCTAGAAGCCCAAATATTTTTTCAGAGCTAAATGAAGAAAAAAATTATTTTTAATTTGCAACCTGATGGAGGTCAGTATAGATGGACTAATAGACCAAGTCCCACACACTGCTAGAAGCCCAAATATTTTTTCAGAGCTAGATGCAGAAAAAAATTATTTTTAATTTGCAACCTGATGGAGGTCAGTATAGATGGACTAATAGACCAAGTCCCACACACCGCTAGAAGCCCAAATATTTTTTCAGAGCTAGATGCAGAAAAAAATTATTTTTAATTTGCAACCTGATGAAGGTCAGTATAGATGGACTAATAGACCAAGTCCCACATACTGCTAGAAGCCCAAATATTTTTTCAGAGCTAGATGCAGAAAAAAATTATTTTTAATTTGCAACCTGATGGAGGTCAGTATAGATGGACTAATAGACCAAGTCCCACACACCGCTAGAAGCCCAAATATTTTTTCAGAGCTAGATGCAGAAAAAAATTATTTTTAATTTGCAACCTGATGGAGGTCAGTATAGATGGACTAATAGACCAAGTCCCACACACTGCTAGAAGCCCAAATATTTTTTCAGAGCTAGATGCAGAAAAAAATTATTTTTAATTTGCAACCTGATGGAGGTCAGTATAGATGGACTAATAGACCAAGTCCCACACACCGCTAGAAGCCCAACTATTTTTTCAGAGCTAGATGCAGAAAAAAATTATATTCAATTTGCAACCTGCTGGAGGTCAGTATAGAAGGACTAATAGAACAAGTCCCACACACTGCTAGAAGCCCAAATATTTTTTCAGAGCTAAATGAAGAAAAAAATTATTTTTAATTTGCAACCTGATGGAGGTCAGTATAGATGGACTAATAGACCAAGTCCCACACACTGCTAGAAGCCCAAATATTTTTTCAGAGCTAGATGCAGAAAAAAATTATATTCAGTTTGCAACCTGATGGAGGTCAGTATAGATGGACTAATAGAATGATGCTATGCCCAAAAGATTTTACTTCACTAGGTGCAGTAAAAAAATTGGTATTCTATACACAGGTGTTATATCTTGCAACACAGATAGGCTACTCCACTGACTAACACACTCTGCAATAGGCCAAAAAGGATTAGCTTTGCTAGATTCAGCCAAATGCTGTGAAAAAAACTTGCACAGCACTGGCACAGACCTGCCTGGCAAAAACTGATAGGAACTCATGTAACCTAGTCCTGAAAAGGACTCCAATTACAATTAGTCTTTACTCCCACAACCTATCTATTTAAGAGCACAGACCTCCCTGATAAAAGTCGTAGGAAATGCTGTAACCTAGTCCTTAAAAGGACTGCAATCACAACTATTCCCTACTCCCAAGCTATCTGTATATTTGTGCGAAAATTGGCTTGAAATTAACAAGGTATAGCACACACAGCAACAGCGGTGCCGTCTAACACGCAGCTGCAGCAGTGAGAAAATGGTGGCGACGGGGAAAATGGCTTGGTCTTATAGGGCAAGGACATGTGACATACACTGCCAATGACACATGCCCTTGCTTGTGTGAAAAAAAGCACTTCGCTCCGTGTGTGCGCTGCTGATAGGCTGACAGATTGCACCTCCCCACTGCAAATGCGGGAAAGAGAAAAAAAAATGGAGATCTTCATTGTTCCTGCAGAGATCCATCCCCTGCCCCTCCCCCCACCCCGCTGTACACTCAAACTGCGTATTAACATTAATTTTCATCATTACTGAGAAAAAATCCAGTTATGATTTTGGTGCACGAACAGTTATCGAACATAACCTCGAACAGCCGAATTTTTCTCAAATGGTTCGTGTTCGCCGAACGGCTCGAACACCGCCCAAAACAGCTCGAATTTGAGATTGGCGAACAGTTCGAGTAGAACAACGCTCATCTCTACTGATGATATATAATACACTGATGTAAGGACTGATGATAAATAATACACTGATGTAAGGACAGATGATAAATAATACACTGATTTATGGACTGATGATAAATAATACACTGATGTATGGACTGATGATAAATAATACACTGATGTATGGACTGATGATAAATAATACACTGATGTATGGACTGATGATAAATAATACACTGATGTATGGACTGATGATAAATAGTATACTGATGTAAGGACTGATGATAAATAATACACTGATGTATGGACTGATGATATATAATACACTGATGTAAGGACTGATGATAAATAATACACTGATGTAAGGACAGATGATAAATAATACACTGATTTATGGACTGATGATAAATAATACACTGATGTATGGACTGATGATAAATAATACACTGATGTATGGACTGATGATAAATAATACACTGATGTATGGACTGATGATAAATAGTACACTGATGTAAGGACTGATGATAAATAATACACAGATGTATGGACTGCTGATAAATAATACACTGATGTATGGACTGCTGATAAATAATACACTGATGTATGGACTGATGATAAATAATACACTGATGTATGGACTGATGATAAATAATATACTGATGTATGGACTAATGATAAATAATACACTGAAGTATGAACTGATGATAAATAATACACTGGTGCAAGGACTGATGATAAATAATACACTGCTGTATGGACTGATGATAAATAATACACTGATGTAAGGACTGGAGATAAATAATACACTGATGTAAGGACTGATGATATATAATACACTGATGTATGGACTGATGATAAATAATGCACTGATGTATGGACTGATGATAAATAATACATTGAATTATGGACTGATCATAAATAATACACTAATGTAAGGACTGATGATAAATAATACACTGATGTAAGGACTGATGATAAATAATACACTGATGTATGGACTGATGATAAATAATACACAGATGTATGGACTGATGATAAATAATACACTGATGTATGGACTGATGATAAATAATACACTGATGTAAGGACTGATGATAAATAATACACTGCTGTATGGACTGATGATAAATAATACACTGATGTATGGACTGATGATAAATAATACACTGATGTAAGGACTGATGATATATAATACACTGATGTATAGACTGATGATAAATAATACACTGATGTATGGACTGATGATAAATAATACACTGATGTATGGACTGATGATAAATAATACACTGATGTAAGGACTGATGTTAAATTATACACTGATATATGGACTGATGATAAATAATACACTGATGTATGGACTGATGATAAATAATACACTGATGTGAGGGCTGATGATAAATAATACACTGATGTAAGGACTGATGATAAATAATACACTGATGTATGGACTGATGATAAATAATACACTGATGTATGGACTGATGATAAATAATACACTGATGTATACCCTGATGATAAATAATACACTGATGTATGGACTGATGATAAATAAGCCACTGATGTATGGACTGATGATAAATAATACACTGATGTATGGACTGATGATAAATAATCCACTGATGTATGGACTGATGATAAATAATCCACTGATGTATACACTGATGATGAATAATACACTGATGTATGGACTGATGATGAATAATACACTGATGTAAGGACTGATGATAAATAATACACTGATGTATGGACTGATGATAAATAATACACTGATGTAAGGACTGATGATAAATAATACACTGATGTATGGACAGATAATAAATAATACACTGATGTAAGGACTGATGATAAATAATACACTGATGTATAGACTGATGATAAATAATACACTGATGTTATGACTGATGATAAATAATACACTGTTGTATGGACTGATGATAAATAATACACGGATGTAAGGACTGATGATAAATAATACACTGATGTAAGGACTGATGATAAATAATACACTGATATATGGACTGATGATAAATAATACACTGATGTATGGACTGATGATAAATAATACACTGATGTATGGACTGATGATAAACAATACACTTATGTAAGGACTGATGATAAATAATACACTGATGTAAGGACTGAAGATAAATAATACACTGACGTATGGACTGATGATAAATAATACACTGATGTAAGGACTGATGATAAATAATTCCCTGATGTATGGACTGATGATAAGTATTGCACTGATGTAAGGACTGATGATAAATAATACACTGGTGTATGGACTGATGATAAATAATACACTGTTGTAAGGACTGAAGATAAATAATACACTGACGAATGGACTGATGATAAATAATACACTGATGTATGGACTGATGATAAATAATACACTGATGTATGGACTGATGATAAATAATACACTGACATGTGGACTGATGATAAATAATACACTGATGTAAGGAGTGACGATAAATAATACACTGATTTATGGACTGATTATAAATATTACACTGATGTAAGGACTGATGATAAATAACACACTGATGTATGGACTGATGATAAATAATACACTGATGTAAGGACTGAAGATAAATAATACACTGAAGTATGGACTGATGATAAATAATACACTGATATATGGACTGATGATAAATAATACACTGATGTAAGGACTGATGATAAATAATACACTGATGTAAGAACTGATGATAAATAATACACTGATGTATGGACTGATGATAAATAATACACTGATGTATGGACTGATGATATATAATACAGTGATGTAAGGACTGATGATAAATAATCCACTGATGTAAACACTGATGATAAATAATACACTGTTGTATGGACTGATGATAAATAATACACTGATGTATGGACTGATGATAAATAATACACTGATTTAAGGACTGATGATAAATAATACAGTGATGTATGGACTCATGATAAATAATACACTGATGTATGTACTGATGAAAAATAATACACCGATGTATGGACTGATGATAAATAATACACTGATGTATGGACTGATGATAAATAATACACGGATGTAAGGACTGATGATAAATAATACAGTGATGTATGGACTAATGATAAATAATACACTGATGTATGGACTGACGATAAATAATACAGTGATGTATAGACTGATGATAAATAATACAGTGATGTATAGACTGATGATAAATAATAAACTGATGTATGGACTGATGATAAATAATACACTGATGTATGGACTGATGATAAATAATACACTGATGTATAGACTGATGATAAATAATGCACTGATGTAAGGACTGATGATAAAAAATACACTGATGTATGGACTGATGATAAATAATACACTGATGTATGGACTGATGATAAATAATACACTGATGTATAGACTGATGATAAATAATACACTGATGTATGGACTGATGATAAATAATACACTGATGTATAGACTGATGATAAATAATACACTGATGTATAGACTGATGATAAATAATACACGGATGTAAGGACTGATGATAAATAATACACTGATGTAAGGACTGATGATAAATAAAACACTGATGTATGGACTGATGATTAGAGATGAGTGTTGTTCGACTCGAACTGTTCGCCAATCTCAAATTCGAGCTCTTTTGGGCGGTGTTCGAGCCGTTCGGCGAACACGAACGATTTGAGAAAAATTCGGCTGTTCGAGGTTATGTTCGATAACTGTTCGTGCACCAAAATCATAACTGGATTTTTTCTCAGTAATGATGAAAATTAATGTTAATACGCAGTTTGAGTGTACAGCGGGGTGGGGGGAGGGGCAGGGGATGGATCTCTGCAGGAATAATGAAGATCTCCATTTTTTTTTCTCTTTCCCGCATTTACAGTGGGGAGGTGCAATCTGTCAGCCTATCAGCAGCGCACACACGGAGCGAAGTGCTTTTTTTCACACAAGCAAGGGCATGTGTCATTGGCAGTGTATGTCACATGTCCTTGCCCTATAAGACCAAGCCATTTTCCCCGTCGCCACCATTTTCTCACTGCTGCAGCTGCGTGTTAGATGGCACCGCTGTTGCTGTGTGCGCTATACCTTGTTAATTTCAAGCCAATTTTCGCACAAATCTACAGATAGCTTGGGAGTAGGGAATAGTTGTGATTGCAGTCCTTTTAAGGACTAGGTTACAGCATTTCCTACGACTTTTATCAGTCAGGTCTGTGCTCTTAAATAGATAGATTGTGGGAGTAAAGACTAATTGTAATTGCAGTCCTTTTCAGGACTAGGTTACATCAGTTCCTATCAGTTTTTGCCAGGCAGGTCTGTGCCAGTGCTGTGCAAGTTTTTTTCACAGCATTTTGCTGAATCTAGCAAACCTAATCCTTTTTGGCCTATTGCAGAGTGTGTTAGTCAGTGGAGTAGCCTATCTGTGTTGCAAGATATACCACCTATGTATAGAATACCAATTTTTTTACTGCACCTAGTGAAGTAAAATCTTTTGGGCATAGCATCATTCTATTAGTCCATCTATACTGACCTCCATCAGGTTGCAAATTGAATATAATTTTTTTCTGCATCTAGCTCTGAAAAAATATTTGGGCTTCTAGCAGTGTGTGGGACTTGTTCTATTAGTCCATCTATACTGACCTCCATCAGGTTGCAAACTGAATATAATTTTTTTCTGCATCTAGCTCTGAAAAAATATTTGGCCTTCTAGCAGTGTGTGGGACTTTCTCTATTAGTCCATCTATACTGACCTCCATCAGGTTGCAAATTAAAAATAATTTATATCTGCATCTAGCTCTGAAAAAATATTTGGCCTTCTAGCAGTGTGTGGGACTTTCTCTATTAGTCCATCTATACTGACCTCCATCAGGTTGCAAATTAAAAATAATTTTTTGTCTGCATCTAGCTCTGAAAAAATATTTGGCCTTCTAGCAGTGTGTGGGACTTTCTCTATTAGTCCATCTATACTGACCTCCATCAGGTTGCAAACTGAATATATTTTTTTTCTGAATCTACCTCTGAAAAAATATTGGGCTTCTAGCTGTGTGTGGGACTTGTTCTATTAATCCATCTATACAGACCTCCATCAGGTTGCAAACTGAATATAAGTTTTTTCTGCATCTACCTCTGAAAAAATATTTGGGCTTCTAGCTGTGTGTGGGACTTGTTCTATTAATCCATCTATACAGACCTCCATCAGGTTGCAAACTGAATATAATTTTTTTCTGCATCTACCTCTGAAAAAATATTTGGGCTTCTAGCTGTGTGTGGGACTTGTTCTATTAGTCCATCTATACTGACCTCCATCAGGTTGCAAACTGAATATAATTTTTTTCTGCATCTAGCTCTGAAAAAATATTTGGCCTTCTAGCAGTGTGTGGGACTTTCTCTATTAGTCCATCTATACTGACCTCCATCAGGTTGCAAATTAAAAATAATTTTTATCTGCATCTAGCTCTGAAAAAATATTTGGCCTTCTAGCAGTGTGTGGGACTTTCTCTATTAGTCCATCTATACTGACCTCCATCAGGTTGCAAACTGAATATATTTTTTTTCTGCATCTACCTCTGAAAAAATATTGGTCTTCTATCAGTGTGTGGGACTTTCTCTATTAGTCCATCTATACTGACCTCCATCACGCTGCAAATTCAAAATAATTTTTTGTCTTCATCTAGCTCTGAAAAAATATTTGGCCTTCTAGCAGTGTGTGGGACTTTCTCTATTAGTCCATCTATACTGACCTCCATCAGGCTGCAAATTAAAAATAATTTTTATTTGCATCTACCTCTGAAAAAATATTTGGCCTTCTAGCTGTGTGTGGGACTTGTTCTATTAGTCCATCTATACTGACCTCCATCAGGTTGCAAACTGAATATAAATTTTTTCTGCATCTAGCTCTGAAAAAATATTTGGCCTTCTAGCAGTGTGTGGGACTTTCTCTATTAGTCCATCTATACTGACCTCCATCAGGTTGCAAATTAAAAATAATTTATATCTGCATCTAGCTCTGAAAAAATATTTGGCCTTCTAGCAGTGTGTGGGACTTTCTCTATTAGTCCATCTACACTGACCTCCATCAGGTTGCAAATTAAAAATATTTTTTTGTCTGCATCTAGCTCTGAAAAAATATTTGGCCTTTTAGCAGTGTGTGGGACTTTCTCTATTAGTCCATCTATACTGACCTCCATCAGGTTGCAAACTGAATATATTTTTTTTCTGCATCTACCTCTGAAAAAATATTGGGCTTCTAGCTGTGTGTGGGATTTGTTCTATTAATCCATCTATACTGACCTCCATCAGGTTGCAAACTGAATATAATTTTTTTCTGCATCTAGCTCTGAAAAAATATTTGGCCTTCTAGCAGTGTGTGGGACTTTCTCTATTAGTCCATCTATACTGACCTCCATCAGGTTGCAAATTAAAAATAATTTATATCTGCATCTAGCTCTGAAAAAAATTTGGCCTTCTAGCAGTGTGTGGGACTTTCTCTATTAGTCCATCTATACTGACCTCCATCAGGTTGCAAATTAAAAATAATTTTTTGTCTGCATCTAGCTCTGAAAAAATATTTGGCCTTCTAGCAGTGTGGGGGACTTTCTCTATTAGTCCATCTATACTGACCTCCATCAGGTTGCAAACTGAATATATTTTTTTTCTGCATCTACCTCTGAAAAAATATTGGGCTTCTAGCTGTGTGTGGGACTTGTTCTATTAATCCATCTATACAGACCTCCATTAGGTTGCAAACTGAATATAATTTTTTTCTGCATCTACCTCTGAAAAAATATTTGGGCTTCTAGCTGTGTGTGGGACTTGTTCTATTAATCCATCTATACAGACCTCCATCAGGTTGCAAACTGAATATAATTTTTTTCTGCATCTACCTCTGAAAAAATATTTGGGCTTCTAGCTGTGTGTGGGACTTGTTCTATTAGTCCATCTATACTGACCTCCATCAGGTTGCAAACTGAATATAATTTTTTTCTGCATCTAGCTCTGAAAAAATATTTGGCCTTCTAGCAGTGTGTGGGACTTTCTCTATTAGTCCATCTATACTGACCTCCATCAGGTTGCAAATTAAAAATAATTTTTATCTGCATCTAACTCTGAAAAAATATTTGGCCTTCTAGCAGTGTGTGGGACTTTCTCTATTAGTCCATCTATACTGACCTCCATCAGGCTGCAAATTAAAAATAATTTTTATCTGCATCTACCTCTGAAAAAATATTTGGCCTTCTAGCTGTGTGTCGGACTTGTTCTATTAGTCCATCTATACTGACCTCCATCAGGTTGCAAACTGAATATAATTTTTTTCTGCATCTAGCTCTGAAAAAATATTTGGCTTTCTAGCAGTGTGTGGGACTTTCTCTATTAGGCCATCTATACTGACCTCCATCAGGTTGCAAATTAAAAACAATTTTTTGTCTGCATCTAGCTCTGAAAAAATATTTGGCCTTCTAGCAGTGTGTGGGACTTTCTCTATTAGTCCATCTATACTGACCTCCATCAGGTTGCAAACTGAATATATTTTTTTTCTGCATCTACCTCTGAAAAAATATTTGGGCTTCTAGCTGTGTGTAGGACTTGTTCTATTAGTCCATCTAGACTGACCTCCATCAGGTTGCAAACTGAATACAATTTTTTTCTGCATCTACCTCTGAAAAAATATTTGGGCTTCTAGCTGTGTGTGGGACTTGTTCTATTAGTCCATCTATACTGACCTCAATCAGGTTGCAAATTGAATATAATTTTTTTCTGCATCTAATCCAGCCAATAGTTTTGGCCTAATACCACAGTTTGGCCACTCAGCTCTGCTCGGTTCCCATCCATTGTTTTTTTGTGCAAACAACTCCAGAGTTGTGAATTAGTTAACCACCAAAATGAGTGGAAAAAGGCCTGCTGCTGGTGGAAAGGGGAATAGGCGTGTTGGGAAGGGGAAAAAAGGTTGTGTCCGTGGGGTAGGTGTTAAAGCAACAGTAACATCTGCAGAAGAAAGACCATCTTCCAGCCAAACTAAAATGTCTACTTCTTTTAGCGGACAATGTGATAAGATCCCTTTCTTACGGCCACGCCAATCGCTACAAATTCCAGATGAGGCACAAAAACAGCAGGTGCTTCAACGGATATCAAGTGCTCCTTTAAGTGGGCTCTCCTCCACATCAACTTCAACATCACAAATACTCCAGTCCTCAAAGGTGTCACCCCAATCGCACTTGCTTCCTCACAGCTCCCAAATCTCCAGCTGCCCGTCTGAGTATGAGGTAGAACAGATGGTTGAGTCTGCAGAGCTGTTTACTCATACTATAGCCTGGGAATCAGAGGTCGACTCCAGCGCTTCTGTGAATCCAGACGAGGAAATGATCTGCACTGATGCCCAGAATCTTTATGAGTCAGATCCAGGACCAGACGCAGAAGGTTCTGACCATAATGTAGACCTGTAGCGCCCCGAGGGCTCGGCCGCTACAGGGGTATTGCACCTCTGCCAGAGGTGTGATATTCCACTCCCAGGTAAGGATGGAGTATGGACCAGGGCTCAGTTAGCTGCATACAGCACACACACCCCATTTCCGAGGGACAGCTCAATGGTGCTCCCACTAGACAGAAGTGCAGGCACGACCGACTATGTCCCTGCCTGGAGTGGGGATGGGGGTGGAACACCCAGTGCTGTAGGGGCAGATAGGGGGCGGTTCCTGAGCGTAGGAAGGAGCTCATTGGTTGCTGGTCACCTGGGCTCATGGTCAGAGGGAGGTATAAAAGGTGGGCACCATCTTAGATCTAGGTTCAGTCTGTGAGAAGTGGAGAGGAGAGCTGACAGGGAGCAGCAGCTCAGGCTGAGTGCTGCTCCAGAGGCAGGCCTAGAGAAGAGGCCGGAGCCTGAGAGGAGAAGGAGAAGTGGGCCTGGAGAAGAGGCCAAGGGAAGGAGGAGAAGACAGAACAGGAAAGAAGTAGAAGAGAGAGAGAAACAGAAGGGCTCAGGAACAAGAAGGTGGAAGGGACCCTAAGAACCCACGAGAATCCAGGGTGAAGGGTCAGGCAGATTAAGGGTACCGGATCCCAAGTTGGTGGAGGAGAAACTACCCTCAGCCAAAGACCGGTCGTTGTGATCATCTATTGGTGCGACACCTCATCAAACATGCTAGGAAGGCACCATATAGGACAGCGGAGGACGGGGCCCACGTTTAACCGCACAAGTCCGCGGCAGCTGGACAAAAGTGGGTCACTGGTGAGGCAGGCCAGAGAAAGGATTAAAGGGGGTCCTGTGCCATGCTCCTGAACTGCCTGGGAGTTGACCGAGCCCCACACCTGGTGGACGCAGCACGGCTTGGGCAGTCACCGCCAGTACCAAGGTGACTAGGACCAGTAAAGAACTGTGAGTAAAGACCCTGGACTGTAACTTGTTGTCTGTGTGCTCCTTCGCGCCTCCAGCACTACCGGTACTGGGACTCTCACCACCATCACTCCCACCATCCACTACACTGCCCTGGGGCCGCACTCTTCCCGTGGGGAGTCACACCATCCCAGCTGCACACGTCATCGGCCCCAGCGGACTGCCTTGCAGCGGCGGTTCCTAATAGCCGCAATCCACGGGTGGCGTAGTCGGACATTATCTGAAGCACATAGCCGACTACCATTGGTCTGACCACCCTGAGCCGCGGGACCGGGCCGCCACTACTACCCCCATCGTCTCCCTATCGCCCGGATCCGCGTGCCCCACGGCCCAGGGGGTGAGTCAGCTTTGGCGTAGTCGGCAGGATTTCGTGCCCGCTAACAACGGGTACTGCGCGCCTGAAAAGAGACTGTTTTGTTGTACTAAAGATGGCGCCCACCCTAGAAAAACGAGCGCCATAATGTGAGCGCCAAAAGACCACAGGAGGCCGCCTCCCATCGTGGGCCGGGTCCCAGAATGGCGCCAAAGAGGAAGCCCGCCCCCAACAACCATGAGCACGGCTGTAGAAATGTCCATCAACGTGGGGGGGCTGCCCCTGAGAGTGATTGTCAGCAGAATGCCCCAGGACCACCCCCAATGGGGGCGGAAAGAGAAGAAAACTGCGGGGCAGGGAGTGGTCTGGATCAGTCTGGCCAGGCCACACCCGAAGATAGAGACAGGAACCAGCTCCAGCGCCCTGGCGCGTGGCCTGCTGCAGGCCGAATCCCCATGCAGCTTCATTGAGCTGCTAGCACACCTCCCCAAGGAAGACCCCGAGTATGTGCGGGCTGCGCTGGAGGAGCTGGACCGGAGGATGGTCCGGGCGCAGCAGGACGTGATTGCCGGGTGGAAAGAAGAAATGGCCCGGCGGGCCGTGATCCTGCAGCAGGAGGCGCCGTCGACATCCAGCGGCACACCAGCCACCGAGGGCAGTGAAAGCAGAGCGGAGGCCAAGGACGACGCCGCGGAGGAGGCCGCGACAGCAGAGGCAGGTAACGGAGACACCCCTACCCTGAACCCTGGGGCCGCCGACCTGACCCTGCACCCTGTTGCGGAGCCCAACGTACCTGAACCCGCCATCGACACCGTGCCTCCACCGCTACCAACCGGTTCCCAGGCCATCGACACCACCAGCGAGCCCCGCCCCACGGCGTGTCCTCTGACCCCGGGCGTGATCAGCAGACCACAATCGCAGGCCCGGTCACAAGGCCTAGCGCCCCCGTACGCCGCCCGTCGACGGGAGTACTGCCGCCAACAGCTGGAGGTGTTCGAGAGGGAGCAGCGGGAGCGGCGCATGAAACAGGAGAAGCTGCAGGCCCAAAGTGCGGAGCAGAAGATGAAGGCCCGACGAGATCCCCGAGCTGCCCGCGGTCCCCGAGTCACCGGGACTGTCGCGAAATTTCACATGGAACATGGCTGCGGTTTCATCCGAGACCCCGAGACCATCAGTGACGTGTTTGTGACAAGGAGAGATGTGGAAAGTCACCTACCGGAAGGCCATCGTGGGCGGGATCTCTTTCCAGGCGATGTGGTGTCTTACACCCGACACCAGGGCGTGAAGGGATGGTACGCCCTACACGTCCGCCGAGTAGTAGAGGAGGAGGAACAGCACTACTCGGACGCCGAGTACCAGGAGGGCCCGGACGGGCCTGAAGATCAGTATGAGGAGGAAGAAGGAGCGTCACGAAGACACCGTTACCAGTGAATGGTCAAGTGGCATTGTAAATAGTTACTCGTCAGGGTACAGAGAACTGTGTGGGACTGTTTCAAATTGAGTGTGGTCCCCGTTGGGAATGATATAGGACTGTGTGAAAGTTATCCCCTACATCCCCTAACAGGCTGAGGACTGTGAGCAGCCATTTCCCTTCCCAAAACTGGCCGAGGACTGAGAGCGGCCATCCCTGTATATAGTTGCGCTTCCTAAAGCGCCCCCTACTGGTTTTATAAATAGACTACCACGTCTACCTCGGGACAGCAAGTCCCTCGTGTTTACAAGTTTGCCAAAGTTCCTGCACTTACCAGAAGAGTGCACACCTGGTCGCAAGTTGCACCGCCGCCAGGATCCAAGAATGTGTTGTAAAAATGTTTTCCTGCAAATGTTTTATATGAAAAGTTTTTATATGCTGCTAGATAGTAATGTGAATGTTTTCTAATAGTGTTTATATGTCAAAAGAGTTCCAGAAGTATTAGTACGTGTTTTATAATAGTGTGACAAGAAAAGAAAAGCGTTTCCCATAAAGGGAATTGAACCATGTTGCCTGTTTTCTGATGTGAAAAGTTTCAAAAAGTTTTGCATGTCCTGTAATTAACTGTTTTTGCTCTTTTCCAGCCCGAGGACGTGCTGTGCTTTACCAGGGGGGAATGTAGCGCCCCGAGGGCTCGGCCGCTACAGGGGTATTGCACCTCTGCCAGAGGTGTGATATTCCACTCCCAGGTAAAGATGGAGTATGGACCAGGGCTCAGTTAGCTGCATACAGCACACACACCCCATTTCCGAGGGACAGCTCAACGGTGCTCCCACTAGACAGAAGTGCAGGCACGACCGACTATGTCCCTGCCTGGAGTGGGGAAGGGGGTGGAACACCCAGTGCTGTAGGGGCAGATAGGGGGCAGTTCCTGAGCGTAGGAAGGAGCTCATTGGTTGCTGGTCACCTGGGCTCATGGTCAGAGGGAGGTATAAAAGGTGGGCACCATCTTAGATCTAGGTTCAGTCTGTGAGAAGTGGAGAGGAGAGCTGACAGGGAGCAGCAGCTCAGGCTGAGTGCTGCTCCAGAGGCAGGCCTAGAGAAGAGGCCGGAGCCTGAGAGGAGAAGGAGAAGTGGGCCTGGAGAAGAGGCCAAGGGAAGGAGGAGAAGACAGAACAGGAAAGAAGGAGAAGAGAGAGAGAAACAGAAGGGCTCAGGAACAAGAAGGTGGAAGGGACCCTAAGAACCCACGAGAATCCAGGCAGATTAAGGGTACCGGATCCCAAGTTGGTGGAGGAGAAACTACCCTCAGCCAAAGACCGGTCGTTGTGATCATCTATTGGTGCGACACCTCATCAAACCTGCTAGGAAGGCACCATATAGGACAGCGGAGGACGGGGCCCACGTTTAACCGCACAAGTCCGCGGCAGCTGGACAAAAGTGGGTCACTGGTGAGGCAGGCCAGAGAAAGGATTAAAGGGGGTCCTGTGCCATGCTCCTGAACTGCCTGGGAGTTGACCGAGCCCCACACCTGGTGGACGCAGCACGGCTTGGGCAGTCACCGCCGGTACCAAGGTGACTAGGACCAGTAAAGAACTGTGAGTAAAGACCCTGGACTGTAACTTGTTGTCTGTGTGCTCCTTCGCGCCTCCAGCACTACCGGTACTGGGACTCTCACCACCATCACTCCCACCATCCACTACACTGCCCTGGGGCTGCACTCTTCCCGTGGGGAGTCACACCATCCCAGCTGCACACGTCATCGGCCCCAGCGGACTGCCTTGCAGCGGCGGTTCCTAATAGCCGCAATCCACGGGTGGCGTAGTCGGACATTATCTAAAGTACAGTAGCAGACTACCATTGGTCTGACTACCCTGAGCCGCGGGACCGGGCCGCCACTACTACCCCCATGGTTCCCCTATCGCCCGGATCCGTGTGCCCCACGGCCCAGGGGGTGAGTCAGACCCTCATTCCCAAACTGTAACTCCTGTTGGTGGAGACAATGAGGAAGACGATGATGAGACTCAAATACCTGATTGGAGCGACAACTTTAGTTTTTTGTCAGGGCAGGAACAGGTTGGCTCTGAGGACGACGGGTGTGATAACGCACAGGGTGATGATGATGAGGTTGGAGATCCCACTTACTGTCAACCCACAGTCAGCCAAGAGATGAGGTCAGCAGAGGAGGTGGAGGAAGATGCTAGTGACGACGAGGTCAGGTTGCGCCTTCCTGGAGAGAGACGTAGTACTGGAAGCACGTCAACAACTGCATCCTCAAACACAACTCTGCCTCTCACCACAAGTCGTGGTGGCTCTTCAGGTCGCATGGGTGCTAAGCCTTGCATAGCCTGGGCATTTTTTCAGATCGATAAAGATGACCCAACTCGTGTTATCTGTAACATTTGTCAGCAAAAGCTAAGTAGAGGCCAAAAAATACATAGTTTGAGTACTTCATGCATGAACCGGCACATGGACATGAAGCATAAGTTGCAGTGGGAAGCTCAGTGTGCTACAATGCGGCCTAGCCGGCCGGGCCAACCACCGTCTGCCATATCTTGTGCATCCGCGGCCTCTTCATCCTCTGTGACTGGGGGGACAGCAGTCACACCTGTTTTGGGGCGCAGACCTGCCACCTCTTTACCCGCAACAGCCAGCGTGATTGGCAGGTCATCATTTTCTTTGGAGGTGGTAACACCAGCTGGTGTTGAGCGCTGTCCGACATCGATAGCACCACCTTTGGATCAAGGCAACCTAACATGTCCGCCTGCATCTTTCTCACAGACCGGCAGTTTGCCGGGGACACCCTTATCAACCCCGTCTAAGCACAATAGCCAGCCCTCGGTCCCTCAGATGTGGACAAGTAAAAGACCATTTCCTCCTAGCCATGAGAAAGCTAAGAGGTTGAATTTCACCATATGCAAGCTCTTGGCTACAGAAATGCTGCCTTTCCGCCTGGCGGACACAGAGGATTTTCGAGACCTTATGTCCGTCGCAGTGCCCCAGTACCAGATGCCCAGTCGGCACTACTTCTCAAAGAAAGGTGTGCCTGCGCTCCACCAGCATGTCGCACACAACATCACCGCTTCTTTGAGAAACTCTGTGTGTGACAGGGTGCATTTCACCACAGACACTTGGACGAGTAGGCATGGACAGGGGCGTTACATGTCGCTGACTGGGCACTGGGTAACTATGGTGACAGCAGGACAAGGGGCTGCTGTCCAAGTCTTGCCGTCCCCACGAGTTGTGCGTCAATCCTCTTTATGTCAAAGTTCCTCCACTGCTTCTGCCTCCTCAACCTCCTCTCGGTCTTCCACCTGCACCCAAAGCCTGTCTGGTCATGCCACAAGCTTTCTAACTGCGCAGAAGGGATCCTGCACACCTCCTTACTATGCTGGCAGTAGGGCTCAACGTCATCAGGCGGTTTTTACTTTGAAATGTCTGGGAAATGTGAGTCACACAGCTGAGGAGTTGTGGTCAGCTCTGGAGAACCAATTTCATGAATGGTTGTCTCCACTGGACCTGAACCCAGGGAAGGCCGTGTGCGACAATGCTGCAAACCTGGGTGCGGCCCTTCACCGGGGCAATGTCACACACGTGCCTTGTATGGCTCACGTGTTGAACCTGGTTGTCCAGCAATTTTTAGCCCACTATCCCAGACTAGATGGCCTTCTGCAGAGGGCACGGTCGCTGTGTGCTCACTTCCGCCGTTCGCATCCCGCAGCTCAGCGACCTACATCTCTACAGAAGTCGTTGGGCCTGCCACTTCACCGGCTAAAATGCGATGTGCCTACCCGGTGGAATTCAACTCTGCACATGTTGCAGCGACTGTGGCAGCACTGACAAGCCCTGGTGCAATACGTTCTGACGTATAGCCTGGGCCAACGAGATCCAGAGGTGGGGCAAATCACGCTGGAGGAGTGGTCTCAGATCAGGGACCTATGCACCCTTCTGCACAGTTTTGAAATGGCGACGAAGATGTTTAGTGCTGACGATGCCATTATCAGCATGACTATTCCGGTGATTTACATGCTGGAGCACATGTTAAACAGAATTCGGAGTCAGGTGGTGGCACAAGAGGAGGTGGAGGAAGTAGAGGAGGAGGAGTTGTATGCGGAAGGGCTAACATCTGCAAGGTCCAGACGGTCGGCAGCACCAAGGCGGCAGGCATGTGAGGGTGGGGGAGATGGTTTTACCAGGGCGCATGGTAGCAGCCAAACTAGTGAGGAAGGTGCAGGAGCCCAGGAAGAAGTGGAGGACGAACTGATGGAAGACTCATCAGATGAGGGAGACCTTGATCACATTTCTGTTGTGCGAGGTTGGGGGGAGAGGACAGAGGAAGGAAGCATGATTGTTACCTCGCCACCAACACAACAGGGACTTGGTGCTCCTGGATGCGCAACACACATGAGTGCCTTCTTGCTGCACTACCTGCAACATGACCCTCGAATTGTGAGAATTAGAAATAATCCTGACTACTGGGTTGCCACACTGTTAGATCCCCGGTACAAAAGTAAATTTGCAGAAATTATTCCTGCCATAGAAAGGGATGCACGCATGCAGGAGTATCAGCAGACACTGTTGCAGAATCTTACATGTGCTTTTCCACAAAACACCAGTGGTGCACGTAGTGAATCTCACAGTTCCAACTTGCCAACCGTGGGACCGTCAAGTGTTCAGCACTCAAACCGTAACAGAACCACAGTATCTGCTGGTAACATCAATTTTGCGGAATCATTTCACCACTTTTTTAGCCCATCCTTTGCAAGGCCACAGGAGACAAGAAGTCTGACACATAGTCAACGCCTAGAGACGATGGTACAGGAGTATCTCCAAGTAAACATTGAAGCCATGACTGTGTCACTGGACCCTTGCTCTTTTTGGGCTTCCAATCTGGATAAATGGCCGGAGCTAGCCACTTACGCCTTGGAGATCTTGTCATGCCCCGCAGCCAGCGTTCTGTCTGAACGTGTGTTCAGCGCTGCTGGTGGTGTGCTGACAGATAAGCGCACGTGGCTCTCCACTGATAATGTAGACAGACTCACGTTCATAAAGATGAACAAATCATGGATCCGAAACGACTTTTCTACCCCTGTGTCATCCTGGGGAGAGTAAAAGCTTGATGATTGGTTAAAATCACCCTACCAACCATTTTAAGCTTTCAAATTACTAATCATGTTTATCTGTATCTTGGCTGGAAAATAATTTGGGCTTTGTAGCAGTGTGCAGCACTGATTCTATTAGGCCATCTATAATAAGCTCCACCAGATTTAAAATTACTAATCATGTTTATCTGTATCTTGACTAGTGTTGAGCCACCCCCGTAGTGTTCGAGTTCGGTTCGGTTCGTCGAACACCCGTGTGTTCGCCGAACTGTTCTTCGAACTGTTCGTCGAACACCTTCGAACACCATTAAAACCAATGGCAGGCAAACAAAAACACATAGAAACACATAGAAAACACCTTCAAAGGTGTTCAAAAGCTGACAAACTGCTCAGAAGACACAACTAACACATGGAAAAGTGACAAGTACATATAGTCATGCGAAAAGAAAAGAGGTGGAGGAGTAAAAGGAGGGGGAGACACAGGTATAGGCATGTCATGCCCTTCTAAAATCCAAAAAGTGAGAAGCCGACACGTTCAGTCCGTTCCTGCCTGTGCCACCTCTGTGTCGCCGGGTTTGTGCCAGAGCCGCGGTGGACCCTGACGGCCAGCCCCCCTATCCCAATACTGGTGCCTGTCCGCCGGTGGGTCGAGGCCCCCCACGGTGGGGGGGGAGTAACATCTGCAGAAGAAAGACCATCTTCCAGCCAAGCTAAGATGTCGACTTCTTTTCGTGGACAATGTGATACGATCCCATTCTTACGGACACGCCCATCGCTACAAATTCTAGATGAGGCACAAAAACAGCAGGTGCTTCAACGGATATCAAGTGCTCCTTCAAGTGGGCTCTCCATCACCTCAATTTCAACATCACAAATACTCCAGTCCTCAGAGGTGTCACCCCAATCGCACTTGCTTCCTCACAGCTCCCAAGTCTCCAGCTGCCCGTCTGAGTATGGGGTAACACAGATGGCTGAGTCTGCCCAGCTGTTTACTCATACTATAGCCTGGGAAACGGAGGTCTGCTCCAGAGCTTCTGTTAATCCAGATGAGGAAATGATCTGATCCGATGCCCAGAATCTTTATAAGTTGGATCCAGGACCAGATGAAGAAGGTTCTGAGCATAATGTAGACGCTTGTTCCCAAACTGTAACTCCTGTTGGTGGAGACAATGATGAAGACGATGATGAGACTCAAATACCTGATTGGAGCGACAACTTGACTTTTCGGTCAGGGCAGGAAGAGGTTGGCACTGAGGGCGACGGGTGTGATAACACACAGGGTGATGATGACGAGGTTGGAGATCCCACTTACTGTCAACCCACAGTCAGACAGTCGATGAGGTCAGCAGAGGAGGTGGAGGAGGATGTGACTAGCCCTGGGGATGGGGATGACTTGGTACCCGGGCATTTGCCTGGCCTTGGGGATGTCGCGGTGGTCGGCTCACTGGCCCATACCCTGGGGTATCTCTTTAAAGGGGTGGATAATTGTTAATTTTATAAGAGTTCATGACGCCACCTGTGGTATCTGGTGACAAGCACCAGCGCTGCAGCAGTCCACTGAGGCCGGTGATAAGGCAGCTCGATGGTATAGCTCCCCACAGGTGGAGCTAGGTCTCAGGGCAGCGTATGCAGGGGGAATGCAGGACAGGCGAGACCCAGCTGGGTCAGAGCAAGAATGGGAACGGACACGGTAGTCACTTCAGTACCTTTTACTGGTGGAAATTCAGGCACATCCCGGAGCACTGTAGGGTGAAGGGTGCATATCAGGATCCTCCCCAATGAGCGGGTGTAGGGCCTCCTGTTTCTTGCCTCTGCGTGGTAAGTTTCTGACCTGCCTGGAGCTAGGCCTAACTTTGTCTCTGTCCTGCGCTGGCTGACCTTGTGGTAGGGCCTTCTCTTGGAGTTCACGCTCCCAGTATGCGGGGCCTAAGCGTCTCCTGGCTCTGTTACATATCAGCACCTTAGCGATCCTGGGACTTGTAGTTCTCCAGGGATTCCGGTTATGCCTTACTGGGTCATAGAGATACCGGTAAGCTCGGATCCTGTGTCCGGTAAATGCTTCGGGGTGAGCTGGTTAAGCTCCTCTGCCCCTTATGTACTAACTCGCCACTCGCCTTCGGCCTACTCGGGCCCTCACTAGGCTATACACACTAACGGCAGCTTGCCGCGCTTCACTGATCTTACAGCACCGGCACACCTTAAGCTCTATCTGGGCTCCCTGAATCTAGCAAGCAGGAGCCTCGTGCTCCACTGCTGAACTATTAACTGAGTTCTCTAGACTAGACTGAGCTCCACTGCAGACTGACCTCTCTTAGGCTTCTCTACTGCAGGAACTCTTCAGAGGAACTGAACTGCCTAGCTCCACCTTCCCTATTTATATCCCTAACGGGCTCCCTCTGCTGGTCTGAGGTGGAAGGTGGAGATGTGTGATTGTTTATGGGGGCCTCTTGTGGAGGATTCCATCAATGCACTCTTGTAGGATCTGTGATACCAAGCGCAGCGGGGCATCACAGATGCTATTGACGACGAGGTTAGGTTGCGCCTTCCTGAAGAGAGACGGAGTACTGGAAGCACGTCAACAACTGCATCCTCAAGCACAACTCTGCCTTTGACCACAAGTCGTAGTGGCTCTTCAGGTCACATGGGCTCTAAGCCTTGCATAGCCTGGGCATTTATTCAGATCGATAAGGATGACCCAACTCGTGTTATCTGTAATATTTGTCAGCAAAAGCTAAGTAGAGGCCAAAAAATACATAGTTTGAGTACTTCATGCATGTACCGTCACATGGATATGAAGCATAAGTTGCAGTGGGAAGCTCACTGTGCTACAATGCGGCCTAGCCGGCTGGGCCAACCACCGTCTGCCCCATCTTGTGCATCCGCAGCCTCTTCATCCTCTGTGACTGGGGGGACAGCAGTCACACATGTTTTTGGACGCAGACCTGCCACCTCTTTACCCGCAACAGCCAGTGTGATTGGCAGGTCGTCAGTTCATTGGGAAGTGGAAACACCTGCTAGTGTTGAGCGCTCTCCGACATCGAGAGCACCACCTTTGGATCAAGGCAACCTAACATGTCCGCCTGCATCTTCCTCACAGACCGGCAGTTGCCGGGGACACCCTACTCAACACCGTCTAAGCACAACAGCCAGCCCTCGGTCCCTCAGATGTGGAAAAGTAAAAGACCATTTCCTCCTAGCCATGAGAAAGCTAAGAGGTTGAATTTCACCATCTGCAAGCTGTTGGCTACAGAAATGCTGCCTTTCCACCTGGAGGACACAGAGGATTTTCAAGACCTTATGTCCGTCACAGTGCCCCAGTACCAGATGCCCAGTCGGCACTACTTCTCAAAGAAAGGTGTGCCTGCGCTCCACTAGCATGTCGCACACAACATCACCGCTTCTTTGAGAAACTCTGTGTGTGACAGGGTGCACTTCACCACAGACACTTGGATGAGAAGGCATGGACAGGGGCGTTACATGTCGCTGACTGAGCACTGGGTAACTATGGTGACAGCAGGACAAGGGGCTGCTGTCCAAGTCTTACCATCCCCACGAGTTGTGTGTTAATCCTCTTTATCTCGAACTTCCTCCACTGCTTCTGCCTCCTCAACCTCCTCTCGGTCCTCCACCTGCACCCAAAGCCTGTCTGGTAATGCCACCTGCTTTCTAACTGCGCAGAAGGAATCCTGCACACCTCCTTACTATGCTGGCAGCAGGGCTCAACGCATCAGTGTTTACTTTGAAATGTCTGGGAAATGTGAGTCACACAGCTGAGGAGTTTTGGTCAGCTCTGGAGACCCAGTTTCATGAAAGGTTGTCTCCACTGGACCTGCAACCAGGGAAGGCCATGTGCGACAATGCTGCAAACCTGGGTGCGGCACTTCGCCGGGGCAATGTCACACACGTGCCTTGTATGGCTCACGTGTTGAACCTGGTTGTCCAGCAATTTTTAGCCCACTATCCCGGACTAGATGGCCTTCTGCAGAGTGCACGGTCGCTGTGTGCTCACTTCCGCCGTTCGCATCCCGCAGTTCAACGACTTACATCTCTACAGAAGTCGTTGGGCCTGCCAGTTCACCGGCTGAAATGCGATGTGCCGACATGGTGGAATTCAACTCTGCACATGTTGCAGCGACTGTGGCAGCACCGACAAGCCCTGGTGCAATATGTTCTGACGTATAGCCTGGGCCAGCTAGATCCAGAGGTGGGGCAAATCACGCTGGAGGAGTGGTCTCAGATCAGGGACCTATGCACCCTTCTGCACAGTCTTGAAATGCCGACGAAGATGTTTAGTGCTGACGATGCCATTATCAGCATGACTATTACGGTGATTTACATGCTGGAGCACATGTTAAACAGAATTCGGAGTCAGGTGGTGGGACAAGAGGAGGTGGAGGAAGTAGAGGAGGAGTCGTATGCGGAAGGGATAACATCTCCAAGGTCCAGACGGTTGGCAGCACCAAGGCAGCAGGCATGGGAGGGTGGGGGAGAGGGATTAACCAGGGCGCATGGTAGCAGCCAAACTGTTGAGGAAGGTGCAGGAGCCGAGGAAGAAGTGGAGGACGAACTGGCAATGGGCATGGAAGACTCATCAGATGAGGGAGACCTTGATCACATTTCTGTTGTGCGAGGTTGGAGGGAGAGGGCAGAGGAAGGAAGCATGATTCTTACCTCGCTACCAACACAACAAGGACTTGGTCCTTCTGGATGCGCAAGACACATGAGTGCCTTCTTGCTGCACTACCTGCAACATGACCCCCGGATTGTCAGAATTCGAAGTAATCCCGACTACTGGGTTGCCACACTCTTAGATCCCCGGTACAAAAGTATATTTGCCGAAATAATTCCTGCCATAAAAAGGTATTGACGAATGCAGGAGTATCTGTTGCAGAATCTTACATGTGCTTTTCCACAAAACACCAGTGGTGCACGTAGTGAATCTCACAGTTCTAACTTGCCAACGGTGGGACTGTCGAGTCTTCATCACTCAAACAGTAACAGTAACACAGTATCTGCTGGTAACAGCAATTTTGTGGAATCGTTTCACCACTTTTTTAGACCATCCTTTGCAAGGCCACAGGAGACAAGAAGTCTGACACATAGTCAATGCCTAGAGAGGATGGTACAGGAGAATCTCCAAGTGAACATCGAAGCCATGACTGTGTCACTGGACCCTTGCTCATTTTGGTATTCCAATCTTGAAAAATCGCCGGAGCTCGCCACTCACGCCTTGGAGATCTTGTCATGCCATGCAGCCAGCGTTCTCTCTGAAAGTGTGTTCAGCGCTGCTGGTGGTGTGCTGACAGATAAGCGCACGCGGCTGTCCACTGAGAATGTAGACAGACTCACGTTCATAAAGATGATCAAATCATGGATTCGCAAGGACATTTCTACCCCTGTGTCATCCTTGGGAGACTAAAAGCTTGGGGATTTGGTAAAATCACCTCACCAACCGTTTTAAGCAACAGTGGGGCAATTGATGCCACTTAACCCTAGAACGCATGACCATAAAAATCTACACTTTCACATACCTGGGGCCCTTTAGGCCCATGTGCAAATAACATGGAATAACTCAAACTCAAATGACAAACAACTATATACATGAAGAATACCTAGAGTTTCAAAATTCTAACTAAAGCAATCTTGCAGAAAATAGAAAACAATTAACTGGGCGGGCCTGCAAGGCCACAGGTATGCGTTCTAGGGTTAAGTGGTGTCTGTGCCACAATTTTGGGAGTCCCCTTGCTGTGTCTTACGTGATGTTGGCATCGTCAATTCCAGGTGGGTTGGGTCGCTCCCCCTCCCCTTTTAACTGTAAGAAACTACATACACTATGGCTTGGGGTAACACAGATGGTTGAGTCTGAAGAGCTGTTTACTCAGAGGTCTGCTCCAAATCTTCAGTGTCTGCTAGTCAGCGTAGAATTTTTAACTGCATCTAGCCTAGGCAATACTTTGGGCGTAGTAGCCCAGCTGCGAAGCAAGCTGCACCGCCTGTGTATCTAATAAGAATTTTTAAATTAATCTAGCCTAGGCAGACTGTGGGGACCCCCAACCAAACCCAGATGCTCAGCCCCTCTACCGCCCCCCTTTCATGGACAACCCAATAATGTAACTCTTACAACTGGATGGGTGAGGATCGGTCACAGCTTTATTAACTCTTTATACTCATTCCATTAGAAAGGCATTTTATTTCTAAAATAATTCAGCTTGTTGCAGCATGCCCTGGGTCCCCACTCCGGCAAGTTGGCCAACAAGTGTAACTCTCCAACATGTCCTTTCTATTTCCAGGCCACGGAGGATCCAGCGTACTCGTATGCAGGACTCTGACCCCCACCCATCACTCTTAACGCTTGTTCCACTCCGTCCTGGAGTCCTGACAGGAATATGTCCAGTCCAATATCTATTAAGTGAACACCGTCGGGCCGTATGAGGCCTGCTTTATCTCCTTCCAGTTGTCGGTGTCGTATCACTACACCGCCTCTGTCTCTTCTAAATTTTGCCATCCGAATATTTATTACCCGCCTTGTCCATCCGATGGCCGTGATGTCTCGCGCACCTTGCCATACCGCTATCGGCACAATCTCTGACCATACTATAGCTAATTTTGTGAAAAATTCTCTGAAGCGCTCAGTGTCTAGTTTCATTATTGCCATTAGTTATGCGCTCTTGTGATGACCTAGGTTGTTTCCCCCGGCCTGTATAACTAAGATGACCGGACCTCTTGCCTCTCTCCCTACCTTGATTACCTCCATTAGTACCTGTGGCCATAGCAGGCCTCTAATACCTCTCCAGTTGAAATATGTGTTATGAAACTCTAATTTCCTTCCGCCTGGGTGGACTTTCGCCCTTTTTTGTGCCCAATATATATACGAGTGGCCTATCACTCACACTGTTGGCTTAGCGTCACCTGTAAAAGAAACAAACCACGTTAGGATAACAAGTCCGGTCTTATGTATCTCGCCAAACACGTGGATCGCCATCTCCCTATCCTCTGAACTTCCGTTTCTGACAGTCCTGCTCTTGCTGCTTCCGTGGCCGCACCTATGCGGAATGAGTGTGTCCCGTAATCTTTGGGGTGGTTCCCTGCCGATGTTATGCATTTATTAAATATAGCTTGGAACAGGTATCTTGATAATGGCGTTCCATCAATGTGTGATACGAAGAAATTACTTTGTGATCTGATGGTTAGATATGTTTTTACTATTGTTACCCGACTCAGTGTACCGTTTGTGGGTTGTAGAAGTACCCAAGTACCCCTGCCCGCTGGAACCGTTTTCGATTGGTGTATGCGTACACGTATTGCATTATTGGCTATGACTACTTCCTGGTGTAATAAGCGTCCACTGGTGGTAATTTTGGATTGAGGGACTAATTCGCTTATACATAGCGCCCCGAAGAAGGCGATCACAAATGCAGTAGACATTAGTGTTGCTTCAAATTGTGAGTGTCATGTTAATGGTGTTAGGGATAAGATGTGAGAAATCAGTTTTAGTGACACGGGACGGGACGTCTACATTCCTGACTTGGCTGACCCCTTTTCCACCCTTTTATGGATTGTCTGATGATGAATCTTTGTCACATCTCCCCAATTCAGTAGTTGGAAGTGAAATGCTACTCCGGTCAGACACCGCTGCGCTGACGCCCCTGATATGCCCCTCATCATTAGCTGGTGGAGAAATTCTATGGTGACTTGTGATCTGGCTTGTTCACATTGGTCAACCCGTCTGCCTGCTACTAGTCGTGTCCACTCTTCCCATGCCTTACCGTATGCTTGCCACGTTGACGGGGCAACTGACGCTCTGATTAATGGCATCAACTATTCGCCACTAGATCCCATAGGGAGGGTGGGCAACTGTTGCCCGATGGGTGGGCGTTGTGGAAGAGCTCTATGAAAATCTGCCAATTGAATTGTTATAAAGCGTTAGCAGCAGCTTTATACCCCTCAGCATAGTGGCTAGCGCGGACCCATACATTGTGTTTTAGGCACAGGAATACTAGCCTGCGTAGTAGGCCTAGCATTGGGAGAGACGATGATGCCATCTTATTAATGCAGTGCGCTAGGCTGGTGTTTTGTGTTATGAAGCGTATATTTTTGTTAGCCAGGCACGCGCCCCATATTTCTATTGCTACCACTATTGGGAAAAATTATTTTCAGGGCTAGATGCAGCTAAAAATTATTATTAATTTCAAAGCTGGTGGAGCTTGGTATAGATGGCCTAATACAATGAGTCCCACACACTGCTAGAAGCCCAAATATTTTTTCAGAGGTAGATGCAGATAAAAATTATTTTTAATTTGCAACCTGATGGAGGTCAGTATAGATGGACTAATAGAGAAAGTCCCACACACTGCTAGAAGGCCAAATATTTTTTCAGAGCTAGATGCAGATAAAAATTATATTCAATTTGCAACCTGATGGAGGTCAGTATAGATGGACTAATACAGTGGTCCCCAACCTTTTTTGCACCAGGGACCGGCTTGAAGCAAGATCATTTTTCCATGGCCCAGCAAGGAGGGGGTGGGGTGGGCGGGGCTTTGGTCATATGGGGGCGGGGTAATGGAGGGATTTGGAGTTTAGTGCATACTTATCATATAGTGTAGACCAGGTCCCCGCCAGGAGCCCCACATAATGTGCTGTGCCAGGAGCCGCATCACTGAGGCCCCATCACGCCCTGCAGCAGGACAGGGCAGCTGTCCTGACAGCTGCTGTTCAGCTGCATTTACTTCATCCCAGGGGCGGACACAGACTGTAGTGGGCCCCTGTGCAAGAAATTTTTGGGGGCCCCCCCCGCCCTTCATAAGGCAACAAAGTTATGTAAACATAACCCCCCCATGTGCATCTCTCACCCCCCCATGTGCAGCTCACCCCCGTGCATCTCTCATCCCCCTCCGTGCATCTCTCATCCCCCTCCGTGCATCTCTCATCCACCCCCCGTGCATCTCTCATCCACCCCCCGTGCATCTCTCATCCCCTCCGTGCATCTCTCATCCCCCCCGTGCATCTCTCACCCCCCCGTGCATCTCTCATCCACCCCCCGTGCATCTCTCATCCCCCCCGTGCATCTCTCACCCCCCCGTGCATCTCTCATCCCCCCGTGCATCTCTCATCCACCCCCCGTGCATCTCTCATCCCCCCCGTGCATCTCTCATCCCCCCCGTGCATCTCTCACCCCCCCGTGCATCCCTCATCCACCCCCCGTGCATCTCTCATCCCCCCCGTGCATCTCTCACCCCGCCGTGCATCTCTCACCCCCCCCGTGCATCTCTCATCCCCCCCGTGCATCTCTCATCCACCCCCCGTGCATCTCTCATCCCCCCCGTGCATCTCTCACCCCCCCGTGCATCTCTCATCCACCCCCCGTGCATCTCTCATCCCCCCCGTGCATCTCTCACCCCGCCGTGCATCTCTCCCTCCCATGTGCATCTCTCCCTCCCATGTGCATCTCTCATCTCTCCCCTCCCCCCATGTGCATCTCTCATCTCTCCCCTCCCCCATGTGCATCTCTCATCTCTCCCCTCCCCCCCATGTGGATCTCTCATCTCTCCCCTCCCCCATGTGCATCTCTCATCTCTCCCCTCCCCCCATGTGGATCTCTCATCTCTCCCCTCCCCCATGTGCATCTCTCATCTCTCCCCTCCCCCCCATGTGGATCTCTCATCTCTCCCCTCCCCCATGTGCATCTCTCATCTCTCCTCTCCCCCCATGTGCATCTCCCATTCCCCCCACTCCTAGTTAATTGTATTTAAAAAAAAATAAAACTTGTTATACTTACCCCCATGCGATCCCTGCAGAATCCTGGCTCTCGTCCAAATCGCTGACACCAGGTTCTCCTGACTTCCGGCCATGTGACGGCGCCGTCACATGACCGGAAGTCAGGGGAATCATGAAGGTGCTGCCGCAGCAGCGCAGCGCTAAGATGTCCCGGACCGGCGCTTAGCATGCGGCCGGGGGCCCCATGAGGAGAGAGACGCACAAGAGGGGGGCTCCGAGGGGGCTCCTACCGGCCGGGCCCCATACTGGAGTCAGGGCAGTCATGCCCTGATGGCGGCCCTGCTGGAGGCTGGAGGGGCCCCCTCTCCCCGCGGACCGGCTGAAAAACCCCAACGGCCCGGTCCTGGTCCGCGGACCGGCGGTTGGGGACCTCTGCACTAATAGAGAAAGTCCCACACACTGCTAGAAGGCCAAATATTTTTTCAGAGCTAGATGCAGATAAAAATTATATTCAATTTGCAACCTGATGGAGGTCAGTATAGATGGACTAATAGAACAAGTCCCACACACTGCTAGAAGCCCAAATATTTTTTCAGAGGTACTGTAGATGCAGATAAAAAATATTTTTAATTTGCAACCTGATGGAGGTCAGTATAGATGGACTAATACAACAAGTCCCACACACAGCTAGAAGCCCAATATTTTTTCAGAGCTACATGCAGACAAAAAATTATTTTGAATTTGCAACCTGATGGAGGTCAGTATAGATGGACTAATAGAGAAAGTCCCACACACTGCTAGAAGGCCCAATATTTTTTCAAAGGTAGATGCAGAAAAAAATATATTCAGTTTGCAACTTGATGGAGGTCAGTATAGATGGACTAATACAACAAGTCCCACACACAGCTAGAAGCCCAATATTTTTTCAGAGGTAGATGCAGAAAAAAATATATTCAGTTTGCAACCTGATGGAGGTCTGTATAGATGGATTAATAGAACAAGTCCCACACACAGCTAGAAGCCCAATATTTTTTCAGAGGTAGATGCAGAAAAAAATATATTCAGTTTGCAACCTGATGGAGGTCAGTATAGATGGACTAATACAACAAGTCCCACACACAGCTAGAAGCCCAATATTTTTTCAGAGGTAGATGCAGAAAAAAATTATATTCAATTTGCAACCTGATGGAGGTCAGTATAGATGGACTAATAGAATGATGCTATGCCCAAAAGATTTTACTTCACTAGGTGCAGTAAAAAAAATTGGTATTCTATACACAGGTGGTATATCTTGCAACACAGATAGGCTACTCCACTGACTAACACACTCTGCAATAGGCCAAAAAGGATTACCTTTGCTAGATTCAGCCAAATGCTGTGAAAAAAACTTGCACAGCACTGGCACAGACCTGCCTGGCAAAAACTGATAGGAACTGATGTAACCTAGTCCTAAAAAGGACTCCAATTACAATTAGTCTTTACTCCCACAACCTATCTATTTAAGAGCACAGACCTGCCTGATAAAAGTCATAGGAAATGCTGTAACCTAGTCCTTAAAAGGACTGCAATCACAACTATTCCCTACTCCCAAGCTATCTGTAGATTTGTGCGAAAATTGGCTTGAAATTAATAAGGTATAGCGCACACAGCAACAGCGGTGTCGTCTAACACGCAGCTGCAGCAGTGAGAAAATGGTGGCGACGGGGAAAATGGCTTGGTCTTATAGGGCAAGGACATGTGACATACACTGCCAATGACACATGCCCTTGCTTGTGTGAAAAAAAGCACTTCGCTCCGTGTGTGCGCTGCTGATAGGCTGACAGATTGCACCTCCCCACTGTAAATGCGGTAAAGAGAAAAAAAAAATGGAGATCTTCATTGTTCCTGCAGAGATCCATCCCCTGCCCCTCCCCCCACCCCGCTGTACACTCAAACTGCGTATTAACATTAATTTTCATCATTACTGAGAAAAAATCCAATTATGATTTTGGTGCACGAACAGTTATCGAACATAACCTCGAACAGCCGAATTTTTCTCAAATTGTTCGTGTTCGCCGAACGGCTCGAACACCGCCCAAAACAGCTCGAATTTGAGATTGGCGAACAGTTCGAGTAGAACAACGCTCATCTCTAATCTTGACTGGAAAATAATTTGGGCTTTGTAGCAGTGTGCAGCACTGATCCTATTAGGCCATCTATCCTAAGCTCCACCAGATTTAAAATTAATAATAATTTTTAGCTGCATCTAGCCTGGAAAATAATTTTGGGGCTCCGAGATGCGCAAGACACATAAGTGCCTTCTTGCTGCACTACCTGCAACATGACCCTCATATTGTCAGAATTCGAAGTAATCATGACTACTGGGTTGCCACACTCTTAGATCCCCCAAACTTTTCGATCAACCTTTTCATTTTAATAAAGACCAAAAAAATGGTCATTTTTGAAATTATAAGCATTAGCAGGTTATTAGAAACTGAAATCAAACAGTTTTCAACTCAAAACTTTATTCTAGGTGATGTTACATTTTCACATAGGACCCCTTGTTCGAAAGGAGCTTCTGAACTCTCTCGTCCATTGAATTTGTCAGGTTTTGGATGGTTTCTGCTTCAATTGTTTTGCATGAGGACAGAATACCCTCCCAGAGCTGTTGCTTAGATGTGAACTGCCTCCCGCCATCATAGACACTCCTGAGGTTCTGAATGGGGTAGAGGTCAGGGGAGCATGGGGGTCACACCATAAGTTTGTCCCCTTTTATGTCCATATCAACCAGAGATGCAGATGTTTTATGTGCAGCATGAGATGGTGCATTATCATGCAAAAAAATGATCTTGCTGTGAAATACACGGTTCTTCTTCTTGAACCATGGCAGGAAGTGCTGTTTGAGAAAATCCACATACATTATGGAGTTCATCTTTAGCGCCTTCAGGGATCCTAAAGGGGCCGACAATCTCTCTCCTCATGATTCCAGCCCAAAACATTACTCCACCTCCTCCTTGTTGGCGCTGTAGACGTGTTTGCGTGGGGTGTCCATCAACCAGTTGCTGGCATGAGACTTGCCCTCCAATAGATCCTTGTAAATGGATTTAAAGTGTATTCATTCAAATTAGAGAGACAATTTAAATTAAAAAGCTTAGAGCTGCCTCCACCACAGGGGGGCTCGCTCGACCCACCAGCGGACAGGCACCAGTATTTGGAGAGGGGGGCTGGCCGTCAGGGTTCACCGCGGCTCTGGCACAAACCCGGCGACACGGAGGTGGCACGGGCAGGAGCGGACTGAACGTGTCGGCTTCTCACTTTTTGGATTTTAGAAGGGCATGACATGCCTATATCTGTGTCTCCCCCTCCTTTTACTCCTCCACCACTTTTCTTTTCGCATGAGTATATGAACTTGTCACTTTTCCATGTGTTAGTTGTGTCTTCTGAGCAGTTTGTCAGCTTTTGGACACCTTTGAAGGTGTTTTCTATGTGTTTCTATGTGTTTTTGTTTGCCTGCCATTGGTTTTAAGGGTGTTCGAAGGTGTTCGACGAACAGTTCGACGAACAGTTCGGCGAACACACGGGTGTTCGACGAACCGAACCGAACTCGAACACTACGGGGGTGGCTCAACACTAATCATCAGTCCATACATCAGTATCTTATTTATCATCAGTCCATACATCAGTGTATTATTTCTCATCTGTCCTTACATCAATGTATTATTTATCATCAGTCTATAAATCTGTGTATTATTTCTCATCAGTCCATACATCAGTGTATTATTTATCATCAGTCCATACATCAGTGTATTATTTATCATCAGTCCTTACATAAGTGTATTATTTATCATCAGTTCTTAGATAAATGTATTATGTATCATCAGTCCATACATCAGTGTATTATTTATCATCAGTCCATACATCAGTGTATTATCTATCATCAGTTCATACATCTGTGTATTATTTATCATCAGTCCTTACATCAGTGTATTATTTATCATCAGTCCTTACATCAATGTATTATTTATCTTCAGTCCTTACATCAGTGTATTATTTATCATCAGTCCATAAATCAGTGTATTATTTATCATCTGTCCTTACATCAGTGTATTATTTATCATCAGTCCTTACATCAGTGTATTATTTATCATCAGTCCATACATCAGTGTATTATTTATCATCTATCCTTACCTCACTGTATTATTTATCATCTGTCCTTACATCAGTGTATTATTTATCATCAGTCCATACATCAGTGTTTTATTTATCATCAGTCCATACATCAGTGTATTATTTATCATCTGTCCTTACATCAGTGTACTATTTATCATCAGTCCGTACATCAGTGTATTATTTATCATCAGTCCATACATCAGTGTATTATTTATCATCAGTCCATAAATCAGTGTATTATTTATCATCTGTCCTTACATCAGTGTATTATTTATCATCAGTCCTTACATCAGTGTATTATATATCATCAGTCCATACATCAGTGTATTATTTATCATCAGTCCTTACATCAGTGTATTATTTATCATCTGTCCTTACATCAGTGTATTATTTATCATCAGTCCATACATCAGTGTTTTATTTATCATCAGTCCATACATCAGTGTATTATTTATCATCTGTCCTTACATCAGTGTACTATTTATCATCAGTCCGTACATCAGTGTATTATTTATCATCAGTCCATACATCAGTGTATTATTTATCATCAGTCCATAAATCAGTGTATTATTTATCATCTGTCCTTACATCAGTGTATTATTTATCATCAGTCCTTACATCAGTGTATTATATATCATCAGTCCATACATCAGTGTATTATTTATCATCAGTCCTTACATCAGTGTACTATTTATCATCAGTCCGTACATCAGTGTATTATTTATCATCAGTCCATACATCAGTGTATTATTTATCATCAGTCCATAAATCAGTATATTATTTATCATCTGTCCTTACATCAGTGTATTATTTATCATCAGTCCTTACATCAGTGTATTATATATCATCAGTCCATACATCAGTGTATTATTTATCATCAGTCCTTACATCAGTGTATTATTTATCATCAGTCCATACATCAGTGTATTATTTATCATCAGTCCTTACATCAGTGTATTATTTATCATCAGTCCATACATCAGTGTATTATTTATCATCAGTCCACACATCAGTGTAGTATTTATCATCAGTCCTTACATCAGTGTATTATTTATCATCAGTCCACACATCAGTGTAGTATTTATGATCAGTCCTTACATCAGTGTATTATTTATCATCTTTCCATACATCAGTGTATTATTTATCATCAGTCCATACATCAGTGTATTATTGATCATCTGTCCTTACCTCAGTGTATTATTTATCATCTGTCCATACATCAGTGTATTATTTATCATCAGTCCATACATCAGTGTATTATTTATCATCTATCCTTACCTCACTGTATTATTTATCATCTGTCCTTACATCAGTGTATTATTTATCATCAGTCCATACATCAGTGTTTTTTTTATCATCAGTCCATACATCAGTGTATTATTTATCATCAGTCCATACATCAGTGTATTATTTATCATCTGTCCTTACATCAGTGTATTATTTATCATCAGTCCTTACATCAGTGTATTATATATCATCAGTCCATACATCAGTGTATTATTTATCATCAGTCCATAAATCAGTGTATTATTTATCATCTGTCCTTACATCAGTGTACTATTTATCATCAGTCCGTACATCAGTGTATTATTTATCATCAGTCCATACATCAGTGTATTATTTATCATCAGTCCATACATCAGTGTATTATTTATCATCAGTCCATAAATCAGTGTATTATTTATCATCTGTCCTTACATCAGTGTATTATATATCATCAGTCCATACATCAGTGTATTATTTATCATCAGAACATAAATCAGTGTATTATTTATCATCAGTCCATACATCAGTGTACTATTTATCATCAGTCCGTACATCAGTGTATTATTTATCATCAGTCCATACATCAGTGTATTATTTATCATCAGTCCATACATCAGTGTATTATTTATCATCAGTCCATAAATCAGTGTATTATTTATCATCTGTCCTTACATCAGTGTATTATTTATCATCAGTCCTTACATCAGTGTATTATATATCATCAGTCCATACATCAGTGTATGATTTATCATCAGTCCTTACATCAGTATACTATTTATCATCAGTCCGTACATCAGTGTATTATTTATCATCAGTCCATACATCAGTGTATTATTTATCATCAGTCCATACATCAGTGTATTATTTATCATCAGTCCATAAATCAGTGTATTATTTATCATCTGTCCTTACATCAGTATATTATTTATCATCAGTCCTTACATCAGTGTATTATATATCATCAGTCCATACATTAGTGTATTATTTATCATCAGTCCATACATCAGTGTATTATTTATCATCAGTCCATACATCAGTGTATTATTTCTCATCTGTCCTTACATCAATGTATTATTTATCATGAGTCTATACATCAGTGTATTATTTATCATCTGTCGATACATCAGTGTATTATTTATCATCAGTCCATACATCAGTGTATTATTTATCATCAGTCCATACATCAGTGTATTATTTATCATCAGTCCTTACATCAGTGTATTATTTATCATCAGTTCTTAGATAAGTGTATTGTGTATCATCAGTCCATACATCAGTGTATTATTTATCATCAGTCCATACATCAGTGTATTATTTATCATTAGTTCATACATCTGTGTACTATTTATCATCAGTCCTTACATCAGTGTATTATTTATCATCAGTCCTTACATCAATGTACTATAAATCATCAGTCCTTACATCAGTGTATTATTTATCATCAGTCCATACATCAGTGTATTATTTATCATCAGTCCATACATTAGTGTATTATTTATCATCAGTCTGTACATCAGTGTATTATTTATCATCAGTCCATACATCAGTGTATTATTTATCATCAGTCCATACACCAGTGTATTATTTATCATCAGTCCATTCATCAGTGTATTATTTACCATAAGTCCATACAACAATGTATTATTTATCATCAGTCTATAAATCAGTGTATTATTTATCATCAGTCCATACATCAGTGTATTATTTATCATCAGTCCATACATCAGTGTATGATATATCATCTGTCCTTACCTCAGTGTATTATTTATCATCAGTCCATACATCAGTGTATTATTTATCATCTGTCCTTACATCAGTGTATTATTTATCATCAGTCCATACATCAGTATATTATTTATCATCAGTCCATACATCAGTGTATTATTTATCATCTGTCCTTACATCAGTGTATTATTTATCATCTGTCCATACATCAGTGTGTTATTTATCATCAGTCCATACACCAGTGTATTATTTATCATCAGTCCAAACACCTGTGTATTATTTATCATCAGTCCATACATCAGTGTATTATTTATCATCAGTTCATACATCAGTGTATTATTTATCATCTGTCCTTACATCAGTGTATTATTTATCATCAGTCCATACACCAGTGTATTATTTATCATCAGTCCATACATCACTGTATTATTTATCATCAGTCCATACATCACTGTATTATTTATCATCTGTCCTTACATCAGTGTATTATTTATCATCTGTCCATACACCTGTGTATTATTTATCATCAGTCCATACACCAGTGTATTAATTACCATCAGTCCATACATCAGTATATTATTTATCATCAGTCCATACATCAGTGTTTTATTTATCATCAGTCAATACATCAGTGTATTATTTATCATCAGTCCTAACATCAGTGTATTATTTATCATTAGTCTTTACATCAGTGTATTATATATCATCAGTCCATACACCAGTGTATTATTTATCATCAGTCCATACATCAGTGTATTATTTATCATCAGTCCATACATCAGTGTATTATTCATCTTCTGTCCTTACATCAGTGTATTATTTATCATCAGTCCATACATCACTGTATTATTTATCATCTGTCCTTACATCAGTGTATTATTTATCATCTGTCCATACACCTGTGTATTATTTATCATCAGTCCATACACCAGTGTATTAATTCTCATCACTCCATACATCAGTATATTATTTATCATCAGTCCATACATCAGTGTATTATTTATCATCAGTCCTTACATCAGTGTATTATTTATCATCAGTCCTTACATCTGTGTATTATTTCTCATCAGTCCATACATCAGTGTATTATTTATCATCAGTCCATACATCAGTGTATTATTTATCATCAGTCCTTACATCAGTGTATTATTTATCATCAGTTCTTAGATAAGTGTATTGTGTATCATCAGTCCATACATCATTGTATTATTTATCATCAGTCCATACAACAGTGTATTATTTATCATGAGTCCATACATCAGTGTATTATTTATCATCAATTCATACATGAGTGTATTATTTATCATCAGTCCATACATCAGTGTATTATTTATCATCAGTCCATACATCAGTGTATTATTTCTCATCTGTCCTTACATCAATGTATTATTTATCATCAGTCTATACATCAGTGTATTATTTATCATCTGTCGATACATCAGTGTATTATTTCTCATCAGTCCATACATCAGTGTATTATTTATCATCAGTCCATACATCAGTGTATTATTTATCATCAGTCCTTACATCAGTGTATTATTTATCATCAGTCCATACATCAGTGTATTATTTATCATCAGTTCATACATCTGTGTATTATTTATCATCAGTCCTTACATCAGTGTATTATTTATCATCAGTCCTTACATCAATGTATTATTTATCATCAGTCCTTACATCAGTGTATTATTTATCATCAGTCCATACATCAGTGTATTATTTATCTTCAGTCCATACATCAGTGTATTATTTATCATCAGTCTGTACATCAGTGTATTATTTATCATCAGTCCATACATCAGTGTATTATTTATCATCAGTCCATACACCAGTGTATTATTTACCATAAGTCCATACAACAATGTATTATTTATCATCAGTCTATAAATCAGTGTATTATTTATCATCAGTCCATAAATCAGTGTATGATTTATCATATGTCCTTACCTCAGTGTATTATTTATCATCAGTCCATACATCAGTGTATTATTTATCATCTGTCCTTACATCAGTGTATTATTTATCATCAGTCCATACATCAGTATATTATTTATCATCAGTCCATACATCAGTGTATTATTTATCATCTGTCCTTACATCAGTGTATTATTTATCATCTGCCCATACATCAGTGTATTATTTATCATTAGTCCATACATCAGTGTATTATTTATCATCAGTCCATACATCAGTATATTATTTATCATCAGTCCATACATCAGTGTATTATTTATCATCTGTCCTTACATCAGTGTATTATTTATCATCTGCCCATACATCAGTGTATTATTTATCATCAGTCCATACATCAGTATATTATTTATCATCAGTCCATACATCAGTGTATTATTTATCATCTGTCCTTACATCAGTGTATTATTTATCATAAGTCCAAACACCTGTGTATTATTTATCATCAGTCCATACATCAGTGTATTATTTATCATCAGTTCATACATTAGTGTATTATTTATCATCTGTCCTTACATCAGTGTATTATTTATCATCTGTCCATACATCACTGTATTATTTATCATCTGTCCTTACATCAGTGTATTATTTATCATCTGTCCATACACCTGTGTATTATTTATCATCAGTCCATACACCAGTGTATTAATTATCATCAGTCCATACATCAGTATATTATTTATCATCAGTCCATACATCAGTGTCTTATTTATCATCAGTCCATACATCAGTGTATTATTTATCATCAGTCCTAACATCAGTGTATTATTTATCATTAGTCTTTACATCAGTGTATTATTTATCATCAGTCCATACATCAGTGTATTATTTATCATCAGTCCATACATAAGTGTATTATTTAACATATGTACTTACATCAGTGTATTATTTATCATCAGTCCATACATAAGTGTATTATTTAACATATGTACTTACATCAGTGTATTATTTATCATCAGTCCATACATCAGTATATTATTTATCATCAGTCCATACATCAGTGTATTATTTATCATCAGTCCTTACATCTGTGTATTATTTCTCATCAATCCATACATCAGTGTATTATTTATCATCAGTCCATACATCAGTGTATTATTTATCATCAGTCCTTACATCAGTGTATTATTTATCATCAGTTCTTAGATAAGTGTATTGTGTATCATCAGTCCATACATCAGTGTATTATTTATCATCAGTCCATACATCAGTGTATTATTTATCATCAGTTCATACATCTGTGTATTATTTATCATCAGTCCATACATAAGTGTATTATTTAACATATGTACTTACATCAGTGTATTATTTATCATCAGTCCATACATAAGTGTATTATTTAACATATGTACTTACATCAGTGTATTATTTATCATCAGTCCATACATCAGTGTATTATTTATCATCAGTCCATACACCAGTGTATTATTTGTCATCAGTCCATACATCAGTGTATTATTTATCATCAGTCCATACATCAGTGCATTATTTATCATCAGTCCTTACATCAGTGTATTATTCATCTTCTGTCCTTACATCAGTGTATTATTTATCATCAGTCCATACATCACTGTATTATTTATCATCTGTCCTTACATCAGTGTATTATTTATCATCTGTCCATACACCTGTGTATTATTTATCATCAGTCCATACACCAGTGTATTAATTATCATCAGTCCATACATCAGTATATTATTTATCATCAGTCCATACATCAGTGTATTATTTATCATCAGTCCTTACATCAGTGTATTATTTCTCATCAGTCCTTACATCTGTGTATTATTTCTCATCAGTCCATACATCAGTGTATTATTTATCATCAGTCCATACATCAGTGTGTTATTTATCATCAGTCCTTACATCAGTGTATTATTTATCATCAGTTCTTAGATAAGTGTATTGTGTATCATCAGTCCATACATCAGTGTATTATTTATCATCAGTCCATACATCAGTGTATTATTTATCATCAGTTCATACATCTGTGTATTATTTATCATCAGTCCTTACATCAGTGTATTATTTATCATCAGTCCTTACATCAATGTATTATTTATCATCAGTCCTTACATCAGTGTATTATTTATCATCAGTCCATACATCAGTGTATTATTTATCATCAGTCCATACATCAGTGTATTATTTATCATCAGTCTGTACATCAGTGTATTATTTATCATCAGTCCATACACCAGTGTATTATTTATCATCAGTCCATACACTAGTGTATTATTTATCATCAGTCCATTCATCAGTGTATTATTTACCATAAGTCCATACAACAATGTATTATTTACCATCAGTCTATAAATCAGTGTATTATTTATCATCAGTCCATACATCAGTGTATTATTTATCATCAGTCCATACATCAGTGTATTATTTATCATCAGTGTATACATCTGTGAATTATTTATCATCAGTCCTTACATCAGTGTATTATTTATCATCAGTCCATACATCAGTATATTATTTATCATCAGTCCATACATCAGTGTATTATTTATCATCTGTCCTTACATCAGTGTATTATTTATCATCTGTCCATACATCAGTGTATTATTTATCATTAGTCCATACACCAGTGTATTATTTATCATCAGCCCATACAATCATTGTATTATTTATCATAAGTCCATACATCAGTGTGTTATTTATCATCAGTCCATACACCAGTGTATTATTTATCATCAGTCCAAACACCTGTGTATTATTTATCATCAGTCCATACATCAGTGTATTATTTATCATCAGTTCATACATCAGTGTATTATTTATCATCTGTCCTTACATCAGTGTATTATTTATCATCTGTCCATACATCAGTGTATTATTTATCATCAGTCCATACACTAGTGTATTATTTATCATCAGTCCATACATCACTGTATTATTTATCATCAGTCCATACATCACTGTATTATTTATCATCTGTCCTTACATCAGTGTATTATTTATCATCTGTCCATACACCTGTGTATTATTTATCATCAGTCCATACACCAGTGTATTAATTATCATCAGTCCATACATCAGTATATTATTTATCATCAGTCCATACATTAGTGTCTTATTTATCATCAGTCCATACATCAGTGTATTATTTATCATGAGTCCTAACATCAGTGTATTATTTATCATCAGTCCATACATCAGTGGATTATTTATCATTAGTCTTTACATCAGTGTATTATTTATCATCAGTCCATACATCAGTGTATTATTTATCATCAGTCCATACATAAGTGTATTATTTAACATATGTACTTACAGCAGTGTATTATTTATCATCAGTCCATACATAAGTGTATTATTTAACATAAGTACTTATATCAGTGTATTATTTATCATCAGTTCATACATCAGTGTATTATTTATCATCAGTCCATACACCAGTGTATTATTTATCATCAGTCCATACATCAGTGTATTATTTTTCATCAGTCTATACATCAGTGTATTATTCATCTTCTGTCCTTACATCAGTGTATTATTTATCATCAGTCCATACATCAGTGTATTATTTATCATCTGTCCTTACATCAGTGTATTATTTATCATCTGTCCATGCACCTGTGTATTATTTATCATCAGTCCATACACCAGTGTATTAATTATCATCAGTCCATACATCAGTATATTATTTATCATCAGTCCATACATCAGTGTATTATTTATCATCAGTCCTTACATCAGTGTATTATTTATCATCAGTCCTTACATCTGTGTATTATTTATCATCAGTCCTTACATCAGTGTATTATTCATCTTCTGTCCTTACATCAGTGTATTATTTATCATCAGTCCATACATCAGTGTATTATTTATCATCTGTCCTTACATCAGTGTATTATTTATCATCTGTCCATACACCAGTGTATTAATTATCATCAGTCCATACATCAGTATATTATTTATCATCAGTCCATACATCAGTGTATTATTTATCATCAGTCCTTACATCAGTGTATTATTTATCTTCAGTCCTTACATCTGTGTATTATTTATCATCAGTCCTTACATCAGTGTATTATTTATCATCAGTCCATACACCAGTGTATTATTTATCATCAGTCCATACATCAGTGTATTATTTATCATCAGTCCTTACATCAGTGTATTATTTATCATCTGTCCATGCACCTGTGTATTATTTATCATCAGTCCATACACCAGTGTATTAATTATCATCAGTCCATACATCAGTATATTATTTATCATCAGTCCATACATCAGTGTATTATTTATCATCAGTCCTTACATCAGTGTATTATTTATCATCAGTCCTTACATCTGTGTATTATTTATCATCTGTCCTTACATCAGTGTATTATTTATCATCAGTTCTTAGATAAATGTATTATGTATCATCAGTCCATACATCAGTGTATTATTTATCATCAGTCCATACATCAGTGTATTATTTATCATCAGTTCATACATCTGTGTATTATTTATCATCAGTCCTTACATCAGTGTATTATTTATCATCAGTCCTTACATCAGTGTATTATTTATCATCATTCCATACATCAGTGTATTATTTATCATCAGTCCATACATCAGTGTATTATTTATCATCAGTCTATACATCAGTGTATTATTTATCATCAGTCCTTACATCAATGTATTATTTATCATCAGTCCTTACATCAGTGTATTATTTATCATCAGTCCATACATCAGTGTATTATTTATCATCATTCCATACATCAGTGTATTATTTATCATCAGTCTATACATCAGTGTATTATTTATCATCAGTCCATACACCAGTGTATTATTTATCATCAGTCCATACATCAGTGTATTATTTATCATAAGTCCATACAGCAGTATATTATTTATCATCAGTCTATAAATCAGTGTATTATTTATCATCAGTCCGTACATCAGTGTATTATTTATCATCAGTCCTTACATCAGTGTATGATTTATCATCTGTCCTTACCTCAGTGTATTATTTATCATCAGTCCATACATCAGTGTATTATTTATCATCAGTCCATACATCAGTGTATTATTTATCATCAGTTCATACATCTGTGTATTATTTATCATCAGTCCTTACATCAGTGTATTATTTATCATCAGTCCTTACATCAATGTATTATTTATCATCAGTCCTTACATCAGTGTATTATTTATCATCAGTCCATACATCAGTGTATTATTTATCATCAGTCCATACATCAGTGTATTATTTATCATCAGTCTGTACATCAGTGTATTATTTATCATCAGTCCATACACTAGTGTATTATTTATCATCAGTCCATTCATCAGTGTATTATTTACCATAAGTCCATACAACAATGTATTATTTACCATCAGTCTATAAATCAGTGTATTATTTATCATCAGTCCATACATCAGTGTATTATTTATCATCAGTCCATACATCAGTGTATTATTTATCATCAGTGTATACATCAGTGAATTATTTATCATCAGTCCTTACATCAGTGTATTATTTATCATCAGTCCATACATCAGTATATTATTTATCATCAGTCCATACATCAGTGTATTATTTATCATCTGTCCTTACATCAGTGTATTATTTATCATCTGTCCATACATCAGTGTATTATTTATCATTAGTCCATACACCAGTGTATTATTTATCATCAGCCCATACAATCATTGTATTATTTATCATAAGTCCATACATCAGTGTGTTATTTATCATCAGTCCATACACCAGTGTATTATTTATCATCAGTCCAAACACCTGTGTATTATTTATCATCAGTCCATACATCAGTGTATTATTTATCATCAGTTCATACATCAGTGTATTATTTATCATCTGTCCTTACATCAGTGTATTATTTATCATCAGTCCATACACTAGTGTATTATTTATCATCAGTCCATACATCACTGTATTATTTATCATCTGTCCTTACATCAGTGTATTATTTATCATCTGTCCATACACCTGTGTATTATTTATCATCAGTCCATACACCAGTGTATTAATTATCATCAGTCCATACATCAGTATATTATTTATCATCAGTCCATACATTAGTGTCTTATTTATCATCAGTCCATACATCAGTGTATTATTTATCATGAGTCCTAACATCAGTGTATTATTTATCATTAGTCTTTACATCAGTGTATTATTTATCATCAGTCCATACATCAGTGTATTATTTATCATCAGTCCATACATAAGTGTATTATTTAACATAAGTACTTATATCAGTGTATTATTTATCATTAGTCTTTACATCAGTGTATTATTGATCATCAGTTCATACATCAGTGTATTATTTATCATCAGTCCATACACCAGTGTATTATTTATCATCAGTCCATACATCAGTGTATTATTTATCATCAGTCTATACATCAGTGTATTATTCATCTTCTGTCCTTACATCAGTGTATTATTTATCATCAGTCCATACATCAGTGTATTATTTATCATCTGTCCTTACATCAGTGTATTATTTATCATCTGTCCATGCACCTGTGTATTATTTATCATCAGTCCATACACCAGTGTATTAATTAACATCAGTCCATACATCAGTATATTATTTATCATCAGTCCATACATCAGTGTATTATTTATCATCAGTCCTTACATCAGTGTATTATTTATCATCAGTCCTTACATCTGTGTATTATTTATCATCAGTCCTTACATCAGTGTATTATTTATCATCAGTCCATACACCAGTGTATTATTTATCATCAGTCCATACATCAGTGTATTATTTATCATCACTCCTTACATCAGTGTATTATTTATCATCAGTTCTTAGATAAATGTATTATGTATCATCAGTCCATACATCAGTGTATTATTTATCATCAGTCCATACATCAGTGTATTATTTATCATCAGTTCATACATCTGTGTATTATTTATCATCAGTCCTTACATCAGTGTATTATTTATCATCAGTCCTTACATCAATGTATTATTTATCATCAGTCCTTACATCAGTGTATTATTTATCATCAGTCTATACATCAGTGTATTATTTATCATCAGTCCATACACCAGTGTATTATTTATCATCAGTCCATACATCAGTGTATTATTTATCATAAGTCCATACAGCAGTATATTATTTATCATCAGTCTATAAATCAGTGTATTATTTATCATCAGTCCATACATCAGTGTATTATTTATCATCAATTCATACATCAGTGTATGATTTATCATCTGTCCTTACCTCAGTGTATTATTTATCATCAGTCCATACATCACTGTATTATTTATCATCTGTCCTTACATCAGTGTATTATTTATCATCTGTCCATACACCAGTGTATTATTTATCATCAGTCCATACACCAGTGTATTAATTCTCATCAGTCCATACATCAGTATATTATTTATCATCAGTCCATACATCAGTGTATTATTTATCATCAGTCCTTACATCAGTGTATTATTTATCATGAGTCCTAACATCAGTGTATTATTTATCATCAGTCCATACATCAGTGTATTATTTATCATCAGTCCATACATAAGTGTATTATTTAACATATGTACTTACAGCAGTGTATTATTTATCATCAGTCCATACATAAGTGTATTATTTAACATAAGTACTTATATCAGTGTATTATTTATCATCAGTTCATACATCAGTGTATTATTTATCATCAGTCCATACACCAGTGTATTATTTATCATCAGTCCATACATCAGTGTATTATTTATCATCAGTCTATACATCAGTGTATTATTCATCTTCTGTCCTTACATCAGTGTATTATTTATCATCAGTCCATACATCAGTGTATTATTTATCATCTGTCCTTACATCAGTGTATTATTTATCATCTGTCCATGCACCTGTGTATTATTTATCATCAGTCCATACACCAGTGTATTAATTATCATCAGTCCATACATCAGTATATTATTTATCATCAGTCCATACATCAGTGTATTATTTATCATCAGTCCTTACATCAGTGTATTATTTATCATCAGTCCTTACATCTGTGTATTATTTATCATCAGTCCTTACATCAGTGTATTATTTATCATCAGTCCATACACCAGTGTATTATTTATCATCAGTCCATACATCAGTGTATTATTTATCATCACTCCTTACATCAGTGTATTATTTATCATCAGTTCTTAGATAAATGTATTATGTATCATCAGTCCATACATCAGTGTATTATTTATCATCAGTCCATACATCAGTGTATTATTTATCATCAGTTCATACATCTGTGTATTATTTATCATCAGTCCTTACATCAGTGTATTATTTATCATCAGTCCTTACATCAGTGTATTATTTATCATCAGTCCTTACATCAATGTATTATTTATCATCAGTCCTTACATCAGTGTATTATTTATCATCAGTCCATACATCAGTGTATTATTTATCATCATTCCATACATCAGTGTATTATTTATCATCAGTCTATACATCAGTGTATTATTTATCATCAGTCCATATACCAGTGTATTATTTATCATCAGTCCATACATCAGTGTATTATTTATCATAAGTCCATACAGCAGTATATTATTTATCATCAGTCTATAAATCAGTGTATTATTTATCATCAGTCCATACATCAGTGTATTATTTATCATCTGTCCTTACCTCAGTGTATTATTTATCATCAGTCCATACATCAGTGTATTATTTATCATCAGTCCATACATCAGTGTATTATTTATCATCAGTTCATACATCTGTGTATTATTTATCATCAGTCCTTACATCAGTGTATTATTTATCATCAGTCCTTACATCAATGTATTATTTATCATCAGTCCTTACATCAATGTATTATTTATCATCAGTCCATACATCAGTGTATTATTTATCATCAGTCCATACATCAGTGTATTATTTATCATCAGTCTGTACATCAGTGTATTATTTATCATCAGTCCATACACCAGTGTATTATTTATCATCAGTCCATACACTAGTGTATTATTTATCATCAGTCCATTCATCAGTGTATTATTTACCATAAGTCCATACAACAATGTATTATTTACCATCAGTCTATAAATCAGTGTATTATTTATCATCAGTCCATACATCAGTGTATTATTTATCATCAGTCCATACATCAGTGTATTATTTATCATCAGTGTATACATCAGTGAATTATTTATCATCAGTCCTTACATCAGTGTATTATTTATCATCAGTCCATACATCAGTATATTATTTATCATCAGTCCATACATCAGTGTATTATTTATCATCTGTCCTTACATCAGTGTATTATTTATCATCTGTCCATACATCAGTGTATTATTTATCATTAGTCCATACACCAGTGTATTATTTATCATCAGCCCATACAATCAGTGTATTATTTATCATAAGTCCATACATCAGTGTGTTATTTATCATCAGTCCATACACCAGTGTATTATTTATCATCAGTCCAAACACCTGTGTATTATTTATCATCAGTCCATACATCAGTGTATTATTTATCATCAGTTCATACATCAGTGTATTATTTATCATCTGTCCTTACATCAGTGTAATATTTATCATCAGTCCATACACTAGTGTATTATTTATCATCAGTCCATACATCACTGTATTATTTATCATCAGTCCATACATCACTGTATTATTTATCATCTGTCCTTACATCAGTGTATTATTTATCATCTGTCCATACACCTGTGTATTATTTATCATCAGTCCATACACCAGTGTATTAATTATCATCAGTCCATACATCAGTATATTATTTATCATCAGTCCATACATTAGTGTCTTATTTATCATCAGTCCATACATCAGTGTATTATTTATCATGAGTCCTAACATCAGTGTATTATTTATCATTAGTCTTTACATCAGTGTATTATTTATCATCAGTCCATACATCAGTGTATTATTTATCATCAGTCCATACATAAGTGTATTATTTAACATATGTACTTACAGCAGTGTATTATTTATCATCAGTCCATACATAAGTGTATTATTTAACATAAGTACTTATATCAGTGTATTATTTATCATCAGTTCATACATCAGTGTATTATTTATCATCAGTCCATACACCAGTGTATTATTTATCATCAGTCCATACATCAGTGTATTATTTATCATCAGTCTATACATCAGTGTATTATTCATCTTCTGTCCTTACATCAGTGTATTATTTATCATCAGTCCATACATCAGTGTATTATTTATCATCTGTCCTTACATCAGTGTATTATTTATCATCTGTCCATGCACCTGTGTATTATTTATCATCAGTCCATACACCAGTGTATTAATTATCATCAGTCCTTACATCTGTGTATTATTTATCATCAGTCTATACATCAGTGTATTATTTATTATCAGTCCATACACCAGTGTATTAATTATCATCAGTCCTTACATCTGTGTATTATTTATCATCAGTCTATACATCAGTGTATTATTTATCATCAGTCCATACACCAGTGTATTAATTATCATCAGTCCTTACATCTGTGTATTATTTATCATCAGTCCTTACATCAGTGTATTATTTATCATCAGTCCATACATCAGTGTATTATTTATCATCACTCCTTACATAAGTGTATTATTTATCATCAGTTCTTAGATAAATGTATTATGTATCATCAGTCCATACATCAGTGTATTATTTATCATCAGTCCTTACACCAGTGTATTATTTATCATCAGTCCATACATCAGTGTATTATTTATCATCACTCCTTACATCAGTGTATTATTTATAATCAGTTCTTAGATAAATGTATTATGTATCATCAGTCCATACATCAGTGTATTATTTATCATCAGTCCATACATCAGTGTATTATTTATCATCAGTTCATACATCTGTGTATTATTTATCATCAGTCCTTACATCAGTGTATTATTTATCATCAGTCCTTACATCAGTGTATTATTTATCATCAGTCCTTACATCAATGTATTATTTATCATCAGTCCTTACATCAGTGTATTATTTATCATCAGTCCATACATCAGTGTATTATTTATCATCATTCCATACATCAGTGTATTATTTATCATCAGTCTATACATCAGTGTATTATTTATCATCAGTCCATACACCAGTGTATTATTTATCATCAGTCCATACATCAGTGTATTATTTATCATAAGTCCATACAGCAGTATATTATTTATCATCAGTCTATAAATCAGTGTATTATTTATCATCAGTCCATACATCAGTGTATTATTTATCATCAATTCATACATCAGTGTATGATTTATCATCTGTCCTTACCTCAGTGTATTATTTATCATCAGTCCATACATCAGTGTATTATTTATCATCAGTCCATACATCACTGTATTATTTAACATCTGTCCTTACATCAGTGTATTATTTATCATCTGTCCATACACCAGTGTATTATTTATCATCAGTCCATACACCAGTGTATTAATTCTCATCAGTCCATACATCAGTATATTATTTATCATCAGTCCATACATCAGTGTATTATTTATCATCAGTCCTTACATCAGTGTATTATTTATCATGAGTCCTAACATCAGTGTATTATTTATCATTAGTCTTTACATCAGTGTATTATTTATCATCAGTCCATACATCAGTGTATTATTTATCATCAGTCCATACATAAGTGTATTATTTAACATATGTACTTACAGCAGTGTATTATTTATCATCAGTCCATACATAAGTGTATTATTTAACATAAGTACTTATATCAGTGTATTATTTATCATCAGTTCATACATCAGTGTATTATTTATCATCAGTCCATACACCAGTGTATTATTTATCATCAGTCCATACATCAGTGTATTATTTATCATCAGTCTATACATCAGTGTATTATTCATCTTCTGTCCTTACATCAGTGTATTATTTATCATCAGTCCATACATCAGTGTATTATTTGTCATCTGTCCTTACATCAGTGTATTATTTATCATCTGTCCATGCACTTGTGTATTATTTATCATTAGTCCATACACCAGTGTATTAATTATCATCAGTCCATACATCAGTATATTATTTATCATCAGTCCATACATCAGTGTATTATTTATCATCAGTCCTTACATCAGTGTATTATCTATCATCAGTCCTTACATCTGTGTATTATTTATCATCAGTCCTTACATCAGTGTATTATTTATCATCAGTCCATACACCAGTGTATTATTTATCATCAGTCCATACATCAGTGTATTATTTATCATCACTCCTTACATCAGTGTATTATTTATCATCAGTTCTTAGATAAATGTATTATGTATCATCAGTCCATACATCAGTGTATTATTTATCATCAGTCCATACATCAGTGTATTATTTATCATCAGTTCATACATCTGTGTATTATTTATCATCAGTCCTTACATCAGTGTATTATTTATCATCAGTCCTTACATCAATGTATTATTCATCATCAGTCCTTACATCAGTGTATTATTTATCATCAGTCCATACATCAGTGTATTATTTATCATCATTCCATACATCAGTGTATTATTTATCATCAGTCTATACATCAGTGTATTATTTATCATCAGTCCATACACCAGTGTATTATTTATCATCAGTCCATACATCAGTGTATTATTTATCATAAGTCCATACAGCAGTATATTATTTATCATCAGTCTATAAATCAGTGTATTATTTATCATCAGTCCATACATCAGTGTATTATTTATCATCAATTCATACATCAGTGTATGATTTATCATCTGTCCTTACCTCAGTGTATTATTTATCATCAGTCCATACATCAGTGTATTATTTATCATCAGTCCATACATCACTGTATTATTTATCATCTGTCCTTACATCAGTGTGTTATTTATCATCAGTCCATACACCAGTGTATTAATTCTCATCAGTCCATACATCAGTGTATTATTTATCATCAGTCCTTACATCAGTGTATTATTTATCATCAGTCCTTACATCTGTGTATTATTTCTCATCAGTCCATACATCAGTGTATTATTTATCATCAGTCCATACATCAGTGTATTATTTATCATCAGTCCTTACATCAGTGTATTATTTATCATCAGTTCTTAGATAAGTGTATTGTGTATCATCAGTCCATACATCAATGTATTATTTATCATCAGTCTATACATCAGTGTATTATTTATCATCTGTCGATACATCAGTGTATTATTTCTCATCAGTCCATACATCAGTGTATTATTTATCATCAGTCCATACATCAGTGTATTATTTATCATCAGTCCTTACATCAGTGTATTATTTATCATCAGTCCATACATCAGTGTATTATTTATCATCAGTTCATACATCTGTGTATTATTTATCATCAGTCCTTACATCAGTGTATTATTTATCATCAGTCCTTACATCAATGTATTATTTATCATCAGTCCTTACATCAGTGTATTATTTATCATCAGTCCATACATCAGTGTATGATTTATCATCAGTCCATACATCAGTGTATTATTTATCATCAATTCATACATCAGTGTATGATTTATCATCTGTCCTTACCTCAGTGTATTATTTATCATCAGTCCATACATCAGTGTATTATTTATCATCAGTCCATACATCACTGTATTATTTATCATCTGTCCTTACATCAGTGTATTATTTATCATCTGTCCATACACCAGTGTATTATTTATCATCAGTCCATACACCAGTGTATTAATTCTCATCAGTCCATACATCAGTATATTATTTATCATCAGTCCATACATCAGTGTATTATTTATCATCAGTCCTTACATCAGTGTATTATTTATCATGAGTCCTAACATCAGTGTATTATTTATCATCAGTCCATACATAAGTGTATTATTTAACATATGTACTTACAGCAGTGTATTATTTATCATCAGTCCATACATCAGTGTATTATTTATCATCAGTCCTTACATCAGTGTATTATTTATCATCAGTCCATACATAAGTGTATTATTTATTATCAGTCCATACATCAGTGTATTATTTATCATCAGTACATACATCAGTGTATTATTTATCATCAGTCCTTACATCAGTGTATTATTTATCATGAGTCCTAACATCAGTGTATTATTTATCATCAGTCCATACATAAGTGTATTATTTAACATATGTACTTACATCAGTGTATTATTTATCATCAGTCCATACATCAGTGTATTATTTATCATCAGTCCTTACATCAGTGTATTATTTATCATCAGTCCATACATAAGTGTATTATTTAACATATGTACTTACAGCAGTGTATTATTTATCATCAGTCCATACATAAGTGTATTATTTAACATAAGTACTTATATCAGTGTATTATTTATCATCAGTTCATACATCAGTGTATTATTTATCATCAGTCCATACACCAGTGTATTATTTATCATCAGTCCATACATCAGTGTATTATTTATCATCAGTCTATACATCAGTGTATTATTCATCTTCTGTCCTTACATCAGTGTATTATTTATCATCAGTCCATACATCAGTGTATTATTTATCATCTGTCCTTACATCAGTGTATTATTTATCATCTGTCCTTACATCAGTGTATTATTTATCATCTGTCCATGCACCTGTGTATTATTTATCATCAGTCCATACACCAGTGTATTAATTATCATCAGTCCATACATCAGTATATTATTTATCATCAGTCCATACATCAGTGTATTATTTATCATCAGTCCTTACATCAGTGTATTATCTATCATCAGTCCTTACATCTGTGTATTATTTATCATCAGTCCTTACATCAGTGTATTATTTATCATCAGTCCATACACCAGTGTATTATTTATCATCAGTCCATACATCAGTGTATTATTTATCATCACTCCTTACATCAGTGTATTATTTATCATCAGTTCTTAGATAAATGTATTATGTATCATCAGTCCATACATCAGTGTATTATTTATCATCAGTCCATACATCAGTGTATTATTTATCATCAGTTCATACATCTGTGTATTATTTATCATCAGTCCTTACATCAGTGTATTATTTATCATCAGTCCTTACATCAATGTATTATTTATCATCAGTCCTTACATCAGTGTATTATTTATCATCAGTCCATACATCAGTGTATTATTTATCATCATTCCATACATCAGTGTATTATTTATCATCAGTCTATACATCAGTGTATTATTTATCATCAGTCCATACACCAGTGTATTATTTATCATCAGTCCATACATCAGTGTATTATTTATCATAAGTCCATACAGCAGTATATTATTTATCATCAGTCTATAAATCAGTGTATTATTTATCATCAGTCCATACATCAGTGTATTATTTATCATCAATTCATACATCAGTGTATGATTTATCATCTGTCCTTACCTCAGTGTATTATTTATCATCAGTCCATACATCAGTGTAATATTTATCATCAGTCCATACATCACTGTATTATTTATCATCTGTCCTTACATCAGTGTATTATTTATCATCAGTCCATACACCAGTGTATTAATTCTCATCAGTCCATACATCAGTATATTATTTATCATCAGTCCATACATCAGTGTATTATTTATCATCAGTCCTTACATCAGTGTATTATTTATCATCAGTCCTTACATCTGTGTATTATTTCTCATCAGTCCATACATCAGTGTATTATTTATCATCAGTCCATACATCAGTGTATTATTTATCATCAGTCCTTACATCAGTGTATTATTTATCATCAGTCCATACATCAGTGTATTATTTATCATCAGTTCATACATCTGTGTATTATTTATCATCAGTCCTTACATCAGTGTATTATTTATCATCAGTCCTTACATCAATGTATTATTTATCATCAGTCCTTACATCAGTGTATTATTTATCATCAGTCCATACATCAGTGTATTATTTATCATCAGTCCATACATCAGTGTATTATTTATCATCAGTCTGTACATCAGTGTATTATTTATCATCAGTCCATACATCAGTGTATTATTTATCATCAGTCCATACATCAGTGTATTATTTATCATCAGTTCATACATCTGTGTATTATTTATCATCAGTACATACATCAGTGTATTATTTATCATCAGTTCTTAGATAAGTGTATTGTGTATCATCAGTCCATACATCAGTGTATTATTTATCATCTGTCGATACATCAGTGTATTATTTCTCATCAGTCCATACATCAGTGTATTATTTATCATCAGTCCATACATCAGTGTATTATTTATCATCAGTCCTTACATCAGTGTATTATTTATCATCAGTCCATACATCAGTGTATTATTTATCATCAGTTCATACATCTGTGTATTATTTATCATCAGTCCTTACATCAGTGTATTATTTATCATCAGTCCTTACATCAATGTATTATTTATCATCAGTCCTTACATCAGTGTATTATTTATCATCAGTCCATACATCAGTGTATTATTTATCATCAGTCCATACATCAGTGTATTATTTATCATCAGTCTGTACATCAGTGTATTATTTATCATCAGTCCATACATCAGTGTATTATTTATCATCAGTCCATACACCAGTGTATTATTTATCATCAGTCCATTCATCAGTGTATTATTTACCATAAGTCCATACAACAATGTATTATTTATCATCAGTCTATAAATCAGTGTATTATTTATCATCAGTCCATACATCAGTGTATTATTTATCATCTGTCCTTACATCAGTGTATTATTTATCATCAGTCCATACATCAGTATATTATTTATCATCACTCCATACATCAGTGTATTATTTATCATCTGTCCTTACATCAGTGTATTATTTATCATCTGTCCATACATCAGTGTATTATTTATCATTAGTCCATACACCAGTGTATTATTTATCATCAGTCCATACAACCAGTGTATTATTTATCATAAGTCCATACATCAGTGTGTTATTTATCATCAGTCCATACACCAGTGTATTATTTATCATCAGTCCAAACACCTGTGTATTATTTATCATCAGTCCATACATCAGTGTATTATTTATCATCAGTTCATACATCAGTGTATTATTTATCATCTGTCCTTACATCAGTGTATTATTTATCATCTGTCCATACATCACTGTATTATTTATCATCTGTCCTTACATCAGTGTATTATTTATCATCTGTCCATACACCTGTGTATTATTTATCATCAGTCCATACACCAGTGTATTAATTATCATCAGTCCATACATCAGTATATTATTTATCATCAGTCCATACATCAGTGTCTTATTTATCATCAGTCCATACATCAGTGTATTATTTATCATCAGTCCTAACATCAGTGTATTATTTATCATTAGTCTTTACATCAGTGTATTATTTATCATCAGTCCATACATCAGTGTATTATTTATCATCAGTCCATACATCAGTGTATTATTTATCATCAGTCCATACATAAGTGTATTATTTAACATATGTACTTACATCAGTGTATTATTTATCATCAGTCCATACATAAGTGTATTATTTAACATATGTACTTACATCAGTGTATTATTTATCATCAGTCCATACATCAGTATATTATTTATCATCAGTCCATACATCAGTGTATTATTTATCATCAGTCCTTACATCAGTGTATTATTTCTCATCAGTCCTTACATCTGTGTATTATTTCTCATCAATCCATACATCAGTGTATTATTTATCATCATTCCATACATCAGTGTATTATTTATCATCAGTCCTTACATCAGTGTATTATTTATCATCAGTTCTTAGATAAGTGTATTGTGTATCATCAGTCCATACATCAGTGTATTATTTATCATCTGTCCTTACATCAGTGTATTATTTATCATCTGTCCATACATCAGTGTATTATTTATCATTAGTCCATACACCAGTGTATTATTTATCATCAGTCCATACAACCAGTGTATTATTTATCATAAGTCCATACATCAGTGTGTTATTTATCATCAGTCCATACACCAGTGTATTATTTATCATCAGTCCAAACACCTGTGTATTATTTATCATCAGTCCATACATCAGTGTATTATTTATCATCTGTCCTTACATCAGTGTATTATTTATCATCTGTCCATACATCAGTGTATTATTTATCATCAGTCCATACATCAGTGTATTATTTATCATCTGTCCATACATCACTGTATTATTTATCATCTGTCCTTACATCAGTGTATTATTTATCATCTGTCCATACATCAGTGTATTATTTATCATCAGTCCATACACCAGTGTATTAATTATCATCAGTCCATACATCAGTATATTATTTATCATCAGTCCATACATCAGTGTCTTATTTATCATCAGTCCATACATCAGTGTATTATTTATCATCAGTCCTAACATCAGTGTATTATTTATCATTAGTCTTTACATCAGTGTATTATTTATCATCAGTCCATACATCAGTGTATTATTTATCATCAGTCCATACATAAGTGTATTATTTAACATATGTACTTACATCAGTGTATTATTTATCATCAGTCCATACATAAGTGTATTATTTAACATATGTACTTACATCAGTGTATTATTTATCATCAGTCCATACATCAGTGTATTATTTATCATCAGTCCATACATCAGTGTATTATTTATCATCAGTCCATACATCAGTGTATTATTCATCTTCTGTCCTTACATCAGTGTATTATTTATCATCAGTCCATACATCACTGTATTATTTATCATCTGTCCTTACATCAGTGTATTATTTATCATCTGTCCATACACCTGTGTATTATTTATCATCAGTCCATACACCAGTGTATTAATTATCATCAGTCCATACATCAGTATATTATTTATCATCAGTCCATACATCAGTGTATTATTTATCATCAGTCCTTACATCAATGTATTATTTATCATCAGTCCTTACATCTGTGTATTATTTCTCATCAGTCCATACATCAGTGTATTATTTATCATCAGTCCATACATCAGTGTGTTATTTATCATCAGTCCTTACATCAGTGTATTATTTATCATCAGTTCTTAGATAAGTGTATTGTGTATCATCAGTCCATACATCAGTGTATTATTTATCATCAGTCCGTACATCAGTGTATTATTTATCATCAGTTCATACATCTGTGTATTATTTATCATCAGTCCTTACATCAGTGTGTTATTTATCATCAGTCCATACATCAGTGTATTACTTATCATCAGTCCATACATCAGTGTATTATTTATCATCAGTCCTTACATCAATGTATTATTTATCATCAGTCCTTACATCAGTGTATTATTTATCATCAGTCCATACATCAGTGTATTATTTATCATCAGTCCATACATCAGTGTATTATTTATCATCAGTCCATACATCAGTGTATTATTTATCATCTGTCCTTACATCAGTGTATTATTTATCATCTGTCCATGCACCTGTGTATTATTTATCATCAGTCCATACACCAGTGTATTAATTATCATCAGTCCATACATCAGTAGATTATTTATCATCAGTCCATACATCAGTGTATTATTTATCATCAGTCCTTACATCAGTGTATTATCTATCATCAGTCCTTACATCTGTGTATTATTTATCATCAGTCCTTACATCAGTGTATTATTTATCATCAGTCCATACACCAGTGTATTATTTATCATCAGTCCATACATCAGTGTATTATTTATCATCACTCCTTACATCAGTGTATTATTTATCATCAGTTCTTAGATAAATGTATTATGTATCATCAGTCCATACATCAGTGTATTATTTATCATCAGTCCATACATCAGTGTATTATTTATCATCAGTTCATACATCTGTGTATTATTTATCATCAGTCCTTACATCAGTGTATTAATTATCATCAGTCCTTACATCAATGTATTATTTATCATCAGTCCTTACATCAGTGTATTATTTATCATCAGTCCATACATCAGTGTATTATTTATCATCATTCCATACATCAGTGTATTATTTATCATCAGTCTATACATCAGTGTATTATTTATCATCAGTCCATACACCAGTGTATTATTTATCATCAGTCCATACATCAGTGTATTATTTATCATCAGTCCTTACATCAGTGTATTATTTATCATCAGTCTATAAATCAGTGTATTATTTATCATCAGTCCATACATCAGTGTATTATTTATCATAAGTCCATACAGCAGTATATTATTTATCATCAGTCTATAAATCAGTGTATTATTTATCATCAGTCCATACATCAGTGTATTATTTATCATCAATTCATACATCAGTGTATGATTTATCATCTGTCCTTACCTCAGTGTATTATTTATCATCAGTCCATACATCAGTGTATTATTTATCATCAGTCCATACATCACTGTATTATTTATCATCTGTCCTTACATCATTGTATTATTTATCATCTGTCCATACACCAGTGTATTATTTATCATCAGTCCATACACCAGTGTATTAATTCTCATCAGTCCATACATCAGTATATTATTTATCATCAGTCCATACATCAGTGTATTATTTATCATCAGTCCTTACATCAGTGTATTATTTATCATCAGTCCTTACATCTGTGTATTATTTCTCATCAGTCCATACATCAGTGTGTTATTTATCATCAGTCCATACATCAGTGTATTATTTATCATCAGTCCTTACATCAGTGTATTATTTATCATCAGTTCTTAGATAAGTGTATTGTGTATCATCAGTCCATACATCAGTGTATTATTTATCATCTGTCGATACATCAGTGTATTATTTCTCATCAGTCCATACATCAGTGTATTATTTATCATCAGTCCATACATCAGTGTATTATTTATCATCAGTCCTTACATCAGTGTATTATTTATCATCAGTCCATACATCAGTGTATTATTTATCATCAGTTCATACATCTGTGTATTATTTATCATCAGTCCTTACATCAGTGTATTATTTATCATCAGTCCTTACATCAATGTATTATTTATCATCAGTCCTTACATCAGTGTATTATTTATCATCAGTCCATACATCAGTGTATTATTTATCATCAGTCCATACATCAGTGTATTATTTATCATCAGTCTGTACATCAGTGTATTATTTATCATCAGTCCATACATCAGTGTATTATTTATCATCAGTCCATACACCAGTGTATTATTTATCATCAGTCCATTCATCAGTGTATTATTTACCATAAGTCCATACAACAATGTATTATTCATCATCAGTCTATAAATCAGTGTATTATTTATCATCAGTCCATACATCAGTGTATGATTTATCATATGTCCTTACCTCAGTGTATTATTTATCATCAGTCCATACATCAGTGTATTATTTATCATCTGTCCTTACATCAGTGTATTATTTATCATCAGTCCATACATCAGTATATTATTTATCATCACTCCATACATCAGTGTATTATTTATCATCTGTCCTTACATCAGTGTATTATTTATCATCTGTCCATACATCAGTGTATTATTTATCATCAGTCCATACATCAGTGTATTATTTATCATCAGTCCATACAACCAGTGTATTATTTATCATAAGTCCATACATCAGTGTGTTATTTATCATCAGTCCATACACCAGTGTATTATTTATCATCAGTCCAAACACCTGTGTATTATTTATCATCAGTCCATACATCAGTGTATTATTTATCATCAGTTCATACATCAGTGTATTATTTATCATCTGTCCTTACATCAGTGTATTATTTATCATCTGTCCATACATCACTGTATTATTTATCATCTGTCCTTACATCAGTGTATTATTTATCATCTGTCCATACACCTGTGTATTATTTATCATCAGTCCATACACCAGTGTATTAATTATCATCAGTCCATACATCAGTATATTATTTATCATCAGTCCATACATCAGTGTCTTATTTATCATCAGTCCATACATCAGTGTATTATTTATCATCAGTCCTAACATCAGTGTATTATTTATCATTAGTCCTTACATCAGTGTATTATTTATCATCAGTCCATACATCAGTGTATTATTTATCATCAGTCCATACATCAGTGTATTATTTATCATCAGTCCATACATCAGTGTATTATTTATCATCAGTCCATACATAAGTGTATTATTTAACATATGTACTTACATCAGTGTATTATTTATCATCAGTCCATACATAAGTGTATTATTTAACATATGTACTTACATCAGTGTATTATTTATCATCAGTCCATACATCAGTATATTATTTATCATCAGTCCATACATCAGTGTATTATTTATCATCAGTCCTTACATCAGTGTATTATTTCTCATCAGTCCTTACATCTGTGTATTATTTCTCATCAATCCATACATCAGTGTATTATTTATCATCAGTCCATACATCAGTGTATTATTTATCATCAGTCCTTACATCAGTGTATTATTTATCATCAGTTCTTAGATAAGTGTATTGTGTATCATCAGTCCATACATCAGTGTATTATTTATCATCTGTCCTTACATCAGTGTATTATTTATCATTAGTCCATACACCAGTGTATTATTTATCATCAGTCCATACAACCAGTGTATTATTTATCATAAGTCCATACATCAGTGTATTATTTATCATCAGTCCAAACACCTGTGTATTATTTATCATCAGTCCATACATCAGTGTATTATTTATCATCTGTCCTTACATCAGTGTATTATTTATCATCTGTCCATACATCAGTGTATTATTTATCATCTGTCCTTAGATCAGTGTATTATTTATCATCTGTCCATACATCACTGTATTATTTATCATCTGTCCTTACATCAGTGTATTATTTATCATCTGTCCATACACCTGTGTATTATTTATCATCAGTCCATACACCAGTGTATTAATTATCATCAGTCCATACATCAGTATATTATTTATCATCAGTCCATACATCAGTGTCTTATTTATCATCAGTCCATACATCAGTGTATTATTTATCATCAGTCCTAACATCAGTGTATTATTTATCATTAGTCTTTATATCAGTGTATTATTTATCATCTGTCCATACACCTGTGTATTATTTATCATCAGTCCATACACCAGTGTATTATTTATCATCAGTCCAAACACCTGTGTATTATTTATCATCAGTCCATACATCAGTGTATTATTTATCATCTGTCCTTACATCAGTGTATTATTTATCATCTGTCCATACATCAGTGTATTATTTATCATCTGTCCTTACATCAGTGTATTATTTATCATCTGTCCATACATCACTGTATTATTTATCATCTGTCCTTACATCAGTGTATTATTTATCATCTGTCCATACACCTGTGTATTATTTATCATCAGTCCATACACCAGTGTATTAATTATCATCAGTCCATACATCAGTATATTATTTATCATCAGTCCATACATCAGTGTCTTATTTATCATCAGTCCATACATCAGTGTATTATTTATCATCAGTCCTAACATCAGTGTATTATTTATCATTAGTCTTTACATCAGTGTATTATTTATCATCAGTCCATACATCAGTGTATTATTTATCATCAGTCCATACATAAGTGTATTATTTAACATATGTACTTACATCAGTGTATTATTTATCATCAGTCCATACATAAGTGTATTATTTAACATATGTACTTACATCAGTGTATTATTTATCATCAGTCCATACATCAGTGTATTATTTATCATCAGTCCATACACCAGTGTATTATTTATCATCAGTCCATACATCAGTGTATTATTTATCATCAGTCCATACATCAGTGTATTATTCATCTTCTGTCCTTACATCAGTGTATTATTTATCATCAGTCCATACATCACTGTATTATTTATCATCTGTCCTTACATCAGTGTATTATTTATCATCTGTCCATACACCTGTGTATTATTTATCATCAGTCCATACACCAGTGTATTAATTATCATCAGTCCATACATCAGTATATTATTTATCATCAGTCCATACATCAGTGTATTATTTACCATCAGTCCTTACATCAGTGTATTATTTAACATCAGTCCTTACATCTGTGTATTATTTCTCATCAGTCCATACATCAGTGTATTATTTATCATCAGTCCATACATCAGTGTGTTATTTATCATCAGTCCTTACATCAGTGTATTATTTATCATCAGTTCTTAGATAAGTGTATTGTGTATCATCAGTCCATACATCAGTGTATTATTTATCATCAGTCCATACATCAGTGTATTATTTATCATCAGTTCATACATCTGTGTATTATTTATCATCAGTCCTTACATCAGTGTATTATTTATCATCAGTCCTTACATCAATGTATTATTTATCATCAGTCCTTACATCAGTGTATTATTTCTCATCAGTCCATACATCAGTGTATTATTTATCATCAGTCCATACATCAGTGTATTATTTATCATCAGTCCATACATCAGTGTATTATTTATCATCTGTCCTTACATCAGTGTATTATTTATCATCTGTCCATGCACCTGTGTATTATTTATCATCAGTCCATACACCAGTGTATTAATTATCATCAGTCCATACATCAGTATATTATTTATCATCAGTCCATACATCAGTGTATTATTTATCATCAGTCCTTACATCAGTGTATTATCTATCATCAGTCCTTACATCTGTGTATTATTTATCATCAGTCCTTACATCAGTGTATTATTTATCATCAGTCCATACACCAGTGTATTATTTATCATCAGTCCATACATCAGTGTATTATTTATCATCACTCCTTACATCAGTGTATTATTTATCATCAGTTCTTAGATAAATGTATTATGTATCATCAGTCCATACATCAGTGTATTATTTATCATCAGTCCATACATCAGTGTATTATTTATCATCAGTTCATACATCTGTGTATTATTTATCATCAGTCCTTACATCAGTGTATTATTTATCATCAGTCCTTACATCAATGTATTATTTATCATCAGTCCTTACATCAGTGTATTATTTATCATCAGTCCATACATCAGTGTATTATTTATCATCATTCCATACATCAGTGTATTATTTATCATCAGTCTATACATCAGTGTATTATTTATCATCAGTCCATACACCAGTGTATTATTTATCATCAGTCCATACATCAGTGTATTATTTATCATAAGTCCATACAGCAGTATATTATTTATCATCAGTCTATAAATCAGTGTATTATTTATCATCAGTCCATACATCAGTGTATTATTTATCATCAATTCATACATCAGTGTATGATTTATCATCTGTCCTTACCTCAGTGTATTATTTATCATCAGTCCATACATCAGTGTATTATTTATCATCAGTCCATACATCACTGTATTATTTATCATCTGTCCATACACCAGTGTATTATTTATCATCAGTCCATACACCAGTGTATTAATTCTCATCAGTCCATACATCAGTATATTATTTATCATCAGTCCATACATCAGTGTATTATTTATCATCAGTCCTTACATCAGTGTATTATTTATCATCAGTCCTTACATCTGTGTATTATTTCTCATCAGTCCATACATCAGTGTATTATTTATCATCAGTCCATACATCAGTGTATTATTTATCATCAGTCCTTACATCAGTGTATTATTTATCATCAGTCCATACATCAGTGTATTATTTATCATCTGTCGATACATCAGTGTATTATTTCTCATCAGTCCATACATCAGTGTATTATTTATCATCAGTCCATACATCAGTGTATTATTTATCATCAGTCCTTACATCAGTGTATTATTTATCATCAGTCCATACATCAGTGTATTATTTATCATCAGTTCATACATCTGTGTATTATTTATCATCAGTCCTTACATCAGTGTATTATTTATCATCAGTCCTTACATCAATGTATTATTTATCATCAGTCCTTACATCAGTGTATTATTTATCATCAGTCCATACATCAGTGTATTATTTATCATCAGTCCATACATCAGTGTATTATTTATCATCAGTCTGTACATCAGTGTATTATTTATCATCAGTCCATACATCAGTGTATTATTTATCATCAGTCCATACACCAGTGTATTATTTATCATCAGTCCATTCATCAGTGTATTATTTATCATCAGTCTATAAATCAGTGTATTATTTATCATCAGTCCATACATCAGTGTATGATTTATCATATGTCCTTACATCAGTGTATTATTTATCATCAGTCCATACATCAGTATATTATTTATCATCACTCCATACATCAGTGTATTATTTATCATCTGTCCTTACATCAGTGTATTATTTATCATCTGTCCATACATCAGTGTATTATTTATCATCTGTCCTTACATCAGTGTATTATTTATCATCAGTCCATACATCAGTATATTATTTATCATCACTCCATACATCAGTGTATTATTTATCATCTGTCCTTACATCAGTGTATTATTTATCATCTGTCCATACATCAGTGTATTATTTATCATTAGTCCATACACCAGTGTATTATTTATCATCAGTCCATACAACCAGTGTATTATTTATCATCAGTCCAAACACCTGTGTATTATTTATCATCAGTCCATACATCAGTGTATTATTTATCATCAATTCATACATCAGTGTATGATTTATCATCTGTCCTTACCTCAGTGTATTATTTATCATCAGTCCATACATCAGTGTATTATTTATCATCAGTCCATACATCACTGTATTATTTATCATCTGTCCATACACCAGTGTATTATTTATCATCAGTCCATACACCAGTGTATTAATTCTCATCAGTCCATACATCAGTATATTATTTATCATCAGTCCATACATCAGTGTATTATTTATCATCAGTCCTTACATCAGTGTATTATTTATCATCAGTCCTTACATCTGTGTATTATTTCTCATCAGTCCATACATCAGTGTATTATTTATCATCAGTCCATACATCAGTGTATTATTTATCATCAGTCCTTACATCAGTGTATTATTTATCATCAGTTCTTAGATAAGTGTATTGTGTATCATCAGTCCATACATCAGTGTATTATTTATCATCTGTCGATACATCAGTGTATTATTTCTCATCAGTCCATACATCAGTGTATTATTTATCATCAGTCCATACATCAGTGTATTATTTATCATCAGTCCTTACATCAGTGTATTATTTATCATCAGTCCATACATCAGTGTATTATTTATCATCAGTTCATACATCTGTGTATTATTTATCATCAGTCCTTACATCACTGTATTATTTATCATCAGTCCTTACATCAATGTATTATTTATCATCAGTCCTTACATCAGTGTATTATTTATCATCAGTCCATACATCAGTGTATTATTTATCATCAGTCCATACATCAGTGTATTATTTATCATCAGTCTGTACATCAGTGTATTATTTATCATCAGTCCATACATCAGTGTATTATTTATCATCAGTCCATACACCAGTGAATTATTTATCATCAGTCCATTCATCAGTGTATTATTTATCATCAGTCTATAAATCAGTGTATTATTTATCATCAGTCCATACATCAGTGTATGATTTATCATATGTCCTTACATCAGTGTATTATTTATCATCAGTCCATACATCAGTATATTATTTATCATCACTCCATACATCAGTGTATTATTTATCATCTGTCCTTACATCAGTGTATTATTTATCATCTGTCCATACATCAGTGTATTATTTATCATCTGTCCATACACCAGTGTATTATTTATCATCAGTCCATACAACCAGTGTATTATTTATCATAAGTCCATACATCAGTGTGTTATTTATCATCAGTCCATACACCAGTGTATTATTTATCATCAGTCCAAACACCTGTGTATTATTTATCATCAGTCCATACATCAGTGTATTATTTATCATCAGTCCATACATCAGTATATTATTTATCATCAGTCCATACATCAGTGTATTATTTATCATCAGTTCATACATCAGTGTATTATTTATCATAAGTCCATACATCAGTGTATTATTTATCATCAGTTCATACATCAGTGTATTATTTATCATCTGTCCTTACATCAGTGTATTATTTATCATCTGTCCATACATCACTGTATTATTTATCATCTGTCCTTACATCAGTGTATTATTTATCATCTGTCCATACACCTGTGTATTATTTATCATCAGTCCATACACCAGTGTATTAATTATCATCAGTCCATACATCAGTATATTATTTATCATCAGTCCATACATCAGTGTCTTATTTATCATCAGTCCATACATCAGTGTATTATTTATCATCAGTCCTAACATCAGTGTATTATTTATCATTAGTCTTTACATCAGTGTATTATTTATCATCAGTCCATACATCAGTGTATTATTTATCATCAGTCCATACATAAGTGTATTATTTAACATATGTACTTACATCAGTGTATTATTTATCATCAGTCCATACATAAGTGTATTATTTAACATATGTACTTACATCAGTGTATTATTTATCATCAGTCCATACATCAGTATATTATTTATCATCAGTCCATACATCAGTGTATTATTTCTCATCAGTCCTTACATCAGTGTATTATTTCTCATCAGTCCTTACATCTGTGTATTATTTCTCATCAATCCATACATCAGTGTATTATTTATCATCAGTCCTTACATCAGTGTATTATTTATCATCAGTTCTTAGATAAGTGTATTGTGTATCATCAGTCCATACATCAGTGTATTATTTATCATCTGTCCATACATCAGTGTATTATTTATCATCAGTCCATACATCAGTGTATTATTTATCATCTGTCCTTACATCAGTATATTATTTATCATTAGTCCATACACCAGTGTATTATTTATCATCAGTCCATACAACCAGTGTATTATTTATCATAAGTCCATACATCAGTGTGTTATTTATCATCAGTCCATACACCAGTGTATTATTTATCATCAGTCCAAACACCTGTGTATTATTTATCATCAGTCCATACATCAGTGTATTATTTATCATCAGTTCATACATCAGTGTATTATTTATCATCTGTCCTTACATCAGTGTATTATTTATCATCTGTCCATACATCACTGTATTATTTATCATCTGTCCTTACATCAGTGTATTATTTATCATCTGTCCATACACCTGTGTATTATTTATCATCAGTCCATACACCAGTGTATTAATTATCATCAGTCCATACATCAGTATATTATTTATCATCAGTCCATACATCAGTGTCTTATTTATCATCAGTCCATACATCAGTGTATTATTTATCATCAGTCCTAACATCAGTGTATTATTTATCATCAGTCCATATATCAGTGTATTATTTATCATCAGTCCTTACATCAGTGTATTATTTATCATCAGTCCATACATCAGTGTATTATTTATCATTAGTCTTTACATCAGTGTATTATTTATCATCAGTCCATACATCAGTGTATTATTTATCATCAGTCCATACATAAGTGTATTATTTAACATATGTACTTACATCAGTGTATTATTTATCATCAGTCCATACATAAGTGTATTATTTAACATATGTACTTACATCAGTGTATTATTTATCATCAGTCCATACATCAGTGTATTATTTATCATCAGTCCATACACCAGTGTATTATTTATCATCAGTCCATACATCAGTGTATTATTTATCATCAGTCCATACATCAGTGTATTATTCATCTTCTGTCCTTACATCAGTGTATTATTTATCATCAGTCCATACATCACTGTATTATTTATCATCTGTCCTTACATCAGTGTATTATTTATCATCTGTCCATACACCTGTGTATTATTTATCATCAGTCCATACACCAGTGTATTAATTATCATCAGTCCATACATCAGTATATTATTTATCATCAGTCCATACATCAGTGTATTATTTATCATCAGTCCTTACATCAGTGTATTATTTATCATCAGTCCTTACATCTGTGTATTATTTCTCATCAGTCCATACATCAGTGTATTATTTATCATCAGTCCATACATCAGTGTGTTATTTATCATCAGTCCTTACATCAGTGTATTATTTATCATCAGTTCTTAGATAAGTGTATTGTGTATCATCAGTCCATACATCAGTGTATTATTTATCATCAGTCCATACATCAGTGTATTATTTATCATCAGTTCATACATCTGTGTATTATTTATCATCAGTCCTTACATCAGTGTATTATTTATCATCAGTCCTTACATCAATGTATTATTTATCATCAGTCCTTACATCAGTGTATTATTTATCATCAGTCCATACATCAGTGTATTATTTATCATCAGTCCATACATCAGTGTATTATTTATCATCAGTCTGTACATCAGTGTATTATTTATCATCAGTCCATACATCAGTGTATTATTTATCATCAGTCCATACACTAGTGTATTATTTATCATCAGTCCATTCATCAGTGTATTATTTACCATAAGTCCATACAACAATGTATTATTTACCATCAGTCTATAAATCAGTGTATTATTTATCATCAGTCCATACATCAGTGTATTATTTATCATCAGTCCATACATCAGTTTATTATTTACCATCAGTGTATACATCAGTGTATTATTTATCATCAGTCCTTACATCAGTGTATTATTTATCATCAGTCCATACATCAGTATATTATTTATCATCAGTCCATACATCAGTGTATTATGTATCATCTGTCCTTACATCAGTGTATTATTTATCATCTGTCCATACATCAGTGTATTATTTATCATTAGTCCATACACCAGTGTATTATTTATCATCAGTCCATACAATCAGTGTATTATTTATCATAAGTCCATACATCAGTGTGTTATTTATCATCAGTCCATACACCAGTGTATTATTTATCATCAGTCCAAACACCTGTGTATTATTTATCATCAGTCCATACATCAGTGTATTATTTATCATCAGTTCATACATCAGTGTATTATTTATCATCTGTCCTTACATCAGTGTATTATTTATCATCTGTCCATACATCAGTGTATTATTTATCATCAGTCCATACACTAGTGTATTATTTATCATCAGTCCATACATCACTGTATTATTTATCATCAGTCCATACATCACTGTATTATTTATCATCTGTCCTTACATCAGTGTATTATTTATCATCTGTCCATACACCTGTGTATTATTTATCATCAGTCCATACACCAGTGTATTAATTATCATCAGTCCATACATCAGTATATTATTTATCATCAGTCCATACATTAGTGTCTTATTTATCATCAGTCCATACATCAGTGTATTATTTATCATCAGTCCTAACATCAGTGTATTATTTATCATTAGTCTTTACATCAGTGTATTATTTATCATCAGTCCATACATCAGTGTATTATTTATCATCAGTCCATACATAAGTGTATTATTTAACATATGTACTTACAGCAGTGTATTATTTATCATCAGTCCATACATAAGTGTATTATTTAACATATGTACTTATATCAGTGTATTATTTATCATCAGTTCATACATCAGTGTATTATTTATCATCAGTCCATACACCAGTGTATTATTTATCATCAGTCCATACATCAGTGTATTATTTATCATCAGTCTATACATCAGTGTATTATTCATCTTCTGTCCTTACATCAGTGTATTATTTATCATCAGTCCATACATCACTGTATTATTTATCATCTGTCCTTACATCAGTGTATTATTTATCATCTGTCCATACACCTGTGTATTATTTATCATCAGTCCATACACCAGTGTATTAATTATCATCAGTCCATACATCAGTATATCATTTATCATCAGTCCATACATCAGTGTATTATTTATCATCAGTCCTTACATCAGTGTATTATTTATCATCAGTCCTTACATCTGTGTATTATTTATCATCAGTCCTTACACCAGTGTATTATTTATCATCAGTCCATACATCAGTGTATTATTTATCATCACTCCTTACATCAGGGTATTATTTATCATCAGTTCTTAGATAAATGTATTATGTATCATCAGTCCATACATCAGTGTATTATTTATCATCAGTCCTTACATCAGTGTATTATTTATCATCAGTCCTTACATCAATGTATTATTTATCATCAGTCCTTACATCAGTGTATTATTTATCATCAGTCCATACATCAGTGTATTATTTATCATCATTCCATACATCAGTGTATTATTTATCATCAGTCTATACATCAGTGTATTATTTATCATCAGTCCATACACCAGTGTATTATTTATCATCAGTCCATACACCAGTGTATTATTTATCATCATTCCATACATCAGTGTATTATTTATCATCAGTCTATACATCTGTGTATTATTTATCATCAGTCCTTACATCATTGTATTATTTATCATCAGTCCTTACATCAGTGTATTATTTATCATCAGTCCTTACATCAATGTATTATTTATCATCAGTCCTTACATCAGTGTATTATTTATCATCAGTCCATACATCAGTGTATTATTTATCATCATTCCATACATCAGTGTATTATTTATCATCAGTCTATACATCAGTGTATTATTTATCATCAGTCCATACACCAGTGTATTATTTATCATCAGTCCATACATCAGTGTATTATTTATCATAAGTCCATACAGCAGTATATTATTTATCATCAGTCTATAAATCAGTGTATTATTTATCATCAGTCCATACATCAGTGTATTATTTATCATCAATTCATACATCAGTGTATTATTTATCATCTGTCCTTACATCAGTGTATTATTTATCATCAGTCCATACATCAGTGTATTATTTATTATCAGTCCTTACATCAGTGTATTATTTATCATCAGTCCATACATCAGTGTATTATTTATCATCAGTCCTTACATCAGTGTATTATTTATCATCAGTCCATACATCAGTGTATTATTTATCATCAGTCCATACATCAGGGTAGCATTTATCATCAGTCCATACATCAGTGTATTATTTATTATCAGTCTATATATCAGTGTATTATTTATGATCAGTCCTTACATCAGTGTATTATTTATCATCTTTCCATACATCAGTGTATTATTTATCATCAGTCCATACATCAGTGTATTATTTATCATCAGTCCATACATCAGTGTATTATTTATCATCTGTCGTTACCTCAGTGTATTATTTATCATCTGGCCATATATCAGTGTATTATTTATCATCAGTCCATACATCAGTGTATTATTTATCATCTATCCTTACCTCACTGTATTATTTATCATCTGTCCTTACATCAGTGTATTATTTATCATCAGTCCATACATCAGTGTTTTATTTATCATCAGTCCATACATCAGTGTTTTATTTATCATCAGTCCATAAATCAGTGTATTATTTATCATCTGTCCTTACATCAGTGTATTGTTTATCATCAGTCCTTACATCAGTGTATTATTTATCATCAGTCCATACATCAGTGTATTATTTATCATCAGTCCATACACCAGTGTATTATTTATCATCAGTCCATAAATCAGTGTATTATTTATCATCAGTCTATACATCAGTGTATTATTTATCATCAGTCCATACATCAGTGTATTATTTATCATCAGTCCATAAATCAGTGTATTATTTATCATCTGTCCTTACATCAGTGTATTATTTATCATTAGTCCATACACCAGTGTATTATTTATCATCAGTCCATACATCAGTGTATTATTTATCATCAGTCCATACACCAGTGTATTATTTATCATCAGTCCAAACACCTGTGTATTATTTATCATCAGTCCATACATCAGTGTATTATTTATCTTCAGTTCATACATCAGAGTATTATTTATCATCTGTCCTTACATCAGTGTATTATTTATCATCTGTCCATACATCAGTGTATTATTTATCATCAGTCCATACACCAGTGTATTATTTATCATCAGTCCATACATCACTGTATTATTTATCATCAGTCCATACATCACTGTATTATTTATCATCTGTCCTTACATCAGTGTATTATTTATCATCTGTCCATACACCTGTGTATTATTTATCATCAGTCCATACATCAGTATATTATTTATCATCAGTCCATACATCAGTGTATTATTTATCATCAGTCCTTACATCAGTGTATTATTTATCATCAGTCCATACACCAGTGTATTATTTATCATCAGTCCATACATCAGTGTATTATTTATCATCACTCCTTACATCAGTGTATTATTTATCATCAGTCCATACATCAGTGTATTATTTAGCATCAGTCCATACACCAGTGTATTATTTATCATAAGTCCATACATCAGTGTATTATTTATCATCAGTCCATACATCAGTGTATTATTCATCATCTGTCCTTACATCAGTGTATTATTTATCATCAGTCCATACACAAGTGTATTATTTATCATCTGTCCATACATCAGTGTATTATTTATCATCAGTCCATACACAAGTGTATTATTTATCATCTGTCCATACATCACTGTATTATTTATCATCAGTCCATACATCAGTGTATTATTTATCATCTATCCATACATCAGTGTATTATTTATCATCAGTCCATACGTCAGTGTCTTATTTATCATCAGTCCATACACCAGTGTATTATTTATCATCAGTCCATACATCAGTGTATTATTTATCATCAGTCTATACATCAGTGTATTATTCATCTTCTGTCCTTACATCAGTGTATTATTTATCATCAGTCCATACATCACTGTATTATTTATCATCTGTCCTTACATCAGTGTATTATTTATCATCTGTCCATACACCTGTGTATTATTTATCATCAGTCCATACACCAGTGTATTAATTATCATCAGTCCATACATCAGTATATCATTTATCATCAGTCCATACATCAGTGTATTATTTATCATCAGTCCTTACATCAGTGTATTATTTATCATCAGTCCTTACATCTGTGTATTATTTATCATCAGTCCTTACATCAGTGTATTATTTATCATCAGTCCTTACATCAGTGTATTATTTATCATCAGTCTATACATCAGTGTATTATTCATCTTCTGTCCTTACATCAGTGTATTATTTATCATCAGTCCATACATCACTGTATTATTTATCATCTGTCCTTACATCAGTGTATTATTTATCATCAGTCCTTACATCAGTGTATTATTTATCATCAGTCCATACATCAGTGTATTATTTATCATCAGTCTATACATCAGTGTATTATTTATCATCAGTCCATACATCAGTGTATTATTTATCATCAGTCTATACATCAGTGTATTATTCATCTTCTGTCCTTACATCAGTGTATTATTTATCATCAGTCCATACATCACTGTATTATTTATCATCTGTCCTTACATCAGTGTATTATTTATCATCTGTCCATACACCTGTGTATTATTTATCATCAGTCCATACACCAGTGTATTAATTATCATCAGTCCATACATCAGTGTATTATTTATCATCAGTCCTTACATCAGTGTATTATTTATCATCAGTCCATACACCAGTGTATTATTTATCATCAGTCCATACATCAGTGTATTATTTATCATCACTCCTTACATCAGTGTATTATTTATCATCAGTTCTTAGATAAATGTATTATGTATCATCAGTCCATACATCAGTGTATTATTTATCATCAGTCCATATATCAGTGTATTATTTATCATCAGTTCATACATCTGTGTATTATTTATCATCAGTCCTTACATCAGTGTATTATTTATCATCAGTCCTTACATCATTGTATTATTTATCATCAGTCCTTACATCAATGTATTATTTATCATCAGTCCTTACATCAGTGTATTATTTATCATCAGTCCATACATCAGTGTATTATTTATCATCATTCCATACATCAGTGTATTATTTATCATCAGTCTATACATCAGTGTATTATTTATCATCAGTCCATACACCAGTGTATTATTTATCATCAGTCCATACATCAGTGTATTATTTATCATAAGTCCGTACAGCAGTATATTATTTATCATCAGTCTATAAATCAGTGTATTATTTATCATCAATTCACACATCAGTGTATGATTTATCATCTGTCCTTACCTCAGTGTATTATTTATCATCAGTCCATACATCAGTGTATTATTTATCATCTGTCCTTACATCAGTGTATTATTTATCATCAGTCCATACATCAGTGTATTATTTATTATCAGTCCTTACATCAGTGTATTATTTATCATCAGTCCATACATCAGTGTATTATTTATCATCAGTCCTTACATCAGTGTATTATTTATCATCAGTCCATACATCAGTGTATTATTTATCATCAGTCCATACATCAGGGTAGCATTTATCATCAGTCCATACATCAGTGTATTATTTATTATCAGTCTATATATCAGTGTATTATTTATGATCAGTCCTTACATCAGTGTATTATTTATCATCTTTCCATACATCAGTGTATTATTTATCATCAGTCCATACATCAGTGTATTATTTATCATCATTCCATACATCAGTGTATTATTTATCATCTGTCCTTACCTCAGTGTATGATTTATCATCTGGCCATATATCAGTGTATTATTTATCATCAGTCCATACATCAGTGTATTATTTATCATCTATCCTTACCTCACTGTATAATTTATCATCTGTCCTTACATCAGTGTATTATTTATCATCAGTCCATACATCAGTGTTTTATTTATCATCAGTCCATACATCAGTGTTTTATTTATCATCAGTCCATACATCAGTGTATTATTTATCATCTGTCCTTACATCAGTGTACTATTTATCATCAGTCCTTACATCAGTGTATTATTTATCATCAGTCCATACATCAGTGTATTATTTATCATCAGTCCATACACCAGTGTATTATTTATCATCAGTCCATAAATCAGTGTATTATTTATCATCAGTCTATACATCAGTGTATTATTTATCATCAGTCCATACATCAGTGTATTATTTATCATCAGTCCATAAATCAGTGTATTATTTATCATCTGTCCTTACATCAGTGTATTATTTATCATTAGTCCATACACCAGTGTATTATTTATCATCAGTCCATACATCAGTGTATTATTTATCATCTGTCCATACATCAGTGTGTTATTTATCATCAGTCCATACACCAGTGTATTATTTATCATCTGTCCAAACACCTGTGTATTATTTATCATCAGTCCATACATCAGTGTATTATTTATCTTCAGTTCATACATCAGAGTATTATTTATCATCTGTCCTTACATCAGTGTATTATTTATCATCTGTCCATACATCAGTGTATTATTTATCATCAGTCCATACACCAGTGTATTATTTATCATCAGTCCATACATCACTGTATTATTTATCATCAGTCCATACATCACTGTATTATTTATCATCTGTCCTTACATCAGTGTATTATTTATCATCTGTCCATACACCTGTGTATTATTTATCATCAGTCCATACATCAGTATATTATTTATCATCAGTCCATACATCAGTGTATTATTTATCATCAGTCCTTACATCAGTGTATTATTTATCATCAGTCCATACATCTGTGTATTATTTATCATCAGTCCTTACATCAGTGCATTATATATCATCAGTCCATACATCAGTGTATTATTTATCATCAGTCCATACACCAGTGTATTATTTATCATCAGTCCATACATCAGTGTATTATTTATCATCACTCCTTACATCAGTGTATTATTTATCATCAGTCCATACATCAGTGTATTATTTAGCATCAGTCCATACACCAGTGTATTATTTATCATAAGTCCATACATCAGTGTATTATTTATCATCAGTCCATACATCAGTGTATTATTCATCATCTGTCCTTACATCAGTGCATTATTTATCATCTGTCCATACATCAGTGTATTATTTATCATCAGTCCATACACCAGTGTATTATTTATCATCTATCCATACATCAGTGTATTATTTATCATCAGTCCATACGTCAGTGTCTTATTTATCATCAGTCCATACATCAGTGTATTATTTATCATCAGTCCTTACATCAGTGTATTATTTATCATTAGTCTTTACATCAGTGTATTATGTATCATCAGTCCATACATCAGTGTATTATTTATCATCAGTCCATACATAAGTGTATTATTTAACATATGTACTTACATCAGTGTATTATTTATCATCAGTCCATACATCAGTGTTTTATTTATCATCAGTCCTTACATCAGTGTATTATTTATCATCTGTCCTTACATCAGTGTATTATTTATCATCAGTCCATACATCAGTGTCTTATTTATCATCAGTCCATACATCAGTGTATTATTTATCATCAGTCCTTACATCAGTGTATTATTTATCATTAGTCTTTACATCAGTGTATTATGTATCATCAGTCCATACATCAGTGTATTATTTATCATCAGTCCATACATCATTGTATTATTTAACATCTGTCCTTACATCAGTGTATTATTTATCATCAGTCCATACATCAGTGTTTTATTTATCATCAGTCCTTATGTAACATACCTGGCGGCGTCCTTGCATGGTGGTCCATCTCCCACTGTGCAAGAGCGCGCACTTGATCTCCAGTCCAGAATGTCTCTCTGGCTTCCCTCCATGCTGTCTGTTTGTGTCTGTTTCTGCTGCTTAAGGGCGGCGCCCGATCACTTCCTGCTTTTTGTACCTGCTGTGGGTCACACCCCTTGTGCGTCCTCAGCCTATTGCTGTCTGTCACCTGGTAAATAGCTCAGCTGCTCCCATCTATCCCTGCCTGAGCATAGTGTTTCATTCAGTGTGTGCTTTCACTCTGAAGATGCCAGGTCCCGTTCTTTGTCTCCTGTCTTGCGGTATCAGTTCCCGTGTCTGAACTGAGTCCTGTCTATGTCTCCTGCCTTGCGGTATCAGTTCCCGTGTCTGAACTGAGTCCTGTCTGTGTACTCTTGCCTGCTGCCTTTCCTGGAGGCTGTATTTCCAGGCCTGTCTGAACACGCTCCTAGCCTGTTCCTCCTGCCTTCTAGGGGCCGATTACCTAGATCCGTTCCTGTATCTTGTCTGTCCTGTCTGAACACGCTCCTAGCCTGTTCCTCCCGCCTTCTAGGGGCCGATTACCTAGATCCGTTCCTGTATCTTGTCTGTCCTGTCTGAACACGCTCCTTGCCTGTTCGTCCCGCCTCTCTGGGGGCCGATTACCCAGACCTGCTCCTGTATCTTGTCTGTTCTGTCTGAACACGCTCCTTGCCTGTTCGTCCCGCCTCTCTGGGGGCCGTATTCCCAGACCCGCTCCTGTGTCCCGCTCCTGTGTCGGTCTCGTCCGTACACTCAGTTCCAGTCTGTACTCTCTCCTATCTTTCATCTGTCTTTTCTCTATGTCCGTTCCTTTCCTTTTTCTGCAGAGTCTGAACTCGTACCTAACTCCTGCCTGTTGTCTCTGTACTCCCGTTTGTGAGTTTGTGGTCCACTCGCTACTTCACTGCAAGTACCCTGTGGGTGTCTGGCTCTGCCTTTCCCTTCCTGTCTGTTCCGTGTGAACAGAGCCCTGTCCCCCCTACTCAGCCTTGCCTGCTCTGACTCCTTTGCTCACTGCTCCGGCGGTTCTAGCCTGCTCTGACTCCTTTGCTCACCGCTCCGGCGGTTCTAGCCTGCTCTGACTCCTTTTCTCACCGCTCCGGCGGTTCTAGTCTGCTCTGACTCCTTTGCTTACCGCTCCGGCGGTTCTAGCCTGCTCTGACTCCTTTGCTCGCTGCTCCGGCAGCCTTGCTCCGCTCTGACCCTTTCGCTCGCTGCTCCGGCAGTCTCGCTCCACTCTTGCTCACCGCTCCAGTCGGCCTCGTCCTGCTTTACTCTTGCTCACTGCTCCAGCAGTCTCGCTCAGCTCTGATCCTTTGTTCACCGCTCCTGGCGGCCTTGTCCTGCTCTACTCTTGCTCACCGCTCCAGGCGGCCTTGTCCTGCCCTGTTCTCGCTCACCTCTCTGGGCGGCCTCACTCTGCTGTGTTTGTCCGCCACATCTGTGGCTCTGTTCCTGAGTCCCAGTGTGTACTGGGTCCTATCCCGCCAGTGTCCCTACCTGCTAGTGCCTCCCTGTCTGCACTCTAGCTGTGCTTGCCTGTACCCCTCTGCCTGTATTGTTCCTGAGTCCCAGTGTGTACTGGGTCCTATCCCGCCTGTGTTCCTACCTGCTAGTGCCTCCCTGTCTGCACTCTAGCTGTGCTTGCCTGTACCCCCCTGCCTGCTTACCCGCCTGCCTGCATACCAGTCGTGCCTGCCTATACCCACCAGTCTGTGTGCCAGCCTACCAGTCTGTTCCTGTATTCCCCTGTGTGGGTCAGCAGTCGTGTCCGGGGTCTGTCCTGGAGTAGCACCTGGTCCCTTTGCTCGGTTCCTCCTTGGTGCACTGGCGTCGTATGCCGTCGTGCGACCCTGGTCGGATCGGGTGAATACCTAGTTAAGCCCCTCCAGGCATTCACTCTCCGGCACGGTCCAGTGGAATCACTACTATCACACGCACACGCCGCTCAGCCCGGGCGTGTGCATAACAGCATGCTCAGGCCATGGTTCCCATTGAGCCCCACGGCCTTCGCTCTCTGAGAAGTTTTCCAGCGAATACATGCATTAAAATAAATAAATACATTTTTTTTTCCTTAGCTGAGTTCCAGGCGAATTACGCACCGTCCAGATGGATCTATCAGCTCTCGTTCCTGCAGATCCGCCACGTTACTATGGGGATCCAAGACAGTGTCATGCATTTGTGGAGCAATGCATGCTACACTTTAAGGCCTACCCTCTCTATTTTCCTTCCGATTGGGCTAAAGTGGCCTTTATGATTGACTACCTAGCGGGTGATGCCTTGAAATGGGTCACCCCCCTATGGGAAGCATGGGATCCTGTCGTCCTTGACCTGCAAGCCTTCCTGGTGGCCTTTCGTATGGTCTTTGAGGACCCTAACCCTGAAGCCCCTGCTGAAGCTTCACTTCCCAATATCCCGGAGCAGCCCCGACGGGTAATGTGTGTGGGTAGCGCAATAGTCCTCCAGCCCAATGAGACTACTGCCCACCCAGAATCCTCACAGGGTGACTACGCTTTCCGGAATACTTCTCCCAACCTCAAGAGGCAGTCCAGACATGCTAGACGTAGAGGCAAGCCGCCACGCCAGGGTCTGTCCTCCCTGAGACCTCCTGACCCCAACCTTGAAGTCCCTACTGAAGCTTCATCTCCCTGTATCCCGGAGAAGCCCCAACGGGTAATGTGCGTGGGTAGTGCACCAGTTCTCCTGCCCGAAGAGACTTCTGCCCGTCCAGACTCCACACAGGAGAACTTCCTGCACCCGGCATCAGATGCTTCACCCACTTTAACCGGTGTGCATGTCCAAGGATGCTCCAAAGCTGTGGTTACCTCAGAGTCTGTGCACCTCTACTACCTGGTGGAGGACCCCCTGTTGCCTCCTGAATCCTCCGGGATACCACTCGATGACAAATGGAGAGAGACTTCTCTACACCCGGTACTCGATACTTTGTCCGCTTCGTCCTGTGAGCCTGACAATGGGTACCCCAAAGTGGTAGTTACCCCCGAGTCTCTACACCCCTCCGACCAGGCGGAGGACCTCCAGTTGTCTCCTGAACCCTTCGGGGTGCTACCTGGTAGCGAAAGGACAGAGACTCTCCTATACTCTGTACCTGATACCTCGCTCGCTTCGTCCAGTGAGTCCAACCTAGTGTACTCCGAAGCAGAGGTTACTCCCGAGTCTCTACACCCCTCCGACCAGGCGGAGGACCTCCAGTTGTCTCCAGAACCCTTCGGGGTGCTACCTGGTATCGAAAGGACAGAGACTCTCCTATACTCTGTACTACAGATGAGCGTTGTTCTACTCGAACTGTTCGCCAATCTCAAATTCGAGCTGTTTTGGGCGGTGTTCGAGCCGTTCGGCGAACACGAACAATTTGAGAAAAATTCGGCTGTTCGAGGTTATGTTCGATAACTGTTCGTGCACCAAAATCATAACTGGATTTTTTCTCAGTAATGATGAAAATTAATGTTAATACGCAGTTTGAGTGTACAGCGGGGTGGGGGGAGGGGCAGGGGATGGATCTCTGCAGGAACAATGAAGATCTCCATTTTTTTTTCTCTTTCCCGCATTTACAGTGGGGAGGTGCAATCTGTCAGCCTATCAGCAGCGCACACACGGAGCGAAGTGCTTTTTTTCACACAAGCAAGGGCATGTGTCATTGGCAGTGTATGTCACATGTCCTTGCCCTATAAGACCAAGCCATTTTCCCCGTCGCCACCATTTTCTCACTGCTGCAGTTGCGTGTTAGACGGCACCGCTGTTGCTGTGTGCGCTATACCTTGTTAATTTCAAGCCAATTTTCGCACAAATATACAGATAGCTTGGGAGTAGGGAATAGTTGTGATTGCAGTCCTTTTAAGGACTAGGTTACAGCATTTCCTACGACTTTTATCAGGGAGGTCTGTGCTCTTAAATAGATCGGTTGTGGGAGTAAAGACTAATTGTAATTGCAGTCCTTTTCAGGACTAGGTTACATGAGTTCCTATCAGTTTTTGCCAGGCAGGTCTGTGCCAGTGCTGTGCAAGTTTTTTTCACAGCATTTGGCTGAATCTAGCAAAGCTAATCCTTTTTGGCCTATTGCAGAGTGTGTTAGTCAGTGGAGTAGCCTATCTGTGTTGCAAGATATACCACCTGTGTATAGAATACCAATTTTTTTACTGCACCTAGTGAAGTAAAATCTTTTGGGCATAGCATCATTCTATTAGTCCATCTATACTGACCTCCATCAGGTTGCAAATTAAAACTAATTTTTATCTGCATCTACAGTACCTCTGAAAAAATATTTGGGCTTCTAGCAGTGTGTGGGACTTGTTCCATTAGTCCATCTATACTGACCTCCATCAGGTTGCAAACTGAATATATTTTTTTCTGCATCTACCTCTGAAAAAATATTGGGCTTCTAGCTGTGTGTGGGTCTTGTTCTATTAATCCATCTATACTGACCTCCATCAGGTTGAAAACTGAATATATTTTTTTCTGCATCTACCTCTGAAAAAATATTTGGCCTTCTAGTAGTGTGTCGGACTTTCTCTATTAGTCCATCTATACTGACCTCCATCAGGTTGCAAATTAAAACTAATTTTTATCTGCATCTACAGTACCTCTGAAAAAATATTTGGGCTTCTAGCAGTGTGGGGGACTTGTTCTATTAGTCCATCTATACTGACCTCCATCAGGTTGCAAACTGAATATAGTTTTTTCTGCATCTACCTCTGAAAAAATATTGGGCTTCTAGCTGTGTGTGGGTCTTGTTCTATTAATCCATCTATACTGACCTCCATCAGGTTGCAAACTAAATATATTTTTTTCTGCATCTACCTCTGAAAAAATATTTGGCCTTCTAGTAGTGTGTCGGACTTTCTCTATTAGTCCATCTATACTAACCTCCATCAGGTTGCAAACTGAATATAATTTTTTTCTGCATCTAGCTCTGAAAAAATATTTGGCCTTCTAGTAGTGTGTCGGACTTTCTCTATTAGTCCATCTATACTGACCTCCATCAGGTTGCAAATTAAAACTAATTTTTATCTGCATCTACAGTACCTCTGAAAAAATATTTGGGCTTCTAGCAGTGTGTGGGACTTGATCTATTAGTCCATCTATACTGACCTCCATCAGGTTGCAAACTGAATATATTTTTTTCTGCATCTACCTCTGAAAAAATATTGGGCTTCTAGCTGTGTGTGGGTCTTGTTCTATTAATCCATCTATACTGACCTCCATCAGGTTGCAAACTGAATATATTTTTTTCTGCATCTACCTCTGAAAAAATATTTGGCCTTCTAGTAGTGTGTCGGACTTTCTCTATTAGTCCATCTATACTGACCTCCATCAGGTTGCAAATTCAAAATAATTTTTATCTACATCTACATTACCTCTGAAAAAATATTGGGCTTCTAGCTGTGTGTGGGACTTGTTGTATTAGTCCATCTATACTGACCTCCATCAGGTTGCAAACTGAATATATTTTTTTCTGCATCTACCTCTGAAAAAATATTGGGCTTCTAGCTGTGTGTGGGACTTGTTGTATTAGTCCATCTATACTGACCTCCATCAGGTTGCAAACTGAATATATTTTTTTCTGCATCTACCTCTGAAAAAATATTGGGCTTCTAGCTGTGTGTGGGACTTGTTGTATTAGTCCATCTATACTGACCTCCATCAGGTTGCAAACTGAATATATTTTTTTCTGCATCTACCTCTGAAAAAATATTGGGCTTCTAGCTGTGTGTGGGTCTTGTTCTATTAATCCATCTATACTGACCTCCATCAGGTTGCAAACTGAATATAATTTTTTTCTGCATCTAGCTCTGAAAAAATATTTGGCCTTCTAGTAGTGTGTCGGACTTTCTCTATTAGTCCATCTATACTGACCTCCATCAGGTTGCAAATTAAAACTAATTTTTATCTGCATCTACAGTACCTCTGAAAAAATATTTGGGCTTCTAGCTGTGTGTGGGACTTGTTGTATTAGTCCATCTATACAGACCTCCATCAGGTTGCAAACTGAATATATTTTTTTCTGCATCTACCTCTGAAAAAATATTGGGCTTCTAGCTGTGTGTGGGTCTTGTTCTATTAATCCATCTATACTGACCTCCATCAGGTTGCAAATTCAAAATAATTTTTTTCTGCATCTAACCCAGCCAATAGTTTTGGCCTAATACCACAGTTTGGCCACTCAGCTCTGCTCGGTTACCATCCATTGTTTTTTTGTGCAAACAACTCCAGAGTTGTGAATTAGTTAACCACCAAAATGAGTGGAAAAAGGCCTGCTGCTGGTGGAAAGGGGAATAGGCATGTTGGGAAGGGGAAAAAAGGTTGTGTCCGTGGGGTAGGTGTTAAAGCAACAGTAACATCTGCAGAAGAAAGACCATCTTCCAGCCAAACTAAAATGTCTACTTCTTTTAGCGGACAATGTGATAAGATCCCTTTCTTACGGCCACGCCAATCGCTACAAATTCCAGATGAGGCACAAAAACAGCAGGTGCTTCAACGGATATCAAGTGCTCCTTTAAGTGGGCTCTCCTCCACATCAACTTCAACATCACAAATACTCCAGTCCTCAAAGGTGTCACCCAAATCGCACTTGCTTCCTCACAGCTCCCAAATCTCCAGCTGCCCGTCTGAGTATGAGGTAGAACAGATGGTTGAGTCTGCAGAGCTGTTTACTCATACTATAGCCTGGGAATCAGAGGTCGACTCCAGCGCTTCTGTGAATCCAGACGAGGAAATGATCTGCACTGATGCCCAGAATCTTTATGAGTCGGATCCAGGACCAGACGCAGAAGGTTCTGACCATAATGTAGACCCTCATTCCCAAACTGTAACTCCTGTTGGTGGAGACAATGAGGAAGACGATGATAAGACTCAAATACCTGATTGGAGCGACAACTTTAGTTTTTTGTCAGGGCAGGAACAGGTTGGCTCTGAGGACGACGGGTGTGATAACGCACAGGGTGATGATGATGAGGTCGGAGATCCCACTTACTGTCAACCCACAGTCAGCCAAGAGATGAGGTCAGCAGAGGAGGTGGAGGAAGATGCTAGTGACGACGAGGTCAGGTTGCGCCTTCCTGGACAGAGACGTAGTACTGGAAGCACGTCAACAACTGCATCCTCAAACACAACTCTGCCTCTCACCACAAGTCGTGGTGGCTCTTCAGGTCGCATGGGTGCTAAGCCTTGCATAGCCTGGGCATTTTTTCAGATCGATAAAGATGACCCAACTCGTGTTATCTGTAACATTTGTCAGCAAAAGCTAAGTAGAGGCCAAAAAATACATAGTTTGAGTACTTCATGCATGAACCGGCACATGGACATGAAGCATAAGTTGCAGTGGGAAGCTCAGTGTGCTACAATGCGGCCTAGCCGGCCGGGCCAACCACCGTCTGCCATATCTTGTGCATCCGCGGCCTCTTCATCCTCTGTGACTGGGGGGACAGCAGTCACACCTGTTTTGGGGCGCAGACCTGCCACCTCTTTACCCGCAACAGCCAGCGTGATTGGCAGGTCATCATTTTCTTTGGAGGTGGTAACACCAGCTGGTGTTGAGCGCTGTCCGACATCGATAGCACCACCTTTGGATCAAGGCAACCTAACATGTCCGCCTGCATCTTCCTCACAGACCGGCAGTTTGCCGGGGACACCCTTATCAACCCCGTCTAAGCACAAGTAAAAGACCATTTCCTCCTAGCCATGAGAAAGCTAAGAGGTTGAATTTCACCATCTGCAAGCTCTTGGCTACAGAAATGCTGCCTTTCCGCCTGGTGGACACAGAGGATTTTCGAGACCTTATGTCCGTCGCAGTGCCCCAGTACCAGATGCCCAGTCGGCACTACTTCTCAAAGAAAGGTGTGCCTGCGCTCCACCAGCATGTCGCACACAACATCACCGCTTCTTTGAGAAACTCTGTGTGTGACAGGGTGCATTTCACCACAGACACTTGGACGAATAGGCATGGACAGGGGCGTTACATGTCGCTGACTGGGCACTGGGTAACTATGGTGACAGCAGGACAAGGGGCTGCTGTCCAAGTCTTGCCGTCCCCACGAGTTGTGCGTCAATCCTCTTTATGTCAAAGTTCCTCCACTGCTTCTGCCTCCTCAACCTCCTCTCGGTCTTCCACCTGCACCCAAAGCCTGTCTGGTCATGCCACAAGCTTTCTAACTGCGCAGAAGGGATCCTGCACACCTCCTTACTATGCTGGCAGTAGGGCTCAACGTCATCAGGCGGTTTTTACATTGAAATGTCTGGGAAATGTGAGTCACACAGCTGAGGAGTTGTGGTCAGCTCTGGAGAACCAATTTCATGAATGTTTGTCTCCACTGGACCTGAAACCAGGGAAGGCCGTGTGCGACAATGCTGCAAACCTGGGTGCGGCCCTTCGCCGGGGCAATGTCACACACGTGCCTTGTATGGCTCACGTGTTGAACCTGGTTGTCCAGCAATTTTTAGCCCACTATCCCAGACTAGATGGCCTTCTGCAGAGGGCACGGTCGCTGTGTGCTCACTTCCGCCGTTCGCATCCCGCAGCTCAGCGACTTACATCTCTACAGAAGTCGTTGGGCCTGCCACTTCACCGGCTAAAATGCGATGTGCCTACCCGGTGGAATTCAACTCTGCACATGTTGCAGCGACTGTGGCAGCACCGACAAGCCCTGGTGCAATACGTTCTGACGTATAGCCTGGGCCAACGAGATTCAGAGGTGGGGCAAATCACGCTGGAGGAGTGGTCTCAGATCAGGGACCTATGCACCCTTCTGCACAGTTTTGAAATGGCGACGAAGATGTTTAGTGCTGACGATGCCATTATCAGCATGACTATTCCGGTGATTTACATGCTGGAGCACATGTTAAACAGAATTCGGAGTCAGGTGGTGGCACAAGAGGAGGTGGAGGAAGTAGAGGAGGAGGAGTTGTATGCGGAAGGGCTAACATCTGCAAGATCCAGACGGTTGGCAGCACCAAGGCGGCAGGCATGTGAGGGTGGGGGAGATGGTTTTACCAGGGCGCATGGTAGCAGCCAAACTAGTGAGGAAGGTGCAGGAGCCCAGGAAGAAGTGGAGGACGAACTGATGGAAGACTCATCAGATGAGGGAGACCTTGATCACATTTCTGTTGTGCGAGGTTGGGGGGAGAGGACAGAGGAAGGAAGCATGATTGTTACCTCGCCACCAACACAACAGGGACTTGGTGCTCCTGGATGCGCAACACACATGAGTGCCTTCTTGCTGCACTACCTGCAACATGACCCTCGAATTGTGAGAATTAGAAATAATCCTGACTACTGGGTTGCCACACTGTTAGATCCCCGGTACAAAAGTAAATTTGCAGAAATTATTCCTGCCATAGAACGGGATGCACGCATGCAGGAGTATCAGCAGAGACTGTTGCAGAATCTTACATGTGCTTTTCCACAAAATACCAGTGGTGCACGTAGTGAATCTCACAGTTCCAACTTGCCAACCGTGGGACCGTCAAGTGTTCAGCACTCAAACCGTAACAGAACCACAGTATCTGCTGGTAACATCAATTTTGCGGAATCATTTCACCACTTTTTTAGCCCATCCTTTGCAAGGCCACAGGAGACAAGAAGTCTGACACATAGTCAACGCCTAGAGACGATGGTACAGGAGTATCTCCAAGTAAACATTGAAGCCACGACTGTGTCACTGGACCCTTGCTCTTTTTGGGCTTCCAATCTGGATAAATGGCCGGAGCTAGCCACTTACGCCTTGGAGATCTTGTCATGCCCCGCAGCCAGCGTTCTGTCTGAACGTGTGTTCAGCGCTGCTGGTGGTGTGCTGACAGATAAGCGCACGCGGCTCTCCACTGATAATGTAGACAGACTCACGTTCATAAAGATGAACAAATCATGGATCCGAAACGACTTTTCTACCCCTGTGTCATCCTGGGGAGAGTAAAAGGTTGATGATTGGTTAAAATCACCCTACCAACCGTTTTAAGCTTTCAAATTACTAATCATGTTTATCTGTATCTTGGCTGGAAAATAATTTGGGCTTTGTAGCAGTGTGCAGCACTGATTCTATTAGGCCATCTATAATAAGCTCCACCAGATTTAAAATTACTAATCATGTTTATCTGTATCTTGACTGGAAAATAATTTGGGCTTTGTAGCAGTGTGCAGCACTGATCCTATTAGGCCATCTATACTAAATCTTCACCAGATTTAAAATTAATAATAATTTTTAGCTGCATCTAGCCCGGAAAATAATTTTGGGGCTCCGAGATGCGCAAGATACATAAGTGCCTTCTTGCTGCACTACCTGCAGCATGACCCTCATATTGTCAGAATTCGAAGTAATCATGACTACTGGGTTGCCACACTCTTAGATCCCCCAAACTTTTCGATCAACCTTTTCATTTTAATAAAGACCAAAAAAATGGTCATTTTTGAAATTATAAGCATTAGCAGGTTGTTAGAAACTGAAATCAAACAGTTTTCAACTCAAAACTTTATTCTAGGTGATGTTACATTTTCACATAGGACCCCTTGTTCGAAAGGAGCTTCTGAACTCTCTCGTCCATTGAATTTGTCAGGTTTTGGATGGTTTCTGCTTCAATTGTTTTGCATGAGGACAGAATACCCTCCCAGAGCTGTTGCTTAGATGTGAACTGCCTCCCGCCATCATAGACACTCCTTTTAATGATGCTCCAAAGTTTCTGAATGGGGTACAGGTCAGGGGAGCATGGGGGTCACACCATAAGTTTGTCCCCTTTTATGCCCATATCAGCCAGAGATGCAGATGTTTTATGTGCAGCATGAGATGGTGCATTATCATGCAGAAAAATGATCTTGCTGTGAAATACACGGTTCTTCTTCTTGAACCATGGCAGGAAGTGCTGTTTGAGAAAATCCACATACATTATGGAGTTCATCTTTAGCGCCTTCAGGGATCCTAAAGGGGCCGACAATCTCTCTCCCCATGATTCCAGCCCAAAACATTACTCCACCTCCTCCTTGTTGGCGCTGTAGCCGTGTTTGCGTGGGGTGTCCATCAACCAGCCATCCTCCACTCCATCCATCTGGACCATCGAACGCTGCACGGCACTCATCCGTGAACAAAACAGTTTTGAAATCAGTCTTCATGTAATGTTTGGCCCACTGGAGCCGTTTCTGCTTGTGTGAAGTGGATAGAGGAGGTCGACAGGATGGCGTATGCACAGCTGCAAACCTCTGAAGGACCCTGCATCTTGTTGTTCGGGGGACGTTGGAGGCACAAGCAGCTTCAAAAACTTGTCTGCTGCTATGACAAGGCTTTTTTGCCGCTGCTCTTTCAACCTGACGTAATTGCCTGTAGGAAAGAGTCCTCAATTTGCCCTTATCAGCACGCACACGTGTGTACTGTGAATCAGCTACATACTTCTTGATTGCCAAGACACTTCATCCTGATCATAGCACAATGTTGATTGTAGTCATGCCTTGACCTAAACACTCCACAATTTGTTGCTTCTCAGCAGCCGACACATCCTTTTTCTTTCCCATTTTGGCAGAAAATGTAGGCTGCTTAATAATGTGAGACAGCCTTCTTAAGTAGTCTTGCCTTTCATTGGACACACCTGCCAAACTAATTAGCACAGGTGTCTGCAATTGCTTACAGTGATATAAAGAGCCCTGACACACATCACCATCAATGAGTTTAACTGACAAACAAACAAATTCTTCCCTTATCACTCCTAAACACTTTTTGCATAATAATTTGGAACGCAGTGTACATGTGCTTTTCCACAAAACACCAGTGGTTCACGTAGTGAATCTTACAGTTCTAACTTGCCAACCGTGGTCTGTATGGAGTTGTTCAATAAAGGGCCCAAAATTAAGATAACATAGATGGGAGAGGTCTCTATGAATAGGAATTCCTAAGTATTTGATACCCTGTGAGGGCCAGGCAAAGGGAAAGTTGGACTGGATGGAATCCTATATGGATTTGGGGAGGGAGACATCGAGGGCCTCAGACTTCGCTGCATTGATTTTATAATTTGACCATGTAACAAAGTGATCTATTTCAGCCATAACAGCATGGATGGATATATGTGATTGAGTGATATATACTAGGACATCATCAGCAAATAGAGAGCACTTGTACTCGGTGCCTCCCACCTCAATCCACCTAATATTGGGGTTATGGCGAATTGATGAGAGCAGGTGCTCCGTCACTAGGATGTATAAGAGAGGGGACAGAGGACATCCCTGCCTTGTCCCATTGGTGATTGTGAAAGGTGATGAAAATGTTCTGATGCACCCCCTGGGCCTTGGGACACCCGGAGCCGGACCCTTTTTGGTGGATGCTGGTGGTTGTAGTCTTCGTGGCGGCGACCCGGTTCCGTGGCTCAGGGTGGTCAAACCAGTGGCGGAACTATTTATGTGGTTTTGATGTTTAAATGTCCGACTACGCCACCCGTGGATTGCAGTCAGAGTGAACCGCCGCTGCAGGGCAGACCGCTGAGGCTGGTGTTGTAGGTGCAGCAGAGCGTAGCATAACTCCCCACGGGAGGAGTATAGCCTCAGGGCAGTGTATGCGGAGGATGGGGGTGATGGTGCAGGGCAGCAGCAGTAACGACACGGAGTCAGTGATGCAGTCCAGGGCCTTTACTCACAGTTCTTATTATCCAGACCACGTCTGCAGGTAACGGCTGCCCACGTCGTACTGTGCTCACCAGGTGAGGGGCTCAGACAACTCCCAGATAACTTTGGAGCACTTCTCAGGACCCCCTTTGTGTGTCCTTTGTCTGGCCTTCTTACCAACCCTTCTGTCCGGCTGCCTCGGGCCTCCTCTTGGTAAACTTGGCGCCAGTTTCCCTGACCCTATGTGGTGCCTTCCTAGCGGGTGTAGCGAGGGGCTGCGCCACATAAAATGTCACAGCCTCCGGTTTCTAGCTGAGGGTCGTTTCCTGCCTCCACTAGTTTCGGGGACCGGTCTCCCCCTTTGGCCTGACCCCTCCACGCAGGTGGATTCGGGCGTGCGGTGGCGACTCGCCCGTCCGCACCCCTGGGATCCCTTCATTCCTCGTTCCTGGAGCTTTCTCCGCTCCTCTTCCTTCCTTCTCCCTCTTCCAGGCCTGGGTCTCTGTTACTAGGCCCGCCTCCGGAGCAGAGCTCATGCAGAGCCCCTGCTCCCTGCCACTTCTGCTCAGACTTCTCTGCACTGAACTAAGATGGTGCCCACCTTTTATACTCCCTTCTCAATGCACCCAGGAACTGCTTCCTCCCTGCTCCTGCACTACAGGGTTCCCCTTCCTCAGTGTTCCCTCCCCCCACTCCAGCCAGGGACAGGGACTGTCGTGCCCATCTCAGAGGCATATTGGTCGCCCTGCCCCACGGCAATGTGGTGTAATGCATGCAGGTGTCGGGTCCTGATCCACACTCCATCCTTACCTGAGAGTGAGATATCACACCTCTGGGTGAGGTGCAATACCTCTGTAGCAACCGAGCCCTCAGGGTGCTACAGTTCCATTTATCTTCAGCCTAGGTGACGTATTGTGATACAGGGCCGTGATTTTGGCTATAAAAGGGTTCCCTAGACCCCTACCCCAAGCTTTTTAAGAGAATCATATATGGCGTGCCAGGAGACTCTATGGAATGCTTTCTCAGCATCCAACGAGAGTATCTAATTACAAATTTTTAACTGCATCTAGCCCAGGAAATACTTTGTGCCTAGTAGCAGTGTCTGCTAGTCAGCGGATTATCCCGGCTGTTAAGCAAGCTACACCACCTGTAGTTTAGACACTTAATTTTTTCAAAGGAAATGCTTCGGGACCATGGGATACTCAGTGAAGAGCATCAGGAGGCACCCCAAGGCATAGGGGCTGGGACTGGCAGTAGGATGCCTTGCGGTGGACAGCTGAGCTCGATCCTTATAAAAGCTTTTTAACTGCAGCAGCTTTAGTGGACGCTACTGGAGCTGGAATTACGCGGCTGCTGGCATGAGACTTGCCCTCCAATAGATCCTTGTAAATGGTTTTAAAGTGTATTCATTCAAATTAGAGAGACAATTTAAATTAAAAAGCTTAGAGCTGCCTCCACCACAGGGGGGCTCGCTCGACCCACCAGCGGACAGGCACCAGTATTGGGAGAGGGGGGCTGGCCATCAGGGTTCACCGCGGCTCTGGCACAAACCCGGCGACACGGAGGTGGCACGGGCAGGAGCGGACTGGCCGTGTCGGCTTCTCACTTTTTGGATTTTAGAAGGGCATGACATGCCTATATCTGTGTCTCCCCCTCCTTTTACTCCTCCACCTCTTTTATTTTCGCATGACTATATGTACTTGTCACTTTTCCATGTGTTAGTTATGTCTTCTGAGCAGTTTGTCAGCTTTTGGACACCTTTGAAGGTGTTTTCTATGTGTTTCTATGTGTTTTTGTTTGCCTGCCATTGGTTTTAACGGTGTTCGAAGGTGTTCGACGAACAGTTCGACGAACAGTTCGGCGAACACACGGGTATTCGACGAACCGAACCGAACTCGAACACTACAGGGGTGGCTCAACACTAGTGCTGAACACTTGACGGTCCCACGGTTGGCAAGTTGGAACTGTGAGATTCACTACGTGCACCACTGGTGTTTTGTGGAAAAGCACATGTAAGATTCTGCAACAGTCTCTGCTGATACTCCTGCATGCGTGCATCCCTTTCTATGGCAGGAATAATTTCTGCAAATTTACTTTTGTACCGGGGATCTAACAGTGTGGCAACCCAGTAGTCAGGATTATTTCTAATTCTCCCAATTCGAGGGTCATGTTGCAGGTAGTGCAGCAAGAAGGCACTCATGTGTGTTGCGCATCCAGGAGCACCAAGTCCCTGTTGTGTTGGTGGCGAGGTAACAATCATGCTTCCTTCCTCTGTCCTCTCCCCCCAACCTCGCACAACAGAAATGTGATCAAGGTCTCCCTCATCTGATGAGTCTTCCATCAGTTCGTCCTCCACTTCTTCCTGGGCTCCTGCACCTTCCTCACTAGTTTGGCTGCTACCATGCGCCCTGGTAAAACCATCTCCCCCACCCTCACATGCCTGCCGCCTTGGTGCTGCCGACCGTCTGGACCTTGCAGATGTTAGCCCTTCCGCATACAACTCCTCCTCCTCTACTTCCTCCACCTCCTCTTGTGCCACCACCTGACTCCGAATTCTGTTTAACATGTGCTCCAGCATGTAAATCACCGGAATAGTCATGCTGATAATGGCATCGTCAGCACTAAACATCTTCGTCGCCATTTCAAAACTGTGCAGAAGGGTGCATAGGTCCCTGATCTGAGACCACTCCTCCAGCGTGATTTGCCCCACGTCTGGATCTCGTTGGCCCAGGCTATACGTCAGAACGTATTGCACCAGGGCTTGTCGGTGCTGCCACAGTCGCTGCAACATGTGCAGAGTTGAATTCCACCGGGTAGGCACATCGCATTTTAGCCGGTGAAGTGGCAGGCCCAACGACTTCTGTAGAGATGTAAGTCGCTGAGCTGCGGGATGCAAACGGCGGAAGTGAGCACACAGCGACCGTGCCCTCTGCAGAAGGCCATCTAGTCTGGGACAGTGGGCTAAAAATTGCTGGACAACCAGGTTCAACACGTAAGCCATACAAGGCACGTGTGTGACATTGCCCCGGCGAAGGGCCGCACCCAGGTTTGCAGCATTGTCGCACACGGCCTTCCCTGGTTTCAGGTCCAGTGGAGACAACCATTCATGAAATTCGTTCTCCAGAGCTGACCACAACTCCTCAGCTGTGTGACTCACATTTCCCAGACATTTCAAAGTAAAAACCGCCTGATGACGTTGAGCCCTACTGCCAGCATAGTAAGGAGGTGTGCAGGATCCCTTCTGCACAGTTAGAAAGCTTGTGGCATGACCAGACAGGCTTTGGGTGCAGGTGGAAGACCGAGAGGAGGTTGAGGAGGCAGAAGCAGTGGAGGAACTTTGACATAAAGAGGATTGACGCACAACTCGTGGGGACGGCAAGACTTGGACAGCAGCCCCTTGTCCTGCTGTCACCATAGTTACCCAGTGCCCAGTCAGTGACATGTAACGCCCCTGTCCATGCCTACTCGTCCAAGTGTCTGTGGTGAAATGCACCCTGTCACACACAGAGTTTCTCAAAGAAGCGGTGATGTTGTGTGCGACATGCTGGTGGAGCGCAGGCACACCTTTCTTTGAGAAGTAGTGCCGACTGGGCATCTGGTACTGGGGCACTGCGACGGACATAAGGTCTCGAAAATCCTCTGTGTCCACCAGGCGGAAAGGCAGCATTTCTGTAGCCAAGAGCTTGCAGATGGTGAAATTCAACCTCTTAGCTTTCTCATGGCTAGGAGGAAATGGTCTTTTACTTGTCCACATCTGAGGGACCGAGGGCTGGCTATTGTGCTTAGACGGGGTTGATAAGGGTGTCCCCGGCAAACTGCCGGTCTGTGAGGAAGATGCAGGCGGACATGTTAGGTTGCCTTGATCCAAAGGTGGTGCTATCGATGTCGGACAGCGTTTAACACCAGCTGGTGTTGCCACCTCCAAAGAAAATGATGACCTGCCAATCACACTGGCTGTTGCGGGTAAAGAGGTGGCAGGTCTGCGCCCCAAAACAGGTGTGACTGCTGTCCCCCCAGTCACAGAGGATGAAGAGGCCGCGGATGCACAAGATATGGCAGACGGTGGTTGGCCCGGCCGGCTAGGCCGCATTGTAGCACACTGAGCTTCCCACTGCAACTTATGCTTCATGTCCATGTGCCGGTTCATGCATGAAGTACTCAATCAATGTATTTTTTGGCCTCTACTTAGCTTTTGCTGACAAATGTTACAAATAACACGAGTTGGGTCATCTTTATCGATCTGAAAAAATGCCCAGGCTATGCAAGGCTTAGCACCCATGCGACCTGAAGAGCCACCACGACTTGTGGTGAGAGGCAGAGTTGTGTTTGAGGATGCAGTTGTTGACGTGCTTCCAGTACTACGTCTCTGTCCAGGAAGGCGCAACCTGACCTCGTCGTCACTAGCATCTTCCTCCACCTCCTCTGCTGACCTCATCTCTTGGCTGACTGTGGGTTGACAGTAAGTGGGATCTCCAACCTCATCATCATCACCCTGTGCGTTATCACACCCGTCGTCCTCAGAGCCAACCTGTTCCTGCCCTGACAAAAAACTAAATTTATCGCTCCAATCAGGTATTTGAGTCTCATCATCGTCTTCCTCATTGTCTCCACCAACAGGAGTTACAGTTTGGGAATGAGGGTCTACATTATGGTCAGAACCTTCTGCGTCTGGTCCTGGATCCGACTCATAAAGATTCTGGGCATCAGTGCAGATCATTTCCTCGTCTGGATTCACAGAAGCACTGGAGTCGACCTCTGATTCCCAGGCTATAGTATGAGTAAACAGCTCTGCAGACTCAACCATCTGTTCTACCTCATACTCAGACGAGCAGCTGGAGATTTGGGAGCTGTGAGGAAGCAAGTGCGATTGGGGTGACACCTTTGAGGACTGGAGTATTTGTGATGTTGAAGTTGATGTGGAGGAGAGCCCACTTAAAGGAGCACTTGATATCCGTTGAAGCACCTGCTGATTTTGTGCCTCATCTGGAATTTGTAGCGATTGGCGTGGCCGTAAGAAAGGGATCTTATCACATTGTCCGCTAAAAGAAGTAGACATTTTAGTTTGGCTGGAAGATGGTCTTTCTTCTGCAGATGTTACTGTTGCTTTAACACCTACCCCACGGACACAACCTTTTTTCCCCTTCCCAACACGCCTATTCCCCTTTCCACCAGCAGCAGGCCTTTTTCCACTCATTTTGGTGGTTAACTAATTCACAACTCTGGAGTTGTTTGCACAAAAAAACAATGGATGGGAACCGAGCAGAGCTGAGTGGCCAAACTGTGGTATTAGGTCAAAACAATTGGCTGGGTTAGATGCAGAAAAAATTATATTCAATTTGCAACCTGAAGGAGGTCAGTATAGATGGACTAATAGAGAAAGTCCCACACACTGCTAGAAGGCCAAATATTTTTTCAGAGCTAGATGCAGAAAAAAATTATATTCAGTTTGCAACCTGATGGAGGTCAGTATAGATGGACTAATACAACAAGTCCCACACACAGCTAGAAGCCCAATATTTTTTCAGAGCTAGATGCAGAAAAAAATTATATTCAATTTGCAACCTGATGGAGGTCAGTATAGATGGAGTAATAGAACAAGTCCCACACACAGCTAGAAGCCCAAATATTTTTTCAGAGGTAGATGCAGAAAAAAATTATTTTCAGTTTGCAACCTGATGGAGGTCTGTATAGATGGATTAATAGAACAAGTCCCACACACAGCTACAAGCCCAATATTTTTTCAGACGTAGATGCAGAAAAAAATATATTCAGTTTGCAACCTGATGGAGGTCAGTATAGATGGACTAATAGAGAAAGTCCCACAAACTGCTAGAAGGCCAAATATTTTTTCAGAGCTAGATGCAGAAAAAAATTATATTCAGTTTGCAACCTGATGGAGGTCAGTATAGATGGACTAATAGAGAAAGTCCCACACACTGCTAGAAGGCCAAATATTTTTTCAGAGCTAGATGCAGAAAAAAATTATATTCAGTTTGCAACCTGATGGAGGTCAGTATAGATTGATTAATAGAACAAGTCCCACACACAGCTAGAAGCCCAATATTTTTTCAGAGGTAGATGCAGAAAAAAATATATTCAGTTTGCAACCTGATGGAGGTCAGTATAGATGGATTAATAGAACAAGTCCCACACACAGCTAGAAGCCCAATATTTTTTCAGAGGTAGATGCAGAAAAAAATATATTCAGTTTGCAACCTGATGGAGGTCTGTATAGATGGATTAATAGGACAAGTCCCACACACAGCTAGAAGCCCAATATTTTTTCAGAGGTAGATGCAGAAAAAAATATATTCAGTTTGCAACCTGATGGAGGTCAGTATAGATGGACTAATACAACAAGTCCCACACACAGCTAGAAGCCCAATATTTTTTCAGAGGTAGATGCAGAAAAAAATATATTCAGTTTGCAACCTGATGGAGGTCTGTATAGATGGATTAATAGAACAAGTCCCACACACAGCTAGAAGCCCAATATTTTTTCAGAGCTAGATGCAGAAAAAAATTATATTCAATTTGCAACCTGATGGAGGTCAGTATAGATGGACTAATAGAATGATGCTATGCCCAAAAGATTTTACTTCACTAGGTGCAGTAAAAAATTGGTATTCTATACGCATGTGGTATATCTTGCAACACAGATAGGCTACTCCACTGACTAACACACTCTGCAATAGGCCAAAAAGGATTAGCTTTGCTAGATTCAGCCAAATGCTGTGAAAAAAACTTGCACAGCACTGGCACAGACCTGCCTGGCAAAAACTGATAGGAACTGATGTAACCTAGTCCTGAAAAGGACTCCAATTACAATTAGTCTTTACTCCCACAATCTATCTATTTAAGAGCACAGACCTGCCTGATAAAAGTCGTAGGAAATGCTGTAACCTAGTCCTTAAAAGGACTGCAATCACAACTATTCCCTACTCCCAAGCTATCTGTAGATTTGTGCGAAAATTGGCTTGATATTAACAAGGTATAGCGCACACAGCAACAGCGGTGCCGTCTAACACGCAGCTGCAGCAGTGAGAAAATGGTGGCGACGGGGAAAATGGCTTGGTCTTATAGGGCAAGGACATGTGACATACACTGCCAATGACACATGCCCTTGCTTGTGTGAAAAAAAGCACTTCGCTCCGTGTGTGCGCTGCTGATAGGCTGACAGATTGCACCTCCCCACTGCAAATGCGGGAAAGAGAAAAAAAAATGGAGATCTTCATTATTCCTGCAGAGATCCATCCCCTGCCCCTCCCCCCACCCCGCTGTACACTCAAACTGCGTATTAACATTAATTTTCATCATTACTGAGAAAAAATCCAGTTATGATTTCGGTGCACGAACAGTTATCGAACATAACCTCGAACAGCCGAATTTTTCTCAAATTGTTCGTGTTCGCCGAACGGCTCGAACACCGCCCAAAACAACTCGAAATTGAGATTGGCGAACAGTTCGAGTAGAACAACGCTCATCTCTAGTAAGGACTGATGATAAATAATACACTGATGTATAGACTGATAATAAATAATACACTGATGTATGGACTGATGATAAATAATACACTGATGTATGGACAGATGATAAATAATACACTGATGTATGGACAGATGATAAATAATACACTGATGTAAGGACTGATGATAAATAATACACTGATGTATAGACTGATGATAAATAATCCACTGATGTATGGACTGATGATAAATAATCCTCTGATGTATGGACTGATGATAAATAATACACTGATGTAAGGACTGATAATAAATAATCCACTGATGTATGGACTGATGATAAATAATACACTGATGTATGGACTGATGATAAATAATACACTGATGTAAGGACTGATAATAAATAATACACTGATGTATAGACTGATGATAAATAATACACTGATGTATAGACTGATGATAAATAATACACTGATGTAAGGACTGATTATAAATAATACACTGATGTATGGAGTGATGATAAATAATACACTGATATATGGACTGATGATAAATAATACACTGATGCATGGACTGATGATAAATAATACACTGATGTATGGACTGATGATAAATAATACACTGATGTAAGGACTGATGATAAATAATACACTGATGTATGGACTGATGATAAATAATACACTGATGTAAGGACTGATGATAAATAATACATTGATGTAAGAACTGATGATAAATAATACACTGATGTAAGGACTGATGATAAATAATACACTGATGTATGGACTGATGATAAATAATATACTGATGTATGGACTGATGATAAATAATACACTGATGTAAAGACTAATGATAAATAATACACTGATGTTAGGACTCATGATAAATAATACACTGATGTATGGACTGATGATAAATAATACACTGATGTATGGACTGATGATAAATAATACACTGATGTAAGGACTGATGATAAATAATACACTGATGTATGGACTGATGATAAACAATACACTGATGTATGGACTGATGATAAATAATACACTGATGTATTCACTGATGATAAATAATACACTGATGTAAGGACTGATAATAAATAATACAAAGATGTATAGACTGATGATAAATAATACACTGATGTATAGACTAATGATATATAATACACTGATGTAAGGACTGATGATAAATAATACACTGATGTATGGACAGATGATAAATAATACACTGATGTATGGACAGATGATAAATAATACACTGATGTATGGACTGATGATGAATAAGACACTGATGTATGGACTGATGATAAATAATACACTGATGTATTCACTGATGATAAATAATACACTGATGTAAGGACTGATGATAAATAATACACTGATGTAAGGACTGATAATAAGTAATACACTGATGTATGGACTGATGATAAATAATACACTGATGTATGGACTGATGATAAATATTACACTGATGTAAGGACTGATAATAAATAATACAATGATGTATAGACTGATGATAAATAATACACTGATATATAGACTAATGATAAATAATACACTAATGTAAGGACTGATGATAAATAATACACTGATGTATGGAGTGTTGATAAATAATACACTGATGTATGGACTGATGATAAATAATACACTGATGCATGGACTGATGATAAATAATACACTGATGTATGGACTGATGATAAGTAATACACTGATGTATGGACTGATGATAAATAACACACTGATGTAAGGACTGATGATAAATAATACACTGATGTATGGACTGATGATAAATAATACACTGATGTATGTACTGATGATAAATAATACACTGATGTATGGACTGATGATAAATAACACACTGATGCATGGACTGATGATAAATAAAACACTGATGTATGGACTGATGATAAATAATACACTGATGTATAGACTGATGATAAATAATACATTGATGTAAGGACAGATGAGAAATAATACGCTGATGAATGGACTGATGAGAAATAATACACTGATGTATGGACTGATGATAAATAATACACTGATGTATCGAGAGATGATAAATAATACACTGATGTATGGACTGATGATAAATAATACACTGATGTATAGACTGATGATAAATAATACATTGATGTAAGGACAGATGAGAAATAATACACTGATGTATGGACTGATGATAAATAATACAATGATGTATGGACTGATGATAAATAATACACTGATGTATAGACTGATGATATATAATACACTGATATAAGGAGTGATGATAAATAATACACTGATGTAAGGACAGATGATAAATAATACACTGATTTATGGACTGATGATAAATAATACACAGATGTATGGACTGATGATAAATAATACACTGATGTATGGACTGATGATAAATAATACACTGATGTAAGGACTGATGATAAATAATACACTGATGTATGGACTGATGATAAATAATACACTGATGTAAGGACTGATGATAAATAAAACACTGATGTATGGAGTGATGATAAATAATACACTGATGTATAGACTAATGATAAATAATACACTGATGTAAGGACTGATGATAAATAATACACTGATGTATGGAGTGATGATAAATAATACACTGATGTATGGACTGATGATAAATAATACACTGATGCATGGACTGATGATAAATAATACACTGATGTATGGACTAATGATAAATAATACACTGATGTATGGACTGATGATAAATAATACACTGATGTAAAGACAGATGATAAATAATACACTGATGTATGGACTGATGATAAATAATACACTGATGTATGGACTGATGATACATAATACACTGATGTATGGACTGCTGATAAATAATACACTATTGTAAGGACAGATGATAAATATACACTGATGTATGGACTGATGATAAATAATACACTGATGTTTGGACTGATGATAAATAATACACTGATGTATGGAAAGATGATAAATAATACACTGATGTAAGGACTGATGATAAATAATACACTGATGTATGGACTGATGATAAATAATACACTGATGTAAGGACTGATAATAAATAATACACTGATGTATAGACTTATGATAAATAATCCACTGATGTATGGACTGATGATAAATAATCCACTGATGTATGGACTGATGATAAATAATACACTGATGTATGAACTGATAATAAATAATACACTGATGTATGGACTGATGATAAATAATACACTGATGTATGGACTGATGATAAATAATACACTGATGTAAGGACTGATAATAAATAATACAATGATGTATAGACTGATGATAAATAATACACTGATGTATAGACTAATGATAAATAATACACTGATGTAAGGACTGATGATAAATAATACACTGATGTATAGACTAATGATAAATAATACACTGATGTAAGGACTGATGATAAATAATACACTGATATATGGACTGATGATAAATAATACACTGATGCATGGACTGATGATAAATAATACACTGATGTATGGACTGATGATAAATAATACACTGATGTAAAGACAGATGATAAATAATACACTGATGTATGGACTGATGATAAATAATACACTGATGTATGGACTGATGATACATAATACACTGATGTATGGACTGCTGATAAATAATACACTATTGTAAGGACAGATGATAAATATACACTGATGTATGGACTGATGATAAATAATACACTGATGTTTGGACTGATGATAAATAATACACTGATGTATGGAAAGATGATAAATAATACACTGATGTAAGGACTGATGATAAATAATACACTGATGTATGGACTGATGATAAATAATACACTGATGTAAGGACTGATAATAAATAATACACTGATGTATAGACTTATGATAAATAATCCACTGATGTATGGACTGATGATAAATAATACACTGATATATTGACTGATGATAAATAATACACTGATGTATGGACTGATGATAAATAATCCACTGATGTATGGACTGATGATAAATAATACACTGATGTATGAACTGATAATAAATAATACACTGATGTATGGACTGATGATAAATAATACACTGATGTATGGACTGATGATAAATAATACACTGATGTAAGGACTGATAATAAATAATACAATGATGTATAGACTGATGATAAATAATACACTGATGTATAGACTAATGATAAATAATACACTGATGTAAGGACTGATGATAAATAATACACTGATGTATGGAGTGATGATAAATAATACACTGATGTATGGACTGATGATAAATAATACACTGATGCATGGACTGATGATAAATAATATACTGATGTATGGACTGATGATAAATAATACACTGATGTATGGACTGATGATAAATAATACACTGATGTATGGACTGATGATAAATAATACACTGATGTATGGACTGATGATACATAATACACTGATGTATGGACTGCTGATAAATAATACACTATTGTAAGGACAGATGATAAATATACACTGATGTATGGACTGATGATAAATAATACACTGATGTTTGGACTGATGATAAATAATACACTGATGTATGGAAAGATGATAAATAATACACTGATGTAAGGACTGATGATAAATAATACACTGATGTATGGACTGATGATAAATAATACACTGATGTAAGGACTGATAATAAATAATCTACTGATGTATAGACTTATGATAAATAATCCACTGATGTATGGACTGATGATAAATAATACACTGATGTATGAACTGATGATAAATAATACACTGATGTAAGGACTGATGATAAATAATCCACTGATGTATGGACTGATGATAAATAATCCACTGATGTATGGACTGATGATAAATAATACACTGATGTATGAACTGATGATAAATAATACACTGATGTAAGGACTGATGATAAATAATCCACTGATGTATGGACTGATGATAAATAATCCACTGATGTATGGACTGATGATAAATAATACACTGATGTAAGGACTGATGATAAATAATCCACTGATGTATGGACTGATGATAAATAATCCACTGATGTATGGACTGATGATAAATAATACACTGATGTATGAACTGATAATAAATAATCCACTGATGTATAGACTTATGATAAATAATCCACTGATGTATGGACTGATGATAAATAATACACTGATGTATGGACTGATGATAAATAATACACTGATGTATGGACTGATGATAAATAATACACTGATGTAAGGACTGATGATAAATAATCCACTGATGTATGGACTGATGATAAATAATACACTGATGTATAGACTTATGATAAATAATCCACTGATGTATGGACTGATGATAAATAATACACTGATGTATGGACTGATGATAAATAATACACTGATGTAAGGACTGATGATAAATAATACAGTGATGTATGGACTGATGATAAATAATACAGTGATGTATGGACTGATGATAAATAATACACTGGTGTATGGACTGATGATAAATAATACACTGATGTATGGAAAGATGATAAATAATACACTGATGTAAGGACAGATGATAAATAATACACTGATATATGGACTAATGATCAATAATACACTGATGTAAGGACTGATAATACATAATACAATGATGTATAGACTGATGATAAATAATACACTGATGTAAGGACTGATAATACATAATACAATGATGTATAGACTGATGATAAATAATACACTGATGTATAGACTAATGATAAATAATACACTGATGTAAGGACTGATGATAAATAATACACTGATGTATGGACAGATGATAAATAATACACTGATGTAAAGACAGATGATAAATAATACACTGATGTATGGACTGATGATAAATAATACACTGATGTATGGACTGATGATACATAATACACTGATGTATGGACTGCTGATAAATAATACACTATTGTAAGGACAGATGATAAATATACACTGATGTATGGACTGATGATAAATAATACACTGATGTTTGGACTGATGATAAATAATACACTGATGTATGGAAAGATGATAAATAATACACTGATGTAAGGACTGATGATAAATAATACACTGATGTATGGACTGATGATAAATAATACACTGATGTAAGGACTGATAATAAATAATACACTGATGTATAGACTTATGATAAATAATCCACTGATGTATGGACTGATGATAAATAATACACTGATATATGGACTGATGATAAATAATACACTGATGTATGGACTGATGATAAATAATCCACTGATGTATGGACTGATGATAAATAATACACTGATGTATGAACTGATAATAAATAATACACTGATGTATGGACTGATGATAAATAATACACTGATGTATGGACTGATGATAAATAATACACTGATGTAAGGACTGATAATAAATAATACAATGATGTATAGACTGATGATAAATAATACACTGATGTATAGACTAATGATAAATAATACACTGATGTAAGGACTGATGATAAATAATACACTGATGTATGGAGTGATGATAAATAATACACTGATGTATGGACTGATGATAAATAATACACTGATGCATGGACTGATGATAAATAATATACTGATGTATGGACTGATGATAAATAATACACTGATGTATGGACTGATGATAAATAATACACTGATGTATGGACTGATGATAAATAATACACTGATGTATGGACTGATGATACATAATACACTGATGTATGGACTGCTGATAAATAATACACTATTGTAAGGACAGATGATAAATATACACTGATGTATGGACTGATGATAAATAATACACTGATGTTTGGACTGATGATAAATAATACACTGATGTATGGAAAGATGATAAATAATACACTGATGTAAGGACTGATGATAAATAATACACTGATGTATGGACTGATGATAAATAATACACTGATGTAAGGACTGATAATAAATAATCTACTGATGTATAGACTTATGATAAATAATCCACTGATGTATGGACTGATGATAAATAATACACTGATGTATGAACTGATGATAAATAATACACTGATGTAAGGACTGATGATAAATAATCCACTGATGTATGGACTGATGATAAATAATCCACTGATGTATGGACTGATGATAAATAATACACTGATGTATGAACTGATGATAAATAATACACTGATGTAAGGACTGATGATAAATAATCCACTGATGTATGGACTGATGATAAATAATCCACTGATGTATGGACTGATGATAAATAATACACTGATGTAAGGACTGATGATAAATAATCCACTGATGTATGGACTGATGATAAATAATCCACTGATGTATGGACTGATGATAAATAATACACTGATGTATGAACTGATAATAAATAATCCACTGATGTATAGACTTATGATAAATAATCCACTGATGTATGGACTGATGATAAATAATACACTGATGTATGGACTGATGATAAATAATACACTGATGTATGGACTGATGATAAATAATACACTGATGTAAGGACTGATGATAAATAATCCACTGATGTATGGACTGATGATAAATAATACACTGATGTATAGACTTATGATAAATAATCCACTGATGTATGGACTGATGATAAATAATACACTGATGTATGGACTGATGATAAATAATACACTGATGTAAGGACTGATGATAAATAATACAGTGATGTATGGACTGATGATAAATAATACAGTGATGTATGGACTGATGATAAATAATACACTGGTGTATGGACTGATGATAAATAATACACTGATGTATGGAAAGATGATAAATAATACACTGATGTAAGGACAGATGATAAATAATACACTGATATATGGACTAATGATCAATAATACACTGATGTAAGGACTGATAATACATAATACAATGATGTATAGACTGATGATAAATAATACACTGATGTAAGGACTGATAATACATAATACAATGATGTATAGACTGATGATAAATAATACACTGATGTATAGACTAATGATAAATAATACACTGATGTAAGGACTGATGATAAATAATACACTGATGTATGGACAGATGATAAATAATACACTGATGTATGGACTGATAATAAATAATACACTGATGTATGGACAGATGATAAATAATACACTGATGTATGGACTGATGATAAATAATACACTGATGTATAGACTAATGATAAATAATACACTGATGTAAGGACTGATAATACATAATACACTGATGTATGGACTGATGATAAATAATACACTGATGTATGGACTGATGATAAATAATACAATGATGTATGGACTGATAATAAATAATACACTGAGGTAAGGACAGATGATAAATAATACACTGATGTATGGACTGATGATAAATAATACACTGATGTAAGGACAGATGATAAATAATACATTGATGTATGGACTGATGATAAATAATACACTGATGTTTGGACTGATGATCAATAATACACTGATGTATGGACTGATGATAAATAATACACTGATGTATTCACTGATAATAAATAATACACTGATGTAAGGACTGATAATAAATAATACACTGATGTATGGACTGATGATAAATAATACACTGATGTATTCACTGATAATAAATAATACACTGATGTATGGACTGATAATAAATAATACACTGATGTAAGGACTGATAATAAATAATACACTGATGTATGGACTGATGATAAATAATACACTGATGTATAGACTAATGATAAATAATACACTGATGTAAGGACTGATGATAAATAATACACTGATGTATGGAGTGATGATAAATAATACACTGATGTATGGACTGATGATAAATAATACACTGATGTATGGACTGATGATAAATAATACACTGATGTTTGGACTGATGATAAATAATACACTATTGTAAGGACAGATGATAAATAATACACTGATGTATGGACTGATGATAAATAATACACTGATGTATAGACTAATGATAAATAATACACTGATGTAAGGACTGATGATAAATAATACACTGATGTATGAACTGATAATAAATAATACACTGATGTATGGACTGATGATAAATAATACACTGATGTATGGACTGATGATAAATAATACACTGATGTAAGGACTGATAATAAATAATACAATGATGTATAGACTGATGATAAATAATACACTGTTGTATAGACTAATGATAAATAATACACTGATGTAAGGACTGATGATAAATAATACACTCATGTATGGAGTGATGATAAATAATACACTGATGTATGGACTGATGATAAATAATACACTGATGCATGGACTGATGATAAATAATACACTGATGTATGGACTGATGATAAATAATACACTGATGTATGGACTGATGATAAATAATACACTGATTTAAAGACAGATGATAAATAATACACTGATGTATGGATTGATGATAAATAATACACTGATGTATGGACTGATGATACATAATACACTGATGTATGGACTGCTGATAAATAATACACTATTGTAAGGACAGATGATAAATATACACTGATGTATGGACTGATGATAAATAATACACTGATGTTTGGACTGATGATAAATAATACACTGATGTATGGACTGATGATACATAATACACTGATGTATGGACTGATGATACATAATACACTGATGTAAGAACTGATGATAAATAATACACTGATGTAAGAAATGATGATAAATAATACACTGATGTATGGACTGATGATAAATAATACACTGATGTATGGACTGATGATAAATAATACACTGATGTAAGGACTGATAATAAATAATACACTGATGTATAGACTTATGATAAATAATCCACTGATGTATGGACTGATGATAAATAATCCACTGATGTATGGACTGATGATAAATAATACACTGATATATGAACTGATAATAAATAATACACTGATGTAAGGACTGATGATAAATAATCCACTGATGTATGGACTGATGATAAATAATACACTGATGTATGGACAGATGATAAATAATACACTGATGTAAGGACTGATAATAAATAATACACTGATGTATAGACTGATGATAAATAATCCACTGATGTATGGACTGATGATAAATAATCCTCTGATGTATGGACTGATGATAAATAATACACTGATGTAAGGACTGATAATAAATAATACACTGATGTATGGACTGATGATAAATAATACACTGATGTATGGACTGATGATAAATAATACACTGATGTAAGGACTGATAATAAATAATACACTGATGTATAGACTGATGATAAATAATACACTGATGTATAGACTGATGATAAATAATACACTGATGTAAGGACTGATTATAAATAATACACTGATGTATGGAGTGATGATAAATAATACACTGATATATGGACTGAAGATAAATAATACACTGATGTAAGGACTGATGATAAATAATACACTGATGTATGGACTGATGATAAATAATACACTGATGTAAGGACTGATGATAAATAATACATTGATGTAAGAACTGATGATAAATAATACACTGATGTAAGGACTGATGATAAATAATACACTGATGTATGGACTGATGATAAATAATACACTGATGTAAGGACTGATAATAAATAATACACTGATGTATAGACTTATGATAAATAATCCACTGATGTATGGACTGATGATAAATAATCCACTGATGTATGGACTGATGATAAATAATACACTGATGTATGAACTGATAATAAATAATACACTGATGTATGGACTGATGATAAATAATACACTGATGCATGGACTGATGATAAATAATACACTGATGTATGGACTGAAGATAAATAACACACTGATGCATGGACTGATGATAAATAAAACACTGATGTATGGACTGATGATAAATAATACACTGATGTATAGACTGATGATAAATAATACATTAATGTAAGGACAGATGAGAAATAATACGCTGATGAATGGACTGATGATAAATAATACACTGATGTATGGACTGATGATAAATAATACACTGATGTATGGACTGATGATAAATAATACACTGATGTATCGAGAGATGATAAATAATACACTGATGTATGGACTGATGATAAATAATACACTGATGTATAGACTAATGATAAATAATACACTGATGTAAGGACTGATGATAAATAATACACTGATGTATGGACAGATGATAAATAATACACTGATGTATGGACTGATGATAAATAATACAATGATGTATGGACTGATGATAAATAATACACTGAGGTAAGGACAGATGATAAATAATACACTGATGTATGGACTGATGATAAATAATACACTGATGTAAGGACAGATGATAAATAATACATTGATGTATGGACTGATGATAAATAATACACTGATGTTTGGACTGATGATCAATAATACACTGATGTATGGACTGATGATAAATAATACACTGATGTATTCACTGATAATAAATAATACACTGATGTAAGGACTGATAATAAATAATACACTGATGTATGGACTGATGATAAATAATACACTGATGTATGGACTGATGATAAATAATACACTGATGTAAGGACTGATAATACATAATACAATGATGTATAGACTGATGATAAATAATACACTGATGTATAGACTAATGATAAATAATACACTGATGTAAGGACTGATGATAAATAATACAATGATGTATGGAGTGATGATAAATAATACACTGATGTATGGACTGATGATAAATAATACACTGATGCATGGACTGCTGATAAATAATACACTATTGTAAGGACAGATGATAAATATACACTGATGTATGGACTGATGATAAATAATACACTGATGTTTGGACTGATGATAAATAATACACTGATGTAAGGACTGATGATAAATAATACACTGATGTATGAACTGATAATAAATAATACACTGATGTATGGACTGATGATAAATAATACACTGATGTATGGACTGATGATAAATAATACACTGATGTAAGGACTGATAATAAATAATACAATGATGTATAGACTGATGATAAATAATACCCTCATGTATGGAGTGATGATAAATAATACACTGATGTATGGACTGATGATAAATAATACACTGATGTATGGACTGATGATAAATAATACACTGATTTAAAGACAGATGATAAATAATACACGGATGTATGGATTGATGATAAATAATACACTGATGTATGGACTGATGATACATAATACACTGATGTATGGACTGCTGATAAATAATACACTATTGTAAGGACAGATGATAAATATACACTGATGTATGGAAAGATGATAAATAATACACTGATGTAAGGACTGATGATAAATAATACACTGATGTATGGACTGATGATAAATAATACACTGATGTAAGGACTGATAATAAATAATACACTGATGTATAGACTTATGATAAATAATCCACTGATGTATGGACTGATGATAAATAATCCACTGATGTATGGACTGATGATAAATAATACACTGATGTATGAACTGATAATAAATAATACACTGATGTAAGGACTGATGATAAATAATCCACTGATGTATGGACTGATGATAAATAATCCACTGATGTATGGACTGATGATAAATAATCCACTGATGTATGGACTGATGATAAATAATACACTGATGTATGAACTGATAATAAATAATCCACTGATGTATGGACAGATGATAAATAATACACTGATGTATGGACAGATGATAAATAATACACTGATGTAAGGACTGATAATAAATAATACACTGATGTATAGACTGATGATAAATAATCCACTGATGTATGGACTGATGATAAATAATCCTCTGATGTATGGACTGATGATAAATAATACACTGATGTAAGGACTGATAATAAATAATACACTGATGTATGGACTGATGATAAATAATACACTGATGTAAGGACTGATAATAAATAATACACTGATGTATAGACTGATGATAAATAATACACTGATGTAAGGACTGATTATAAATAATACACTGATGTATGGAGTGATGATAAATAATACACTGATATATGGACTGATGATAAATAATACACTGATGCATGGACTGATGATAAATAATACACTGATGTATGGACTGATGATAAATAATACACTGATGTAAGGACTGATGATAAATAATACACTGATGTATGGACTGATGATAAATAATACACTGATGTAAGGACTGATGATAAATAATACATTGATGTAAGAACTGATGATAAATAATACACTGATGTAAGGACTGATGATAAATAATACACTGATGTATGGACTGATGATAAATAATACACTGATGTAAGGACTGATAATAAATAATACACTGATGTATAGACTTATGATAAATAATCCACTGATGTATGGACTGATGATAAATAATCCACTGATGTATGGACTGATGATAAATAATACACTGATGTATGAACTGATAATAAATAATACACTGATGTATGGACTGATGATAAATAATACACTGATGTAAGGACTGATGATAGATAATAAACTGATGTATGTACTGATGATAAATAATACACTGATGTATGGACTGATGATAAATAACACACTGATGCATGGACTGATGATAAATAAAACACTGATGTATGGACTGATGATAAATAATACACTGATGTATAGACTGATGATAAATAATACATTAATGTAAGGACAGATGAGAAATAATACGCTGATGAATGGACTGATGATAAATAATACACTGATGTATGGACTGATGATAAATAATACACTGATGTATGGACTGATGATAAATAATACACTGATGTATCGAGAGATGATAAATAATACACTGATGTATGGACAGATGATAAATAATACACCGATGTAAGGACAGATGATGAATAATACACTGATGTATGGACTGATGATAAATAATATACTGATGTATGGACTGATGATAAATAATACACTGGTGTATGGACTGATGATAAATAATGCACTGATGTAAGGACTGATGATAAATAATACATTGATGTATGGACTGATGATAAATAATACACTGATGTAAGGACTGATGATAAATAATACATTGATGTATGGACTGATGATAAATAATACACTGGTGTATGGACTGCTGATAAATAATACACTGATGTAAGGACTGATGATAAATAAGACACAGATGTATGGACTGATGATAAATAATACACTGATGTAAGGACTGATGATAGATAATAAACTGATGTATGTACTGATGATAAATAATACACTGATGTATGGACTGATGATAAATAACACACTGATGCATGGACTGATGATAAATAAAACACTGATGTATGGACTGATGATAAATAATACACTGATGTATAGACTGATGATAAATAATACATTAATGTAAGGACAGATGAGAAATAATACGCTGATGAATGGACTGATGATAAGTAATACTCTGATGTATAGACTGATGATAAATAATACACTGGTGTATGGACTGATGATAAATAATACACTGATGTATGGACTGATGATAAATAATACACTGATGTAAGGACTGATGATAAATAATATATTGATGTATGGACTAATGATAAATAATACACTGGTGTATGGACTGCTGATAAATAATACACTGATGTAAGGACTGATGATAAATAAGACACAGATGTATGGACTGATGATAAATAATACACTGATGTATGGACTGATGATAAATAATACACTGATGTAAGGACTGATGATAAATAATATATTGATGTATGGACTAATGATAAATAATACACTGATGTATGGACTGATGATAAATAATACACTGATGTAAGGACTGATGATAAATAATACACTGATGTATGCACTGATGATAAATAATACACTGATGTATGGACTGATAAATAATACACTGGTGTATGGACAGATGATAAATAATACACTGATGTAAGGACAGATGATGAATAATACACTGATGTATGAACTGATGATAAATAATACACTGATGTAAGGACAGATGATAAATAATACACTGATGTATGAACTGATGATAAATAATACACTGATGTAAGGACAGATGATGAATAATACACTGATGTATGGACAGATGATAAATAATACACTGATGTAAGGACTGATGATAAATAATACACTGATGTATGGACTGATGATAAATAATACACAGGTGTATGGACAGATGATAAATAATACACTGATGTAAGGACAGATGATAAATAATACAGTGATGTATGGACTGATGATAAATAATACAGTGATGTATGGACTGATGATAAATAATACACTGGTGTATGGACTGATGATAAAAAATACACTGATGTATGGAAAGATGATAAATAATACACTGATGTAAGGACAGATGATAAATAATACACTGATGTATGAACTGATGATAAATAATACACTGATGTAAGGACAGATGATAAATAATACACTGATGTTTGGACTGATGATAAATAATACACTGGTGTATGGACTGATGATAAATAACACACTGATGTATGGACTTATGATAAATAATACACTGATGTATGGACTGATGATAAATAATACACTGGTGTATGGACTGATGATAAATAATACACTGATGTATGGACAGATGATAAATAATACACTGATGTAAGACAGAGGATAAATAATACACTGATGTATGGACTGATGATAAATAATACACTGATGTATGGACTGATGATAAATAATACACTGAGGTAAGGACAGATGATAAATCATACACTGATGTATGGACTGATGATAAATAATACACTGATGTATGGACTGATGATAAATAATTCACTGATTTATAGACTGATGATAACTAATACACTGTTGTATGGACTGATGATAAATAGTACACTGATGTATGGACTGATGATAAATAATACACTGGTGTATGGACTGATGATAAATAATACACTGATGTATGGACTGATGATAAATAATACACTGATGTACGGACTGATGATATATAATACACTGATGTATAGACTGATGATAAATAATACACTGATGTAAGGACTGATGATAAATAATACACTGATGTACGGACTGATGATAAATAATACACTGATGTATGAACTGATGATACATAATACACTGATCTAAGAACTGATGATAAATAATACACTGATGTATGGACTGATGATAAATAATACACTGATGTATGGACAGATGATAAATAATACACTGATGTATGGACTGATGATAATGCACTGATGTATAGACTGATGATAAATAATACATTGATGTAAGGACAGATGAGAAATAATACACTGATGTATGGACTGATGATAAATAATACACTGATGTACGGACTGATGATAAATAATACACTGATGTACGGACTGATGATAAATAATACACTGATGTATAGACTGATGATATATAATACACTGATGTAAGGACTGATGATAAATAATACACTGATGTAAGGACAGATGATAAATAATACACTGATGTATTGACTGATACTAAATAATACACTGATGTATGGACTGATGATAAATAATACACTGGTGTATGGAGTGATGATAAATAATGCACTGATGTACGGACTGATGATAAATAGTACACTGATGTAAGGACAGATGATAAATAATACACTGATGTATGGACTGATGATAAATAAAACACTGATGTATGAACTGATGATAAATAATACACTGATGTAAGGACAGATGATAAATAATACAGTGAGGTAAGGACAGTTGATAAATAATACACTGATGTATGGACTGATGATAAATAATACACTGATGTATGGACAGATGATAAATAATACACTGAGGAAAGGACAGATGATAAATAATACACTGATGTATGGACTGATGATAAATAATACACTGATGTATGGACTGATGATAAATAATACACTGATGTATGGACTGATGATAAATAATACACTGATGTATGGACTGATGACAAACAATACATTGATATACGGACTGATGATAAATAATACACTGATGTATGGACAGATGATAAATAATACATTGATGTATGGACTGATGATAAATAATACACTGATGTAAGGACTGATGATAAATAATACACTGATGTATGGACTGATGATAAATAATACACTGATGTATGGACTGATGATAAATAATACACTGATGTATGGACTGATGATAAATAATACACTGATGTATGGACTGATGATAAATAATACATTGATGTATGGACTGATGATATATAATACACTGATGTAAGGACAGATGATAAATAATACACTGATGTATGGACTGATGATAAATAATACACTGATGTATGGACAGATGATAAATAATACACTGAGGAAAGGACAGATGATAAATAATACACTGATGTATGGACTGATGATAAATAATACACTGATGTATGGACTGATGATAAATAATACACTGATGTATGGACTGATGATAAATAATACATTGATGTATGGACTGATGATATATAATACACTGATGTAAGGACTGATGATAAATAATACACTGATGTAAGGACAGATGATAAATAATACACTGATTTATGGACTGATGATAAATAATACACTGATGTAAGGACTGATGATAAATAATACACTGATGTAAGGACTGATGATAAATAATACACTGATGTAAGGACAGATGATAAATAATACACTGATGTATGGACTGATGATAAATAATACACTGATGTAAGGACTGATGATAAATACCACACTGATGTATGGACAGATGATAGATAATACACTGATGTATGGACTGATGATAAACAATACATTGATGTAAGGACAGATGATAAATAATACACTGAGGTAAGGACAGATGATAAATAATACACTGATCTATGGACTGATGATAAATAATACACTGATGTATGGACTGATGATAAATAATACACTGATATAAGGACTGATCATAAATAATACACTGATGTAAGGACCGATGATAAATAATACACTGATGTATGGACTGATGATAAATAATACACTGATGAAAGGACTGATAATAAATAATCCACTGATGTATAGACTTATGATAAATAATACACTGATGTATGGACTGATGATAAATAATCCACTGATGTATGGACTGATGATAAATAATACACTGATGTATGAACTGATGATAAATAATACACTGATGTATGGACTGATGATAAATAATACACTGATATAAGGACTGATAATAAATAATACACTGATGTAAGAACAGATGATAAATAATACACTGATGTATGGACTGATGATAAATAATAGACTGATGTATGGACGGATGATACATAATACACTGATGTATGGACTGATGATAAATAATACACTGATGTTTGGACTGATGATAAATAATACACTGATGTAAGGACAGATGATAAATAATACACTGATGTAAGGACTGATGATAAATAAAACACTGATGTATGGACTGATGATAAATAATACACTGATGTATGGACTGATGATAAATAATACACTGGTGTATGGACTGATAATAAATAATACACTGATGTATGGACTGATGATAAATAATACACTGATGTATGGACTGATGATAAATAATACACAAATGTATGGACTGATGATAAATAATACACTGATGTAAGGACTGATGATAAATAATACATTGATGTAAGGACTGATGATAAATAATACACTGATGTATGGACTGATGATAAATAATACACTGATGTATGGACTGATGATACATAATACACTGATCTAAGAACTGATGATAAATAATACACTGATGTAAGGACTGATGATAAATAATACACTGATGTATGGACTGATGAGAAATAATACACTGATGTATGGACTGATGAGAAATAATACACTGGTGTATCGACAGATGATAAATAATACACTGATGTATGGACTGATTATAAATAATACACTGATGTATAGACTGATGATAAATAATACATTGATGTAAGGACAGATGAGAAATAATACGCTGATGTATGGACTGATGATAAATAATACAATGATGTATGGACTGATGATAAATAATACACTGATGTATGGACTGATGATAAATAATACACTGATGTATCGACAGATGATAAATAATACACTGATGTATGGACTGATGATAAATAATACACTGATGTATCGACAGATGATAAATAATACACTGATGTATGGACTGATGATAAATAATACACTGATGTAAGGACAGATGAGAAATAATACACTGATGTATGGACTGATGATAAATAATACACTGATGTATGGACTGATGATAAATAATACATTGATGTATGGACTGATGATATATAATACACTGATGTAAGGACTGATGATAAATAATACACTGATGTAAGGACAGATGATAAATAATACACTGATTTATGGACTGATGATAAATAATACACTGATGTATGGACTGATGATAAATAATACACTGGTGTATGGACTGATGATAAACAAAACATTGATATACGGACTGATGATAAATAATACACTGATGTATGGACAGATGATAAATAATACATTGATGTATGGACTGATGATAAATAATACACTGATGTAAGGACTGATGATAAATAATACACTGATGTAAGGACAGATGATAAATAATACACTGATGTATGGACTGATGATAAATAATACATTGATGTATGGACTGATGATATATAATACACTGATGTAAGGACTGATGATAAATAATACACTGATGTAAGGACAGATGATAAATAATACACTGATTTATGGACTGATGATAAATAATACACTGATGTATGGACTAATGATAAATAATACACTGGTGTATGGACTGATGATAAACAATACATTGATATACGGACTGATGATAAATAATACACTGATGTATGGACAGATGATAAATAATACATTGATGTATGGACTGATGATATATAATACACTGATGTAAGGACTGATGATAAATAATACACTGATGTAAGGACAGATGATAAATAATACACTGATGTATGGACTGATGATAAATAATACATTGATGTATGGACTGATGATATATAATACACTGATGTAAGGACTGATGATAAATAATACACTGATGTAAGGACAGATGATAAATAATACACTGATTTATGGACTGATGATAAATAATACACTGATGTAAGGACTTATGATAAATAATACACTGATGTAAGGACTGATAATAAATAATATACTGATGTATGGACAGATGATAAATAATACACTGATGTATGGACTGATGATAAATAATACACTGATGTATGGACAGATGATAAATAATACACTGAGGTAAGGACAGATAATAAATAATACACTGATGTATGGACTGATGATAAATAATACACTGATGTAAGGACAGATGATAAATAATACACTGAGGTAAGGACAGATAATAAATAATACACTGATGTAAGGACTTATGATAAATAATACACTGATGTAAGGACTGATAATAAATAATATACTGATGTATGGACAGATGATAAATAATACACTGATGTATGGACTGATGATAAATAATACACTGATGTATGGACAGATGATAAATAATACACTGAGGTAAGGACAGATAATAAATAATACACTGATGTATGGACTGATGATAAATAATACACTGATGTAAGGACTGATGATAAATACCACACTGATGTATGGACAGATGATAGATAATACACTGATGTATGGACTGATGATAAATAATACATTGATGTATGGACTGATGATAAACAATACATTGATGTAAGGACAGATGATAAATAATACACTGAGGTAAGGACAGATGATAAATAATACACTGATCTATGGACTGATGATAAATAATACACTGATGTATGGACTGATGATAAATAATACACTGATGTAAGGACTGATGATAAATAATACACTGATGTATGGACTGATGATAAATAATACACTGATGAAAGGACTGATAATAAATAATCCACTGATGTATAGACTTATGATAAATAATACACTGATGTATGGACTGATGATAAATAATACACTGATGTATGGACTGATGATAAATAATACACTGATGTATGAACTGATGATAAATAATACACTGATGTATGGACTGATGATAAATAATACACTGATATAAGGACTGATAATAAATAATACACTGATGTAAGAACAGATGATAAATAATACACTGATGTATGGACTGATGATAAATAATAGACTGATGTATGGACGGATGATACATAATACACTGATGTATGGACTGATGATAAACAATACACTGATGTAAGGACAGATGATAAATAATACACTGATGTATGGACTGATGATAAATAATACACTGATGTTTGGACTGATGATAAATAATACACTGATGTAAGGACAGATGATAAATAATACACTGATGTAAGGACAGATGATAAATAATACACTGATGTATGGACTGATGATAAATAATACACTGATGTTTGGACTGATGATAAATAATACACTGATGTAAGGACAGATGATAAATAATACACTGATGTAAGGACTGATGATAAATAATACACTGATGTATGGACTGATGATAAATAATACACTGGTGTATGGACTGATAATAAATAATACACTGATGTATGGACTGATGATAAATAATACACTGATGTATGGACTGATGATAAATAATACACAAATGTATGGACTGATGATAAATAATACACTGATGTAAGGACTGATGATAAATAATACATTGATGTATGGACTGATGATAAATAATACACTGATGTATGGACTGATGATACATAATACACTGATGTATGGACTGATGATACATAATACACTGATGTAAGAACTGATGATAAATAATACACTGATGTAAGAACTGATGATAAATAATACACTGATGTATGGACTGATGAGAAATAATACACTGATGTATGGACTGATGAGAAATAATACACTGGTGTATCGACAGATGATAAATAATACACTAATGTATGGACTGATGATAAATAATACACTGATGTATAGACTGATGATAAATAATACACTGATGTATCGACAGATGATAAATAATACACTGATGTATAGACTGATGATAAATAATACATTGATGTAAGGACAGATGAGAAATAATACGCTGATGTATGGACTGATGATAAATAATACAATGATGTATGGACTGATGATGAATAATACACTGATGTATGGACTGATGATAAATAATACACTGATGTATCGACAGATGATAAATAATACACTGATGTATGGACTGATGATAAATAATACACTGATGTATAGACTGATGATAAATAATACATTGATGTAAGGACAGATGAGACATAATACGCTGATGTATGGACTGATGATAAATAATACACTGATGTATGGACTGATGATAAATAATACATTGATGTAAGGACAGATGAGAAATAATACACTGATGTATGGACTGATGATAAATAATACACTGATGAATGGACAGATGATAAATAATACACTGGTGTAGGGACTGATGATAAATAATACACTGATGTATGGACAGATGATAAATAATACACTGATGTAAGGACAGATGATGAATAATACACTGATGTATGGACTGATGATAAATAATATACTGATGTATGGACTGATGATAAATAATACACTGGTGTATGGACTGATGATAAATAATACACTTATGTATGGACTGATGATAAATAATACACTGATGTTTAGACTGATGATAAATAATACACTGATGTAAGGACAGATGATGAATAATACACTGATGTATGGACTGATGATAAATAATACACTGGTGTAGGGACTGATGATAAATAATACACTGATGAATGGACAGATGATAAATAATACACTGGTGTAGGGACTGATGATAAATAATACACTGATGTATGGACAGATGATAAATAATACACTGATGTAAGGACAGATGATGAATAATCCACTGATGTATGGACTGATGATAAATAATATACTGATGTATGGACTGATGATAAATAATACACTGGTGTAGGGACTGATGATAAATAATACACTGATGAATGGACAGATGATAAATAATACACTGGTGTAGGGACTGATGATAAATAATACACTGATGTATGGACAGATGATAAATAATACACTGATGTAAGGACAGATGATGAATAATCCACTGATGTATGGACTGATGATAAATAATACACTGATGTATGGACTGATGATAAATAATATACTGATGTATGGACTGATGATAAATAATACACTGGTGTATGGACTGATGATAAATAATACACTTATGTATGGACTGATGATAAATAATACACTGATGTTTAGACTGATGATAAATAATACACTGGTGTAGGGACTGATGATAAATAATACACTGATGTATGGACAGATGATAAATAATACACTGGTGTATGGACTGATGATAAATAATACACTGATGTAAGGACAGATGATGAATAATACACTGATGTATGGACTGATGATAAATAATACACTGATGTAAGGACTGATGATAAATAATACACTGATTTATGGACTGTTGATAAATAATACACTGATGTAAGGACTGATGATAAATAATACACAGATGTATGGACTAATGATAAATAATACACTGATGTATGCACTGATGATAAATAATACACTGATGTATGGACTGATAAATAATACACTGGTGTATGGACTGATGATAAATAATACACAGGTGTATGGACAGATGATAAATAATACACTGATGTAAGGACAGATGATAAATCATACAGTGATGTATGGACTGATGATAAATAATACAGTGATGTATGGACTGATGATAAATAATACACTGGTGTATGGACTGATGATAAATAATACACTGATGTATGGATAGATGATAAATAATACACTGATGTAAGGACAGATGATAAATAATACACTGATGTATGAACTGATGATAAATAATACACTGATGTATGGACTGATGATAAATAATACACAGGTAATTGGACTGATGATAAATAATACACTGGTGTATGGACTTATGATAAATAACACACTGATGTATGGACTTATGATAAATAATACACTGATGTATGGACTGATGATAAATAATACACTGGTGTATGGACTGATGATAAATAATACACTGATGTATGGAAAGATGATAAATAATACACTGATGTAAGACAGATGATAAATAATACACTGATGTATGGACTGATGATAAATAATACACTGATGTATGGACTGATGATAAATAATACACTGATGTAAGGACAGATGATAAATAATACACTGATATATGGACAGATGATAAATAATACACTGAGGTAAGGACAGATGATAAATCATACACTGATTTATAGACTGAAGATAAATAATACACTGTTGTATGGACTGATGATAAATAATACACTGATGTATGGACTGATGATAAATAATACACTGATGTATGGACTGATGATAAATAATACACTGAGGTAAGGACAGATGATAAATCATACACTGATTTATAGACTGAAGATAAATAATACACTGTTGTATGGACTGATGATAAATAATACACTGATGTATGGACTGATGATAAATAATACACTGGTGTATGGACAGATGATAAATATTACACTGATGTATGGACTGATGATAAATAATACACTGATGTATAGACTGATGATAAATAATACACTGATGTATGGACTGATGATAAATAATACACAAATGTATGGACTGATGATAAATAATTCACTGATGTAAGGACTGATGATAAATAATACATTGATGTAAGGACTGATGATAAATAATACACTGATGTAAGGACTGATGATAAATAATACACTGATGTAAGGACTGATGATAGATAATAAACTGATGTATGGACTGATGATAAATAATACACTGCTGTATGGACTGATGATACATAATACACTGATCTAAGAACTGATGATAAATAATACACTGATGTAAGGACTGATGATAAATAATACACTGATGTATGGACTGATGATAAATAATACACTGATGTATGGACTGATGAGAAATAATACACTGATGTATGGACAGATGATAAATAATACACTGATGTATGGACTGATGATAAATAACACACTGATGTGGGAACTTATGATAAATAATACACTGATGTATGGACTGATGATAAATAACACACTGGTGTATGGACTGATGATAAATAATACACTGATGTATGGACAGATGATAAATAATACACTGATGTAAGGACTGATGATAAATAATACACTGATGTATGGACTGATGAGAAATAATACACTGATGTAAGGACAGATGATAAATAATACACTGATATATGGACTGATGATAAATAATACACTGAGGTAAGGACAGATGATAAATCATACACTGATGTATGGATTGATGACAAATAATACACTGATGTATGGACTGATGATAAATAATACACTGATTTATAGACTGAAGATAAATAATACACTGTTGTATGGACTGATGATAAATAATACACTGATGTATGGACTGATGATAAATAATACACTGATGTATGGACTGATGATAAATAATACACTGATGTATACACTGATGATAAATAAACACTGATGTATGGACTGATGATAAATAATACACTGATGTACGGACTGATGATAAATAATACACTGATGTATAGACTGATGATAAATAATACACTGATGTATGGACTGATGATAAATAATACACAAATGTATGGACTGATGATAAATAATACACTGATGTAAGGACTGATGATAAATAATACATTGATGTAAGGACTGATGATAAATAATACACTGACGTAAGGACTGATGATAGATAATAAACTGATGCATGAACTGATGATAAATAATACACTGATGTATGGACTGATGATAAATAATACACTGATGTATGGACTGATGAGAAATAATACACTGATGTATGGACAGATGATAAATAATACACTGATGTATGGACTGATGATAAATAATACACTGATGTATAGACTGATGATAAATAATACATTGATGTAAGGACAGATGATAAATAATACACTGATGTACGGACTGATGATAAATAATACACTGATGTACGGACTGATGATAAATAATACACTGATGTATGGACTGATGATATATAATACACTGATGTAAGGACAGATGATAAATAATACACTGATGTATGGACTGATGATAAATAATACACTGGTGTATGGACTGATGATAAATAATACTCTGATGTAAGGACAGATGATAAATAATACACTGATGTATGGACTGATGATAAATAATACACTGGTGTATGGACTGATGATAAATAATACACTGATGTATGGACTGATGATATATAATACACTGATGTAAGGACTGATGATAAATAATACACTGATGTAAGGACAGATGATAAATAATACACTGATGTATGGACTGATGATAAATAATACACTGGTGTATGGACTGATGATAAATAATACACTGATGTACGGACTGATGATAAATAATACACTGATGTATACACTGATGATAAATAATACACTGGTGTATGGACAGATGATAAATAATAAACTGATGTATGGACTGATGATAAATAATACACTGATGTAAGGACTGATGATAAATTATACACTGATGTATGAACTGATGATAAATAATACACTGATGTATGGACTGATGATAAATAATACACTGATGTAAGGACTGATCATAAATAATACACTGATGTAAGGTCTGATAATAAATAATACACTGATGTATGGACTGATGATAAATAATACACTGATGTATGGACTGATGATAAATAATACACTGATGTATGGACTGATGATAAATAATACACTGATGTATAGACTGATGATAAATAATACACTGATGTATGGACTGATGATAAATAATACACTGATGTAAGGACTGATGATAAATAATACACTGATGTATGGAGTGATGATAAATAATACACTGATGTATGGACTCATGATAAATAATACACTGATGTATGGACTGATGATAAATAATACTCTGATGTATGGACAGATGATAAATAATACACTGATGTAAGTACAGATGATAAATAATACACTGATGTATGGACTGATGATAAATAATACACTGATGTATAGACTGATGATAAATAATACACTGATGTAAGGACTGATGATAAATAATACACTGATGTATGGACTGATGATAAATAATACACTGATGTATGGACTGATGATAAATAATACACTGATGTAAGGACTGATCATAAATAATACACTGATGTAAGGACTGATAATAAATAATACACTGATGTATGGACTGATGATAAGTAATACACTGATGTATGGACTGATGATAAATAATACACTGATGTATGGACTGATGATAAATAATACACTGATGTATGGACTGATGATAAATAATACACTGATGTATTCACTGATGATAAATAATACACTGATGTAAGGACTGATGATAAATAATACACTGATGTAAGGACTGATGATAAATAATACACTGATGTATGGACTGATGATAAATAATACACTGATATATGGACTGATGATAAATAATACACTGATGTAAGGACTGATAATAAATAATACACTGATGTATAGACTGATGATAAATAATACACTGATATAAGGACAGATGATAAATAATACAGTGATGTATGGACTGATGATAAATAATACACTGATGTATGGACTGATGATAAATAATACACTGATGTATTCACTGATGATAAATAATACACTGATGTAAGGACTGATGATAAATAATACACTGATGTAAGGACTGATAATAAATAATACACTGATGTATGGACTGATGATAAATAATACACTGATGTATTCACTGATGATAAATAATACACTGATGTATGGACTGATGATAAATAATACACTGATGTATTCACTGATGATAAATAATACACTGATGTAAGGACTGATGATAAATAATACACTGATGTAAGGACTGATAATAAATAATACACTGGTGTATGGACTGATGATAAATAATACACTGATGCATGGACTGATGATAAATAATAGACTGATGTATAGACTGATGATATATAATACACTGATGTATAGACTGATGATAAATTATACACTGATGTATGGACTGATGATAAATAATACACTGATGCATGGAGTGATGATAAATAATGGACTGATGATAAATAATACACTGATGTAAGGACTGATAATAAATAATACACTGATGTATGGACTGATGATAAATAATACACTGATGTATGGACTGATGATAAATAATACACTGATGTATGGACAGATGATAAATAATACACTGATGTAAGTACAGATGATAAATAATACACTGATGTATAGACTGATGATAAATAATACACTGATGTAAGGACTGATGATAAATAATACAATGATGTAAGGACTGATGATAAATAATAAACTGATGTATGGACTGATGATAAATAATACACTGATGTATGGACTGATGATAAATAATAAACTGATGTATGGACTGATGATAAATAATACACTGATGTATGGACTGATGATAAATAATACACTGATGTAAGGACTGATCATAAATAATACACTGATGTAAGGACTGATGATAAATAATACACTGTTGTATGGACTGATGATAAATAATACACTGATGTATGGACTGATGATAAATAATACACTGATGTATGGACTGATGATAAATAATACACTGATGTAAGGACTGATGATAAATAATACACTGATGTAAGGACTGATAATAAATAATACACTGATGTATGGACTGATGATAAATAATACATTGATGTAAGGACTGATGATAAATAATACACTGATGTATGGAGTGATGATAAATAATACACTGATGTATGGACTGATGATAAATAATACACTGATGTATGGACTGATGATAAATAATACACTGATGTAAGGACTGATAATAAATAATACACTGATGTATGGACTGATGATAAATAATACACTGATGTATGGACTGATGATAAATAATACACTGATGTATAGACTGATGATAAATAATACACTGATGTATAGACTGATGATAAATAATACACTGATGTAAGGACTGATGATAAATAATACACTGATGTATGGAGTGATGATAAATAATACACTGATGTATGGACTGATGATAAATAATACACTGATGTATGGACTGATGATAAATAATACACTGATGTATGGACTGATGATAAATAATACACTGATGTAAGGACTGATGATAAATAATACACTGATGTATAGACTGATGATAAATAATACACTGATGCATGGACTGACGATAAATAATGGACTGATGTATAGACTGATGATATATAATACACTGATGCATGGACTGATGATAAATAATACACTGATGTATAGACTGATGATAAATTATACACTGATGTATGGACTGATGATAAATAATACACTGATGCATGGACTGATGATAAATAATACACTGATGTATGGACTGATGATAAATAATACTCTGATGTATGGACAGATGATAAATAATACACTGATGTATGGACTGATGATAAATAATACTCTGATGTATGGACAGATGATAAATAATGGACTGATGATAAATAATACACTGATGAAAGGACTGATAATAAATAATACACTGATGTATGGACTCATGATAAATAATACACTGATGTATGGACTGATGATAAATAATACACTGATGTATGGACTGATGATAAATAATACTCTGATGTATGGACAGATGATAAATAATACACTGATGTAAGTACAGATGATAAATAATACACTGATGTATAGACTGATGATAAATAATACACTGATGTAAGGACTGATGATAAATAATACACTGATGTATGGACTGATGATAAATAATACACTGATGTATGGACTGATGATAAATAATACACTGATGTAAGGACTGATCATAAATAATACACTGATGTAAGGACTGATAATAAATAATACACTGATGTATGGACTGATGATAAGTAATACACTGATGTATGGACTGATGATAAATAATACACTGATGTATGGACTGATGATAAATAATACACTGATGTATGGACTGATGATAAATAATACACTGATGTATTCACTGATGATAAATAATACACTGATGTAAGGACTGATGATAAATAATACACTGATGTAAGGACTGATAGTAAATAATACACTGATGTATGGACTCATGATAAATAATACACTGATGTATGGACTGATGATAAATAATACACTGATATATGGACTGATGATAAATAATACACTGATGTAAGGACTGATAATAAATAATACACTGATGTATAGACTGATGATAAATAATACACTGATATAAGGACAGATGATAAATAATACAGTGATGTATGGACTGATGATAAATAATACACTGATGTATGGACTGATGATAAATAATACACTGATGTAAGGACTGATAATAAATAATACACTGATGTATAGACTGATGATAAATAATACACTGATATAAGGACAGATGATAAATAATACAGTGATGTATGGACTGATGATAAATAATACACTGATGTATGGACTGATGATAAATAATACACTGATGTAAGGACTGATGATAAATAATACACTGATGTAAGGACTGATAATAAATAATACACTGATGTATGGACTGATGATAAATAATACACTGATGTATGGACTGATGATAGATAATACACTGATGTATGGACTGAAGATAAATAATACACTGGTGTATGGACAGATGATAAATAATACACTGATGTATACACTGATGATAAATAATACACTGATGTATGGACTGATGATAAATAATACACTGATGTATACACTGATGATAAATAATACACTGATGTACGGACTGATGATAAATAATACACTGATGTATAGACTGATGATAAATAATACACTGATGTATGGACTGATGATAAATAATACACTGATGTATGGACTGATGATAAATAATACACTGATGTATGGACTGATGATACATAATACACTGATCTAAGAACTGATGATAAATAATACACTGATGTAAGGACTGATGATAAATAATACACTGATGTATGGACTGATGATAAATAATACACTGATGTATGGACTGATGAGAAATAATACACTGATGTATGGACAGATGATAAATAATACATTGATGTAAGGACAGATGAGAAATAATACACTGATGTACGGACTGATGATAAATAATACACTGATGTATGGACTGATGATAAATAATACACTGATGTATGGACTGATGAGAAATAATACACTGATGTATGGACAGATGATAAATAATACACTGATGTATGGACTGATGATAAATAATACACTGATGTATGGACTGATGATAAATAATACATTGATGTAAGGACAGATGAGAAATAATACACTGATGTACGGACTGATGATAAATAATACACTGATGTATGGACTGATGATACATAATACACTGATGTATGGACTGATGATAAATAATACACTGATGTACGGACTGATGATAAATAAGACACTGATGTATGGACTGATGATAAATAATACACTGATGTATGGACTGATGATAAATAATACATTGATGTAAGGACAGATGAGAAATAATACACTGATGTACGGACTGATGATAAATAATACACTGATGTATGGACTGATGATACATAATACACTGATGTACGGACTGATGATAAATAATACACTGATGTACGGACTGATGATAAATAATACACTGATGTATGGACTGATGATATATAATACACTGATGTAAGGACTAATACACTGATGTAAGGACAGATGATAAATAATACACTGATGTATGGACTGATGATAAATAATACACTGATGTATGGACTGATGATAAATAATACACTGGTGTATGGAGTGATGATAAATAATACACTGATGTACGGACTGATGATAAATAGTACACTGATGTAAGGACAGATGATAAATAATACACTGATGTACGGACTGATGATAAATAATACACTGATGTACGGACTGATGATAAATAATACACTGATGTATGGACTGATGATATATAATACACTGATGTAAGGACAGATGATAAATAATACACTGATGTATGGACTGATGATAAATAATACACTGATGTAAGGACAGATGATAAATAATACACTGATGTATGGACTGATGATAAATAATACACTGGTGTATGGACTGATGATAAATAATACACTGATGTATGGACTGATGATATATAATACACTGATGTAAGGACTGATGATAAATAATACACTGATGTAAGGACAGATGATAAATAATACACTGATGTATGGACTGATGATAAATAATACACTGGTGTATGGACTGATGATAAATAATACACTGATGTACGGACTGATGATAAATAATACACTGATGTATACACTGATGATAAATAATACACTGATGTATGGTCTGATGATAAATAATACACTGATGTAAGGACAGATGATAAATAATAAACTGATGTATGGACTGATGATAAATAATACACTGATGTAAGGACTGATCATAAATAATACACTGATGTAAGGTCTGATAATAAATAATACACTGATGTATGGACTGATGATAAATAATACACTGATGTAAGGACTGATGATAAATAATACACTGATGTATGAACTGATGATAAATAATACACTGATGTATGGACTGATGATAAATAATACACTGATGTAAGGACTGATCATAAATAATACACTGATGTAAGGTCTGATAATAAATAATACACTGATGTATGGACTGATGATAAATAATATACTGATGTATGGACTGATGATAAATAATACACTGATGTATGGACTGATGATAAATAATACACTGATGTATAGACTGATGATAAATAATACACTGATGTATGAACTAATGATAAATAATACACTGATGTATGAACTGATGATAAATAATACACTGATGTATGGACTGATGATAAATAATACACTGATGTAAGCACTGATGATAAATAATACACTGATGTATGGAGTGATGATAAATAATACACTGATGTATGGACGGATGATAAATAATACACTGAAGCATGGACTGATGATAAATAATACACTGATGTATGGACTGATGATAAATAATACACTGAAGCATGGACTGATGATAAATAATACACTGATGTATGGACTGATGATAAATAATACACTGATGTAAGGACGGATGATAAATAATACACTGAAGCATGGACTGATGATAAATAATACACTGATGTATGGACTGATGATAAATAATACATTGATGTAAGGACTGATGATAAATAATACACTGATGTATGGAGTGATGATAAATAATACACTGATGTATGGACGGATGATAAATAATACACTGAAGCATGGACTGATGATAAATAATACACTGATGTATGGACGGATGATAAATAATACACTGATGAATGGACTGATGATAAATAATACACTGATGTATGGACTGATGATAAATAATACACTGATGTAAGGACTGATGATAAATAATAGACTGATGTATAGACTGATGATATATAATACACTGATGTATAGACTGATGATAAATTATACACTGATGTATGGACTGATGATAAATAATACACTGATGCATGGAGTGATGATAAATAATGGACTGATGATAAATAATACACTGATGTATGGACTGATGATAAATAATACACTGATGTATGGACTGATGATAAATAATACACTGATGTATGGACTGATGATAAATAATACACTGATGTAAGGACTGATAATAAATAATACACTGATGTATGGACTGATGATAAATAATACACTGATGTATGGACTGATGATAAATAATACACTGATGTATGGACAAATGATAAATAATACACTGATGTAAGTACAGATGATAAATAATACACTGATGTATAGACTGATGATAAATAATACACTGATGTAAGGACTGATGATAAATAATAAACTGATGTATGGACTGATGATAAATAATACACTGATGTATGGACTGATGATAAATAATACACTGATGTAAGGACTGATCATAAATAATACACTGATGTAAGGACTGATGATAAATAATACACTGTTGTATGGACTGATGATAAATAATACACTGATGTATGGACTGATGATAAATAATACACTGATGTATGGACTGATGATAAATAATACACTGATATATGGACTGATGATAAATAATACACTGATGTAAGGACTGATCATAAATAATACACTGATGTAAGGACTGATAATAAATAATACACTGATGTATGGACTGATGATAAATAATACACTGATGTATGGACTGATGATAAATAATACACTGATGTATGGACTGATGATAAATAATACACTGATGTAAGGACTGATAATAAATAATACACTGATGTATGGACTGATGATAAATAATACACTGATGTATGGACTGATGATAAATAATACACTGATGTATGGACTGATGATAAATAATACACTGATGTATAGACTGATGATAAATAATACACTGATGTATAGACTAATGATAAATAATACACTGATGTAAGGACTGATGATAAATAATACACTGATGTATGGAGTGATGATAAATAATACACTGATGTATGGACTGATGATAAATAATACACTGATGTATGGACTGATGATAAATAATACACTGATGTATGGACTGATGATAAATAATACACTGATGTATGGACTGATGATAAATAATACACTGATGTAAGGACTGATGATAAATAATACACTGATGTAAGGACTGATGATAAATAATACACTGATGCATGGACTGACGATAAATAATGGACTGATGTATAGACTGATGATATATAATACACTGATGCATGGACTGATGATAAATAATACACTGATGTAAGGACTGATGATAAATTATACACTGATGTATGGACTGATGATAAATAATACACTGATGAAAGGACTGATAATAAATAATACACTGATGTATGGACTCATGATAAATAATACACTGATGTATGGACTGATGATAAATAATACACTGATGTATGGACTGATGATAAATAATACTCTGATGTATGGACAGATGATAAATAATACACTGATGTAAGTACAGATGATAAATAATACACTGATGTATAGACTGATGATAAATAATATACTGATGTAAGGACTGATGATAAATAATACACTGATGTATGGACTGATGATAAATAATACACTGATGTAAGGACTGATGATAAATAATACACTGATGTATGGACTGATGATAAATAATACACTGATGTATGGACTGATGATAAATAATACACTGATGTAAGGACTGATCATAAATAATACACTGATGTAAGGACTGATAATAAATAATACACTGATGTATGGACTGATGATAAGTAATACACTGATGTATGGACTGATGATAAATAATACACTGATGTATGGACTGATGATAAATAATACACTGATGTATGGACTGATGATAAATAATACACTGATGTATTCACTGATGATAAATAATACACTGATGTAAGGACTGATGATAAATAATACACTGATGTAAGGACTGATAGTAAATAATACACTGATGTATGGACTCATGATAAATAATACACTGATGTATGGACTGATGATAAATAATACACTGATATATGGACTGATGATAAATAATACACTGATGTAAGGACTGATAATAAATAATACACTGATGTATAGACTGATGATAAATAATACACTGATATAAGGACAGATGATAAATAATACATTGATGTATGGACTGATGATAAATAATACACTGATGTATTCACTGATGATAAATAATACACTGATGTAAGGACTGATGATAAATAATACACTGATGTAAGGACTGATAATAAATAATACACTGATGTATGGACTGATGATAAATAATACACTGATGTATGGACTGATGATAGATAATACACTGATGTATGGACTGAAGATAAATAATACACTGGTGTATGGACAGATGATAAATAATACACTGATGTATACACTGATGATAAATAATACACTGATGTATGGACTGATGATAAATAATACACTGATGTATACACTGATGATAAATAATACACTGATGTACGGACTGATGATAAATAATACACTGATGTATGGACTGATGATAAATAATACACTGATGTATGGACTGATGATAAATAATACACTGATCTAAGAACTGATGATAAATAATACACTGATGTAAGGACTGATGATAAATAATACACTGATCTAAGAACTGATGATAAATAATACACTGATGTATGGACTGATGATAAATAATACACTGATGTATGGACTGATGAGAAATAATACACTGATGTATGGACAGATGATAAATAATACACTGATGTATGGACTGATGATAAATAATACATTGATGTAAGGACAGATGAGAAATAATACACTGATGTACGGACTGATGATAAATAATACACTGATGTATGGACTGATGATAAATAATACACTGATGTATGGACTGATGAGAAATAATACACTGATGTATGGACAGATGATAAATAATACACTGATGTATGGACTGATGATAAATAATAAAATGATGTATGGACTGATGATAAATAATACATTGATGTAAGGACAGATGAGAAATAATACACTGATGTACGGACTGATGATAAATAATACACTGATGTATGGACTGATGATACATAATACACTGATGTACGGACTGATGATAAATAATACACTGATGTACGGACTGATGATAAATAATACACTGATGTATGGACTGATGATATATAATACACTGATGTAAGGACTAATACACTGATGTAAGGACAGATGATAAATAATACACTGATGTAAGAACTGATGATAAATAATACACTGATGTAAGAACTGATGATAAATAATACACTGATGTATGGACTGATGATAAATAATACACTGATGTATGGACTGATGATAAATAATACACTGGTGTATGGAGTGATGATAAATAATACACTGATGTATGGACTGATGATAAATAATACACTGATGTAAGGACAGATGATAAATAATACACTGATGTATGGACTGATGATAAATAAAACACTGATGTATGAACTGATGATAAATAATACACTGATGTAAGGACAGATGATAAATAATAAACTGATGTATGGACTGATGATAAATAATACACTGATGTATGGACTGATGATAAATAATACACTGATGTAAGGACAGATGATAAATAATACACTGATGTAAGGACTGGAGATAAATAATACACTGATGTAAGAACTGATGATAAATAATACACTGAGGTAAGGACAGATGAGAAACCATACACTGATGTATGGACTGATGATAAATAATACACTGATTTATAGACTGATGATAAATAGTTTTGAGCGATACCTTCCGATATCAGGAAATATCGTATCGGATTGGATCGGGCTGATACCCAAAAAGTATCGGATATCGCCGATTCCGATACCGGAAACCAATGCAAGTCAATGGGACACAAATATCGGAATGAAAATAAACCCTTTCTTTCCTTGTAGGTTAATTCTACATGAAGTAAAACAACTAAGAATAATGTAGAATGACATGAAAAGCCGGCAATTCATCAGCGGCATACACCGGTACCCGACAATTTATAACAGAAAGAATAGAGCTTCACACATAGATTAGATAGATAGAAACATGTCAGTCACATATATATGAAGTACAGTGACAGTGTTGCTTACTGTACTTGTCATTTAGTGTAAAGGATTTATTAAAAAAAATATTAGTATTTTCGTGCACCGTCTCTTTAAAAAAGCCGGCCGGCAATTCAGCAGCGGTACCCGACAATTTATAACAGACAGAATAGAGCTTCACACATAGATTAGATAGATAGAAACATGTCAGTCACATATATAATAAGTACAGTGATAGTGTTGGTTACTGTACTTGTCATTTAGTGTAAAGGATTTATTTAAAAAAATAATAGTGTTTTCATGCACCGTCTCTTTAAGAAAGCCGGCCGGCAATTCAGCATCTGTACCCGACAATTTAGAATAGAAAGAATAGAGAATCACACATAGATTAGATAGATAGAAACATGTCAGTCACATATATATGAAGTACAGTGACAGTGTTGCTTACTGTACTTGTCATTTAGTGTTAAAATAAAGGATTTATTTAAAAAAAAATTGGCGTGGGATCCCCCATAATTTTAGTCTCTAGCGGAGGTTAAGCAGACGGCTGGGGCAGATGTTTGAAGCCTGGGAAGGGGGTAATACCCACGGAGCTTCCCAGGCTACTAATATCAGCCCCCAGCTGAATACCTAGCCTTTACTAGCTATTAAAATGGGGGAACCCCCCCAAAAAAATGACGTGGGGTCCCCCCTAATTTAATAGCTAGCAAAGGCTAGGCAGACAGCTGGGGGCTGATATTAATAGCCCAGGAAGGGAGCCATGAATATTGGCCCCCTCCCAGGCTAGAAACACCAGCCGTCAGCCGCCCCAGAAATGGCGCATCCATAGGATGCGCCAATTCTGGCACTTAGCCTCGCTCTTCCACGCTGCCCTGGTGCGGTGGCAGGGGGTAATAGGGTTGGGGTTGATGTCAGCTTATAATGCCAGCTGACATCAAGCCCAGGTTAGTAATGGAGAGGCGTCTATAAGACACCCCCATTACTAACCCCATAGTCAAAGTTAAAAGAAAACACAAACACCCAGAATAAAGTCCTTTAATTGAAATAAAGACACAATTCTTTATTGTTCTAAATTAAACCATACTTACCATCACGCCCATTCCAGCTGAAGCCAACGATCTCCTGCAATAAAAGTAAAATAATAAAGCAACCTCATCCTTACCTTTCCATGGTTCCCACGACAGCTTCAGCTCTGCTACATCGAGATGACAGGCTGGACCGCAGCAGAAAGCTGCCATCCAGCCTGTCATCCCGCAGACACTGAGAAGCGCAGGCATGCTTGCGCTCCTCAGTGTCTCTCTGTGACGTCATCCAGATGAGCCGAGTTCATGTCCAATGAACTCAGCTCACCTCATGCACGTCACTGACAGCGTGGGAAAATTCTCCTGCACTCAGCGCTTCAGCATGAGAATTCTCCCACGCTGTCAGTGACATACATGAGGTGAGGTCATGTCCAATGAACTCAGCTCACCTCATGCACGTCACTGACAGCGTGGGAAAATTCTCACGCTGAAGTGCTGAGTGCAGGAGAATTTTCCCACGCTGTCAGTGACGTACATGAGGTGAGCTGAGTTCATTGGACATGACCTCGGCTCATCTGGATGCCGTCACAGCCAGACACTGAGGAGTGGAAGTATGCCTGCGCTTCTCAGTGTCTGCGGGATGACAGGATGGATGGCAGCGTTCTGCTGCGGTCCAGCCTGTCATCTCGATGTAGCAGAGCTGAAGCTGTCGTGGGAGCCATGGAAAGGTAAGGATGATGTTGCTTTATTATTTTACTTTTATTGCAGGAGATCGTTGGCTTCAGCTGGAATGGGCGTGATGGTAAGTATGGTTTAATTTAGAACAATAAAGAATTGTGTGTTTATTTCAATTAAAGGACTTTTTCTGGGTGTTGTGTTTTTTTAAATACTTTACTAGAAATTCATGGTGGTCATGTCTAATATTGGCGTGACCCCATGAATTTCGGGCTTAGGGCCAGCTGATAATGCCAAGCTGGCCCTAACCCCTTTATTACCCAGTGAGCCACCGCACCAGGGCCCTGGATGAGTTGGGTACAGCGCCAGAAGATGGCGCTTCTATGAACGCGCCATTTTCTGGGGCGGCTGCGGACTGCAATTTGCAGCGGGTGGTGCCCAGAAAGCTTGGGTCTCCCTGCGCTGCGGATTCCAGCCCCCAGTTGCCTAGTTGTATCTGGCTGGGCACAAAAATAGGGCGAAGCCCCACGCATTTTTTTTTTAAATTATTTCATGAAATTCATGGAATAATTAAGAAAAAAAGGGCTTCCCTATATTGTTGTGTCCAACCAGGTACAAATAGGCAGCTGGTGGTTGGGGGCAGCCCATTCCTGCCTGCTGTACCTGGCTGGACACAAATATAGTGCGAAGCCCCACGTCAATTTTTTTTTAATTATTTCATGAAATAATTTTTTTAAAAAAGGGCTTCCCTATATTGTTGTGTCCGGCCAGGTACAAATAGGCAGCTGGTGGTTGGGGGCAGCCTGTTCCTGCCTGCTGTACCTGGCTGGACACAAATATAGGGCGAAGCCCCACGTCAATTTTTTTTAAAATAAATCCTTTATTTTAACACTAAATGACATTTGAGGAGTTAATAAAGATGCAGTCCCTAAATTATTATTTATTTTTTAATTAATTTTTCCCAAAACTTTTGACGTGGGCTTCGCCATATTTTTGTATGCCAGCCAGGTACAGCATCCAGCTTCTATGAACGCGCCATTTTCCGGGGTGGCTGCGGACTGCAATTTGCAGCGGGGGGGGGGGGGGGGGGGGGCAGAAAGCTTGGGCCTCCCTGCGCTGCAGATTCCAGCCCCCAGCTGCCTAGTTGTACCTGGCTGGACACAAAAATAGGGAGAAGCTTCACGTATTTTTTTTTTTTAATTATTTCATGAAATTCATGAAATAATTAAGAAAAAAAGGGCTTCCCTATATTGTTGTGTCCAACCAGGTACAAATAGGCAGCTGGTGGTTGGGGGCAGCCCGTTCCTGCCTGCTGTACCTGGCTGGACACAAATATAGTGCGAAGCCCCACGTCAATTTTTTTTAAATCATTTCAGGAAATTCATGAAATAATTAAAAAAAATTGATGTGGGGCTTCGCCCTATATTTGTGTCCAGTCAGGTACAGCAGGCAGGAACGGGCTGCCCCCAACCACCAGCTGCCTATTTGTACCTAGCCGGACACAACAATATAGGGAAGCCCTTTTTTTCTTAATTATTCCATGAATTTCATGAATTTAAAAAAAAAAACGTGGAGCTTCGCCCTATTTTTGTGTCCAGCCAGGTACAACTAGGCAGCTGGGGGCTGGAATCTGCAGCGCAGGGAGGCCCAAGCTTTCTGGGCCCCACCCGCTGCAAATTGCAGTCCGCAGCCGCCCCGGAAAATGGCGCGTTCATAGAAGCGCCATCTTCTGGCGCTGTACCCAACTCATCCAGGGCCCTGGTGCGGTGGCTCACTGGGTAATAAAGGGGTTAAGGCCAGCTTGGCATTATCAGCTGGCCCTAAGCCCGAAATTCATGGGGTCACGCCAATATTAGACATGACCACCATGAATTTCTAGTAAAGTATTTAAAAAAAACACAAACACCCAGAAAAAAGTCCTTTAATTGAAATAAAGACACAATTCTTTATTGTTCTAAATTAAACCATACTTACCATCACGCCCATTCCAGCTGAAGCCAACGATCTCCTGCAATAAAAGAAAAATGATAAAGCAACCTCATCCTTACCTTTCCATGGCTCCCACGACGGCTCCAGCTCTGCTACATCGAGATGACAGGCTGGACCGCAGCAGAACGCTGCCATCCAGCCTGTCATCCCGCAGACACTGAGAAGCGCAGGCATACTTCCACTCCTCAGTGTCTGGCTGTGACGGCATCCAGATGAGCCGACAATGAACTCGGCTCACCTCATGTACGTCACTGACAGAGTGGGAGAATTCTCCTACACTCAGCGCTTCAGCGTGAGAATTTTCCCACGCTGTCAGTGACGTGCATGAGGTGAGGTCATGTCCAATGAACTCGGCGCACCTCATGCACGTCACTGACAGCGTGGGAAAATTCTCACGCTGAAGCGCTGAGTGCAGGAGAATTTTCCCACGCTGTCAGTGACGTGCATGAGGTGAGCTGAGTTCATTGGACATGACCTCGGCTCATCTGGATGCCGTCACAGCGAGACACTGAGGAGCGCAAGCATGCCTGCGCTTCTCAGTGTCTGCGGGATGACAGGCTGGATGGCAGCGTTCTGCTGCGGTCCAGCCTGTCATCTCGATGTAGCAGAGCTGAAGCTGTCCTGGGAACCATGGAAAGGTAAGGATGAGGTTGCTTTATTATTTTACTTTTATTGCAGGAGATCGTTGGCTTCAGCTGGAATGGGCGTGACTGTAAGTATGGTTTAATTTAGAACAATAAAGAATTGTGTCTTTATTTCAATTAAAGGACTTTTTTCTGGGTGTTTGTGTTTTTTTTAAATACTTTACTAGAAATTCATGGTGGTCATGTCTAATATTGGCGTGACCCCATGAATTTCGGGCTTAGGGCCAGCTGATAATGCCAAGCTGGCCTTAACCCCTTTATTACCCAGTGAGCCACCGCACCAGGGCCCTGGATGAGTTGGGTACAGCGCCAGAAGATGGCGCTTCTATGAACGCTCCATTTTCCGGGGCGGCTGCGGACTGCAATTTGCAGCGGGTGGGGCCCAGAAAGCTTGGGCCTCCCTGCGCTGCGGATTCCAGCCCCCAGCTGCCTTGTTGTACCTGGCTGGACACAAAAATAGGGCGAAGCCCCACGTATTTTTTTTTTTAATTATTTCATGAAATTCATGGAATAATTAAGAAAAAAAGGGCTTCCCTATATTGTTGTGTCCGGCTAGGTACAAATAGGCAGCTGGTGGTTGGAGGCAGCCCGTTCCTGCCTGCTGTACCTGACTGGACACAAATATAGGGCGAAGCCCCACATAATTTTTTTTTAATTATTTCATGAATTTCCTGAAATAATTAAAAAAAAATTGATGTGGGGCTTTGCACTATATTTGGGTCCAGCCAGGTACAGCAGGCAGGAACGGGCTGCCCCCAACCACCAGCTGCCTATTTGTACCTGGTTGGACACAACAATATAGGGAAGCCCTTTTTTTCTTAATTATTCCATGAATTTCATGAAATAATTAAAAAAAAAAAAACGTGGAGCTTCTCCCTATTTTTGTGTCCAGCCAGGTACAACTAGGCAGCTGGGGGATGGAATCTGCAGCGCAGGGAGGCCCAAGCTTTCTGCCCCCCGCTGAAAATTGCAGTCCGCAGCCGCCCCGGAAAATGGCGCGTTCATAGAAGCTGGATGCTGTACCTGGCTGGCATACAAAAATATGGCGAAGCCCACGTCAAAGGTTTTGGGAAAAATTAATTAAAAAATAAATAATAATTTAGGGACTGCATCTTTATTAACTCCTCAAATGTCATTTAGTGTTAAAATAATGGATTTATTTTAAAAAAAAATAGCGTGGGATCCCCCATAATTTTAGTCTCTAGCGGAGGTTAAGCAGACGGCTGGGGCAGATGTTTGAAGCCTGGGAAGGGGGTAAAACCCACGGAGCTTCCCAGGCTACTAATATCAGCCCCCAGCTGAATACCTAGCCTTTACTAGCTATTAAAATGGGGGACCCCCCCCAAAAAAATGACGTGGGGTCCCCCCTATTTTAATAGCTAGCAAAGGCTAGGCAGACAGCTGGGGGCTGATATTAATAGCCCAGGAAGGGTGCCATGAATATTGGCCCCCTCCCAGGCTAGAAACACCAGTCGTCAGCCGCCCCAGAACTGGCGCATCCATAGGATGCACTAATTCTGGCACTTAGCCTCGCTCTTCCACGCTGCCCTGGTGCGGTGGCAGGGGGTAATAGTGGTGGAGTTCATGTCAGCGCCAGCTGCCATGAAGCCCAGGTTAGTAATGATGGGCGTCTATAAGACACCCCCATTACTAACCTACAAAGTGTTAAAAAGAAAAAACACACTACACCCAGAAAAAAATAATTTATTTGAAATAAAACACACAATTTTATTTAATTCTTAGTTTACTAAAAATAATAGTTACCTGTCCACGTTCCTGCGCTGATCTCCCATGCACAGCTGTCACATCTGGAGATGGTGACAGCTGTGCATGGCTGCTGTAAGCTCACGCTGCCGGGAACACGTCCGCTCCCGGCAGCGGGAGCCACTGACTGAGGTCACCGGAGTGCATTCAGGCAGCGCAGCTCCGGAGACCTCCTTTACGGCACTGCTGTACCGTGGGAATTTCTCACGATACAGCAGGGCCGTAAAGGAGCTAACCGGAGCAGCGCTGCCTGAACTCCGGTGAACCCTTACGGCCCCGTCATTCTAGCGGCGGCAGCGGTTCAGAGCGGTCACATTCTATGTGGCTGCTCTGAACTGGAGATCTTCGTGGGACACTCGTGGACTGCTACGGAGGGGTAAGGATAAGGTTGTGGTTTATTATTTTATATTTTATTACAGGAGATCGATGGCTTCGGGGAATTAGGTGTCTAGGTGAGTATAGGTGTAGTTTTTTATTTTTTACTTTATTTTAGGTGGCGATCGGCGGGGACAGGTAATGTATGAACTAATTTCTTTTAGGTAACCACTGGCCACCAATGACATGTATTTAACATTTATTGGGGACACAGTAGGGCAATTTAAATAGCAGGATCAGTCTGATGGGAACTACTGCTCCCATCGAGCTGATCCTGCTGGCAGGAGTGGACGGGGGACAGACATAGGCCGATGGGAGTAGTAGTGTCACATCGGCCTATGTCTGCCTGCACGCACACACACCGCACACACCCGCACACATCGCACAGACACCGCGCACACCCGCAGACATCGCACAGACACCGCGCACACCCGCACAAACATCGCGCACACACCCCGCACACACACCCCGCACACACACTAATCATGACGGGCTGATGGTCTGGGAGGTGAGGCTGACCTGTGCGGCCGTGGGAAAGTTCATGTGAGTTCATGCAGTCAAGCATGAACTCACATGAACCCTCTGAGGGCAACGCGGCGACTTCAAATGAACAGCTGATCGGCATCAGCTGATACCTCAGCTGTTCATTTGAAATAACCGGCGGGAAAGCGCAGCACAGAACGGGAAAGCCGGCGGTGAAGTCTTTTCACTGCCGGCTTCCCCGCCCGGGTCCTTCACTCCCCGCTCCTTGGAGCTGCGCTCCCCGCCCGGTCCTAACTTACGATCGGGATGGGAGGTGGCGAGGGGAGTGGAGGATCGGGGTGGGAGGCTGCGGGGAAGCAGTATGGGGCTGTGTGATTGTTTAAAAGCCGGCGGCTTTATACCGCCCGCCGGCTTTTAAACAATCAGGAGAATTCTCCCCCGCTGGGATGGCATTCTGATGACAGGCTGGATCGCGCTGCCATCCAACTTGTCATCCTTCACAGACACTGCAGAGCGCAGGCATTATGGGAACTTCCGATTCCGGTATCCGATATTGTAAAAGTATCGGAATTAAGTATCGGAATTCCGATACCGCGAATATCGGCCGATACCCGAGATTACAGTATCGGAATGCTCAACACTAATGATAAATAATACACTGGTGTATGGACTGATGATAAATAATACACTGATGTATGGACTGATGATAAATAATACACTGATGTACGGACTAATGATAAATAATACACTGATGTATAGACTGATGATAAATAATACACTGATGTATGGACTGATGATAAATAATACACTGATGTAGGGACTGATGATACATAATACACTGATCTAAGAACTGATGATAAATAATACACTGATGTAAGGACTGATGATAAATAATACACTGATGTATGGACTGATGATAAATAATACACTGATGTATGGACTGATGAGAAATAATACACTGTTGTATGGACAGATGATAAATAATACACTGATGTATGGACTGATGATAAATAATACACTGATGTATAGACTGATGATAAATAATACATTGATGTAAGGACAGATGAGAAATAATACACTGATGTACGGACTGATGATAAATAATACACTGATGTACGGACTGATGATAAATAATACACTGGTGTATGGAGTGATGATAAATAATACACTGATGTATGGACTGATGATAAATAGTACACTGATGTAAGGACAGATGATAAATAATACACTGATGTATGGACTGATGATAAATAAAACACTGATGTATGAACTGATGATAAATAATATACTGATGTAAGGACAGATGATAAATAATACAGTGAGGTAAGGACAGTTGATAAATAATACACTGATGTATGGACTGATGATAAATAATACACTGATGTATGGACAGATGATAAATAATACACTGAGGTAAGGACAGATGATAAATAATACACTGATGTATAGACTGATGATAAATAATACACTGATGTAAGGACTGATGATAAATAATACACTGATGTATGGACTGATAATAAATTATACACTGATGTATGGACTGATGATAAATAATACAGTGATGTAAGGACTGATGATAAATAATACAGTTATGTAAGGACTGATAATAGATAATACACTGATGGATGGACTGATGATAAATAATACACTGATGTATGGACTGATGATAAATAATACATTGATGTAAGGACAGATGATAAATAATAAACTGATGCATGGACTGATGATAAATAATACACTGATGTATGGAATGATGATAAATAATACACTGATATAAGGACTAATGATAAATAATACACTGATATAAGGACTAATGATAAATAATACACTGATCTATGGATTGATAATAAATAATACACTGATGTATAGACTGATGATAAATAATACACTGATGTAAGGACTGATGATAAATAATACACGGATGTATGAACTGATGATAAATAATACACTGATGTATAGACTGATGATAAATAATACACTGATGTAAGGACTGATGATAAATAATACACTGATGTATGGACTGATGATAAATAATACACTGATGTAAGGACTGATGATAAATAATACACGGATGTATGAACTGATGATAAATAATACACTGATGTATAGACTGATGATAAATAATACACTGATGTATGTACTGATAATAAATAATACACTGATGTATAGACTGATGATAAATAATACACTGATGTAAGGACTGATGATAAATAATACACGGATGTATGAACTGATGATAAATAATACACTGATGTATAGACTGATGATAAATAATACACTGATGTAAGGACTGATAATAAATAATACACTGATGTATGGACTGATGATAAATAATACACTGATGTATGGACTGATGATAAATAATACACTGATGTATAGACTGATGATAAATAATACACTGATGTATGAACTAATGATAAATAATACACTGATGTAAGGACTAATGATAAATAATACACTGATGTAAGGACTGATGATAAATAATACACTGATGTATGGAGTGATGATAAATAATACACTGATGTATGGACGGATGATAAATAATACACTGATGCATGGACTGATGATAAATAATACACTGATGTATGGACTGATGATAAATAATACACTGATGTATGGACTGATGATAAATAATACACTGATGTAAGGACTGATAATAAATAATACAATGATGTATAGACTGATGATAAATAATAGACTGATGCATGGACTGATGATAAATAATGGACTGATGTATAGACTGATGATATATAATACACTGATGCATGGACTGATGATAAATAATACACTGATGTATAGACTGATGATAAATTATACACTGATGTATGGACTGATGATAAATAATACACTGATGTAAGGACTGATAATAAATAATACACTGATGTATGGACTCATGATAAATAATACACTGATGTATGGACTGATGATAAATAATACACTGATGTAAGGACAGATGATAAATAATACACTGATGTATGGACTGATGATAAATTATACACTGATGTATGGACTGATGATAAATAATACACTGATGCATGGAGTGATGATAAATAATGGACTGATGATAAATAATACACTGATGTAAGGACTGATAATAAATAATACACTGATGTATGGACTCATGATAAATAATACACTGATGTATGGACTGATGATAAATAATACACTGATGTAAGACAGATGATAAATAATACACTGATGTATGGACTGATGATAAATAATACACTGATGTATGGACTGATGATAAATAATACATTGATGTAAGGACAGATGATAAATAATACACTGATATATGGACTGATGATAAATAATACACTGAGGTAAGGACAGATGATAAAACATACACTGATGTATAGACTGATGATAAATAATACACTGATGTATGGACTGATGATAAATAATACACTGATGTATGGACTGATGATAAATAATACACTGAGGTAAGGACAGATGATAAAACATACACTGATTTATAGACTGATGATAAATAATACACTGTTGTATGGACTGATGATAAATAGTACACTGATGTATGGACTGATGATAAATAATACACTGGTGTATGGACTGATGATAAATAATACACTGATGTATGGACTGATGATAAATAATACACTGATGTACGGACTGATGATAAATAATACACTGATGTATAGACTGATGATAAATAATACACTGATGTATGGACTGATGATAAATAATACACAAATGTATGGACTGATGATAAATAATACACTGATTTATGGACTGATGATAAATAATACACTGATGTAAGGACAGATGATAAATAATACACTGATGTAAGGACTGATGATAAATAATACACTGATGTATAGACTGATGATAAATAATACACTGATGTAAGGACAGATGATAAATAATACACTGATGTATAGACTGATGATAGATAATACACTGATGTATAGACTGATGATAAATAATACACTGATGTATAGACTGATGATAAATAATACACTGATGTATGGACTGATGATAAATAATACACTGATGTAAGGAATGATGATAAATAATACACTGATGTATGGACTGATGATAAATAATACACTGATGTAAGAACAGATGATAAATTATACACTGATGTATGGACTGATGATAAAAAATACACTGATGTAAGGACAGATGATAAATAATACACTGATGTATAGACTGATGATAAATAATACACTGATGTATGGACTGATGATAAATGTTACATAGTGTTACATAGTTTATAAGGCTGAAAAAAGACAAGCGTCCATCCAGTTCAGCCTATTTCTTGTGCACTGCAGCTATTCCGGTATTCCTATACCATGCGGTATAGGCCAATTTACATCATTGAGGAAAAATTCACTTCCCGACACCAATCTGGCAGTCAGATTAAATCCCTGGATTAATTAACTAAGCATAAGATGTAATTTTATTGTTCTCAAGAAAGGCATCCAGGCCTCTCTTGAACTCATTAAGTGAGTTGGACATCACCACTTCCTCTCCCAGAGAGTTCCAGAGTCTCACGGCTCTGACCGTAAAGAATCCCCTTCTATGCTGGTGCAGGAACCTCCTTTCCTCCAGACGCATAGTGTGCCCCCTCGTCTTTGTCACCATCCTTGGTATAAACAGGTCATGGGAGAGATCTCTGTACTGCCCCCTGATGTATTTATACATGTTTATGAGGTCTCCCCTAAGCCTTCTCTTTTCCAATGTAAATAGGCCTAATTTTGACAACCTCTCTGGGTATTCTAGTCCCTCCATTCCCTTTATTACCTTAGTCGCCCTCCTTTGTACCCTCTCTAGCTCCAATATGTCTTTCCTGAGCACCGGAGCCCAGAACTGTGCACAATATTCTAAGTGCGGCCTTACCAGCGCTTTATACAGAGGAAGAACAATGTTCTCATCATATGCCCCTATTCCTCTTCTGATGCATGCCATGACTCTATTTGCCTTCGCAGCTGCTGCCTGACACTGGGCACTCCAATTTAATTTGCTATTAACCAAGACGCCCAGGTCCTTCTCCATGTCAGATTTCCCCAACGGTTTCCCATTTAATATGTATGGGTGACTGCTGTTTTTCTTTCCCATGTGCATGACCTTACATTTATCGGCATTGAACCCCATTTGCCATTTTTTGGCCCAACTCCCCAATTTATCTAAATCCTCCTGTAGCTGTGCCCTATCCTCATCTGTATTAACTACTTTACAAAGTTTAGTATCATCTGCAAATATTGCTATTTTACTATGCAACCCTTCCACTAGATCATTAATAAATATATTAAATAATATAGGGCCCAAGACAGACCCTTGAGGCACCCCGCTAGTAACCCTGACACACCCTGAGCTTACTCCATTGATAACCACCCTCTGCTTTCTATCACTCAGCCAGCTATTTACCCACTTGCACACATTATCCCCCAGACCAAGCATTCTCATTTTATATACCAATCTTTTGTGTGGCACGGTATCAAACGCTTTGGAGAAGTCAAGGTATACAACATAATACACTGATGTATGGACTGATGATAAATAATACACTGATGTAAAGAATGATGATAAATAATACACTGATGTATGGACTCATGATAAATAATACACTGATGTATAGACTGATGATAAATAATACACTGATGTAAGGACTGATGATAAATAATACACGGATGTATGAACTGATGATAAATAATACACTGATGTATAGACTGATGATAAATAATACACTGATGTAAGGACTGATAATAAATAATACACTGATGTATGGACTGATGATAAATAATACACTGATGTATGGACTGATGATAAATAATACACTGATGTATAGACTGATGATAAATAATACACTGATGTATGAACTAATGATAAATAATACACTGATGTAAGGACTAATGATAAATAATACACTGATGTAAGGACTGATGATAAATAATACACTGATGTATGGAGTGATGATAAATAATACACTGATGTATGGACGGATGATAAATAATACACTGATGCATGGACTGATGATAAATAATACACTGATGTATGGACTGATGATAAATAATACACTGATGTATGGACTGATGATAAATAATACACTGATGTAAGGACTGATAATAAATAATACAATGATGTATAGACTGATGATAAATAATAGACTGATGCATGGACTGATGATAAATAATGGACTGATGTATAGACTGATGATATATAATACACTGATGCATGGACTGATGATAAATAATACACTGATGTATAGACTGATGATAAATTATACACTGATGTATGGACTGATGATAAATAATACACTGATGTAAGGACTGATAATAAATAATACACTGATGTATGGACTCATGATAAATAATACACTGATGTATGGACTGATGATAAATAATACACTGATGTAAGGACAGATGATAAATAATACACTGATGTATGGACTGATGATAAATTATACACTGATGTATGGACTGATGATAAATAATACACTGATGCATGGAGTGATGATAAATAATGGACTGATGATAAATAATACACTGATGTAAGGACTGATAATAAATAATACACTGATGTATGGACTCATGATAAATAATACACTGATGTATGGACTGATGATAAATAATACACTGATGTAAGACAGATGATAAATAATACACTGATGTATGGACTGATGATAAATAATACATTGATGTAAGGACAGATGATAAATAATACACTGATATATGGACTGATGATAAATAATACACTGAGGTAAGGACAGATGATAAAACATACACTGATGTATAGACTGATGATAAATAATACACTGATGTATGGACTGATGATAAATAATACACTGATGTATGGACTGATGATAAATAATACACTGAGGTAAGGACAGATGATAAAACATACACTGATTTATAGACTGATGATAAATAATACACTGTTGTATGGACTGATGATAAATAGTACACTGATGTATGGACTGATGATAAATAATACACTGGTGTATGGACTGATGATAAATAATACACTGATGTATGGACTGATGATAGATAATACACTGATGTACGGACTGATGATAAATAATACACTGATGTATAGACTGATGATAAATAATACACTGATGTATGGACTGATGATAAATAATACACAAATGTATGGACTGATGATAAATAATACACTGATTTATGGACTGATGATAAATAATACACTGATGTAAGGACAGATGATAAATAATACACTGATGTAAGGACTGATGATAAATAATACACTGATGTATAGACTGATGATAAATAATACACTGATGTAAGGACAGATGATAAATAATACACTGATGTATAGACTGATGATAGATAATACACTGATGTATAGACTGATGATAAATAATACACTGATGTATAGACTGATGATAAATAATACACTGATGTATGGACTGATGATAAATAATACACTGATGTAAGGAATGATGATAAATAATACACTGATGTATGGACTGATGATAAATAATACACTGATGTAAGAACAGATGATAAATTATACACTGATGTATGGACTGATGATAAAAAATACACTGATGTAAGGACAGATGATAAATAATACACTGATGTATAGACTGATGATAAATAATACACTGATGTATGGACTGATGATAAATGTTACATAGTGTTACATAGTTTATAAGGCTGAAAAAAGACAAGCGTCCATCCAGTTCAGCCTATTTCTTGTGCACTGCAGCTATTCCGGTATTCCTATACCATGCGGTATAGGCCAATTTACATCATTGAGGAAAAATTCACTTCCCGACACCAATCTGGCAGTCAGATTAAATCCCTGGATTAATTAACTAAGCATAAGATGTAATTTTATTGTTCTCAAGAAAGGCATCCAGGCCTCTCTTGAACTCATTAAGTGAGTTGGACATCACCACTTCCTCTCCCAGAGAGTTCCAGAGTCTCACGGCTCTGACCGTAAAGAATCCCCTTCTATGCTGGTGCAGGAACCTCCTTTCCTCCAGACGCATAGTGTGCCCCCTCGTCTTTGTCACCATCCTTGGTATAAACAGGTCATGGGAGAGATCTCTGTACTGCCCCCTGATGTATTTATACATGTTTATGAGGTCTCCCCTAAGCCTTCTCTTTTCCAATGTAAATAGGCCTAATTTTGACAACCTCTCTGGGTATTCTAGTCCCTCCATTCCCTTTATTACCTTAGTCGCCCTCCTTTGTACCCTCTCTAGCTCCAATATGTCTTTCCTGAGCACCGGAGCCCAGAACTGTGCACAATATTCTAAGTGCGGCCTTACCAGCGCTTTATACAGAGGAAGAACAATGTTCTCAGCATATGCCCCTATTCCTCTTCTGATGCATGCCATGACTCTATTTGCCTTCGCAGCTGCTGCCTGACACTGGGCACTCCAATTTAATTTGCTATTAACCAAGACGCCCAGGTCCTTCTCCATGTCAGATTTCCCCAACGGTTTCCCATTTAATATGTATGGGTGACTGCTGTTTTTCTTTCCCATGTGCATGACCTTACATTTATCGGCATTGAACCCCATTTGCCATTTTTTGGCCCAACTCCCCAATTTATCTAAATCCTCCTGTAGCTGTGCCCTATCCTCATCTGTATTAACTACTTTACAAAGTTTAGTATCATCTGCAAATATTGCTATTTTACTATGCAACCCTTCCACTAGATCATTAATAAATATATTAAATAATATAGGGCCCAAGACAGACCCTTGAGGCACCCCGCTAGTAACCCTGACACACCCTGAGCTTACTCCATTGATAACCACCCTCTGCTTTCTATCACTCAGCCAGCTATTTACCCACTTGCACACATTATCCCCCAGACCAAGCATTCTCATTTTATATACCAATCTTTTGTGTGGCACGGTATCAAACGCTTTGGAGAAGTCAAGGTATACAACATAATACACTGATGTATGGACTGATGATAAATAATACACTGATGTAAAGAATGATGATAAATAATACACTGATGTATGGACTCATGATAAATAATACACTGATGTATAGACTGATGATAAATAATACACTGATGTATGGACTGATGATAAATAATACACTGATGTATGTACTGATGATAAATAATACACGGATGTAAGGACTGATGATAAATAATATACTGATGTAAGGACTGATGATAAATAAAACACTGATGTATGGACTGGTGATAAATAATACACTGATGTATGGACTGATGATAAATAATACACTGATGCATGGACTGATGATAAATAATACACTGATGTATGGACTGATGATAAATAATACACTGATGTATGGACTGATGATAAATAATACACTGATGTAAGGAATGATGATAAATAATACACTGATGTATGGACTGATGATAAATAATACACTGGTGTATGGACTGATCATAAATAATACACTGATGTATAGACTGATGATAAATAATACACGGATGTATGGACTGATGATAAATAATACACGGATGTATGGACTGATGATAAATAATACACTGATGTATGGACAGATGATAAATAATACACTGATGTATGGACTGATGATAAATAATACACTGGTGTATGGACTGATGATAAATAATACACTGATGTATAGACTGATGATAAATAATACACTGATGTAAGGACTGATGATAAATAATACACTGATGTATGGACTCATGATAAATAATACACTGATGTATAGACTGATGATAAATAATACACTGATGTATGGACTGATGATAAATAATACACTGATGTATGGACTGATGATAAATAATACACTGATGTAAGGACTGATGATAAATAATACACTGATGTAAGGACTGATGATAAATAATACACTGATGTATGAACTGATGATAAATAATACACTGATGTAAGGACTGATGATACATAATACACTGATGTAAGGACTGATGATAAATAATACACTGATGTATGATCTGATGATAAATAATACACTGATGTATGGACTGATGATAAATAATACACTGATGAAAGGACTGATGATAAATAATACACTGATGTAAGGACTGATGATACATAATACACTGATGTAAGGACTGATGATAAATAATACACTGATGTATGAACTGATGATAAATAATACAGTGATGTATGGACTGATGATAAATAATACACTGATGAAAGGACTGATGATAAATAATACACTGATGTATGGACTGATGATAAATAATACACTGATGTATGAACTCATGATAAATAATACACTGATGTATAGACTGATGATAAATAATACACTGATGTATGGACTGATGATAAATAATACACTGATGTATGGACTGATGATAAATAATACACTGATGTATAGACTGATGATAAATAATACACTGATTTAAGGACTGATGATAAATAATACACTGATGTATGAACTGATGATAAATAATACACTGATGTAAGGACTGATAATAAATAATACACTGATGTATGGACTGATGATAAATAATACACTGATGTATGAACTCATGATAAATAATACACTGATGTATAGACTGATGATAAATAATCCACTGATGTATGGACTGATGATAAATAATCCACTGATGTATGGACTGATGATAAATAATCCACTGATGTAAGGACTGATGATAAATAATACACTGATGTAAGGACTGATGATAAATAATACACTGATGTATGGACTGATGATGAATAATACACTGATGTATGGACAGATGATAAATAATACACTGATGTAAGGACTGATGATAAATAATACACTGATGTATGGACTGATGATAAATAATACACTGATGTATGGACTAATGATCAATAATACACTGATGTAAGGACTGATGATAAATAATACACTGATGTAAGGACTGATGATAAATAATACATTGATGTAAGGACTGATGATAAATAATACACTGATGTATGGACTGATGATGAATAATACACTGATGTATGGACAGATGATAAATAATACACTGATGTAAGGACTGATGATAAATAATACACTGATGTATGGACTGATGATAAATAATACACTGATGTATGGACTAATGATCAATAATACACTGATGTAAGGACTGATGATAAATAATACACTGATGTAAGGACTGATGATAAATAATACACTGATGTATGGACTGATGATAAATAATACACTGATGTATGGACTGATGATAAATAATACACTGATGTATGGACTGATGATAAATAATACACTGATGTATGGACTAATGATCAATAATACACTGATGTAAGGACTGATGATAAATCATACACTGATGTATGGACTAATGATCAATAATACACTGATGTAAGGACTGATGATAAATAATACACTGATGTAAGGACTGATGATAAATAATACACTGATGTATGGACTGATGATAAATAATACACTGATGTATGGACTGATGATAAATAATACACTGATATATGGACTAATGATCAATAATACACTGATGTAAGGACTGATGATAAATAATACACTGATGTAAGGACTGATGATAAATAATACACTGATGTATGGACTGATGATAAATAATACACTGATGTAAGGACTGATGATAAATAATACACTGATGTATAGACTGATGATAAATAATACACTGATGTAAGGACTGATGATAAATAATACACTGATGTAAGGACTGATGATAAATATTACACTGATGTATAGACTGATGATAAATAATACACTGATGTATGGACTGATGATAAATAATACACTGATGTAAGGACTGATGATAAATAATACACTGATGTAAGGACTGATGATAAATAATACACTGATGTATGGACTGATGATAAATAATACTCTGATGTATAGACTGATGATAAATAATACACTGATGTATGGACTGATGATAAATAATACACTGATGTATGGATTCATGATGTTGATCTTTCTCTTTTTGCACTGTGACTGCAGCACTGAAGTCATCACAGGTCCTTCTGTTGCAGTTCTTCTCTGATGAGCTCCGCCCTGTATAGTCACATGGTGGTGATGTCATCACAGGTCCTTCAGCAGCAGTCCTCCTCTGATAAGCTCCGCCCTATATGGTCACATGGTGCCTGTGACGTCATTACAGGTCCTTGCACTGCTATTGTGCAGTAGTTGCAGGTTGTTGTCTTTGGTGTCAGCCGCTGTATACAGAGGACTCGCGGCTCAGGCTTCTTTCTCCTGTCCGTTATGTGTAAGGTAAGAGGCTGCAGAGGATTGTGGGAGTCTAAGGGTAAGGAAATACAGACCTCATTCACATCTGTAGGTGAAATGCACAGAGCTCTTTTTTTTTCCCTTTCTATCACCATTATAGACTGGATAGGGTTTCCTCGTCCTGACTTGTTGTTTCTCTGTAATTCTCTGTGTTGGGATTAGATTATGGGTCATGGGTTATGGATAAAGTCTTTAGTTACTCACCGGTAACGGGTTTTTTCGGAGCCCGTGACAGCCCCCCTTATTCCCTCCTGTCACCTGTGGGTGAACGCTTCTTTTCCTGGTGTTATGGGTTCACGTTTTTGGTTGTGATTTGTGGTGTTGGTAAATGTGAATTGTATTACCCTGGCGGTCTACTCGTGCGCTGTAATCCAGCTGAGGCGGGAGAGGTGCTATCCTCTTTAGCCTGTAGGTGGCTTGTCCTTGGAGGGCGGATCCCCTCTCTCGTGGTGCGGTCATGGGTTCCAAAAAATCCTGTTATCGGTAAATAACTAAGTCTTTCTGTGCACGTGGGACACAAGAGCTCATGAGAAGAACTGGGTGGAGAGGAATTGGCCTCAGACCTGGTGATCCAAACACCCTACTTGAACCACATGTTAGCAGAACATTGTATTCCCACCTCTACACGCTTCACTCATGAAGCAATTCGTTAATGCTTTGATAATTGAAGGAGACTGTTTTGAGTACCTCATTTTGGCATTCCCTAGCCGGTTATTTGAAAACATATAAATAAAAAGATTATTATAAAAGGCCAGTGTGCTTAATGGTCCACAGATTTGGCAGCTGATCAAAGATGAACATTTTATTGGGCCAATGTCAGAACTCCAAAAGAATGCTTGGTTATCATTCAAAGACCTTGTCAAGGACTTTATTGGTGTAATTGTTTTCTCGTTTTTTTCCAAGATTGTCCAGAAACTCTTGGAGAGCTGCAAAATCCTTGGTTGCAACATAAGCATCAAGGTGCATTTTCTGCAGCCATCTTGCTAACTTTTGCCTGAAAACCTTGGTGCAGTCAATAATGAGCAAGGTGATCAAATCCACCAAGATGTGAAGGTCATGGAGGGATGTTATCAGGGTAAGTGGGATGGACATATGATGGCTCCATCAAGATGTGAAGGTAGATGGGATGGACATATGATGGCTCCATCAAGATGTGAAGGTAGATGGGAAGGACATATGATGGCTGACTATCTGGGAATCCTTCTTGTGTTTTTGAGCAAACCCTATGCAGGCTTCCATATGTCTTGCACTGAGGAGAGGCTTTGGTCGGGCCACTCTGCTATGAAGGCTCTTCTCCCATCTCCCCACTGCATCTCTGGAGCTCTTTTCTCACGATTGCTCAGTTTGGCTGGATGGCCAGGTCTAGGAAGACTTCTGGTGGTCCCAAACTTCTTCCATTTAAGGATTATGGAGGCCACTGTGCTCTTAGGAACCTTGAGTAATGCAGAAATTCTTTTGTAACCTTGGCCAGATCTGAGCCTTGCCTCAATTCTGTCTCTAAGCTCCTTGGGCAGTTCCTTTGAGCTGATGATTCTCATTTAGTCTTACATGCGCTGTGAGGTCTTATATAGGCAGGTGTGTGCCTTTCCAAATCAAGTCCTATCAGTTTAATTAAACACAGCTGGACTCCAATGAAGGAGTAGAACCATCTCAAGAAGGATCAACAAGGGAATGGACAGTATGTGACTTAAATATCAGTGTCTGAGCAAAAGGTCTGAATACTTATGACCATGTGATATTTCAGTTTTTTTTTTTTAATAAATTTGCAAAAAAAATTCTACATTTCTGTTTTTTTTCAGTCAAGATGGGGTGCAGAGTGTACTTTAATGAGAAAAAAATGAACTTTTTAGAATTTACCAAATGGCTGCAATGAAACAAAGATGGAAAAATTTAAAGGGGTCTGAATACTTTCCGTACCCACTGTAGCTCTAAATAATCATTACATTCAGGTTATTTTTTGCATTATTTTCCATTTTGTGTTCATTTTTTATGGTTTTGGAGACAAAGGTACTGCATCCTGCAGCTCAAAAGTTGTGATAGTTTTTCTCTAAGGTCAATTTTGGATTTGGATTCAGAAGCAAAAAGTTAGTGAAAAACAAGTGTCAGATCTAACACTATGAAAATGGTGTTCCACCGTGACTTTTAATGAATGTGTGTATTTTTGTCTCTATAACCATTGCTCTATTTATGATGGGTGTGCTCATCATTTTATAATGCCCCTTTTTCTTCGTAGTAGCTCTTCAGTTTTTGCTTTCTGATATGGCTGCCGCTTATATATTGTATGTCCATCCTTAGTTTTGCTATATCCAAGCATTTTGGGAGATTCCCAGCATGAACCACTCTCTTTGCCTATTCGAAATCGATGGAGACTGAGAAATTGTGGTGGAGTCTGGCTCACTCTGTGGACCAAACCCTAAATGCTGCTGACGGGGAGCTTCTAAGATTTCTGGTTCTCACTGGAGATTCGTGACAGACATCCATCACAAAGTTTCAGGCTATGTTCACACCATGTTTTTATCTGCATCAATTTTCTGCAGCATCTGATCTCTTGTAGTTTTATTATTATTTATTATTATAGCGCCATTTATTCCATGGCGCTTTACATGTGATAGGGATATACATAACAAAAGCATTTACATAATCTTAACAAAATGAGTCAGCGACTGGTACAGGAGGAGCGAGGACCCTGCCCGCGAGGGCTCACATTCTAGAAGGGATGGGTGAGGATACATTAGGTGAGGGTAGAGCTGGTCGTGCAGCGGTGGTTACTGCAGGTTGTAGGCTTGTCGGAAGAGGTAGGTCTTCAGGTTTCTTTTGAAGGTTTCCACGGTCGGCAAGAGTCTGATGTGTTGGGGTAGAGCGTTCCAGAGTAGGAGGGATGCACGGGAGAAATCTTGTATACGATTGTGGGAGGAGGATTTTTGTTGCTGTTTTCTTGCAGGTTTTTTTGGTGCGTTTTTTCAGCATTTTTTTCTTGTCCTTTTGTCTCTGTTATGCATGTACATAAAGTTCAGTGTAAAAAAATCTAATTTTGGTTAATGCACAAACAACACTGAAAAAACGCTGAAAACTTGACACCTGTGTTTTTTGGTGCATTTTTTTCAGCTTTTTTTTCACCAACCATTACTTCCAATGGGTGAAAAAACGCTGAAAAAATTGACATGCTCTATCTTTCAAAAAACCATGCAAAGCACAAAATCCTGAAAAAACAAACAAACCATGATGTGTGCATGAGATTTCTGGAATCTCATAGCCTTTGCTGGTACTGCAAAACGCAGCTGAAAATTTGCATAAAAAACTGAAAAAACTATGTTGTGTGAACATAGCCTATGTCCCACTTCTGTGACATCCTGAGTAACCTATTCCAATATGCCGATGTAACAAAGCATCTAACTAGACAATCCCATTTCAAGAATTGGAGTAAAAGGTCTCTTTGCTTACTTATGGCAGCATTCAATATCTGTAGATCATTTTTTCAACTCCATGTTTAAAGGAGTGGTCCGAAAGCAAAGCATTTCTCCCTGTTTTGTCCCATAATCTGTTATTTTGTAATATACTTGCTTTAAAAGTTCCCCACTCTTTCCTAAACACTACTTTTCCATTTTTTTTCTCTACTTTCAGTCTGATGACGATTTATTTCTATAAATGATTCCATGGTGCTGTACATGAGAAGGGGTTACATACCAGATACAGATATCACTTACAGTAAAGAACTAACAATGATAGATGGGTACAGAGGGAGGAGGACCCTGCCCCTGGGGGCTTACATTCTGCAGATACATTGTATATTATTATTATTTATATAGAGCCATTGATTCCATTGTGCTGTACCTGAGAAGGGGTTACATACCAGATACAGATCTCACTTACAGTAAAGAACTAACAATGATAGACGGGTACAGAGGGAGGAGGACCCTGCCCCTGCGGGCTTACATTCTACAGATACATTGTATATTATTATTATTTATATAGCTCCATTGATTCCATGGTGCTGTACATGAGAAGGGGTTACATACAAAATACAGATATCACTTACAGTAAATGAACTAACAATGATAGACTGGTACAGAGGGAAGAGGACCCTGCCCTTGTGGGCTTACAGTCTATATGGATGGTGGGGACGGAGACTGTAGGTTTGGGGGTTGCAGCAGCTCTGATGGTGGTAATTAGGCAGCGTGGTCATTGCAGATTGTAAGCTTTCTTGAGGAGATGGGTTTTCAGGTTCCGTCTGAAGGATCCGAATGTGGCGGATAGTCGGACATTTTGAGGCACAGAATTCCATAGGGTGGGGGATATTTGGGAGAAATCTTGGAGTCAATTGGATGAGGAACGAATAAGTGTAGAGGAGAGAAGGAGGTCTTGGGAGGACCGGAGATTACGTGAGGGAATATATCGGGATGTACGGAGGAGAAAGGTTATGGACGGCTTTATAGGTCAGTGTTAGTAGTTTAAACTGGATACGCTGGGCAATTGGGAGCCAGTGAAGGGGTTTGCAAAGGGGGGTAGCAGAGGAGCAGCGAGACGAGAGATGAACCCGTCACGCAGCAGAGTTAAGGACAGACTGGAGAGGTGCGAGAATGTTAGCAAGTAGGCTACAGAGGAGGATGTTGCAGTAGTCAAGGCGGGAGATGATGAGGGCATGTACAAGCAGTTTAGTAGATTGAGGGTTGAGGAAAGGACGAATTCTGGAAATATTTTTGAGCTGGAGGCGACAGGAGGTGGCGAGGGCTTGGATGTGGGGTTTGAAGGCAGAGCAGAGTCAAGGGTTACGCCGAGGCAGTGGCTTTCTGGTACAGGGGAAAGAGTGATGTAATTTATTGTGATAGATCAGATGGGGAAGATACGCGAGATGGAGGAAAGATGATGAGTTCAGATTTGTTTACATTGAGTTTGAGGAAGCAGTAGGAGAAGGAGGATATGGTTGATAGACATGTTGGAATTCTGGACATCAGAGAGGTGACGTCTGGGCCAGAGAGGTAGATCTGGGTTTCATAAGCGTACAGGTGGTACTGGAAACCGTTGGACTTTATGAGCTGTCCCAGGCAAAGGGTATAGATGGAGAAGAGTAGGGGTCCTAGGACAGAGCCTTGAGAGACTTCAACAGAGAACGGGCGGGATCAGGAGGTAGTGTGGGAGTGGGAGATGCTAAAAGTGCGGTTGGAAAGGTATGAGGAGATCCAGGATAGGGCAAGGTCTTTGACACCGAAGAGAGAATCTGTAGTAGGAGGCAGTGGTCAATTGTGTCGAAGGCAGAGGACAGGTCTAGAAGGAGGAGTATGGAGAATTGTCTGTTAGCTTTGGCTGTAAGTAAATCATTAGTAATTTTGGTAAGGGCAGTTTTGGTTGAGTGGTGGGGACGGAAGCCAGATTATTGGTTGTCGAAGAGAGAGTTAGATGAAAAATGGGAGTAAAGTTCAGCGTGAACACGTTGCTCAAGGAGTTTGGAGGCAAATGGGAGCAGCGATATGGGGCGATAGCTGGATAAAGCGGTTGGGTCGAGGGATGGCTTTTTGAGGATGGGGGTGATTGTTTCATGTTTTAAAGCAGTGGGGAACGTACCAGAAGTTAGTGATAGGTTGAATAGATGGGTTAGGGATGGGATGAGTGTGGGGGTGAGGTTGGGGAGGAGGTGGGATGGGATAGGGTTAAGTGCACAAGTGGTGAGGTGTGATTTGTAGAGAAGACGGGTAAGCTCTCCTTCAGTATTTCCATTGCATGCTGGGATACCCAAAAAAGCATCATCAGGGGGCAGAGGCTGCAGTCACGCAGGTCTGGAATACTGATCAGCTTCCCAGTCTCCATGTTACGAATGTCACCTAGAAGCGGCAGCTGCAGTTGCAATTCTTTAATGAGTGTTGTCCACAACAAGTCTTACTATTCTCTACTAGTTATCTTCTTTTATTCTGGAACGGTCAATTTTCATACTCCTCTCCCATGGAGCATTGCCAATGAGACTATGCTTAGCTAGTCTCCTGACAAGAAGCTGCCCCCCCCCCAACTCTTTCGAAAGCTAATGTACTAAACCAAGCAAAGTAAGCAGGCTGTGTGTCAAGATTATCGCAACCCGGGAAAGTCACGCAGAACCACCTGCTGTGATCTCTTGAGCGAACAGCTTTCTGCTGCCCCCTATCGACTGGATAATTACACAATTGGCCCATGATTAACGTTGGAGGCCATAGGCTGTTTTCATTAATAGGCCAGTTATTGGAAAGCTAACCATGAGCATATGGTATTCACATCTCTGGATTCCAACACATGGAATATATGTATATAGCCCCGTACAATCACTGCTAACTTAACAATAACCAAAGAATGATTATTAGCTGCCACCACTAGTCGAGTTTTATACTGGCTGACTGGTTCTGGTAGCGTATGGGTTTGGGGTGCAATGTCAAGTGCAGAGAGCATCATGAAGACCAAAGAACACACCAGGCAGGTCCGACATACTGTTGTGGCAAAGTTTAAAGCCGAATTTGGATACAAAAAGATTTCCTAAGTTTTAAACATCGCAAGGAGCACTGTGCAAGCGATCATATTGAAATGGAAGGAGTATCAGACCACTGCAAATCTACCAAGACCTGGCCATCCCTCTAAACTTTCATCTCGAACAAGGAGAAGACTGATCAGAGATACAGCCAAGAGGCCCATGATCACTCTGGATGAACTGCAGAGATCTACAGCTGAGGTGGGAAAGTCTGTCCATAGGACAACAATCAGTCGTACCCTGCACAAATCTGTCCTTTATGGAAGAATGGCAAGAAGAAAGCCATTTCTCAAAGATATCCATAAAAAGTCTCGCTTGAAGTTTGCCACAAGCTACCTGGGAGACACACCAAACATGTGGAATAAGGTGCTCTGGTCAGATGAAACCAAAATTTAACTTTTTGGCCACGATGCAAAACGATATGTTTGGCTTAAAAGCAACACAGCTCATCACCCTCAAAACACCATCCCCACTGTCAAACATGGTGGTGGCAGCATTATGGTTTGGGCCTGCTTTTCTTCAGCAGGGACAGGGAAGATGGTTAAAATTGATGGGAAGATGGACGGAGCCAAATACTGGACCATTCTGGAAGAAAACCTGTTGGAGTCTGCAAAAGACCTGAGACTGGGACGGAGATTTATCTTCCAACAAGACAATGATCCCAAACATAAAGCAAAATCTACAATGGAATGGTTCAAAAATAAACGTATCCAGGTGTTAGAATGGCCAAATCAAAGTCCAGACCTGAATACAACCGAGATTCTGTGGAAAGAGCTGCAAACTGCTGTTCACAAACACCCTCCATCCAACCTCAATAAGCTCAAGCTGTTTTGCAAGGAAGAATGGGCAAGAATTTCAGCGTCTCTATGTGCAAAACTGATAGAGACATACCCCCAAGCAACTTGCAGCTGTAATCGCAGCAAAAGGTGGCGCTACAAAGTATTAACTCAAGGGGGCCGAATAATATTGCACGCCCCACTTTTCAGTTTTTAACTTGTTAAAAAAGTTTAAAATATCCAATAAATTTCGTTCCACTTCACGATTGTGTCCCACTTGTTGATTCTCCCCCCCCCCCAAAATTAGAATTTTATATCTTTATGTTTGAAGCCAGAAGTTTGACAAAAGGTAGAAAAGTTCAAGGGGGCCAAATACTTTCACAATGCACTGTATGTGTGTGCAGTTCGCCCACCCAGGTTATGTCCAGCCTTCAGCTCCCTCCTGAGCTATGGCTGGTCCAGTTTGGAGACCTTGCCTCTCCAAACACAACACATACAAAAAAAAAACAGGACTGAACATTTAAACTTTGCTCAGCCACACCCTGGGATGGAGGTATGGGGAATGGCATCCCTCCCATCACTATGTCATTCCCCTAAAACCATGCCCTTTAAGTGAGTTAACGCTTCAGTATAGAACATGCTGGCAGAAAGTTTATTGGCTTCAGTTCACACAGGCTAGCAACCTGTGTGACACATACCTCCCCTCATAAATCATACCAGTGACTTTGTCACAATATATATAAAATTATTGAAGACACGGGGTCTTTCGTGGGCGTAACACTACTCAGAAAACGCAGGGTGAGGGTAAAACAGCGCGGCAATACTTTGTTGTCCGCTTTGTGGTTCAATAAACACACAGAACAGTCCGAGCAAATGCCCAAGAGCGTACAACATTACACAGTCTCACCCTTCCTTCTCCGCCCACTTGGGATAGAACTGCTGTCACTTTGGAGACTTCCAGGGCCAACTACCTCAACCAGTGGCCTCCGGCTTCTGGCAGGCCCCCACAGAGTGGAGGTAGCTGAAAGCTTAGGAAGCTAGCAGTCCGTCGATGTACAAGACCAGGAGACCCGAGGGTCCAAATCTAGCCTCTCCGAGAGTTTCCATGGGGCCAGGCGACCGGTGAGTCCCTTCTGGCAACCCCAAACAACATATCTATGGGGCCATGTGACTTCTTTGTCCTCTCCTGGACTCCTCAAAATGTAACCATGGTCTCTCTGATTGTTAATGGAGCAGATCCGAATCTTTCCAGTCAGGGCCGACACCCTTTGACTAGAATCATGTAGAATACAAATCTGTGTCTCTTTGGATGCCATGCAGTCCATCTACTTTCCTGAAGGATGTCTCTCATTCTCCTTCTAAAGTCTTTCTGATGTTCCTTGATTCTCTCCCAAGTCTCATTCTGTCTCCTGCACTACAGACAGTCATGTTTATATTTACATCTGTGTGAGGTCATCAGGCACAGGTAAGAGGTAAAGGTGCAGGGCGCAATTGAACTAATCTATTTACATAGTTGGTATCACAGGGGCTGTTGTAAATAGCTGGCTTTTAGTACAATTAGCATATTAGCAAATAACATTCTTCCCAACCCCAAGAGGAGACTGCAATCAGGGTTAGACAAATACTGGTCTGACCTTTAGAAATACACAAGATAATTTAAACACAATAGTGTATTTCTCGACTTGACAAATCTAAATGTCTGGCTTATTAAGATTTTACTCTGTATTGTCACACATATATTATACTAATATACTAGCTATTGAACCCTTTCTACCCCCGGGTGGTGAGCATTTTTATTGGTATGTGGTCTCCTGTGTGTTGTTGTATCCAGACTGAGCCTGTGTACTGGATGCTATCCAGCCTGTGTGCCCTCAGGACTGGCTACCTAGAGACTTTGCCAAAAGGACTGTTTACTTTGTTTTGCCTGCACTAAAGGCTGTTTGTTTTCCTTTTCCTTTTGACCGGTTTATGAAGTAATAAACCAACATGGACATTTAAATGAAAACGCTTCCTGTTTGCCTCCCGACGCAAACAAATGAGTCAAAAACGTGCCAAAAACGCACAACGAATTGACCGCATTGATGGGTGGCAGGCGTCGGCTGATGAGAGACTGATCATGGTGAGAGCAGGCGCCACTGATGGGAGGAGTAATCTCATCAGCTGGGGTCTGTGTTCACAGTGAAAAAAAGAAAGTTAAAATAAATAGATATTAAAATAAAAAACACATTATAGTCACCTATCTGCCATAATCCCGAGTGACCCACATCGATCCGATCACCCGGCAGCACTCTATACACTGACAAGAGAATGATCGATCCCGGCAGTGTATAGTGCTGAGCTGCCCAGACAGAAATCACTGGGATTACGTCATCACGTCGGACAGGTGAGTGATATGGCTGTTTTTTATTTCCTTTTTTATCATAGAATCATAGAATGGTTGAGTTGGAAGGGACCTCCTGGGTCATCTGGTCCAACCCCCTGCTCAAAGCAGGATTCACTAGATCATCTCAGACAGATGTCTGTCCAGCCTCTGTTTGAAGACGTCCATTGAAGGGGAACTCACCACCTCTCGTGGCAGCCTGTTCCACTCATTAATCACCCTAACTGTCAAAAAGTTTTTTCTAATATCTAATCTGTGTCTCCTCCCATTTAGTTTTATCCCATTGCTTCTAGTCTTTCCTTGTGCAAATGAGAATAAAGATGATCCTTCTACAATGTGACAGCCCTTGACATATTTGTAGACAGCTATTAAGTCTCCTCTCAGTCTTCTTTTTTGAAAGCTAAACATTCCCAAATCCTGCAACCGTTCCTCATAGGACATGGTTTGCAGACCAGTCACCATTCTGGTCGCTCTTCTCTGAACTTGCTCCAGTTTGTCTATGTCTTTTTTAAAATGTGGTGCCCAAAACTGTACACAGTATTCCAGATGAGGTCTGACCAAAGAGGAGTAAAGACTGATAATGACTTCATGTGATCTAGACTGTATGCTTCTGTTAATACATCCCAGAATTGTATTTGCCTTTTTTGCTGCTGCATCACACTGTTGACTCATGTTTAGTCTATGATCTATTAGTATACCTAAGTCTTTTTCACATGTATAGTTGCTTAGCTCTATTCCTCCCATTCTGTATATGCTTTTTTCATTTTTATTGCCCAGATGTAGTACTTTGCATTTTTCCCTGTTAAAATCCATTCTGTTGGTTGCTGCCCACTGCTCCAGTTTATTTAGGTCTTTTTGAATCCTCTCTCTCTCTTCTCTAGTATTAGCTATCCCTCCTAGCTTTGTGTCATCAGCAAATTTAATCAGTTTACCCTCAATTCCTTCATCTAAATCATTGATAAAGATGTTGAACAATACAGGTCCCAGGACGGAGCCCTGTGGTACCCCACTTGAGACATTCATCCAGCTGGATGTGAAGCCATTTACAACCACCCTTTGAGTCCGATCACTAAGCCAGTTATGAATCCACCTAACAGTTGCCTGGTCCATTGCATACTTGGTCATTTTTTCAATAAGGATGGTGTGAGATACTTTGTCAAATGCTTTGCTGAAGTCAAGATATACTATATCTACAGCATTTCCCTGATCCACCCAGTCAGTGATTCTGTCATAGAAGGAAATTAAGTTAGTCTGACATGACTTGTTAGTTACAAACCCATGCTGACTCTGGTTAATCACTTCATTCTTATCCATGTACTTGTTTAATAATTTGTTCAAAGATCTTTCCTGGTATAGAAGTCAGACTCACCGGCCTATAGTTCCCTGGGTCCACCTTCTTCCCCTTTTTGAAGATAGGAACAACATTTGCTCTTCTCCAGTCTTCTGGGACTTCTCCTGTTCTCCAAGAATTTTCAAAGATTATGGAGAGTGGTTCTAAAATTTCTTCTACGATCTCCTTCAGTACTCTGGGGTGTAATTCATCTGGACCTGGAGACTTGAACTCATTTATGTTAGCTAAATATTCCCTCACAATCTTTCTGTTTACAGATAACCTGGATTCCTCTATTCCTTTAAAAGGACAGTGAAGATCAGTTGATGTTACATTTTCTTTCTGAGAGAAAACAGATGCAAAATAGGAATTAAAAAGTTCGGCCTTCTCAACATCCTCTCTTACCATTTCTCCATTTTCATCCTGTAAAAATCCTATAGCATCTTTGACTTTTCTTTTACTTTTGACATACCCCCAAAATCCTTTTTTATTGCTTTTGACTAGTGTTGAGCCACCCCCGTAGTGTTCGAGTTCGGTTCGGTTTGTCGAACACCCGTGTGTTCGCCGAACTGTTCGTCGAACTGTTCGTCGAACACCTTCGAACACCGTTAAAACCAATGGCAGGCAAACAAAAACACATAGAAACACATAGAAAACACCTTCAAAGGTGTCCAAAAGCTGACAAACTGCTCAGAAGACACAACTAACACATGGAAAAGTGACAAGTACATATAGTCATGCGAAAATAAAAGAGGTGGAGGAGTAAAAGGAGGGGGAGACACAGATATAGGCATGTCATGCCCTTCTAAAATCCAAAAAGTGAGAAGCCGACACGGCCAGTCCGCTCCTGCCCGTGCCACCTCCGTGTCGCCGGGTTTGTGCCAGAGCCGCGGTGAACCCTGATGGCCAGCCCCCCTCTCCCAATACTGGTGCCTGTCCGCTGGTGGGTCGAGCGAGCCCCCCTGTGGTGGAGGCAGCTCTAAGCTTTTTAATTTAAATTGTCTCTCTAATTTGAATGAATACACTTTAAATCCATTTACAAGGATCTATTGGAGGGCAAGTCTCATGCCAGCAGCCACGTAATTCCAGCTCCAGTAGCGTCCACTAAAGCTGCTGCAGTTAAAAAGCTTTTATAAGGATCGAGCTCGGCTGTCCACCGCAAGGCATCCTACTGCCAGTCCCAGCCCCTATGCCTTGGGGTGCCTCCTGATGCTCTTCACTGAGTATCCCATGGTCCCGAAGCATTTCCTTTGAAAAAATTAAGTGTCTAAACTACAGGTGGTGTAGCTTGCTTAACAGCCGGGATAATCCGCTGACTAGCAGACACTGCTACTAGGCACAAAGTATTTCCTGGGCTAGATGCAGTTAAAAATTTGTAATTAGATACTCTCGTTGGATGCTGAGAAAGCATTCCATAGAGTCTCCTGGCACGCCATATATGATTCTCTTAAAAAGCTTGGGGTAGGGGTCTAGGGGACCCTTTTATAGCCAAAATCACGGCCCTGTATCGCAATACGTCACCTAGGCTGAAGATAAATGGAACTGTAGCACCCTGAGGGCTCGGTTGCTACAGACGTATTGCACCTCACCCAGAGGTGTGATATCTCACTCTCAGGTAAGGATGGAGTGTGGATCAGGACCCGACACCTGCATGCATTACACCACATTGCCGTGGGGCAGGGCGACCAATATGCCCCTGAGATGGGCACGACAGTCCCTGTCCCTGGCTGGAGTGGGGGGAGGGAACACTGAGGAAGGGGAACCCTGTAGTGCAGGAGCAGGGAGGAAGCAGTTCCTGGGTGCATTGAGAAGGGAGTATAAAAGGTGGGCACCATCTTAGTTCAGTGCAGAGAAGTCTGAGCAGAAGTGGCAGGGAGCAGGGGCTCTGCATGAGCTCTGCTCCGGAGGCGGGCCTAGTAACAGAGGCCCAGGCCTGGAAGAGGGAGAAGGAAGGAAGAGGAGCGGAGAAGGCTCCAGGAACGAGGAATGAAGGGATCCCAGGGGTGCGGACGGGCGAGTCGCCACCGCACGCCCGAATCCACCTGCGTGGAGGGGTCAGGCCAAAGGGGGAGACCGGTCCCCGAACTAGTGGAGGCAGGAAACGACCCTCAGCTAGAAACCGGAGGCTCTGACATTTTATGTGGCGCAGCCCCTCGCTACACCCGCTAGGAAGGCACCACATAGGGTCAGGGAAACTGGCGCCAAGTTTACCAAGAGGAGGCCCGAGGCAGCCGGACAGAAGTGTTGGTAAGAAAGGCCAGACAAAGGACACACAAAGGGGGTCCTGTGAAGTGCTCCAAAGTTATCTGGGAGTTGTCTGAGCCCCTCACCTGGTGAGCACAGTACGACGTGGGCAGCCGTTACCTGCAGACGTGGTCTGGATAATAAGAACTGTGAGTAAAGGCCCTGGACTGCATCACTGACTCCGTGTCGTTACTGCTGCTGCCCTGCACCATCACCCCCATCCTCCGCATACACTGCCCTGAGGCTATACTCCTCCCGTGGGGAGTTATGCTACGCTCTGCTGCACCCACAACACCAGCCTCAGCGGTCTGCCCTGTAGCGGCGGTTCACTCTGACCGCAATCCACGGGTGGCGTAGTCGGACATTTAAACATCAAATCCACATAAATAATTCCGCCACTGGTTTGACCGCCCTGAGCCACGGAACCGGGTCGCCGCCACGAAGACTACAACCACCAGCATCCACCAAAAAGGGTCCGGCTCCGGGTGTCCCAAGGCCCAGGGGGTGCGTCAGAACATTTTCATCACCTTTCACAATCACCAATGGGACAAGGCAGGGATGTCCTCTGTCCCCTCTCTTATACATCCTAGTGACGGAGCACCTGCTCTCATCAATTCGCCATAACCCCAATATTAGGTGGATTGAGGTGGGAGGCACCGAGTACAAGTGCTCTCTATTTGCTGATGATGTCCTAGTATATATCACTCAATCACATATATCCATCCATGCTGTTATGGCTGAAATAGATCACTTTGTTACATGGTAAAATTTTAAAATCAATGCAGCGAAGTCTGAGGCCCTCGATGTCTCCCTCCCCAAATCCATATAGGATTCCATCCAGTCCAACTTTCCCTTTGCCTGGCCCTCACAGGGTATCAAATACTTAGGAATTCCTATTCATAGAGACCTCTCCCATCTATGTTATCTTAATTTTGGGCCCTTTATTGAACAATTCCATACAGACCACGGTTGGCAAGTTAGAACTGTAAGATTCACTACGTGAACCGCTGGTGTTTTGTGGAAAAGCACATGTACACCGCGTTCCAAATTATTATGCAAAAAGTGTTTAGGAGTGATAAGGGAAGAATTTGTTTGTTTGTCAGTTAAACTCATTGATGGTGATGTGTGTCAGGGCTCTTTATATCACTGTAAGCAATTGCAGACACCTGTACTAATTAGTTTGGCAGGTGTGTCCAATGAAAGGCAAGACTACTTAAGAAGGCTGTCTCACATTATTAAGCAGCCTACATTTTCTGCCAAAATGGGAAAGAAAAAGGATGTGTCGGCTGCTGAGAAGCAACAAATTGTGGAGTGTTTAGGTCAAGGCATGACTACAATCAACATTGTGCGATGATCAGGATGAAGTGTCTTGGCAATCAAGAAGTATGTAGCTGATTCACAGTACACACGTGTGCGTGCTGATAAGGGCAAATTGAGGACTCTTTCCTACAGGCAATTACGTCAGGTTGAAAGAGCAGCGGCAAAAAAGCCTTGTCATAGCAGCAGACAAGTTTTTGAAGCTGCTTGTGCCTCCAACGTCCCCCGAACAACAAGATGCAGGGTCCTTCAGAGGTTTGCAGCTGTGCATACGCCATCCTGTCGACCTCCTCTATCCACTTCACACAAGCAGAAACGGCTCCAGTGGGCCAAACATTACATGAAGACTGATTTCAAAACTGTTTTGTTCACGGATGAGTGCCGTGCAGCGCTCGATGGTCCAGATGGATGGAGTGGAGGATGGCTGGTTGATGGACACCCCACGCAAACACGGCTACAGCGCCAACAAGGAGGAGGTGGAGTAATGTTTTGGGCTGGAATCATGGGGAGAGAGATTGTCGGCCCCTTTAGGATCCCTGAAGGCGCTAAAGATGAACTCCATAATGTATGTGGATTTTCTCAAACAGCACTTCCTGCCATGGTTCAAGAAGAAGAACCGTGTATTTCACAGCAAGATCATTTTTCTGCATGATAATGCACCATCTCATGCTGCACATAAAACATCTGCATCTCTGGCTGATATGGGCATAAAAGGGGACAAACTTATGGTGTGACCCCCATGCTCCCCTGACCTCTACCCCATTCCGAACCTTTGGAGCATCATTAAAAGGAGTGTCTATGATGGCGGGAGGCAGTTCACATCTAAGCAACAGCTCTGGGAGGGTATTCTGTCCTCATGCAAAACAATTGAAGCAGAAACCATCCAAAACCTGACAAATTCAATGGACGAGAGAGTTCAGAAGCTCCTTTTGAACAAGGGGTCCTATGTGAAAATGTAACATCACCTAGAATAAAGTTTTGAGTTGAAAACTGATTTCAGTTTCTAACAACCTGCTAATGCTTATAATTTCAAAAATGACCATTTTTTTGGTCTTTAATAAAATGAAAAGGTTGATCGAAAAGTTTGGGGGATCTAAGAGTGTGGCAACCCAGTAGTCATGATTACTTCGAATTCTGACAATATGAGGGTCATGCTGCAGGTAGTGCAGCAAGAAGGCACTTATGTGTCTTGCGCATCTCGGAGCCCCAAAATTATTTTCCGGGCTAGATGCAGCTAAAAATTATTTTTAATTTTAAATCTGGTGGAGCTTATTATAGATGGCCTAATAGGATCAGTGCTGCACACTGCTACAAAGCCCAAATTATTTTCCAGTCAAGATACAGATAAACATGATTAGTAATTTGAAAGCTTAAAACGGTTGGTAGGGTGATTTTAACCAATCATCAAGCTTTTACTCTCCCCAGGATGACACAGGGGTAGAAAAGTCGTTTCGGATCCATGATTTGTTCATCTTTATGAACGTGAGTCTGTCTACATTATCAGTGGAGAGCCGCGTGCGCTTATCTGTCAGCACACCACCAGCAGCGCTGAACACACGTTCAGACAGAACGCTGGCTGCGGGGCATGACAAGATCTCCAAGGCGTAAGTGGCTAGCTCCGGCCATTTATCCAGATTGGAAGCCCAAAAAGAGCAAGGGTCCAGTGACAGTCGTGGCTTCAATGTTTACTTGGAGATACTCCTGTACCATCGTCTGTAGGCGTTGACTATGTGTCAGACTTCTTGTCTCCTGTGGCCTTGCAAAGGATGGGCTAAAAAAGTGGTGAAATGATTCCGCAAAATTGATGTTACCAGCAGATACTGTGGTTCTGTTACGGTTTGAGTGCTGAACACTTGACGGTCCCACGGTTGGCAAGTTGGAACTGTGAGATTCACTACGTGCACCACTGGTATTTTGTGGAAAAGCACATGTAAGATTCTGCAACAGTCTCTGCTGATACTCCTGCATGCGTGCATCCCTTTCTATGGCAGGAATAATTTCTGCAAATTTACTTTTGTACCGGGGATCTAACAGTGTGGCAACCCAGTAGTCAGGATTATTTCTAATTCTCACAATTCGAGGGTCATGTTGCAGGTAGTGCAGCAAGAAGGCACTCATGTGTGTTGCGCATCCAGGAGCACCAAGTCCCTGTTGTGTTGGTGGCGAGGTAACAATCATGCTTCCTTCCTCTGTCCTCTCCCCCCAACCTCGCACAACAGAAATGTGATCAAGGTCTCCCTCATCTGATGAGTCTTCCATCAGTTCGTCCTCCACTTCTTCCTGGGCTCCTGCACCTTCCTCACTAGTTTGGCTGCTACCATGCGCCCTGGTAAAACCATCTCCCCCACCCTCACATGCCTGCCGCCTTGGTGCTGCCGACCTTCTGGACCTTGCAGATGTTAGCCCTTCCGCATACATCTCCTCCTCCTCTACTTCCTCCACCTCCTCTTGTGCAACCACCTGACTCCGAATTCTGTTTAACATGTGCTCCAGCATGTAAATCACCGGAATAGTCATGCTGATAATGGCATCGTCAGCACTAAACATCTTCGTCGCCATTTCAAAACTGTGCAGAAGGGTGCATAGGTCCCTGATCTGAGACCACTCCTCCAGCGTGATTTGCCCCACCTCTGAATCTCGTTGGCCCAGGCTATACGTCAGAACGTATTGCACCAGGGCTTGTCGGTGCTGCCACAGTCGCTGCAACATGTGCAGAGTTGAATTCCACCGGGTAGGCACATCGCATTTTAGCCGGTGAAGTGGCAGGCCCAACGACTTCTGTAGAGATGTAAGTCGCTGAGCTGCGGGATGCGAACGGCGGAAGTGAGCACACAGCGACCGTGCCCTCTGCAGAAGGCCATCTAGTCTGGGATAGTGGGCTAAAAATTGCTTGACAACCAGGTTCAACACGTGAGCCATACAAGGCACGTGTGTGACATTGCCCCGGCGAAGGGCCGCACCCAGGTTTGCAGCATTGTCGCACACGGCCTTCCCTGGTTTCAGGTGCAGTGGAGACAACCATTCATGAAATTGGTTCTCCAGAGCTGACCACAACTCCTCAGCTGTGTGACTCACATTTCCCAGACATTTCAATGTAAAAACCGCCTGATGACGTTGAGCCCTACTGCCAGCATAGTAAGGAGGTGTGCAGGATCCCTTCTGCGCAGTTAGAAAGCTTGTGGCATCACCAGACAGGCTTTGGGTGCAGGTGGAAGACCGAGAGGAGGTTGAGGAGGCAGAAGCAGTGGAGGAACTTTGACATAAAGAGGATTGACGCACAACTCGTGGGGACGGCAAGACTTGGACAGCAGCCCCTTGTCCTGCTGTCACCATAGTTACCCAGTGCCCAGTCAGCGACATGTAACGCCCCTGTCCATGCCTACTCGTCCAAGTGTCTGTGGTGAAATGCACCCTGTCACACACAGAGTTTCTCAAAGAAGCGGTGATGTTGTGTGCGACATGCTGGTGGAGCGCAGGCACACCTTTCTTTGAGAAGTAGTGCCGACTGGGCATCTGGTACTGGGGCACTGCGACGGACATAAGGTCTCGAAAATCCTCTGTGTCCACCAGGCGGAAAGGCAGCATTTCTGTAGCCAAGAGCTTGCAGATGGTGAAATTCAACCTCTTAGCTTTCTCATGGCTAGGAGGAAATGGTCTTTTACTTGTCCACATCTGAGGGACCGAGGGCTGGCTATTGTGCTTAGACGGGGTTGATAAGGGTGTCCCCGGCAAACTGCCGGTCTGTGAGGAAGATGCAGGCGGACATGTTAGGTTGCCTTCATCCAAAGGTGGTGCTATCGATGTCGGACAGCGCTCAACACCAGCTGGTGTTACCACCTCCAAAGAAAATGATGACCTGCCAATCACGCTGGCTGTTGCGGGTAAAGAGGTGGCAGGTCTGCGCCCCAAAACAGGTGTGACTGCTGTCCCCCCAGTCACAGAGGATGAAGAGGCCGCGGATGCACAAGATATGGCAGACGGTGGTTGGCCCGGCCGGCTAGGCCGCATTGTAGCACACTGAGCTTCCCACTGCAACTTATGCTTCATGTCCATGTGCCGGTTCATGCATGAAGTACTCAAACTATGTATTTTTTGGCCTCTACTTAGCTTTTGCTGACAAATGTTACAGATAACACGAGTTGGGTCATCTTTATCGATCTGAAAAAATGCCCAGGCTATGCAAGGCTTAGCACCCATGCGACCTGAAGAGCCACCACGACTTGTGGTGAGAGGCAGAGTTGTGTTTGAGGATGCAGTTGTTGACGTGCTTCCAGTACTACGTCTCTGTCCAGGAAGGCGCAACCTGACCTCGTCGTCACTAGCATCTTCCTTCACCTCCTCTGCTGACCTCATCTCTTGGCTGACTGTGGGTTGACAGTAAGTGGGATCTCCGACCTCATCATCATCACCCTGTGCGTTATCACACCCGTCGTCCTCAGAGCCAACCTGTTCCTGCCCTGACAAAAAACTAAAGTTGTCGCTCCAATCAGGTATTTGAGTCTTATCATCGTCTTCCTCATTGTCTCCACCAACAGGAGTTACAGTTTGGGAATGAGGGTCTACATTATGGTCAGAACCTTCTGCGTCTGGTCCTGGATCCGACTCATAAAGATTCTGGGCATCAGTGCAGATCATTTCCTCGTCTGGATTCACAGAAGCGCTGGAGTCGACCTCTGATTCCCAGGCTATAGTATGAGTAAACAGCTCTGCAGACTCAACCATCTGTTCTACCTCATACTCAGACGGGCAGCTGGAGATTTGGGAGCTGTGAGGAAGCAAGTGCGATTTGGGTGACACCTTTGAGGACTGGAGTATTTGTGATGTTGAAGTTGATGTGGAGGAGAGCCCACTTAAAGGAGCACTTGATATCCGTTGAAGCACCTGCTGTTTTTGTGCCTCATCTGGAATTTGTAGCGATTGGCGTGGCCGTAAGAAAGGGATCTTATCACATTGTCCGCTAAAAGAAGTAGACATTTTAGTTTGGCTGGAAGATGGTCTTTCTTCTGCAGATGTTACTGTTGCTTTAACACCTACCCCACGGACACAACCTTTTTTCCCCTTCCCAACACGCCTATTCCCCTTTCCACCAGCAGCAGGCCTTTTTCCACTCATTTTGGTGGTTAACTAATTCACAACTCTGGAGTTGTTTGCACAAAAAAACAATGGATGGTAACCGAGCAGAGCTGAGTGGCCAAACTGTGGTATTAGGCCAAAACTATTGGCTGGGTTAGATGCAGAAAAAAATTATTTTGAATTTGCAACCTGATGGAGGTCAGTATAGATGGACTAATACAACAAGTCCCACACACAGCTAGAAGCCCAAATATTTTTTCAGAGGTACTGTAGATGCAGATAAAAATTAGTTTTAATTTGCAACCTGATGGAGGTCAGTATAGATGGACTAATAGAGAAAGTCCGACACACTACTAGAAGGCCAAATATTTTTTCAGAGCTAGATGCAGAAAAAAATTATATTCAGTTTGCAACCTGATGGAGGTCAGTATAGATGGATTAATAGAACAAGACCCACACACAGCTAGAAGCCCAATATTTTTTCAGAGGTAGATGCAGAAAAAAATATATTCAGTTTGCAACCTGATGGAGGTCAGTATAGATGGACTAATAGAACAAGTCCCACACACTGCTAGAAGCCCAAATATTTTTTCAGAGGTACTGTAGATGCAGATAAAAATTAGTTTTAATTTGCAACCTGATGGAGGTCAGTATAGATGGACTAATAGAGAAAGTCCGACACACTACTAGAAGGCCAAATATTTTTTCAGAGCTAGATGCAGAAAAAAATTATATTCAGTTTGCAACCTGATGGAGGTCAGTATAGATGGATTAATAGAACAAGACCCACACACAGCTAGAAGCCCAATATTTTTTCAGAGGTAGATGCAGAAAAAAATATATTCAGTTTGCAACCTGATGGAGGTCAGTATAGATGGACTAATAGAACAAGTCCCACACACTGCTAGAAGCCCAAATATTTTTTCAGAGGTACTGTAGATGCAGATAAAAATTAGTTTTAATTTGCAACCTGATGGAGGTCAGTATAGATGGACTAATAGAGAAAGTCCGACACACTACTAGAAGGCCAAATATTTTTTCAGAGGTAGATGCAGAAAAAAATATATTCAGTTTGCAACCTGATGGAGGTCAGTATAGATGGACTAATACAACAAGTCCCACACACAGCTAGAAGCCCAAATATTTTTTCAGAGGTACTGTAGATGCAGATAAAAATTAGTTTTAATTTGCAACCTGATGGAGGTCAGTATAGATGGACTAATAGAGAAAGTCCGACACACTACTAGAAGGCCAAATATTTTTTCAGAGCTAGATGCAGAAAAAAATTATATTCAGTTTGCAACCTGATGGAGGTCAGTATAGATGGATTAATAGAACAAGACCCACACACAGCTAGAAGCCCAATATTTTTTCAGAGGTAGATGCAGAAAAAAATATATTGAGTTTGCAACCTGATGGAGGTCAGTATAGATGGACTAATAGAATGATGCTATGCCCAAAAGATTTTACTTCACTAGGTGCAGTAAAAAAATTGGTATTCTATACACAGGTGGTATATCTTGCAACACAGATAGGCTACTCCACTGACTAACACACTCTGCAATAGGCCAAAAAGGATTAGCTTTGCTAGATTCAGCCAAATGCTGTGAAAAAAACTTGCACAGCACTGGCACAGACCTGCCTGGCAAAAATTGATAGGAACTCATGTAACCTAGTCCTGAAAAGGACTCCAATTACAATTAGTCTTTACTCCCACAACCTATCTATTTAAGAGCACAGACCTCCCTGATAAAAGTCGTAGGAAATGCTGTAACCTAGTCCTTAAAAGGACTGCAATCACAACTATTCCCTACTCCCAAGCTATCTGTATATTTGTGCGAAAATTGGCTTGAAATTAACAAGGTATAGCGCACACAGCAACAGCGGTGCCGTCTAACACGCAGCTGCAGCAGTGAGAAAATGGTGGCGACGGGGAAAATGGCTTGGTCTGATAGGGCAAGGACATGTGACATACACTGCCAATGACACATGCCCTTGCTTGTGTGAAAAAAAGCACTTCGCTCCGTGTGTGCGCTGCTGATAGGCTGACAGATTGCACCTCCCCACTGTAAATGCGGGAAAGAGAAAAAAAAATGGAGATCTTCATTGTTCCTGCAGAGATCCATCCCCTGCCCCTCCCCCCACCCCGCTGTACACTCAAACTGCGTATTAACATTAATTTTCATCATTACTGAGAAAAAATCCAGTTATGATTTTGGTGCACGAACAGTTATCGAACATAACCTCGAACAGCCGAATTTTTCTCAAATTGTTCGTGTTCGCCGAACGGCTCGAACACCGCCCAAAACAGCTCGAATTTGAGATTGGCGAACAGTTCGAGTAGAACAATGCTCATCTCTACTTTTGACATCTCTTGCAAGCCTTAATTCATTGTCAGCTTTAGCTAACCTGATACGTGCCCTGCAGGATCTGCAGACTGCATTATAATCTTCTTTAGATATGCCTTCCTCTTTCCATTTAATAAATTATGGATGACAATGGCTTCTGCGGATTAGGCGTTACGTGAGTATATGGTGTTTTATTTTTAAATAAATTATTAAACCATGTGGACTTTTATTTTAAATTAAGGATTTACTTTTAAGCCGGGTGTTTATTTAAAAACCTTTACTATGGGGTTCGTAATGGGGGCGTCTTATAGACGCTTCTCCATTACTAACCTGGGCTTCATGTCAGCTGCCAATACAAGGCTGACATGAACCCAAACCCTACTACCCCACTTGCCACCGCACCAGGGCAAGTGGGAAGAGCCGAGGCTAAGCGCCAGAATTGGCGCATCTTATGGATACGCCATTTCTGGGGCCACTGAGGGCTGATATTATTAGTCTCGGAGAGGGCCAATATCCATGGTCCCTTCCCTGGCTATAATCAGCCCACAGCTGTCTGCCTAGCCTTTACTGGTTAGATTTTATAGGGGGACCCTATGTCAATTTTTTTCAGGAGTTCCCCTGTAATCTAGCCAGTAAAGGCTAAGCAAACAGCTGTGGGCTGTTAATAGCCAGGGAACATTTTTGGCTAATGGCCCCTTCCCCGGCTAGTAATATCAGTCCCAGTGGTTGACTTTCCCTCTGCTGGTTATGAAAATGACGCGGGAGGCAACGCCATTTCTTTTTATTTCATTCTTCATTTTATGAAGTATGTCAGTTTCTGCATCTCTGGTGCAAATTTTGACCGATTGAAATGTCATTGCATGCGGTGGATCCGCATGTACTGACAAAACAAGTGCGGCATTAGGAGTAATGGGATTAGTTGTTGCCAGGGCTGTGTAGTCCGAGTCGGTGTCCATTTTGGTGGAGTCAGAGTCAGTATAATATGGACCGACTCAGACTCCTAAAATATATAATAAATTGGGTACAGTAGTTCAATGTAGTTTGTGGGGAATATTTTTTCCTAAGAATTTGGGAAAGTTATGAAATGTCTTATTCCTGATCTAAGGGTCTAGACCAGGGGTCTCAAACTCGGCTGGGTATATGGGCCGCACATGGAAAAAATTTGAATTTGGGGGGCCGCATTCTTTGTTCAATGTGACATTTTTAGTGATACCATTTTTTTTGTATACACCTTTTGAACATTTTTGCCGTGTTTATTTTTTATGGCTTGGGTCGTTATGGATGTGGCGATAATAAACGTGCACTTTTTTGTGTTTACTTTAGTTTACATATAAAACAGCATTTTTAGTGCCCAATATTTTTTCATGCTTTATTTTATTTTTTATTTTTTTTACAATTTTATTTCCCCCAATTGGCCACATACAGTAATATTGTCTTACAATTAGCATCATATAGTAATAATGGAAAACATCTTGTAGTAATGTTCCCCATCCAAGTCCCCATCTTGTACTAATGTGCTTCATCCAGGTCCCCATCTTGTGGCTATGTGCCCCATCCAGGTCCCCTCTTGTGGCTATGTGCCCCATCCAGGTCCCCATCCTGTGGCTATGTGCCCCATCCAGGTCCCCATCTTGTGGCTATGTGCCCCATCCATGTCCCCTCTTGTGGCTATGTGCCCCATCCAGGTCCCCTCTTGTGGCTATGTGCCCCATCCAGGTCCCCATCCTGTGGCTATGTGCCCCATCCCGGTCCCCATGTTGTGGCTCTGTGCCCCCTGTGCTGTTCTTCACACACATAAAATAGAAAAAAAAAAAGATGATTCTCACCTGTCCTCCGTTCCCTCGGCGGCCTTCCTGCAGATGTGGCCCGCAGGCACCACAGAGTCCGACCCCTTGACGATCCCGACCTGGTCCAGGAGGAGCCGCCGACAGCAGCGCTGCATTGCCGCACAGAGACTGTCTCCCAGCACAGCATTTTCAATGTCAGCCGCCGGCCAATCAGAGGCCAGCAGCTGACATCTGCATATGGCAATGACGTCATACTCGCTGCGCCGACACGCAGATATCAGCTGCTGGCCTCTGGCCAGCGGCTGGCATTGGAAATGCAGTGCTGGGAAACAGTCTCTGTGTGGCAATTCAGCGCTGCTGTCGGCGGCTCCTCCTGGACCAGGTCGGGATCATCAAGGGGTCTGTGCCTGCGGGCCGCATAAAGCAGCCTCAGGGGCCGCATGCGGCCCGCGGGCCGCGTGTTTGAGACCCCTGGTCTAGACTTTTAGCTGACATGAATCTGTGCTGCAGTTTATGTACAATGTCAGGAACTCCACAGGGACGACACCGGGGAGATCACACAATATCTCGCCGTTGCCGTCACGCTGTCAATATTTCATTCGGAATCGCGAGCACCCGATCCAGACTACTCACTCCTTAGGTATCGGCAAGCAACCAGTGAGCGTATGGGTGTCACACCTCTGAATTCCAACGCATGAAATCCGTGTTTATGCCCCCGTACTGTCACTGTTAGCTTCACGATTTCCAGATTATTATTATTATTCTCTGCCACCACCGTCCAGATTTGAAATATAATACAGGCCTGGGCGGACGCCTGCGTTTTGGTAGCGTATATGGCTTTGGGGTAGGGAACGATTACAGGACGAAAGAAACAGAACTATTAAATTTTATATTTAATCCAAAAGGGAGGCAGTGTTTAGGAAAAATATATACAAGAATATTACATATTACAAAGGAGACATTAAAATACATAAGCAGTTGCATAAAATAAACAGGATTAAAGAGGAAACTTACGCTATACAGTTTGCAGGGACGAATCCGCATAGGTGGAGGAGGGGCTCCCCAATTTGATTTGAGCGTTATTGAACGCGACCCGTTGCTTATAGTTCTTATACACCCCTGGCAATGAGTGCTCCTCAATTCCCCATGGGTTCTCTTATATATACCTCACCCCTTGTGGTGACATTATGTGGGCTGGTCTCCAGCCTGTACATTTTTATTAAAAATGCTAACTTCTGCAATAACTCATCGCTCGTTGATCGTAGAAGCTTGCAAACGACGCCATTTTTTCCGTTATGATTTTACCTTCATTTAGAGACCACGCATGACGTATTTGCGACCCGTCATTCTGGTGCTTTTGCGCTACAGCTTTACGGAGGGTTTTTCAGCTACAGAAAAATATCCCCATCATTCCCTAGCTGGTCCTACCCCTAAAAATATGGGTCCCGTTATTGTCGGATTTATGAAACTTACGCCGACTCGAATATGGAATATTGTGTCTATAAACTTCTTTATGAAGCTCGGGAAGCAAGCTTCAACAGTTACACGCAAATTATTGCAATCCTGCATTTAATTAACCCCTTCGTCTGCCAGGGACAAGATGCTCGCATTTTAGCTAAGTTGTAACACATTTTTTGGCCTGGATTTGTGTAAGCTATTTTGGCTGTGGGTGATAATTTGCAGGGAGACACTGTAGATTGTCATCTCTGGACTGTCAGCTCTCAAAAGATGGATAAGGGAGGGGGTGAAGAGAGGCTTGGGAGAAATGGTCAATATCTATGACAAGGGGAGCAAGAGAATATTTTTAATATTCCTCAATATTTCCCTGAAGCTCCTTCTCTACATATAAGGGTAAAAAAAAAACACACAGGGAAGGAATGCCTTCACTCATCTCAGAACTGCTGGAGTGAACAGGAAAGCAGGATTAAGTTTAGTACTTCTTAAAGCCTATCTAAACTTTCAATAAACTGTGCCTAAATCAATAGTCCAGTATATGTTGTATCTGTATGCTTGATGTTTTAACTGAATTAGCTGTGTATCAATTAAAATTTAACTTTTAATCAGAATCATAAAATAAGGTGCAGGTGCTCACAGACTGACATATAGACAATAAAAGAGTGATCCACTCGTACACTCCTTTTCTCCAATTATAACACCCAATAACATCAGGTGTTCACATGACCTTTCACATATATAAATGGTTACCCCACCTATATTCAAGGCAGGAAAAAATGTTTTCAAATACAATAGTGGTCATGCAACAAAACAGCATCTAGTGGTACCCTTCAGTAACTATCTTATTTTCATACTAACTAGATAAGGGTCAACGTAAAAGATGCTTGTTAAATAGGAGAAAATATAAAGGTAACATATTTATTTACCCATAAAGCAGCAATTTGTAGTGTTAGAGTCTTCCCAAAATAAATTACCCTCTTTCATGGTTATGATACTAAAATTGTACACATACACCAAGGGCCAGGGACGGACTCTCTTAATTTCTAACCCTATACCACATATCCCCAGTTTAAATAGACCTGAGAAAGAGAAAGGGAATATAAATGGAGTGATCTCACCCATAAAGCTTAGAGACTTCTATTATTCATTCTCATAGAGGTGAGCATCATCATAATACGAACCACCCCGACGCGTTTCTTCAAATTGAGTCTTCAGGGGGAACAGAGGTTCAAAAGTTTCCATTCAGGGGGTAATATATCCTTAGTTTTGCTGCTACAGCACATGGGAAGGTCCCTCTTTTAAATATCACGCGCTGCACCTGGATTGGTTGCAGCCTGTCACATGCTGCCATTCCAAACCTATGCTAAAACCACTTCCTCCTCCGAGGAACGCTGCCTGACACGCACGCGTCATTTCCGGGGGTGTGGCTATGACGCACCTCCGGGTTTGCGTGGAACGCATCTTCAAAGCGCTCCAAGGAGTGCTTGTCACACCCAGGTGTATGGCAATGGACCCAAACAAAGCGCACAGGTCCATAGCCATGGAACACCCCTATTGCCAGGGAGATAGACAGTCCCTGCGGACATCTGCATTCCCCCGTAGCCTATGTGGGGCATCTTGTGGTACCCTTATGTAAACTCTATAAAGGAGCTCCACATGCCCTTCGTCAGCATGTACAGAATCAAAAATTACGTTAATCTTGTTTTTATGCTTGACCGAAAGGGACAATACTAGCAGAGGCAATATCTCTGATTAGACAATAAATCCATTAAATTAAGAGAGGTGATGGTAACTAATATTTTGATGTTTTTCATTTAAAACATTTTAAATCACAACAAAAACATGAGATGAAAAAGTAAGAAGGGGAAAATATATTAAACACATAACCCAATAGTAGAGTAACCAGTTCCTTTTGGTAGTGAAAGACACAGAGGACCTGAGCACATACAAACAGGAGGAGAGAAAGTAAAAGGACCAATGGGCAATATCCCTCTTTATGTCCCTAACTGAGTTAACCTCTACCTACGTGGAGGTTAGCACCCTACCATCCTACGCCAGTGGTTCCCCCACTCATCGTCGGCTGTCCCTGCCTAAGCTGTCCCTCTCCTGACCCTTATGTGTTAACAAAGGGAGAAAAGGATAGTTGTTCATTCAAGCCAAACGGAGTGCTGGTCCTTAGTTCAAAAATCCACCGGGTTTCTTTTTGCAATATAAGGGCTTCCCAATCAACTCCTCTAATTGGTGGGGTAATTTTGTCAATTCCCATAAATGTGATTTTCTTATGATCCCCCTTTATGCATGGTATTGATGTGGCAGGCCAAGGGAGTATCTCGTTTGTTAATAATATCTCTGATGTGCTCTCCTATCCTTTTCCGAAACTCTCGCTTAGTTTTCCCTATATATTCAAGTTGACATTCACATGTTGCTTTATATACAATCCCTTTTGTGCGACAGTTGATAAGGTGCCTAACCTCAGACCACACCTGTTACATTTCCTATAAAGTTTTTCCCTTGTGTGATGAAGTCACAGGACTTGCAGCCCCCACATCGAAAGGAGCCCCTACAACCCCGATCCAACCACAGCTGAGTTCTTTTTGGCTGATAGTGACTATAAACAAGGCGATCTCTTAGAGACCTACCTCTTCTATAAGTAATCTGGGGAGCTGTTGGAATGAAATTTTTGAAATCACAATCCATGTGTAAGATAGACCAGTGTCTCTGGAGAATCACCCTGATACCATTAGATTGATTAGAGAAGCGCGTAATAAATCGTACCACCTCATTTTTTTCCATCTGTTTAGGCTGAGGGTTTAGAAGAGATGCTCTATCTCTATTGAGGGATTCTTTAAAGGCCTGTCCCAAACTTTGCTTAGGGTATCCTCTTTCCCTAAATCTCCCCTGCCTGCTTCTTGAAATTCTCAATATCTGAGCAATTTCTCCTCATTCTAAGGAATTGGCCCTTAGGGATGCCCCTCTTAGGGGACCAGGATGACAACTATCCCATCTCAGGAGGGAGTTGGTTGCTGTAGGCTTTCTGTAGGTATCAAGCCATCGCAATTTGTCTGTATAAGGACATCCAGAAAAGCTAGTCTAGATGTATGGGGCTCATAGGTAAATTTAAGGCCAATTGGATTGTCGTTTAGTTCAGTAACAAATTCTCCAAAGCTCTCAGGACTCCCCCCTCCAAAGAACAAATAAATCATCGATGTAGCGAAGCCACATCGAGATGTTATTAACCTGGTCCCTGAGGAGTTCTCCAAATACCAAATTTTCTTCCCACCAACCCAAGAGCAGATTAGCATAAGAGGGGGCACAGGGGCTCCCCATTGCTGTGCCCCTGAGCTGGTGGAAGTACTTCTGGTCAAACATGAAAATATTCCTTGTAAGACAAAATTCCAATGCTTTCATAACAAACTCATTATGTGCAGCAAATTGTTGTCCCCTAGATTTCAAATAGTATTGAACAGCTTTTAGTCCCCAGTCGTGGGGGATCGAGGAGTAAAGGGCCTCCACATCGATGCTACACAGAATTGTGTCTGCATCCACTGTAATTCCGTCAATTTTGCCCAAAAGGTCCATTGTGTCTCGCACATAAGAACTGAGTGACACCACAAATGGTTTCAAAATTTTGTCAATGTAGATACCTAAATTTTGTGTCAGACTGTTTTACCCCTGACACAATGGGTCTCCCCTTGAGGGGAGTAGTTCCCTTGTGCACTTTGGGCAAACAATAAAATGTTGCCAAAACAGGATGGACCGGATACAGGAAGTCTCTCTCATTACTGTCAATGATTCTTTTTTCAAGGCCATATTCCAAGAGGTTTTTTTAGATCATTTGAGAATTGTTTAGTGGGATTTTCTAATAATCTATGATAACCCATCTCCTCACTTAGTAAGGAAAGGCATAACTCATGATACTTTACAGTGTCCATTATCACGATGTTCCCACCTTTATCTGAAGGCTTGATCGTTATGTCTTTATCTTGTTCTAGCCTAAGTAAACAATCCATCTGAGTCTTGGAGAGATTAAAACGACAGTCTGATTTGTCCATATCAAGAGCTCTAAGTTCACCAATCACAAGATCAAGAAATACATCTAGTGGGCTGATGTCTCCTGTGGAAGGGGGCATCTTCCGACTCCTACTCTTGAGATTGGTGAATGGGCCCATCCCATTTACATTTGGATTAATGTCTCCCAGATGGTATAAAAATCGGACATCCTGCAAGAGTCCATCATCAATACCCAACTCAAGGCTTTTCTTTTTGTCTTCCCTGATTGTGTTTTTTCCATTTTAATTTACGTATAAATAGGTGCAGATCTTTTACTGTCTCAAAAATATCACAATCTGTAGTAGGTAAAAAAGAGAGTCCTTTACTAAGGACACACATTTCGTCTGTAGAAATATTTCTTGAGGAAAGATTAATAACTTTGGAGTCTATATTGGATTGTATCCTATTAGACGATTCCTGAGAGGGTAAATGGGGTCTAAAAACCCTCCCCTTTGGGGTGACCTTTTTCCCTTACCACGCCCTCGACCCTTCCCTCGTCCTTTTCCCTTTTGATTCCTACCTCGTCCCTCTGAGTCTGAAAAATCTGTTTCGGATGAGGATAGATCTGTTTCTATATTACTACGATTACGTATAGTTGCTACAGAATAGGCTTTGTTCTCTTTAAATTCCTGTAAATCTCGGCTGAAAAATAGTTGTTTTTTTTCTTTCAAATGAAACTGGAACCTTTCAACAGTATTTTGTAAAGAGAGCTCCTTTTGTGAAAACTCAGACTCAGACATAAATTTCTTTGTTATTTCAATTTGACTATTTAACTTTTCATTAAGTGATGCTAAATTAATTTTTTCTTCCTCCAGAAGAAGTTTCATCAGTCTAATTGCACTATCTGTGGCTTCTTTTTCCCATTTAGCCAAGAGGGTGGGGCTTCTATATCTAAACCCTGGAGACAAATTAATCCTAAGGTGTCTGGGAACTATTCCTGCTTTAGTATAATTATCCAATGATTGAACCTCCCACCAAGATAATATTTGGTCTTTGTAAATTTTTGCTACTTCTTTAAATGCCCCGTTAAAAGAGGGGGTATATTTCTTTTGTACAAATAGACTATCAGAGAAAACCTCTCTCGTCATTTATCCACTGCTCGGTATCCAGTCCCGTAGTTAGAAACCCTGCCATGCCCCACTATTTCAATACGGTATAGCTATTGGGCTTAGTTATGACATGATACAGTATATAATAACTGAATTAGCTGTGTATCAATTAAAATGTAACTTTTAATCAGAATCATAAAATAAGGTGCAGGTGCTCACAGACTGACATATACACAATAAGAGTGATCCACTCGTACACTCCTTTTCTCCAATTATCACACCCAATAACATCAGGTGTTCACATGACCTTTCACATATATAAATGGTTACCCCACCTATATTCAAGGCAGGATTTTTTTTTTTCAAATACAATAATGGTCATGCAACAAAATAGCATCTACTGCTACCCTTCAGTAACTATGCTTGATGTTTTAGTTTGTTTTTCCTCTTAGCTCATAAATATATTTTATGTTCTATCTAAATGGCTTGATTATTGTATCATAATAATGATTAAAAGCCTGATGTTACCATTTTACTACAGTAAATTTAACACTTAAACGTAAACATGAGCCATGAATGAGGGAGTCGGAGATGGAGTTGTTGTCATGGAAATTGAGGAGTCTGAGTCGGAGGTTTAGCTTACCGACTCCACAGCCCTGGGTGTCGCTGGCACTTCATTTGAAAAAAATAGACACATTCTTTAATCATTTAAATTTACCCAATATACTCACCCCAGGTCTGACGGTAATCCAAGTGTTGTCCCACGTTTCTTTTTTCAAATATCTTTATTTAGCTCCAAAAAGCATCCATTGTTGTACAAAAACACATGCAAAAAACACACCAAATTTGCGGCAAAAACGAACATGTTTGCTGCCAAGAGAGGCAGAAACCTTTCAGAAATTTCTGCAAATACTCAATGTGCGCACATAGCCTAATTAGCCTGTTAGGGTTGTGGCTTGTTCACGATCATCGTTAGGAAATGCGAGGTGAATCAAATTTCTCAGCTTTATAAAGACTCAGCCTCCTCTAACCTTGTGCCAAACAGCAGCTATGGGTTCTTCTAAACAGCTGCTGAGCTCTGAAAATGGTGGCTACCCACAAAGCAGGAGAAGCTATAAGAAGATAGCAGAGGTTTTCAAGTTGCCCTTGTGTCATCTTTATCTTTAGGCCTTTTAGAGATCATTTCATCTTCAACTTGCTTAACTGTTCACAATAGCAAAAATTTTGACCAGGGATGTCCAAACTTTTACATGCCACTGTACACCCTATCTATAATTCCATCATTTCCAACATTTCTGTACAACAAGCCATGAAACTCATCTTTGCCATGGATTCTTCATTGCATTCTGACAGATCTTATTAGTTGGCACAGTCCATCGGTCACTGTTGGTCGGTGTCTGCAGATGTGACCAGTGCTTTATACCAGTCACCTACAATTTAATATAATGGAGATATCCCTGATAACAATCTTCAGAGATTGAGAGGCTATAGTAAGAATGAGGGGCTGCTACATTCCTGTTCATTACGGAGGAGGCCATATAAGATGTCTCTGAAGTTCAGGCTTCTCTGGGGGGACTACTTCTAATATCTGGAATCATTCATATTGGGGGGGGGGATTAATTAATGGAAATATTTTCTCCTCCGGTAGTCCAAGAGCCAGAAATGTTTTTTTTTTTCCTGTCAATGGTCTTTAAAGACTTCATATTTCATTGTCCATATCATGGGGGATTGGAGCTGTTACATAACTTGTATTTCTTTAACTTTACTTTCTGATAAAATCATCATTTTACTCTTCTAATATAGAAATTCTCACCGGATGAATCAAGATTTTCCACCACATTTGTAGAGATAATTGGGTGAAGCCTCCGACAACCTGTGTCTCAATAGATTCTGTATGTTACTAATGATTTCCCCTTTGTGATTTCCAGTATCTCCCACCATCATAAAGACGCCTGCAGGACCAGACACCTCCACATCATCCAGTTTTCTCTGATGAATGACTCAACAAGGATGGACAAAGACAGGAAAAAGATTACCCAAAGAATAATAGACTTTGCCTTGGAGATCATCTCCCTGCTGAGTGGAGAGGTAAACTCTTCTATATTTCTATTATTATCTACTGAGTGGAGAGGTAAACTCTTCTATATTTCTAATATCTGCTGAGTGGAGAGGTAAACTCTTCTATATTTCTATTATTATCTGCTGAGTGGAGAGGTAAACTCTTCTATATTTCTATTATCTGCTGAGCGGAGAGGTAAACTCTTCTATATTTCTATTATTATCTGCTGAGTGGAGAGGTAAACTCTTCTATATTTCTAATATCTGCTGAGTGAAGAGGTAAACTCTTCTATATTTCTATTATTATCTGCTGAGTGGAGAGGTAAACTCTTCTATATTTCTATTATCTGCTGAGCGGAGAGGTAAACTCTTCTATATTTCTATCATTATCTGCTGAGCGGAGAGGTAAACTCTTCTATATTTCTATCATTATCTGCTGAGTGGAGAGTAGTGTTGAGCCACCCCCGTAGTGTTCGGGTTCGGTTCGGTTCGTCGAACACCGGGATGTTCGAGGAACTGTTCGTCGAACTGTTCGTCGAACACCTTAGAACACCGTCGAACACCGTTAAAACCAATGGCAGGCAAACAAAAACACATAGAAACACATAGAAAACACCTTCAAAGGTGTCCAAAAGCTGACAAACTGCTCAGAAGACGCTCTCTTTAAAAAAGCCGGCCGACAATTCAGCAGCGGCATACACCGGTACCCGACAATTTAGACAAGAAGGAATAGAGCATCACACATAGATTAGATAGATAGAAACATGTCAGTCACACATATAAGAAGCACAGTGACAGTGTTGCTTACTGTACTTGTCATTTAGTGTAAAGGATTTATTAAAAAAAATAATAGTGTTTTCGTGCACCGTCTCTTTAAAAAAGCCGGCCGGCAATTCAGCAGCGGTACCCGACAATTTATAACAGAAAGAATAGAGCATCACACATAGATAGATATAAACATGCCAATCACATATATAATAAGTACAGTGACAGTGTTGGTTACTGTACTTGTCATTTAGTGTAAAGGATTTATTTAAAAAAATAACAGTGTTTTCATGCACTGTCTCTTTAAAAAAGCCGGCCGGCAATTCAGCATCTGTACCCGACAATTTAGAACAGAAAGATAGAGCATCACACATAGATTAGATAGATAGAAACATGTCAGTCACATATATAAGAAGTACAGTGACAGTGTTGCTTACTGTACTTGTCATTTAGTGTTAAAATAAAGGATTTATTAAAAAAAAAATTGGCGTGGGGGTCCCCGTAATTTTAGTCTCTAGCGGAGGTTAAGCAGACGGCTGGGGCAGATGTTTGAAGCCTGGGAAGGGGGTAATACCCACGGAGCTTCCCAGGCTACTAATATCAGCCCCCAGCTGAATACCTAGCCTTTACTAGCTATTAAAATGGGGGACCCCCCCAAAAAAATGACGTGGGGTCCCCCCTATTTAAATAGCTAGCAAAGGCTAAGCAGACAGCTGGGGGCTGATATTAATAGCCCAGGAAGGGTGCCATGAATATTGGCCCCCTCCCAGGCTAGAAACACCAGCCGTCAGCTGTCCCAGAAATGGCGCATCCACAGGATGCGCCAATTCTGGCACTTAGCCTCGCTCTTCCCACTGCCCTGTAGCGGTGGCAGTGGGGTAATAGGGCTGGGGTTGATGTCAGCTTATGATGCCAGCTGACATCAAGCCCAGGTTAGTAATGGAGAGGCGTCTATAAGACACCCCCATTACTAGCCCCATAGTCAAAGTTAAAAGAAAACACAAACACCCAGAATAAAGTCCTTTAATTGAAATAAACACACAATTCTTTATTGTTCTAAATTAAACCACACTTACCATCACGCCCATTCCAGCTGAAGCCGACGATCTCCTGCAATGAAAGTAAAATAATAAACCAACATCATCCTTACCTTTCCATGGTTCCCACGACAGCTTCAGCTCTGCTACATTCACATGACAGGCTGGACCGCAGCAGAACGCTGCCATCCAGCCTGTCATCCCGCAGACACTGAGAAGCGCAGGCATGCTTGCGCTCCTCAGTGTCTGGCTGTGACGGCATAAAGATGAGCCGAGGTCATGTCCAATGAGCTCGGCTCACCTCATGCACGTCACTGACAGCGTGGGAGAATTCTCACGCTGAAGCGCTGAGTGCAGGAGAATTTTCCCACGCTGTCAGTGACGTGCATGAGGCTGATATTTAAATTTGGCGCACAAATCGGTGATTGGTCACGGGCAGCGTCCGCGACCAATCAGCACAGTAGTGTTTAACTTTGGCGGCAAGATCAGTGATTGGTCGCGGTCAAGACGGCGACCAATCACCGATTTGTGCGGCACATTTAAATAGCGGCCGCGACCAATTGGATGTCAGCGCCGCTCCCCGGTCCTCCCTTCACGCCCTAGCCGCATGGATGTCAGCGGCGCTGCCTGTGCGGATACTTCCGCTGCGAGAACCCGGGACATGAGCGGGCGCTCGGAGCAGAAGTATCCCAACCCGCAGCGCCGCTCCCCGGTCCTCCCTTCACACCCTAGCCGCTGTTGTCCCCACAGTATCCGCATGGTGTTACAAAGGTCCGGACATTTGTGTTAAAAATCGCTGATTGGTCGCCAAATTTAAATATCGGCCGCGACCAATCACCCATCTTGACTCCACATTTAAACACCGCTGTACTGATTGATCGCGGACGCTATTTAAATGTGGCGCCAAAATCGGTGATTGGTCGCGCCCAGCGTCGGCGACCAATCAGCACAGCGGTGTTTAAATGTGGAGCCAAGATCGGTGAATGGTTGCGGCCGATATTTAAATTTGGCGCCCAAATCGGTGATTGGTCGCGGGCAGCGCCAGCGACCAATCAGCGATTTTTTTAACACAAATGTCCGGACCTTTGTAACACCATGCGGATACTGTGGGGACATCAGCGGCTAGGGTGTGAAGGGAGGACCGGGGAGCGGAGCTGCGGGTCGGGATACATCTGCTGCAAGCAGTCGCTCATCTCCCGGCTTCTCGCAGCGGAAGTATCCGACCAGGCAGCGGCGCTCCCCGGTCCTCACCAATACGATTCGCTGATTGGTCGCGCTCTCCGCACGCGACCAATCAGTGATCTTGGCGCTAAAGTTAAACACCGCTGTGCTGATTGGTCGCGGGAACTGCCCGCGACCAATCACCGATTTGGGCGCCACATTTAAATAGCGGCCGCGACCAATCAGTGATCTGGGCGCCAAATTTAAACAACGCTCTGCTGATTGGTCGCTGCTGGAGTCCGCGACCAATCAGCGAGATTGGCGCCAAATTTAAACCCCGCTCTGCTAATTGATCGCGGTCGCCGTCCGCAACCAATCAGCAGTATTGGCGCCAAATTTAAACCCTGCTCGGCTGATTGGTCACGGTTGCCGGCCGCGACCAATCAGCGATTTTGGCGCCAAATTGAAACACCGCTCTGCTGATTGGTCGCGGCCGGCGATTGTGACCAATCAGCATTATTGGCGCCAAATTTAAACCCCGCTCTGCTGATTGGTCGCGACCGCCGGCCGCGACTAATCAACATTGTTGCCAAATTTAAACACCGCCCTGCTGAATGGTCGCGGTCGTGACCAATCACCGTTATTGGCGCCAAATTTAAACACCGCTTTGCTGATTGGTCGCAACCGCAACCAATCAGCATTATTGGCGCAAAATTTAAACACCGCTCTGCTGATTAGTCGCAACCGCCGGCCGTGACCAATCAGCGATATAGTCGCCAAATTTCAACACCGCTTTGCGGATTGGTCGCGGTTGCTGGCCGCGACCAGTCAGCGATTTTGGCGCCAAATTTAAACACCGCTCTGCTGATTGCGCCGGGTCTGCCGCATAAATATTCTAGAATACCCGATGCGTTAGAATCTGGCCACCATCTAGTTTCATGAAATAATTAAAAAAAAAATTGACGTGGGGCTTCGCACTATATTTGTGTCCAGCCAGGTACAACTAGGCAGCTGGGGGCTGGAATCCGCAGCGCAGGGAGTCCCAAGCTTTCTGGGTCCCCCCCGCTGCAAATTGCAGTCCGCAGCCACCCCGGAAAATGGCGCGTTCATAGAAGCGCCATCTTCTGGCACTGTACCCAACTCATCCAGGGCCCTGGTGCGGTGGCTCACTGGGTAATAAAGGGGTTAGGGCCAGCTTGGCATTATCAGCTGGCCCTAAGCCCGAAATTCATGGGGTCACGCCAATATTAGACATGACCGCCATGAATTTCTAGTAAAGTATTTAAAAAAAACACAACACCCAGAATAAAGTCCTTTAATTGAAATAAACACACAATTCTTTATTGTTCTAAATTAAAACATACTTACCGTCACGCCCATTCCAGCTGAAGCCAATGTCTTCTGCAATAAAAGTAAAATAATAAACCAACCTCATCCTTACCTTTCCATGGTTCCCACGACAGCTTCAGCTCTGCTACATCGAGATGACAGGCTGGACCGCAGCAGAACTCTGCCATCCAGTCTGTCATCCCGCAGACACTGAGAAGGGCAGGCATGCTTGCGCTCCTCAGTGTCTCGCTGTGACGGCATAAAGATGAGACGAGTTCATGTCCAATGAACTCAGCTCACCTCATGCACGTCACTGACAGCGTGGGAAAATTCTCCTGCACTCAGCGCTACAGCGTGAGAATTCTCCCACACTGTCAGTGACGTGCATGAGGTGAGCTGAGATCATTGGACATGAATGAGCTCACCTCATGCACGTCACTGACAGCGTGGGAAAATTCTCACGCTGTAGCGCTGAGTGCAGGAGAATTCTCCCACGCTGTCAGTGACGTGCATGAGGTGAGCTGAGTTCATTGGACATGAACTCGTCTCATCTTTATGCCGTCACAGCGAGACACTGAGGAGCGCAAGCATGCCTGCGCTTCTCAGTGTCCGCGTCATGGCAAGCTGGATGGCAGCGTTCTGCTGCGGTCCAGCCTGTCATCTCGATGTAGCAGAGCTGAAGCTGTCGTGGGAACAATGGAAAGGTAAGGATGAGGTTGGTTTATTATTTTACTTTTATTGCAAGAGATCGTTGGCTTCAGCTGGAATGGGCGTGGTGGTAAGTATGGTTTAATTTAGAACAATAAAGGAATGTGTCTTTATTTCAATTAAAGTAGTTTATTCTGGGTGTTTGTGTTTTCTTTTAACTTTGACTATGGGGTTAGTAATGGGGGTGTCTTATAGACGCCTCTCCATTACTAACCTGGGCTTGATGTCAGCTGGCATTATAAGCTGACATCAACCCCAGCCCTATTACCCCACTGCCACCGCTACAGGGCTGTGGGAAGAGCGAGGCTAAGTGCCAGAATTAGTGCATCCTATGGATGCGCCAGTTCTGGGGCGGCTGACGGCTGGTGTTTCTAGCCTGGGAGGGGGCCAATATTCATGCACCCTTCCTGGGCTATTAATATCAGCCCCCAGCTGTCTGCCTAGCCTTTGCTAGCTATTAAAATAGGGGGGACCCCACGTCATTTTTTTTTGGGGGGGGGGTCCCCCATTGTAATAGCTAGTAAAGGCTAGGTATTCAGCTGGGGGCTGATATTAGTAGTCTGGGAAGCTCCGTGGGTATTACCCCCTTCCCAGGCTTCAAACATCTGCCCCAGCCGTCTGCTTAACCTCCGCTAGAGCTTAAAATTATGGGGACCCCCACGCCAATTTTTTTTTAAATAAATCCTTTATTTTAACACTAAATGACAAGTACAGTAAGCAACACTGTCACTGTACTTCATATATATGTGACTGACATGTTTCTATCTATCTAATCTATGTGTGATTCTCTATTCCTTCTATTCTAAATTGTCGGGTACCGCTGCTGAATTGCCGGCCGGCTTTTTTAAAGAGACAGTGCATGAAAACACTATTATTTTGTTTTAATAAATCCTTTACACTAAATGACAAGTACAGTAAGCAACACTGTCACTGTACTTCGTATATATGTGGCTGACTTGTTTCTATCTATCTAATCTATGTGTGATGCTCTATTCTTTCTGTTCTAAATTGTCGGGTACCGGTCTATGCCGCTGCTGAATTGCCGCTTTTCATGTTTCACTGTTGGCACTGTTCCCATCGATTTGGGCAATCACTGTAATGCCACAACCACCATGGCTGTGGCATTACAGTGAGTGGCAGACAATCCCTGCATGATTGGTGCTCAAAATAGCGCCAGACATGCAGGACACGCTTTTGGTGCACGAACAGTTATCGAACATAACCTCGAACAGCCGAATTTTTTGCAAATCGTTCGGGTTCGTCGAACAACTCGAACACCGCCCAAAACAGCTCGAATTTGAGATTGGCGAACAGTTCTAGTCGAACACCGCTCATCTCTAGTGGAGAGGTAAACTCTTCTATATTACTATTATCTGCTGAGTGGAGAGGTAAACTCTAATATATTTCTATTATCTGCTGAGCGGAGAGGTAAACTCTTCTATATTTCTATTATCTGCTGAGTGGAGAGGTAAACTCTTCTATATTTCTATTGTCTGCTGAGCGGAGAGGTAAACTCTACTATATTTCTATTATCTGCTGAGTGGAGAGGTAAACTTTTCTATAGTTCTATTATCTGCTGAGCAGAGAGGTAAATTCTTCTATAGTTCTATTATCTGCTGAGCAGAGAGGTAAATTCTTCTATATTTCTATCATTATCTGCTGAGTGGAGAGGTAAACTCTTCTATATTTCTATTATTATCTTCTGAGTGGAGAGGTAAACTCTTCTATATTTCTATCATTATCTGCTGAATGGAGAGATAAACTCTTCTATATTTCTATTATCTGCTGAGTGGAGAGGTAAACTCTTCTATATTTCTATCATCTGGTGAGCAGAGAGGTAAACTCTTCTATATTTCTATCATTATCTGCTGAGTGGAGAGGTAAACTCTTCTATATTTCTATCATTATCTGCTGATTGGAGAGGTAAACTCTTCTATATTTCTATTATCTGCTGAGTGGAGCGGTAAACTCTTCTCTATTTCTATTATCTGCTGAGTGAAGAGGTAAACTCTTCTATATTTCTATCATTATCTGCTGATTGGAGAGGTAAACTCTTCTATATTTGTATTATCTGCTGAGTGGAGAGGTAAACTCTCCTATATTTCTATTATCTGCTGAATGGAGAGGTAAACTCTTCTATATTTCTATTATCTGCTGAGTGAAGAGGTAAACTCTTCTATATTTCTATTATCTGCTGAGTGGAGAGGTAAACTCTTCTATATTTCTATTATCTGCTGAGTGGAGAGCTAAACTCTTCTATATTTCTATTATCTGCTGAGTGGAGAGGTAAACTCTTCTATATTTCTATCATTATCTGCTGAGTGGAGAGGTAAACTCTTCTATATTTCTATCATTATTTGGTGAGCAGAGAGGTAAACTCTTCTATATTTCCATTATCTGCTGAGTGGAGAGGTAAACTCTTCTATATTTCTATTATCTGCTGAGTGGAGAGGTAAACTCTTCTATATTTCTATCATTATCTGCTGAATGGAGAGGTAAACTCTTCTATATTTCTATTATCTGCTGAGTGGAGAGGTAAACTCTTCTATATTTCTATCATCTGGTGAGCAGAGAGGTAAACTCTTCTATATTTCTATCATTATCTGCTGAGTGGAGAGGTAAACTCTTCTATATTTCTATCATTATCTGCTGAGTGGAGAGGTAAACTCTTCTATATTTCTATTATCTGCTGAGTGGAGAGGTAAACTCTTCTATATTTCTATCATTATCTGCTGAATGGAGAGGTAAACTCTTCTATATTTCTATTATCTGCTGAGTGGAGAGGTAAACGCTTCTATATTTCTATCATCTGCTGAGCAGAGAAGTATACTCTTCTATATTTCTATCATTATCTGCTGATTGGAGAGGTAAACTCTTCTATATTTCTATTATCTGCTGAGTGGAGCGGTAAACTCTTCTATATTTGTATTATCTGCTGAGTGGAGAGGTAAACTCTTCTATATTTCTATTATCTGCTGAGTGGAGAGGTAAACGCTTCTATATTTCTATCATTATCTGCTGAGTGGAGAGGTAAACTCTTCTATATTTCTATTATCTGCTGAATGGAGAGGTAAACTCTTCTATATTTCTATTATCTGCTGAGTGGAGCGGTAAACTCTTCTATATTTGTATTATCTGCTGAGTGGAGAGGTAAACTCTTCTATATTTCTATTATCTGCTGAGTGGAGAGGTAAACGCTTCTATATTTCTATCATTATCTGCTGAGTGGAGAGGTAAACTCTTCTATATTTCTATTATCTGCTGAATGGAGAGGGAAACTCTTCTATATTTCTATTATCTGCTGAGTGGAGAGGTAAACTCTTCTATATTTGTATTATCTGCTGAGCGGAGAGGTAAACTCTCCTATATTTCTATTATCTGCTGAGCAGAGAAGTAAACTCTTCTATATTTGTATTATCTGCTGAGCGGAGAGGTAAACTCTTCGATATTTCTATTATCTGCTGAGTGGAGAGGTAAACTCTTCTATATTTCTATCATTATCTGCTGAGTGGAGAGGTAAACTCTTCTATATTTCTATTATCTGCTGAGCAGAGAAGTATACTCTTCTATATTTCTATCATTATCTGCTGATTGGAGAGGTAAACTCTTCTATATTTCTATTATCTGCTGAGTGGAGCGGTAAACTCTTCTATATTTGTATTATCTGCTGAGTGGAGAGGTAAACTCTTCTATATTTCTATTATCTGCTGAGTGGAGAGGTAAACGCTTCTATATTTCTATCATTATCTGCTGAGTGGAGAGGTAAACTCTTCTATATTTCTATTATCTGCTGAATGGAGAGGGAAACTCTTCTATATTTCTATTATCTGCTGAGTGGAGAGGTAAACTCTTCTATATTTGTATTATCTGCTGAGCGGAGAGGTAAACTCTCCTATATTTCTATTATCTGCTGAGCAGAGAAGTAAACTCTTCTATATTTGTATTATCTGCTGAGCGGAGAGGTAAACTCTTCGATATTTCTATTATCTGCTGAGCGGAGAGGTAAACTCTTCTATATTTCTATTATTATCTGCTGAGTGGAGAGGTAAACTCTTCGATATTTCTATTATCTGCTGAGTGGACAATGTGATACGATCCCTTTCTTACAGACACGCCCACACGCCCATCGCTACAAATTCCAGATGAGGCACAAAAACAGCAGGTGCTTCAACGGATATCAAGTGCTCCTTCAAGTGGGCTCTCCTCCACCTCAATTTCAACATCACAAATACTCCAGTCCTCAGAGGTGTCACCCCAATCGCACTTGCTTCCTCACAGCTCCCAAGTCTCCAGCTGCCCGTCTGAGTATGGGGTAACACAGATGGTTGAGTCTGCAGAGCTGTTTACTCATACTATAGCCTGGGAAACGGAGGTCTTCTCCAGAGCTTCTGTTAATCCAGATGAGGAAATGATCTGCACTGATGCCCAGAATCTTTATAAGTTGGATCCAGGACCAGATGAAGAAGGTTCTAAGCATAATGTAGACCCTCGTTCCCAAACTGTAACTCCTGTTGGTGGAGACAATGATGAAGACGATGATGAGACTCAAATACCTGATTTTAGCGACAACTTGACTTCTCGGCCAGGGCAGGAAGAGGTTGGCTTTGAGGACGACGGGTGTGATAACACACAGGGTGATGATGACAAGGTAGGAGATCCCACTTACTGTCAACCCACAGTCAGCCAGTTGATGAGGTCACCCGGGCCTTTGCCTGGCCTTGGGGATGTCGCGGTGGTCGGCTCCCTGGCCCGTACCCTGGGGTCACTCTTTAAAAGGGTGGATAATTGTTAATTTTATAAGAGTTCGTGACGCCACCTGTGGTATCTGGTGAGAAGCACCAGCGCTGCAGCAGTCCACTGAGGCCCGTGATAAAGCAGCTCGATGGTATAGCTCCCCACAGGTGGAGCTAGGTCTCAGGGCAGCGTATGCAGGGGGAATGCAGGACAGGCGAGACCCAGCTGGGTCAGAGCAAGAACGGGAACGGACACGGTAGTCACTTCAGTACCTTTTACTGGAGGAAATTCAGGCACATCCCGGAGCACTGTAGGGTGAAGGGTGCATATCAGGATCCTCCCCAATGAGCGGGTGTAGGGCCTCCTTTTTCTTGCCTCTGCGTAGTAAGTTTCTGACCTGCCTGGAGCTAGGCCTAACTTTGTCTCTGTCCTGCGCTGGCTGACTTTGTGGTAGGGCCTTCTCTTGGAGTTCACGCTCCCAGTATGCAGGGCCTAAGCGTCTCCTGGCTCTGTTACGTATCAGCACCTTAGCGATCCTGGGACTTGTAGTTCTCCAGGGATTCCGGTTATGCCTTACTGGGTCATAGAGATCCCGGTAAGCTCGGATACGGTGTCCGGTAAATGCTTCGGGGTGAGCTGGTTAAGCTCCTCTGCCCCATATGTACTAACTCGCCACTCTCCTTCGGCCTACTCGGGCCCTCACTAGGCTATACACACTAACGGCAGCTTGCCGCGCTTCACAGATCTTATGCGCCGGCACATCTTAAGCTCTATCTGGGCTCCCTGAATCTAGCTAGCAGGAGCCTCGTGCTCCACTGCTGAACTATTAACTGAGTTCTCTAGACTAGACTGAGCTCCACTGCAGAATGACCTCTCTTAGGCTTCTCTACTGCAGGAACTCTTCAGAGGAACTGAACTGCCTAGCTCCACCTTCCCTATTTATATCCCTAACTGGCTCCCTCTGTTGGTCTGAGGTGGAAGGTGGAGATGTGTGAATGTTTATGGGGGCCTCTTGTGGAGGATTCCATCAATACACTCTTCTAGGATCTGTGATACCAAGCGCAGCGGGGCGTCACAGATGCTATTGACGACGAGGTTAGGTTGCGCCTTCCTGGACAGAGACGGAGTACTGGAAGCACGTCAACAACTGCATCCTCAACCACAACTCTGCCTCTGACCACAAGTCGTAGTGGCTCTTCAGGTCGCATGGGCTCTAAGCCTTGCATAGCCTGGGCATTTATTCAGAATCATAAGGATGACCCAACTCGTGTTATCTGTAATATTTGTCACCAAAAGCTAAGTAGAGGCCAAAAAATCCATAGTTTGAGTACTTCATGCATGTACCGTCACATGGATATGAAGCATAAGTTGCAGTGGGAAGCTCACAGTGCTACAATGCGGCCTAGCAGGCTGGGCCAACCACTGTCTGCCCCATCTAGTGCATCCGCGGCCTCTTCATCCTCTGTGACTGGGGGGACAGCAGTCACATATGTTTTTGGACGCTGACCTGCCACCTCTTAACCTGCAAAAGCCAGTGTGATTGGCAGGTCGTCAGTTCATTGGGAAGTGGAAACACCTGCTGGTGTTGAGCGCTCTCTGACATTGAGAGCACCACCTTTGGATCAAGGCAACCTAACATGTCCGCCTGCATCTTCCTCACAGACCGGCAGTTTGCCGGGGACACCCTACTCAACCCCGTCAAAGCACAACAGCCAGCCCTCGGTCCCTCAGATGTGGAAAAGTAAAAGACCATTTCCTCCTAGCCATGAGAAAGCTAAGAGGTTGAATTTCACCATCTGCAAGCTGTTGGCTACAGAAATGCTGCCTTTCCGCCTGGAGGACACAGTGGATTTTCGAGACCTTATGTCCATCGCAGTGCCCCAGTACCAGATGCCCAGTCGGCACTACTTCTCAAAGAAAGGTGTGCCTGCTCTCCACCAGCATGTCGCACACAACATCACCGCTTCTTTGAGAAACTCTGTATGTGACAGGGTGCATTTCACCACAGACACTTGGACGAGTAGGCATGGACAGGGGCGTTACATGTCGCTGACTGGGCACTGGGTAACTATGGTGACAGCAGGACAAGGGGCTGCTGTCCAAGTCTTACCGTCCCCACGAGTTTTGCGTCAATCCTCTTTATCTCGAAGTTCCTCCACTGCTTCTGCCTCCTCAACCTCCTCTCGGTTCTCCACCTGCACCTAAAGCCTGTCTGGTAATGCCACCTGCTATCTAACTGCGCAGAAGGAATCCTGCACACCTCCTTGCTATGCTGGCAGCAGGGCTCAACAGCATCAGTGTTTACTTTGAAATGTCTGGGAAATGTGAGTCACACAGCTGAGGAGTTGTGGTCAGCTCTGGAGACCCAGTTTCATGAATGGTTGTCTCCACTGGACCTGCAACCAGGGAAGGCCGTGTGCGACAATGCTGCAAACCTGGGTGCGGCCCTTCGCCGGGGCAATGTCACACACGTGCCTTGTATGGCTCACGTGTTGAACCTGGTTGTCCATAAATTTTTAGCCCACTATCCCGGACTAGATGGCCTTCTGCAGAGGGCACGGTCACTGTGTGCTCACTTCCGCCGTTCGCATCCCGCAGCTCAACGACTTACATCTCTACAGAAGTCGTTGGGCCTGCCAGTTCACCGGCTGAAATGCGATGTGCCGACACGGTGGAATTCAACTCTGCACATGTTGCAGCGACTGTGGCAGCACCGACAAGCCCTGGTGCAATACGTTCTGACGTATAGCCTGGGCCAACGAGATCCAGAGGTGGGGCAAATCACGCTGCAGGAGTGGTCTCAGATCAGGGACCTATGAAGCTGACGCGTCCCCTGGGCCGTGGGGTACCCTGAGCCGGGCCGTTAGACGCTGGGGGTTGTAGTCACTGTGGCGGTGACCCGGTCCGTGACCCAGGGCGGTCAATCCAAGGGTAATTTGTATATATGGATTTTAGAATGTCCGACTACGCCACCTGTGGAGTGCGGACAAAGGGGCTGCCGCTGCGGAACAGTCCTCTGAAGCTGGTGGTTTTGCAGCAATGGTATTATTACTCCCCACAGGAAGAGTGTAGCTTCAGGGCAGTGTGGGTGGATGATGGTGGTTGTAGTGCAGGGAGTCAGTAATGAACGCAGAGTCCGTGTGATGCAGTCCCAAGATCTTTACTCACAGTTGTTGCAGTCCAGATTACAGGTACCAGAGCAATCTCACCCTTCGTGCTGTGCGTACTCAGTGAGGGGCTCAGTCCACCCCCAGATAGCTCTGGAGTACTCAGCAGGACCCCCTTCTGTGTGTCCTTTCTCTGGCCTTCTCCCTGCACCTCACACCCAGTGACACTTCTATCCGGTATCCTCGGGCCTTGGCGGGCGACTTATGTTCCGTCCCCTGGGTCCTATGTGGCTACCTTCTTAGTGAGACTGGTGTGGACCTTTGCCTGCAGTACATGAAATGCTGCAGCCTCCGGTTTCTAGTTGAGCCTTGCTGTTTCTCCTCTAGTTGAGGGACCGGCTCCCCTTATCTGGCCTGACCCCTCTACCTCCTGGTAGAAGCGGGAGTACGGGTGGCCTTCTGCACGGCCCGTAGCCCTAGGGTCCCTTCGGTTCCTGGAGCCTTCCTGCTCCCACTCCTCTCTTCTCTCCTTCAGTCCTGGGCCTCCCAGGCTAGGCCCACCTCCGGAGCAGAGCTCATGCCGAAACTCTGCTCCTGTCACTTTTCCTCCTCTGACTGGCTTGCTCTTTCTAAGATGGCTTCCTATTTATACTCTCCCTGTCATGTGCTCCCCTAAGCTGCTCCCCTAAGCACCCACTACATAGGACCCTCCCACCAGCTAGGGACCTGGGACTGTGCTCTCCCTTAGGAGCAATCTCGCTCTACCCCCACTGCGGGTATGTGTTGGATGCTGGTGTTAGGGTCCCGAGCCATACGCCTTCCTTACCTGAGGGTGAGATACCACACCTCTGGGTGAGATGCAGTAACTCTGTGGCGACTGAACCCTCAGGGGCGCCACACACCCTTCTGCACAGTTTTGAAATGGCGACGAAGATGTTTAGTGCTGACGACGATGCCATTATCAGCATGACTATTCCGGTGATTTACATGCTGGAGCACACATTAAACAGAATTCAGAGTCAGGTGGTGGGACAAGAGGAGGTGGAGGAAGTAGAGGAGGAGTCGTATGCGGAAGGGATAACATCTCCAAGGTCCCGACATTTGGCAGCCCCAAGGCGGCAGGCATGGGAGGGTGGGGGAGAGGGATTAACCAGGGCGCATGGTAGCAGCCAAACTGTTGAGGAAGGTGCAGGAGCCGAGGAAGAAGTGGAGGATGAACTGGCGATGGGCATGGAAGACTCATCAGATGAGGGAGACCTTGATCACATTTCTGTTGTGCGAGGTTGGGGGGAGAGGGCAGAGGAAGAAAGCATGATTCTTACCTCGCTAGCAACACAACAAGGACTTGGTCCTCCTGGATGCGCAAGACACATGAGTGCCTTCTTGCTGCACTACCTGCAACATGACCCTCAGATTGCAGAATTCAAAATAATCCCGACTACTGGGTTGCCACACTCTTAGATCCCCGGTACAAAAGTAAATTTGCCGAAATAATTCCTGCCATAAAAAGGGATTGACGCATGCAGGAGTATCTGCAGACGCTGTTGCAGAATCTTACATGTGCTTTTCCACAAAACACCAGTTGTGCACAAAGTGAATCTCACCGTCGGGCCGTATGAGGCCTGCTTTATCTCCTTCCAGTTGTCGGTGTCGTACCACTACACCGCCTCTGTCTCTTCTAAATTTTGCCATCCGAATATTTATTACCCGCCTTGTCCGTTCGATGGCCGTGATGTCTCGCGCACCTTGCCATACCGCTATCGGCACAATCTCTGACCATACTATAGCTAGTTTTGTGAAAAATTCTCTGAAGCGCTCAGTGTCTAGTTTCATTACTGCCATTAGTTATGCGCTCTTGTGATGACCTAGGTTGTTTCCCCCAGCCTGTATAACTAAGATGACCGGACATCTTGCCTCTCTCCCTACCTTGATTACCTCCATTAGTACCTGTGGCCATAGCAGGCCTCTAATACCTCTCCAGTTGAAATATGTGTTATGAAACTCTAATTTCCTCCCGCCTGGGCGGACTTTAGCCCTTTTTTCTGCCCAATATATATACGAGTGGCCTATTACCCACACTGTTGGCTTAGCTTCACCTGTAAAAGAAACAAACCACGTTAGGATAACAAGTCCGGTCTTATGTATCTTGCCAAACACGTGGATCGCCATCTCCCTATCCTCTGAACTTCCTTTTCTGACAGTCCTGCTCTTGCTGCTTCCATGGCCGCGCCTATGCGGAATGAGTGTGTCCCGTAATCTTTGGGGTGGTTCCCTTGCTTATGTTATGCATTTATTAAATATAGCTTGGAACTGGTATCTTGATAATGGCGTTCCATCAATGTGTGATAGGAAGAAATTACTTTGTGATCTGATGGTTAGATATGTTTTTACTATTGTTACCCGACTCAGTGTACCGTTTGTGGGTTGTAGAAGTACCCAAGTGCCCCTGCCCGCTGGAACCGTTTTCGATTTGTGTATGCGTAGACTTATTGCATTATTGGCTATGACTACGTCCTGGTGTAATAAGCCTCCACTGGTGGTAATTTTGGATTGAGGGACTAATTCTCTTATGCAGAGCGCCCCGAAGAAGGCGATCACAAATGCAGTAGACAGTAGTGTTGCTTCAAATTGTGAGTGTCATGTTAATGGTGTTAGGGATATGATGTGAGAAATCCGTTTTAGTGACACGGGACGTGACGTCTACACTCCTGACTTGGCTGACCCCTTTTCCACACTTTTATGGATTGTCTGATGATGAATCTTTGTCACATCTCCCCAATTCAGTAGTTGGAAGTGAAATGCTACTCCGGTCAGACACCGCTGCGCTGACGCCCCTGATATGCCCCTCATCATTAGCTGGTGGAGAGATTCTATGGTGACTTGTAATCTGGCTTGTTCACATTGGTCAACCCGTCTGCCTGCTACTAGTCGTGTCCACTCTTCCCATGCCTTACCGTATGCTTGCCATGTCGACGGGGCAACTGACGCTCTGATTAATGGCATCAACTATTCGCCACTAGATCCCATAGGAAAGGTGGGCAACTGTTGCCCGATGGGTGGGCGTTGTGGAAGAGCTCTGTGAAAATCTGCCAATTGAATTGTTATAAAGCGTTAGCAGCAACTTTAGACCCCTCAGCATAGTGGCTAGCGCGGACCCATACATTGTGTTTTAGGCACAGGAATGCTAGCCGGCATAGTAGGCCTAGCACTGGGAGAGACGATGATGCCATCTTATTAATGCAGTGCGCTAGGCTGGTGTTTTTTGTTATGAAGCGTATATTTTTGTAAGCCAGGAGCGCGCCCCATATTTCTATTGCTACCACTATTGGAAAGAAAAATTATTTTCAGGGCTAGATGCAGCTAAAAATTATTATTAATTTAAAAGCTGGTGGAGCTTGGTATAGATGGCCCGCTGTACACTCAAACTGCGTATTAACATTAATTTTCATCATTACTGAGAAAAAATCCAGTTATGATTTTGGTGCACGAACAGTTATCGAACATAACCTCGAACAGCCGAATTTTTTTCAAATCGTTCATGTTCGCCGAACGGCTCGAACACCGCCCAAAACAGCTCGAATTTGAGATTGGCGAACAGTTCGAGTCGAACAACGCTCATCTCTAGTGGAGAGGTAAACTCTTCTATATTTCTGTTATCTGCTGAGTGGAGAGGTAAACTCTTCTATATTTCTATTATCTGCTGAGTGGAGAGGTAAACTCTTCTATATTTCTATTATCTGCTGAGTGGAGAGGTAAACTCTTCTATATTTCTGTTATCTGCTGAGTGGAGAGGTAAACTCTTCTATATTTCTATCATTATCTGCTGAGTGTAGAGGTAAACTCTTCTATATTACTATTATCTGCTGAGTGGAGGAGAGGTAAACCCTTCTATATTTCTCTCATTATCTGCTGAGTGGAGAAGTAAACTCTTCTATATTTCTATCATTATCTGCTGAGTGGATAGGTAAACTCTTCTATATTTCTATTATCTGCTGAGTGAAGAGGTGAACTCTTCTATATTTCTATTATCTGCTGAGCGGAGAGGTAAACTCTTCTATATTTCTATCATTATCTGCTGAGTGGAGAGGTAAACTCTTCTATATTTCTATTATCTGCTGAACGGAGAGGTAAACTCTTCTATATTTCTGTTATCTGCTGAGTGGAGAGGTAAACTCTTCTATATTTCTATTATCTGCTGAGACGAGAGGTAAACCCTAATATATATCTATTATCTGCTGAGTGGAGAGGTAAACTCTTCTATATTTCTGTTATCTGCTGAGTGGAGAGGTAAACTCTTCTATATTTCTATTATCTGCTGAGCCGAGAGGTAAACCCTAATATATATCTATTATCTGCTGAGTGGAGAGGTAAACTCTTCTATATTTCGTCTTTTCTACATATTTTTAATGTTAAAGCCACAAACGTAAGTATATTTTATTGGGATTTTCTGTGACACCAACACAAAGTAGCTTGTATTTGTGAAATGTAAAGGAAATTGTCATAAAAATATAATGAATATATTAAGGATTTTTCTAAACCCCTCATTCCCTATCCTCAATGCTGTTTGTCAGCGTAGCACAGCTGACAATCTACGGAGCTGTCTGTATGCAAATTAGCACACACAGGAGAAGTGGTTTAAAGTCAAATGCTAGTACAAAGGGAACTACTAACCCAATTAACATAAGAATGTGTTTTCTAGTGGCACCGGCCTGTGAGAAATTTACTCCTAGGTGAGAAGGACTCAGTTGCTGGCTTCAAAAGAATTCTCTCTCACCCAAGGGCATCCCCCTTTTGCTTAACAGAAATCTACAGCCTGGCCGGCACCGACACGAAATTTGGACTATCTGAAGTTCTATACTTCCGATAATAATAGGACACGTATTTTTAGCGGCAGAGTCGGCTAAGGAGCAATATGCTTAATTTTCTGTAGCTGTATGCCCCTCCGGTGAGCAGTAATGCAAAAGTACAAAATAACAGACCGCAGCCATGTCATGTGTGGTCTCTAAAGAAAGGTAAATTCATAATGGAAAAGATGGTATCACTTTTTGGGCTTCTGCAATCAACCAGCGAGAAGTTATCGCGGAAGCCAGATATTTTAATAAAGCCATAAAGGGCGGAGACCCCCCACGTGAGGTCATCACAGGGAGTATGTGGGCAAGTTCCCCCTTCGGCATAAAAGAAGCAGCTGAAGAGTGATCTACACTCGTTGCTGGGAGGTATATATTCTATAAGCAAGGGGTCATGTTCGCTGAAATGGCATCGGAGCGCCTCCCCTCCAGCTAAACTGAATTGTCTCTGCGATCTTTTTAGTAAGTTCCTTGTTAATCACATTTATTTTGTGTAACTGTATATTCTGCATTATATTGTCTCCTTTTGTAAAACCTTTTGTATATTTTTCATAAACACAGCCTCCCTTTTGGATTAAATATAAAATGTAATAGTCCTGTTTCTTTTGTCCTGTAATCTTTACTCCCCTAAAGCCATATATGCTACCAGAACGCAGGCGTCCGATCAGGCCTGTATTATATTTTAAAATTTATCGGTGGTGGCAGCGAATATTATTAATTGGGCTATCGTGAAGCTGGCAGTGATCGTACCGGGGGCGTATACACATATTCCATGCGTTGGAATCCAGAGGTGTGTACGCCATACGCTTTCTGCTCGCTTGCCGATACTTATGTAGTGAGTAATCGGGATCATGTGTGCGTGAATATCTAACAAATCTTAACAGAGTGACTGCAGCGGTGGGATATTGTGTGATCTACCCAGTGTCGTCCCTGACAAATCCTGAAAGAAATGATACGATGTTTTCTAAATATTTTAAAAATTAAAATGTGAACATTTGTGAGATGTATTTTTATTCATTTCCTGAGTCAGTACTTTATAGGACCACCTTTTGCTGTAATTACTGTTGCAGTATTTTGGGGTCTATCTCTCCTGCTTCACACATCTAGGTGACATTTTGCCCCTTTTTCTTTGCACACTTGGTCTCGCTCAGTGAGATTGAATGGAGACGTCTGCGATCAGAAATTTTCACATCTTGTCACAGATTGTCTGGGATTTGGGTCTGGACTGACTGCGCCGTTCACACACAGGGATATTCTCTGAACTCTAAATCCTTCATTGTAAATCTGGCAGGATGTTTAGGATTGTTGTCCTGCTGAAAGGTGAACCTACACCCCTGTCTCAAGTATTTTGCTTTTAAAAATGGCTTTCTTCCTGCCACTCTTCCATAAAGGCCAGATTTGTGGTGTATAAAACTAATAGTTGTCCTGTGGACAGATTCTCCTCCCTGAGCTGTGAATTTCTGCAGCTCCTCAGTAACCATGGGCCTCTCAGCTGCTTCTCTAATTTGTGCTCTCCTTGCTTGGGATGTCAGTTTAGGTGGACAGCAATGTATTGGTAGGTTTCCAGTTGTGCCGTACTCCTTCCAGGTTTGGATGATGGATTGTACATTGCTTCGTGAAATGTTGTGAGCTTGGGCTATTTTTTATAACCTAACCCTGCTTTACCCCTCCCCACAGCTTTATCCTGGACCTGCCTGGTGGTCTCCTTGCTTTTCATGATGCTGTTTGATTACTATTGTTCTCACACAAACCTCTGAGGCCTTCTAGAAGAGCTGTAGTTATACTGAGAAGAAATTGCACCCAGGTAGTCGCAGTGTACGAATTATGTGACTTCTGGGGGCTATGGTCACTCAGGATTTTATTTAGGGGCATCAGACTACAGGGGGCTGAATATAATGATTCTCACAATTATCAGACTTTCATTTTTAATATAATTAAAAATCCTCGTATCATTTCCTTTACACATCACAGATATTGCTTTTTTGTGTTGGTTTAACATAAAATACATTAAAGTTTGTGGGTGTGACATGGAAAAATGTGGAAATGTTCATGAAGCGTGACGAGTTTTTACAAGGCTCTGTAGCTGGACTTCTCTATTCTTCATTGCAGGTCACTAACAGCACAAGGTTACATTGATTTGGTCATAGAACCAGTGGTTCGGCCATTTCTTTAACCCCTTCATGAACGATGATGTATATTTACTTCATCGGCCGTGTCCCTGCCTTTGATGCGGGCTCCGTCACTGAGCCTGCATCTTTCCCCGCACTTAATGATTTGATCAGTCAGCAAGTGCCTCAAACAGCTGCGGGTGTATCCGAGATCCACCCGCAGCCGTAAACCAATTAATTGCCGCTATCAATCAATGACAGCGGCATTTAATACATGCCGGCTGGAAAACCCCCGTCATGACAGCAGGGGGTCTACTGAAGCCTCCCATTCCTGTCATCACGATCCTTCTGTGAACGCCGGCTCCTGGTCCATGTTCATAGGAAATCTAAATTTTTAATATACATTGCAGTGCTGAAGCCCTGCTACGTGTAACACAGGCGAATGGACGTTCGCAGCTTCAAGTCTCCTAAGGGGACTATCAAATACAATAAAAAAAAACACAAGTTCATATCACTCCCCCTTTGCCCCATTAAAAATCAAACAAAAAAATACACATTTGGCATTTCTGCTTTCATAAATGTCCGATATATCAAAGTATAAAATAAATTAATCCAATCGGTAAATGGCGGAACGAGAAAAAAAAATCAAAATGACGAAAATACGTTTTTTTTGGTTGCCGCAACATTGCACTAAAATACAATAAAAAGCAATCAAAACATTGTATCTATTCCAACATAGTATCAGTAAAACGTCAGCACAGGTCTCAGAAAATGGCAACAAATGGAAAAACTTTTTTTTATACATATTTCAGAAAGTTTTTTCACCACTTAAATAATAAAAAAAAAAACAATACACGTTTGGTATATACGTATATACTGACCTGGAAAATCATATAGTGATCATGGTAAATAAAAAAAAAATAAATAAATAAATAAAAAAGATTATGGAACTGCATTTTTTTTGCAATTTCACCGCACTTGGGATTTTTTTTCCCCCCGCCCATTTTCCAGTACACTGTATGGTAAAATAAATAGTGTCATTATTATTATTATTTATTATTATAGCGCTATTTATTCCATGGCGCTTTACATGTGAAAAAGGGGGTATAATACAAGAACAATTTCAATAATCTTGAACACAATGTGACAGCGACTGGTACAGGCGGAGCGAGGACCCTGCCCGCGAGGGCTCACAATCTACGAGGGATGGGTGAGGATACAGTAGGTGAGGGTAGAGCTGGTCGTGCAGCGGTATGGTGGAGCGGTGGTTACTGCAGGTTGTAGGCTTGTCGGAAGAGGTGGGTCTTCAGGTTCCTTTTGAAGGTTTCCACGGTAGGCGAGAGTCTGATACGTTGGGGTAGAGAGTTCCAGAGTAGGGCGGAAGCACGGGAGAAATCTTGTATACGGTTGTGGGAGGAGGAGATAAGAGGGGAGTAGAGCAGGAGATCTTGTGAGGATCGGAGGTTGCGTGCAGGTATGTAACGGGAGACTAGGTCGGAGATATATGGAGGAGACAGGTTGTGAATGGCTTTGTATGTCATGGTTAGGGTTTTGAACTGGAGTCTCCGAGCAATGGGGAGCCAGTGAAGAGATTGACAGAGAGGAGAGGCCGGGGAATAGCGGGGGGACAGGTGGATTAGTCGAGCAGCAGAGTTTATGATAGATTGGAGGGGTGCGAGAGTGTTAGAGGGGAGGCCACAGAGCAGGAGGTTGCAGTAGTCAAGGCGGGAGATGATGAGGGCGTGCACTAGTGTTTTTGCAGATTCATGGTTTAGGAATGTGCGGATCCGGGAGATATTTTTAAGTTGGAGTCGGCAGGAAGTGGAAAGGGCTTGGATATGTGGTTTGAATGAGATGGCGGAAAGATGATGAATTCTGTTTTGTCCATGTTAAGTTTTAGAAATCTAGCAGAGAAGAAGGAGGAAATAGCAGACAGACATTGTGGGATTTTGGTTAATACGGAGGTGATATCGGGTCCAGAGAGGTAGATCTGTGTGTCATCAGCATAGAGGTGATAATGAAAGCCATGAGACTCTATGAGCTGTCCCAGGCCTAAGGTGTAGATGGAGAAGAGCAGGGGTCCTAGAACTGAACCTTGGGGGACACCGACAGATAGGGGGTGAGATGAAGAGGTGGTGTGTGAGTGGGAGACACTGAATGTCCGGTCTGTTAGGTATGAGGAGATCCAGGATAGGGCCAAGTCTGTGATGCCGAGAGATGAGAGAGTCTGTAGTAAGAGGGAATGGTCCACTGTGTCAAAGGCAGATGACAGGTCTAGGAGGAGGAGGACAGAGTAGTGTCGCTTAGATTTGGCGGTTAGTAGGTCGTTTGTGACTTTAGTCAGTGCAGTTTCAGTAGAATGGTGCGGTCGGAAACCAGATTGTAGGCGGTCAAAAAGGGAGCAGGAGGAGAGGTGGGAGGACAGTTCAGAATGGACATGTTGTTCCAGTAGTTTTGAGGCATAGGGGAGAAGTGATATGGGGCGATAGCTAGACACAGAGGATGGGTCAAGGGAGGGCTTTTTGAGGATGGGTGTGATTGAGGCATGTTTGAAACATGAGGGGAAGACACCAGTTGTTAGTGACAGGTTGAAGAGGTGGGCTAGGGCTGGGATGAAGATAGTGGTAAGGTTTGGGATGAGGTGGGACGGGATTGGGTCAAGTTTACAGGTGGTGAGGTGTGATTTGGAGAGTAAGGAGGAAAGTTGATCTTCAGAAATGGTGGAGAATGTAGTTTTGGAGGAGGAGGGTTGAGTAGGTGTGGGGAGGGGCTGTGGGGGCTTTAGGCAAAAGCTTTGTCTGATGGTGTCAATCTTCTGCTTGAAGAATGAGGCAAAGTCTTCGGCTGAAATAAGAGGAGAGGGAGGAGGCACTGGGGGACGGAGGAGAGAATTGAAGGTGTTGAATAGTTGTTTGGGGTTGTGGGACAGGGAGGATATGAGAGATGTGAAGTAGGTTTGTTTTGCTGCAGTGAGTGTGGACTTGAAGGTAGTGAGGGACTGTTTGAATGCGATGAAGTGCTCATGGGAGTGGGACCTTTTCCATCTACGTTCAGCAGCCCTGGAGGCCCGTCGCAGTTCTTTAGTTAGGCTGGTGTGCCAGGGTTGTCTGTTGATTGTGCGAGTCTTGGTATGCATGAGGGGGGCGACCGAATCGAGAGCTGCAGCTGTTGTGGTGTTGTACAAAGTGGCAGCAGCATCTGCATCATGTAAGGAACTAATGTCTGTAAGAGGGAGGAGGGATTCAGAGAGAGAGTGTAGGTCAAGGTGTTTGAGATTTCTACGAGGGTATTCAAGTTTGTGGAGTGGGGATTGTTGCCCCGGGGAGGAGAGAGAAGAGAATGTGAGTAGGTTGTGGTCAGAGAGAGGGAGAGGTGAGTTAGAGAGGTTAGATAGGGAACAGAGGCGGGTGAAGATGAGGTCCAGCGTGTGGCCGTCTTTGTGGGTGGGTGTGGAAGACCACTGGGTAAGACCAAAGGAGGAAGTGAGGGATAGAAGCTTAGAGGCAGCTGAGAGGGAAGTATCAATGGGGATGTTAAAGTCGCCCATGAGGATAGTGGGGATGTCAACAGAGAGGAAATGAAGTAGCCAGGTGGTGAAGTGGTCAAAGAAAGTGGTGGCTGATCCTGGGGGGCGGTAGATGACAGCCAGTTGGAGGTTGGAGGGGGAGTAGATGCGCACACAGTGCACCTCAAAAGACGGGAGAGTAATTGCGGGCGGCAGTGGGATCTGGGTGAAGGAGCAGTTTTCTGAGAGGAGGAAACCTATTCCTCCACCGTGCTTGCCGTTGGGGCGGGGGGTATGGGAGAGGTGGAATCCGCCATACGAAAGTGCAGCAGGAGAGGCTGTGTCGGAGGGGGTGAGCCAGGTTTCAGTGATTCCGAGGAAGGAAAGCTTGTTAGTGATGAAGAGATCGTGAATGTAGGAAAGTTTATTGCAGACAGAGCGAGCGTTCCATAGAGCTCCTGTTAGTGGAACTGGGGAAGCGGGGGCTGGGCGGATGGGTGTAAGGTTAGAAGGGTTACGAGAGTTTGGGATAGATCGGGGGTAGGAGGTGGAAGTGAATGTAGGGATGTGGTGAGGAGGGCCAGGATTTGGAGAGATGTCGCCGGCAGTAAGGAGGAGCAGAGAAAGCGTTATTAGGTGGGAGCAGGAGAGGGCATGAGGTGGCTGTCTGTGTTTGGAGACAAAGGATTGTATGTTGTGGAATAGCTCTGAGGAAGAGGTGAGATGGGTGGGGAGAATGGAGGGAGAGATGAAGAGTTCCTTTCCCGGTGTAGGGATTAGGGGTGGTTGAAAGAAGTGAAGGATTAAGGGGGTGAGAATGAAAACAAAAACAAACATTGTTTACTGTGACTTAGTATCCAGGTACCTTCAGTTCACTTCAGGTTCAATTCAGGATTAATTCAAATTTCAGGCACTTCAGCTCATGGACACTTAAGCTGAGGGACACAGACTTCAGTCTGACACAGACTCCTAGTTCTCAATATATGGCCTACAGAATGCATTCAGCTGTGAACCAGAGGGGAGTGGTCTGTGCTCATCTTGATCAGCTGATTAAGGCTGAACCAGATGTAGGATACTCAAAGGTTCAGTAAACAAGGTCATAAATGAAAGTGGGGGGTGGGTAGTGTAACTTGGGTCACGTACCATTAGTATATAGTAGGAGCAGAGAGATATAGGGAAGGCTGCATGGAAATCAGGATGGAAAAGTTGGGTCACGTACCATTAGTATATAGTAGGAGCAGAGAGATATAGGGAAGGCTGCATGGAAATCAGGATGGAAAAGTTGGGTCACGTACCATTAGTATATAGTAGGAGCAGAGAGATATAGGGAAGGCTGCATGGAAATCAGGATGGAAAAGTTGGGTCACGTACCATTAGTATATAGTAGGAGCAGAGAGATATAGGGAAGGCTGCATGGAAATCAGGATGGAAAAGTTGGGTCACGTACCATTAGTATATAGTAGGAGCAGAGAGATATAGGGAAGGCTGCATGGAAATCAGGATGGAAAAGTTGGGTCACGTACCATTAGTATATAGTAGGAGCAGAGAGATATAGGGAAGGCTGCATGGAAATCAGGATGGAAAAGTTGGGTCACGTACCTGTAAGAGGAATGGATAAACAGAGATGCTGATTAGAGTGCGGTGGTGGCCGGTAAGGTACAGTCTGCATGCATCATATTATTCAGGATTAATTCAAATTTCAGGCACTTCAGCTCATGGACACTTAAGCTGAGGGACACAGACTTCAGTCTGACACAGACTCCTAGTTCAAAAGTATAACTCGTCCTGCAAAATTAGAAGCCAACATATGGCCATATTGATGGAAAAATAATAAAGTTATGGCTCTGAGAACAAGGTGAGGAAAAAACGAAAATGAAAAACGGAAAATCGCCCAGGGGTGAAGAGGTTAAAGTGTCCCAGGGAGCCATTTTTCAACATAAAAGTTGCCTGCGCATCCTAAATGTGTTACTGTGGCCTGCAGCATGTCCAATCGAGCACATCGGGATGTCATTGGTCGGCAATTGCAAAAGAAGCTGCCAGCAGTGGATCTAGATGGTTTTCCCAAGACTATTCAGTGCGTCAGGACAGTCTTCAGACAACCATTAATAACCTCTGCAAATGAGACACAGCAAGGGGGTAGCGTAGATCCTCCCACTGTTACCTTTTGTCAAGGGAACGCAACTCCGCTGCATCCAATCATCAGGACAATTACGCAATTGACTGACAAATGATGGACGACGCCACGGCTGCTTAACTACTGCACTGGTTTTTGGGGAATTAACAGTGAGTTTATAGTATATACACCTCCGATTCCAACTCATGGAATATATACATACCCCGGTACGGTCACTGCCAACTCCACAATAACAAAAAAAAACACTAGCTGCCACCACCAATTGTTTATACAGGCGCATTGGACACCCGTTACAGGTAGCATGTGGCTTCAGTGGTGCGGTTTACAGAGCAAGAGGAACCGAGCTGTTACATTTTATATATTTAATGTGACATGCAGAAGTAGTGCTGTTGCTTTAAAAGCATCCAGCAACTGTTACAAATAACACAAGCACGGGAGACAGGAAGTGTTGTGCTTCAGAAGCATCCAGCAACCAGAGAAGTTAACACAGTCACAGGAGACAGGGAGTGTTTTAACAGAGCCCCAGGGGGATTGTGGGGAACTTGTTATTGTAGTCTGGCTGAAGCCGAAGAGAAAGGTGATGTGTTATCTGTATCGGACAGAAGGCAACTGAGCAGGATTCAGATCAGGAGAGAGCCTAAACACAGGTCAGATAATACTCTGCACTGTTAGTTTAGGGAGTTTATCGGGCAGAAAGATAAGAACTGGAAGGAATCCTGTCATAGGGATCATCTCCCTCATCAAACCATTCCCCCTCCATCTCCATGCAGGATAAAGAATTCTGTGTACTATTGAGTCCTTGTGAAGGAAAAGCGTGTGTTTGTGTATGCAAAGAAGTGTGCTGCTAAGAGACCTAATCTATGCTGAATTATGCTGCTGAAGAGACTGATGTTACTGTGCCTGCTTTATTAAACTGTACTGTAATGAAGATTGTGCTGTAATATCCCTGAATTGCACTGGCCGTGCTTCAGATTAAATTCCACTGTTATACTGTTGAAAAAGACTTTTGTCAGATGTGTCTGGTCAGCAACTGAATCTATTGTGTGCCTGAGAGAAGCTGCAGCCTATGGTCCCCCTGAGTAACGGTTCCTCCAGGATTCCAAAGAATTCATGAAACCCGTCTCGCCCTATCTGAACCTAGCGGCGTGCGTGTAACATTAATCCAGAAAGATAGGCAGTGTTTATAAAAATTTACAAAAGATTTAACAAAGGGGACAAAACAATACAGAATATACAATAGCATAAAATAAAAAGGAATAAGGAAAGAAAACTCTAAACCTGGTCACAGTCATCCCTCAGATTTATGGAGGGAAGGAGGCGGTCAGTTACACAGGGGGTTATGTGAAGGTAACTGGTTAGATTGCTAGCTCTCTCTCTGCGGATGTCTGCATGGATTTTAATTTTTCTCTGACAATCTCATTGATAGCATGTGAAGGATTGCAGGTGTAGAGGTTTCTTTCTGTGGTGCTCCTATTCCAGACTGAATAAATTGAGATGTTTTGTACATTTTGTTTCCATTTTTCATCATTTGCATACCATTAACACGTCTACCCCTCCTGTGATTTTCAGAATTCTATGATTTTTGCTTTTGAAATATCAGTGTTGAGTAGTGTATTTTATACCTCAAGTTTCTGAACAAATTGATTGTGTATCAGAAGTTCAAGTTGAAGTAAATTAAAAAGTATTAAATCTTTCATAAAAATAAATGCAATAATAATGTGCACGATGGATCTCAGGGGTACAAGTTCCATCCCTCCATTCCAAAGAACTAAGGGGTCCAATACATATTAGATAGTTGTTCGCCAGCTGCTCTCTCCCCCTCCTGCTCCATGCCCAGGACAAATGCTAGTGTTCTCTGCCAGAGTATTTCTGCAGACTCCACTGTCTGCAGATTATCTCTCCTGGGACAAAAGGATTGGCAGTAAAATACTGGAGGTGCTAGATGTTCATCTCCCCCAACCTCATCAGACCTCCATTCACATTAGACTGCCAGCCAAGGCCAATGTCCGTCATCTGCAAAAGGGTCAGTGAAGAATAATCAGTATTCACGCTCTGCCCTTCAGCCCAAGTCTGCTCTGAAAGGTTGAGATAGTGATGTATCTAAGAAGACTAAACCTAGTCATTGTGCCCTAACTAGATGACTACACCAAAGGTCTTCAGGAAATTCTGTTACAACCAAAGAGTTCCCTTGTTTCTATCATAAATGTAAAAATATATTATTCATTTATTATACTCAATTATATAGCGCCATTAATTACACAGCACTTTACAGACATTGTCATCACTCCATTGGGGTTCACAATCTACATTCCCTATCACTATGTCTTTGTATCTTCTCTTGTTTTAGCATGGATTTCCTCCCACACTCCAAACTCTTTGCAGATGTCGTCCTTGGTGTGATTTGAACCCGGGACTCCAGCGCTGCAAGGCTGCAGTGCTGACCGCTGAGCCCCCGTACAGTGCTGACCGCTGAGCCCCCGTACAGGGCCGTCCGCTGAGCCCCCGTACAGGGCCGTCCGCTGAGCCCCCGTACAGGGCCGTCCGCTGAGCCCCCGTACAGGGCCGTCCGCTGAGCCCCCGTACAGGGCCGTCCGCTGAGCCCCCGTACAGGGCCGTCCGCTGAGCCCCCGTACAGCGCCGACCGATCTTGCTTCCTCATTCAGAAAACAAGATATGAGTGTTTTTTCTAGACTCAAAAGCTCAGACTTTTTAACTCCTAGAAAATACCGAATGTAAAAATTTTTCCAACACAAAATTCCACAGAGCGTAAGACGATGAAACTGTGAGGAAGTCTTACAGCATGCAATCATCAGCGGCACGGTGCCAAGCTTCTACCAAAACTCCTCAAGATTCAAATCATTACCTTCAGATTGGGACAGAAAACAAAGTTCTCTCCTAAAAAAGATAAAAAAACCCCTCTTTTTGAAGTAAATTATTCCTATAGAAAAGCTGAGGTGTTTGTTACATGCAATGTTTTTTTTTTTTCTTATCATGACCTTAAAAAACAAAATGAGTGATCTTGTAATTATCAGAGGGAGGAATATGATGGTAGGAAACGAGCTCTGGACAAAAGGTAAGTGGGGCCCCAAATGCTAACATGCTGCACCATCACCTGCAAACATTTCGGTTGCACTTACTTGATTGGAGTTCAGGCCGTTATAGGAGCGCAATCAAAGTCATTGTGTGCTTATCCATCAGCCCCTTTACACCGGCTGCGGAGAATGACCACTAATGGATCAATCTGTCCCCATACAGCATCATGTTATCAGCACATCTGCAGTTTACACCGGGCGATGTGCTGCTGGGAACAATCAATTTTGTTCCACCATAAACAATCTAATCACCCGATAAATGAGCAGAATGTTGCTTGTTTTTTGGGCAATTGCACACGTCTACGCATATGAACGCTGATCTGCACTGTTGGTATGTATAAATGTGGCTGCTACATACACCCACCGCATGTGATACCCACCGCAGGTGACACACACTGTATGTTACACACACAGCACACATCTATACGCAGAGCACATGCACACACCTACATATATGTATACACAGAACACACACACTCGTATACACATACAGTATGTGTGCACAGAGCACATACATACACACTAAAAATAAGAGAATAAATTCAAGTGGAATTTTATTTTAATTGTGTTTTTAAAAAAAATTCACATTCACCAAAATGAAGATTTTTTTATTTTTTTTTTGCAATTTGCTTTTGCACTGATTCTGCAAAATCTTAAACCAGATTTAGCAAAAGCCGTAAAATTGAACTGTTAAAGTTCATCCAATTTTTACAAGAAAAAAAAATAAAATCTTATACACAATTCAACACTAACCCGTCTGCTCCTAGCCGCATCTTCAAATCGTCACTGCTCGCACTGAAATCTTTGGGCCTCTCACACTGGGCCCAAACTTCTGTTTTTGCTATACGGGTGAGGGTTCTCTGCAGGCTCTTATAAAGGTCATGATGCTGTGACTCGAAAGATCATGACTTCACAGCGTGCTCCATGACCTTTGCGGGCACGTGCGCAGAACCTCCCACAGACTGACCAAACATCGAAGTCTTGGCCTTATGTGAGTGATGGCGATCTGAACTTTTGGAGAGGAAAGGACGTATGATGGTGAAAAGCGGAGGGGCTGGAGAGGTGAGTCGTGAACATAAGGATTTTTCTGTTATTTTTCGACATACGTTTATTATCCTGTGGGGTCTGTAGAGAACCCAGACCATATTAAAGGACATTCAATTTGTGGACAATAACTTCTCTGCAAATCAAATTCCCTGGGGAAAATATGCACAATCAGGCAAATTTGAATTCTGCTTGATCCGCTCACCTCTAATACATTTATGTATATACAGAGCACATACGTACAGACACACAGGTATACACAAAATGAAGAATGAAAGAAGAAGGAAATCGCAGCATTCACCCGTGCATAAAAATTCAGCCGATTTTATTCCAAATTGTAAAAATTACAATGTGATAGCTGTATTGCCAAGTTTTTAGAAATAAGGTTTGGATACGGCTTTAACCACTTCGCGCCAGAGCCTGTTTTTGCCTTCGTGACCGGGCCAATTTTTTCAATTCTGACCACTGCCAGTTTATGAAGTAATTACCCTGGAACGCTTCAACGTATTCCCCTGATTCTGAGACTGTTTTTTCGTGACATATTGTACTTCATGATAGTGGTAAAATTTCTTTGATATCACTTGCGTTTATTTGTGAAAAAATCGGAAATTTGGCGAAAATTTTGAAAATTTTGCAATTTTCAAACTTTGAATTTTCATGCCCTTAAATCAGAGAGATATGTCACACAAAATAGTTAATAAATAACATTTCCCACATGTCTACTTTACATCAGCACAATTTTGGAACCCAAATTTTTTTTTGTTAGGGAGCTATAAGGGTTAAAAGTTGACCAGCGATTTCTCATTTTTCCAACAAAATTTACAAAAACATTTTTTTAGGGACCACATCATATTTGAAGTCACTTTGAAGGGTCTTTATGACAGAAAATACCCAAAAGTGACACCATTCTAAAAACTGCACCCCTCAAGGTGCTCAAAACCACATTCAAAAACTTTATTAACCCTTCAGGTGCTTCACAGGAATTTTTGGAATGTGGAAGAAAAAAATTAACATTTAACTTTTTTCACAAAAATGTTACTTTAGACCCAATTTTTTTATTTTCACAGAGGTAACATGAAAAAATGGACCCCAAATTTTTTTGTGCAATTTCTCTTGAGCGTGCTGATACCCCATATGTGAGGGAAAACCACTGTTTGGGCGCACGGCAGGGTTTGGAAGGGAAGGAGCGCCATTAGACTTTTTGAATGTAAAATTTGTCTGAATAATTAGCGGACGCCATGTTGCGTTTGGAGAGCTCCTGATGTGCCTTAACAGTGGAAACCCCCCACAAGTGACACCATTTTGGAAACTAGACCCCTTAGGGAACTTATCTAGATGTGTGGTGAGCACCTTGAACCCCAAGGTGCTTCACAGAAGTTTATAATATTGAGCTGTAAAAATAAAATTTTCACATTTTTCCCACAAAACCGTTTTTCATCCCTTAATTTTGCATTATCATAAGGGTAATAGGATAAATTGCACCATGAAATTTGTTATGCAATTTCTCTTGAACACGCTGATACCCCATATGTGGAGGCAAATTACTGTTTGGGCACATGGCAGGGTTTGAAAGGGAAGGAGCGCCATTTGACTTTTTGAATGTAAAATTTGTTTGAATAATTAGCGGACGCCATGTCACATTTGGGGAGCTCCTAATGTGCCTAAACAGTGGAAACCCCCCACAAGTGCCACCATTTTGGAAACTAGACCCCTTAGGGAACTTATCTAGATGTGTGGTGAGCACCTTGCACCCCCAGCTGCTTCACAGAAGTTTATAATATTGAGCCGTAAAAATAAAATTTTCACATTTTTCCCTCAAAAAATGTTTTTCATTCCCTAATTTTGTATTATCATAAGGGTAACAGGATAAATTGCACCATGAAATTTGTTGTGCAATTTCTCCTGAACACGCCGATACCCCATATGTGGGGGAAAACCACTGCTTTGGTGTACGGCAGGGTTCGGAAGAGAAAGGAGCGCTATGTTGGCTGGGATAGGCAGCAGACACCATGTCACATTTGAAGAGTCGCTGACATGCCAAAACAGCAGAAACCCCCACAAGTGACCCCATTTTGTAAACTACACCTCTCAAGGAATTCATCTAGGGAAGTAGTGAGCATTTTTTAATTTTTAAATTTATACCATTGGGCAGTGAAAAAAAGCATAATTATATTTTTACCACAAAAAAATGTTTTACCCTCAGATTTTACATTTTCACACAGGGCAATGGGTAAAAATGGTGCCGAAATGTGTCACACAATTTCTTCTAAAAGTGTCAATACCCCATATGTGGCTGTATCGTACCACTTAGCCATACGGTGAGATTTGAGGGGGAAGGAGCGCTATTTGACAATTGGAGAACAAATTATTGTAGAATAGGCATTTGGATTTGGGAGCACAAAATTTTCTGAATTTCTTTTGGGGGGCAAGGACCATTTTGCTTTTCCAGAGCCTTTCTGCTACCAGTAACTTGGAAGTCCCTTATATTTTTAACAGATGATGGACCTGAGTGGGGACTAGCTTTTTTTGAGGACTGAGTTGAAGCTTTTATTGGGAACATTTTACGTAACATTTATCCGGCGCTCTAGGCTGAGCACTTACATCGGGGTTTCCATCTAATTTTCCAAGTGATGTAATTCAGATGAAACCCCTGCAGGATCCATTCACTGTAATGAGGCAGCAGAGTTACTCTGGACTCCGTCTGGCCTCTGTTTAGTGGTGTCCTTTTTTTCAGAAGTGCACAAAACTGTGGCCAACCGCACTTTTATGCACGCCTAAAACAAATGACACCGTGGGATCCCAGGCTAGACGGCATCCACAGTGGCCTATATCTGCCTCATTACAGGGAATCTTCCATCATGGGTTCTGGCTGAATCACGTATTTCAGAGATTTACACGGAAACTCTGGTGTAAGTGCTCAGCGCAGAGCACAGGATAAATGTGAGCAGAGCCTTACTGGGATCTTTGGGAGACATAATAAACAAATCAGTAGCAGGTGAATAATATTTGTTTTATTTATTTTTTATGCCGTTCCTAGTGTGATATAACTGATGAGATTACTTTATTCTTCGGGTCGGTGCGATTACAGAGATACCAGATTTATATCGGGTTTTTATGACTGACAGCTGTCACACACTAAAATACGCTTTTTTTGCAAAATCTAGTTTTTGCATCACCATATTTTGAGAGCTATAATTTTTCCATATTTCGGCCGATAGAGTCATGTGACGGCTTTTTTTGCGGGACGAGTTGAAATTTTTATTGGAACCATTTTTGGACACGTGACATTTTTTGATCGCCTTCTATTCCGTTTTTTGGGAGGTAAAGTTAACAAAAACAAACACTTCAGGAATTGTTTTTTGAGTTTTTTTTTATGCCGTTCTGCATGTGGTAAAAGTGATCAGGCAGCGTTATTCTTCGGGTCAGTACGTTTACAGCGATACTACACTTACTGTATTTTTTTATGTTTTGGCGCTTTTACACAATAAAACAATTTTATAGAAAAAAAAATATTTTTTTTGCATTGCTTTATTCTGAGCGCTATAACTCTTTTATTTTTTGGCTGATGGAGCTGTATGGCGGCTTTTTTTGCGGAACAAGATGACGTTTTCAGTGGTACCATTTTTATTTCTATTCTGCTTTTTGATCACATTTTTTTCCACTTTTTGTTTGGCGATATGATGAAAAAGCATATTTTTTTGCTCCGTTTTTTATTTTTATTACGGTGTGCACAGAAGGAGTTAATTAGTGTGACAGTTTTATAGCTCGGGTTGTTTCGGACGCGGCGATACCAAATATGTGTACTTTTTTTGGTTTTGTAATAATTTACGGATTTATTGGTTTAATATTTTATTTATTTATTTTTATTTATTTTGTGATTTTTTTTTTTAATAGTTTAAAAACTTTTTTTTTACTTTTTTTTACATTTTTACTTAGTCCCTGTATGGGACATTAATTTTTATTTTTCTGATCACTGATCTCATGTAATGTAATACACATATATTACATTATATGAGATCTTCACTGACTGTTTCAGTCAGAGTCTCCTGTCTGACTTCAGCTACATACAAGCTGAAGCCAGACAGGAAGGACACCATATATGGCAGAGCTGGAGGCGGTCATATGACCTCCAGCTGCCATAGCAACCCCAGGTCCTCAAACGAAACGGAGGTCTTCGGAGGTAAGTGGACGACCCCCTCTCTTCCTGCTGTCTCCTATATGCCGCGATCACTATAGATCACAGCATATAGAAGACAGCAAAGGGCTAACATCACTGGGACCTGATCTAATCAGGTCCCGATGATGTACCCTGTCAGAGCTAACGCTCTGCACCGGAATCGCAGTGCTTGCAGGACCCTGGGGGTCCTGAGCACTGCGAGACCACCCACCGTTTTTAAACGTCGGCACTGCACAGAGCCCGGCAAGCGCCGAAGTTTATCTACAGTGGGCGGTCGGGAACCGGTTAAAGAAGGCAACCACTTGTAATATAATGCAATTTTATTTATAACAGTTAATTTGAAAGATAAAATACAGAATCAAAGGAATAGTATGATATTATGATATTGCGTACACTTTTGTAGATTAAAGGTTACTAAGGTTAAATACTTATAAAGGTTACATACTTACTATTAGATAGAAGAAGAAAAAGATTTCCCTAGTAGCATGTACATCATCTGTCCGGAAACTTCAGCTGGAGAAGCTTTCAGCGATGGGAAGAGAATGCGTCCTAGGTCCTACACTGTGCAGAGCGTCCTCTTCACAGGTCCACAATGCTTCTGCCATAACTGAATTCTTCAACAGCTTTTATATTTTATAAAAAGGCTTACCCAACCTAATATTAGATAAGCATGAAAATTCATAGGTTGTTGTCCAACATTCCAATCCCTTGACAGTGGCCAGCTATCACAGATGAGCAATACTAGACAAGACCTGTTCACGGACCATTCTACTGTCATAATGTTTACATATGATAAGAGTAAATCCTACACCGGGTTATAAATCAGAACCAGGTTTTCTTCCCAGAATATTGATTAAAGGTTGGATACATCATAATGGGTTTCAGATAGCCACTTATATTTTTGGTACTACAATAAGCTTCTCCATCTTAAGCCATATGCCTGTTGCTCTTATTTACAATATTGTGCAATCGTCTGTCTCTGGTTCTAGCAAACACAGTGTATACAAAAGTCTAATTCCCTTCAGTAATAAAGATTAAACCTCAGACTGTTATCAAACTCAACCTAATGCTTTAGTATGTCTGGACTAATGACCCCTAGTCTACTGAGGTAGAATATCTACAAATGCTGACATGTCTGGTTCCTATTTTATTTCAATATGGATTTGAAATATAAAATAGCCATTTTTCATGTTCATGCTACAGTAGCAAATGGAATACTTCAGTCTATGGACAAAAGCCATTTCGTGCTGAGCAAGCGCTTCTTCCTCATCCCAAGTACCACTCTGGATAACACACCTGTTTATTCACTCAGAAGTGTGAGACAAAGCCCTCAGCATTACAAACTTATAAACAATACAAATCAAAGACGATGCAAGGGGTCACAAAATAATATTCACCTCGTATCAAGAGAATATATAATACTGAACCTTCAAGAACGATCAAAATGCAAGCCTATTTCACAAGAACGCACTCAAATAATAGCGCTCATTCACACCTAGATCGCCGAGTGCGTCAGTACATGTAATCCAATGTACCTTTCTTTCCAAAAGTAGTGAATGTCCATTCACTCCCCATTTTTACCTCATTATGTCACGCACACGAGTGGCGCACAGGGATCGTGGAGCCACTGTGTGACGGGGTTGGGCTTGCCTAGGAGGGGCATAGCTACGTGGTTAGCTAAGTTTCACTGGAGCTCCTGATGGTGGAGTCAGGCTTGAGCTGAAGGTAGCCGCCAGGTACCACTCCTAGGCTGTCCCATATACCGCAGCTGCCCACTCCAAGGGTCTGGTTCGCTAACATGGACTGGACTTGGAGTCACAGACAAGACTGGGTTCAGAACCTGTTCAGATACCACCGAAGCAGTTTCAGGTTCAGGGTCTGCCGGTCTGGCTACTGAGTTCAGGCACCGCCGGAGTGGCTTCAGGGTTCAGGTACCACTGGTGCGGCTTCAGGGTAATGTACACACTATACAGGAATACGGGAACAGAATCATGATAACAAACTAATTTAAATAATAATAATTATAATAATAATTTTCATTTCTATAGCGCCAACATATTCCGCAGCACTTTACAATTAAGCAGAGACAGTACATACAATAAATTCAATACAATTTTAAGAAAGTTTAAACAGTTACATCAGGAGTGAGGTCCCTGCTCGCAAGCTTACAGTCTACAAGGAAATGCGTGGACACAATAGGTGAGAAGTGCTTGTTATTTCAGGTCTGGCAATTATAATAGGGATTTTCATATAAAGCTGTATGATCCGGTCACCAGCCCGTATGTTTAAGTGCAATACTCAAGTATCGAGTGCAGTTATCTTGTGCATGGAGGGTGTGGAGACAGATGAAGAGAAGGGAACAGATTCTGAACAATATTTAGAAGGAGGGAGCAGGGGAAAGTTAATTTACTGAGTAGGTAAGGTGGTAGGCATGTTTAAAGAGATGGGTTTTTAAAGACCGCTTGAAGACATGGGGGCTATGCATCAGTCGGATCGCCTGGGGTAGTGCATTCCAGAGAACTGGCGCAAAATGAGAGAAGTCTTGGAGACGGAGGTGCGAGGTTCGAATTATGGGGGATGTTAGTCTTAGGTCATTTGTAGAACGGAGGGCACGTGTAGGGCGATAGGCAGAGATGAGAGAGGAGATATAAGGCGGTGCAGAACTGTGGAGAGGTTTGTGGGTGAGAGCGATGAGTTTATATTGGACCCTGTAGCGGACGGGCAACCAGTGTAAAGACTGGCACAACATGGAGGCATCGGTGAAGCGGCTGGACGGAAATAGGACCCTGGCTGCCGCATTCAGGACGGATTGGAGAGGAGAAAGTTTGGTAAGAGGGAGACCAATCAGAAGAGAGTTGCAGTAGTCCAGACGAGAGTGAATAAGAGTGACAGTCAGAGTTTTAGTAGTTTCAAAGGTGAGAAAAGGTCGGATTATGGAGATGTTTTTAAGATGCAGGTGACAAGAGTGAGTGAGTGATCGGATATGGGGAGTAAAGGAAAGGTTAGTGTCGAATATGACCCCAAGGCAGCGAGCGTGCTGCTTAGGAGTTATGGTTGAACCCTCCAAGGTAATTTCGATGTTAGGTAGAGTTAGATTAGTAGAGGGGAGATTACAAGAAGTTCAGTTTTGGAGAGATTCAGTTTAAGATAGAGGGAGGACATGATGTTATAGACGGCAGACAGACAATCCTTGGTATTTTGTATTAGGGTAGGGGTGATGTCAGATGAAGGGGTGTAAAGTTGGGTGTCGTCAACATAGAGATGATACTGGAACCCAAATCTGCTGATTGTTTGTCCAATAGGGGCAGTGTATAGAGAGAAGAGGAGGGGGCCTAGGACTGAGCCCTGCGGGACCCCGATAGTAAGAGAAAGAGAAGAAGAGGAGCTGGCAAAAGATACAGTGAAGGAGCGGTCAGAGAGGTAGGAGAAGAACCAGGAGAGAACGGTGTCCCTGAGGCCGATAGAGCAGAGCATAGTGAGGAGGAGCTGGTGATCCACAGTGTCAAATGCTCCATCCAGGAGAATCAGCAGGGAGCAATGACCTTTGGATCTAGCTGTTAGTAGATCATTAGAGACTTTAGTGCGGACAGTTTCAGTGGAGTGTAAAGAGCGGAAACCAGATTTAAGAGGCTCGAGGAGAGAGTTATCTGAGAGATAGCGGATTAGACGGGAGTGGACCAAGCGTTCCAGGAGTTTAGAAATGAAAGGAAGGTTAGAGACCGGTCTGTAGTTAGCAGTGCAGTTCTGGTCCAGGGATGAATTTTTAAGTAAAGGGGTTATGATGGCATGTTTAAATGAGGATTGAAAGATACCTGAAGAAAGAGAGAGGTTAAATATTTTAGTCAGGTGAGTGGTGACCACCGGTGAGAGAGACTGCAGGAGATGTGAGGGAATGGGGTCACTGTTGCAGGTTGTAGGTCGAGAAGAAATGACATTAGGACAGGGACACTACAGGAGTTGCTCAGACACCTCCCAACTGGGGAGAGTGCATTTTATACGAGATGCCTTACTAACAAGGTGCCCCTTTTGAGAACAATGTAGCGCGCGCTGCCGGGAAGCCTGTGCATCGTGCACAGGAAGCGGGAGTCTCGAAGGTAATTGCGCGGCCCAGGTGGAATGTCGGCGTCCCTGCATGGAGGAGGAAGAGGGACCATGCTGGGTCACCGGGATTAGTGTTACAGTACCCCCCTAACCCTTCCTTCTTCAAGCCTACAATAACTCTCTGCAGAAGAAGTGGAGCCTGATTCTTAACCCCTTTCTGGCCTGGGACGTATTAGTACGCCCCAGGCCATCACCCCCGGTTCAGTGAGGGCTCCGGCGCTGAGCCCGCACTGAACCGGGCACATGTCAGCTGATTATTACTGCTGACATGTGCCCGCAACAGCCGCGGGTGAAATCGCGATCCACCCGCGGCTGTTAACCTGTTAAATGCCGCTGTCAATCTCTGACAGCGGCATTTAACAGCGCCGTGCCGGAAGCGCGTCACTTACTCCGCCCATCGGTGACCCCGTCACGTGATCGCGGGTCACTGATGGGTGGGCATAACAACCCTGGGTGGTTGACATGTAACGATTGCTATGAGCGCCACCTAGTGGTCGGCGCTCATAGGAAAGGAGAATTTCTGCTACATAGAGGTGATCTGTTCATCACCTCTATGTAGCAGAGGCGATCTGACAGTTGCTGCTTCTAGTCTCCTATGGAGACTATAGAAGCATGCAAAAAGTGTAAAACAAAATGTTTTTAAAAATATTAAAAAAATATAAAAGTTTAAATCACCCCCTTTTGCCCCATTCAGAATAAAATAATAAAAAAATAAACCCCACATACACATATTTGGTATCGCCGCGTTCAGAATCACCCGATCTATGAATATAAAAAAAGAATTCATCTGATCGGTAAACGGCGTAACGAGAAAAAAATTCCAAACGCCAGAATTACTTTTTTTTGGTTGACGCAACATTGCAATAAAATGCAATAACGGGCGATAAAAACATTGTATCTACCCCAAAATAGTATCAATAAAAACGTCAGCCCGACGTGCAAAAAATAAGCCCTCACCCGGCCCCAGATCCCGAAAAGTAGAGACGCTACGGGTCTCGGAAAATGGCGTTTTTTTTTTTGTTGTTGTTTTTTAGCAAACTTTGGATTTTTTTTTCACCGCTTAAATAAAAAAGAACCTAAACATGTTTGGTGTCTACAAACTCGTAATGACCTGGAGAATAATAATGGCAGGTCAGTTTTAGCATCCAGCACTATCAGCACTGGGACTCTCACTACCATCACTCCCACCATCCACTACACTGCCCTGGGGCCGCATTCTTCCCGTGGGGAGTCACACCATCCCAGCTGCATACATCATCAGCCCCAGCGGTCTGCCTTGCAGCGGCGGTTCCTAATGACCGCAAATCCACGGGTGGCGTAGTCGGACATAATCATCAGCACATAACGGACTACCACTGGCCTGACCACCCTGAGCCACGGAACCGGGTTGCCACTACTACTCCCATCGTTCCCCTACTGCCCGGATCCGAGTGCCCCACGGCCCAGGGGGCGAGTCTGCTTTGGCGTAGTCGGCAGGATTTCGTGCCCGCAACCACCGGGTACTGCGTGCCTTCAAAAGACTGTCATACCTACCGTAGTGAAGGTTCCCGCCATCCGGAGCCGTTTACCGCCATCTTCAGTCGGTTCCCGCCATCTTCAGCTGTTTTCCCGCCATCCGAAGTCGTTTTCCCGCCGTCAGACGCCATCTTCAGGACGCTGCGTGGGAAAAAGAGGGGCGTGGACGCCGAAAGTGCGCGAGACCTGAAGCTCCGCCCCACGCACCGACGCTGCGCAAGGTCCTGGAAGGAAGAGAGAGCGACGCTGACGTCATCAGGACGCGACGCAAGGTCCTCGTCCAGAGCAGCAGCAGCGGAGCCGCGGCCTACAGAAGAGGATCGTCGGAAGGTAGGCCACGCTTAACTAGGGGGGAGGAAGATTTCGGATACAGAGGCGCCCACTACCACCAACGCAGCTGCTGCAGCGGTGATGCCCTTTTCCCTGCCCTATATCCCTCGAGCGGCCTGGCTGCCCAAGTACTCAGGGGAGCCCCATGCCCTTACTGACTTTAAGGAAAGGCTGTACAGTTTGTTCCAGGTTTACCCCCTGACAGAGGAACAGAAGGTCAGCATATTGACAGGGCAGTTAACTGGCGCAGCCCAAAGGGAGGTAAAATCATGGCCCACTGAGGAGAAAAGGACTGTGAAGGGTATTCTGGCCCGGCTGCGGGGTACCTTTGACACACGTACCGCCGCTGAAATTAAAATGAGGTTCTATGGATGTAAGCAGCGGGCACAGGACAGCATCAGAGACTATGCCCTAAATCTGCAGGAAGCCTTGAGGGCTATTCAACAAACTGACCCTGGCAGTGTGCAGGAAACGGATAAGCTGCTAACAGAACAATTAATAGAAGGTCTGCTGTCTAGCGCCCACAGGGCCCAACTGCGCCTCATGTTCTTTCAGAACCCCGACCTGACCTTTGCCCAATTTAAGGACAGGGCCATAAGGGTGCTCCGTGAATCTGCAACCAGTGGCACTATAAACCCCCGGCGCCCTGCTCTCACCTACCACCAGGAGGCGGCGCCCTCCTCTATGGACCCCGTGGGGGCTGATGCACAGGCCCTGAACCAAGCCCCGTTGAAAGACCTGCACCACCAAGTCCAGGAGCTGACCAGGAGCGTCGCGGCGATGACCAGGACCGTCCAGGCGTTGCAAGTAGACCCGTCAAGACCCATTGAACTGGCTTCAAGTCTGGAGGATGTCCCGTGGCGTCGACAGAGGAGGATCCCGTCGTTCCGAGGGAGGCCCACAGACCGCTCCGCAGAGGATGGACAGCCCATTTGCCGTCGATGCAACCAGCCCGGACACATTTCCAGGTACTGTAATTTAAACGGGTCCAACCTGGGGCAGAGGGCCAACCCCCAGGTATAAGGTCACCAGGCCCTTATAATTGGCGTGATAAGTACGTTGGGGGGCGCCCGGTTTTACCCGTGGTGCTGGACGGTATCCCCATGAGCGCCTTGCTGGATACATGGGTCGCAAGTAACCACTATCCCTTATGTACTTTTTAAGCAGTATTGGACTGATGCTGATATCACACGGTATCCAGACAGTAACTTGAGCATCATCGCCAGTAATGGCTTGCCCGTGCCGCAGATGGGGTTCAAGGAGATGACCATTAAAATTGGTAAAGTTGAACTGCCGGCACAGGGAGTGATTATTGTGGACATTGACCATCGTGAAAGTCACCCTAAAATAACTGTGGGTACTAACGTGATTGAAAATTGTCTTTCAGAGGTAATTGTAATTCTACAACAGGTGGTGGTGAATGCTAGTTCCAGCCAACAGAGAGTCCTCAACAAGGAGATAAAAGCCCTGATGAGACGGCAGCAGGTAGAACTGTCTGGTGGTGAGATCGGTAGCGTAAGACTGAGTGACCCATTCCCCATTTCCATGCCTCCCAAAAGTGAAATGATGACCTGGTGTCGGACTGCAATCGGGTTGAGAGGTAGAGACTACCAAGCCATGGTAGAACCCGTGTACTCAGACAGCAGGCCCACCATTTTGACAGCCCGGGGGGTGGTTGATGTCCGTCATGGGAGGGTGCCCGTCCGCATTCTCAACATTGGGGAGAGGGAAGTACACTTACCCAGGTACGCTACACTCGCCAAACTGTTTGTTGTCGAACACAAAGCTATCAGGGCCGTGGAACCCTTGCCTCCATCTCCACAGGCGGAGGGTAATGGCTCCCAGAAACAAAAGGAGGACTGGTGCCAGAAACTCCATGTGGGTGCTGACTCCACTCCCCTGCACCAAAAACAAGGAGTCTACCGGGTGGTACAGGAGTACGAGAGAGTCTTTAGTAAGCACCCGCTAGACTTCGGCAGAGTAAAGGGGATAGAACACCACATCCCCACAGGGAGCCACCCACCGATAAAAGAAAGACACAGACCTGTACCCCCTGCACATTATCAGAACGCCAAGGGCATGCTAAGAGAAATGAAAGAAGCTGGGGTCATTAGAGACAGCTGTAGCCCCTGGGCAGCCCCCTTGGTTCTGGTGAAAAAGAAAGACGGCACCATGAGAATGTGCGTCGACTATAGACAAATCAACCGTATCACCCACAAAGACGCATATCCGCTGCCTAGAATAGAGGAGTCTTTAGCCGCACTAAAATCAGCTAACTTCTTTTCTACTTTGACTTTGGACCTTACTAGCGGGTACTGGCAGGTTCCTGTGGCAGAGGCTGACAAGGAGAAGACCGCCTTCACCACCCCGATGGGACTGAGCGAATTCAACTGTATGCCTTTCGGGCTCTGCAACGCACCAGGGACCTTCCAGAGGCTGATGGAATGCTGTCTAGGGCACCGAAACTTCGAGACAGTCCTCCTTTACCTGGACGACGTGATCGTCTATTCGAAAACCTACGAGGACCATCTAAAGCACCTGGCCGAGGTGTTCGAAGCCCTGGCAGTCTACGTCCTGAAGGTGAAACCATCGAAGTGTCACCTGTTGAAACCAAAGGTCCAGTACCTAGGGCATGTGGTAAGCGCGGAAGGAGTGGCCCCCGACCCTGACAAGGTCACGGCAATCAAGAGCTGGCCAAGCCCCTCGAACATCAAAGAGGTGAGACAGTTTCTCGGGTTGGTAGGCTACTACCGAAGGTTCATCCCCGGGTTCACTAAGATGGCAGCTCCTATGCAGGACCTCCTGTTCGGAAAGTCTAAGTCCCGAAGTCAAAAGCCACCCTTCAAGTGGGATAAACCGGAAGAGGAGTCCTTCCGCCAGCTAAAGATGGCCCTCACGGGGGATGAGATCCTGGCCTACCCTGATTACGGCCAGCCTTTCATTCTCCACACAGACGCCAGTAATGTGGGACTGGGAGCCGTACTGTCCCAAAACCAACAGGGCAGAGAACAGGTGATCGCGTACGCCAGTCGGAAGCTGAGGCCCACCGAGAGGAACCCGGAGAATTACAGCTCCTTCAAGCTAGAATTCTTGGCAGTGGTGTGGGCCGTGACGGAACGCTTCAAGCATTACCTGGCCTCCGCAAAGTTCACCGTGTACACGGACAACAACCCGTTGACACACCTGGACAATGCAAGACTGGGTTCCCTAGAACAGCAGTGGATGGCCCGTCTCTCCAACTATGACTTCGTGATCAAGTACCGGGCCGGCAAAACCAATGCCAACGCTGATGCCCTATCAAGGATGCCTCACTTACCTGAAGGTGACGAAGACCCAGAAGAGCTGGAGGAGGTAGAACTCCCCGCGTTTCACCGGTATGGAGCCGCTCAATACTCCCACCGCGTGAAGGAGGAGGATCTAACAACCGTGATGATCAATCCCCTACCTCACCACAGCTGGGCCGAGACCCAAGATAGTGACCCTGCCGTCCGCCTGGTGAAAGATCTGCTGACCCAGGAAGACGCCCGCATGGATCCGGACGCCCCAGAGGAAGCCAAGCAGCTATGGAAAGAGAAGAGCAAGCTGTTCCTCTACGAAGGCAAGTTGTGCAGTAGGATTGTCAACCACCGGACGCACGAGCTGACCTGGCAAGTCGTGGTCCCAAGGCGGGATGCAGCTATGGTCCTGGGGGCTTACCATGACAGAGTGGGGCACTTCGGTTGGAAGAAACTGGAGTTCCTGCTAAGAGGACGGTTCTTTTGGGTCGGCATGAGAGGAGCTGTAGAAAAGTGGTGCAGAGACTGTGGCCCTTGTCACCTAAGGAGGAAGGACCGCACCAGCCAGAAGACACCCTTGAGGCCCATCGTCACCACGCAGCCTCTTGAGCTGGTAGCTCTAGACCACGTCAAGTTGGCTCCAAGCCGGTCAGGGTACATCTACGCCCTGACGATCGTGGACCACTATTCCCGTTTTCTCGTGGTTGTCCCGGTAAAAGTCTTGACAGCCCAAACAGTGGCCAGAGCCTTCCAGCAATACTTCTGTCGTCCACACGGGTATCCGGAACAGGTCCTGACAGACCAGGGTCCAGCGTTCGAGGCTGAAATCTTCCAAGAATTCTGCAACCTCTATGGCTGTAAGAAGATTCGGACAACGCCTTACCACCCACAAACCAACGGGATGTGTGAGAAGATGAACAATATAGTTATTGATCTCCTGAAGACGTTGCCCCTGGAGGAACGCAGCCTGTGGCCAGAAAAACTGCCGGACCTGATAGACTTATACAATCATATCCCGGTGAATGCTACAAACTGCACCCCGGCTTACCTGATGCGAGCCAGACCAGGTAAGCTGCCCATAGACCTGGAGATGGGAGTCCTAATACCTGAGGACACCTCCCCGGATGCGGACTGGGATACGGAAAGGCAACTGCAGTACAAGAAGGTACAGGAGAGTGTGGAGAAGAGCCTGGCCCAGGTGAGAGAGAGGCAAGAAAAACTCTTCAATCAACACGCCCCTGCTGGTCCCCTAGAACCTGGTGAGCAAGTCCTAAGGCGAAAAAGAAGGCTACATAAGTTGGACGACCAGTGGGAAAGGGAACCCTACACCGTACTGTAGTCTGACCACGACAACCCAAAGGTGTGCGTAATCACCAAGGACGGAGGAGAAACCACTAGCACCGTCTCCAGAGACCACCTCAAAAGATGCCCCGAGCAACTCCGTAGTGCAGAAGAGGATCAGAGTGACCTTGAACCCGCAGAGGACAAGGAAGAAATGATCAGCATCTTTCTCAGAGAGTTCCCTCAGTCCTGGACTCGAATAAATGATGCCATAGTGGTACCCGTCCTGCATTTCCTGCAACCGGCACAGCAACAACTAACACCAGAGCCGGAAGGTGAAGAGGAGCAAGCGGTTCCAGAGGCAGAAGAGCCTGTACCAGCAGCCCAGGAGAGTCAACCCTCTGCTGACAGTGAGCCTGGCATGCCTGCGGTAAGCCAAAGGACCCGCAGACAGCTGCCTGCCCTACCTGTACACCCAGCTAGTAGCTGCACCCCTAATGCTAGTGGGGAAAGCCAGGTTGGTCCACCACCAGACAGTGGGTTAAGGAGGTCGACCAGGAGCACAAAGGGGCAGATACCCGCTCGCTGGAAAATATAGAGCGCGCTAAGATTGTAAATAACACTGTTACCAACTGTTGAAATGTTTGCCTAGTTACATGCTTGTTTGGTAATTCTGTGTTTCAGTTTCTTGCAGTTACCGTAAGGACTCACAGGTTATGGACTTTTTATAACCGGGACCTTGTATGGACTGCGTTCGGAGCCTAGCCCAGGAATGAACTAAGACTGTAAAGGACTTGGGGTAGGACAGACCCCCACCTGGTTAAGGCTCCCCGTTGTGCTGGTGATATGGACACCCGGTCACAGCCCACACTGTGACCTTAAGAACTCAATTTGTGCGTCACTTTCCTGATAATGTTTTATGGTTATGCATGTTATTCTTTATTTACTGTTTAGTCCCGGAGTACTAAATTTTGCTAGGGGGGAATGTGTCACCCTGGCCTGGATGCCACAAAATGTAATAAAGCTGTGTCTGAGAGCAAGGGGGAGGTTCTCTGGTCAGGGGAACATTAGCATGCTGTACCTCCTGTCTCAGGCCAGTAGGGGGAGCAGGCTGCCCCTATAAAAGCTGGTGCTGGGGGCTAGGGAGAGCTGGACGACCTGTCTCAGGATTCAGGTCCCAGGGCAGAGAGGGACAGTTGTATTGCACCTAAGAGGAAGTGTGGCAGGAGGAGAACCACAAGCCAGAGACAAGAGGCGAAGAGAGCCTGTCTTGGCAGATCACGGACTTAATTTACCAGACTTTGGTGTCTGAGGCTGGGAGGATTCCACATCCTACAGCAGATAACCAGTCCGCAGGGGACTGTATATTCCTTGGCCTAAGAAGCCTGGAGGCCCCCCCACAACAGAAGGGACCAGCAAAGCCGTACAAGGCTGGGAGCAGAAAGGAACCCACGTCACAGGTCATACAGGCGAGAATACACGGAGAGCTCGGAAACGTGGTCTGTTACCCTATAAGGAGGAGATAGCCAGAAGGAGCGCAGAAAGCACGGTAGGCCTACACCCTCACCCTGACCAGGGCCAATTTGCCCGTTGCTCTCAGACATCCAGGTCCCCTCCTAGCCGGGACTGTTTGTGGGTCAATTTACCTGTTCTAGTAAAGACCCTGGACTGCAACCTGTTGTCTGTGTGCTCCTTGTTCCTCCAGCACTATCAGCACTGGGACTCTCACTACCATCACTCCCACCATCCACTACACTGCCCTGGGGCCGCACTCTTCCCGTGGGGAGTCACACCTACCCAGCTGCATACATCATCAGCCCCAGCGGTCTGCCTTGCAGCGGCGGTTCCTAATGACCGCAAATCCACAGGTGGCGTAGTCGGACATAATCATCAGCACATAACGGACTACCACTGGCCTGACCACCCTGAGCCACGGAACCGGGTTGCCACTACTACTCCCATCGTTCCCCTACTGCCCGGATCCGAGTGCCCCACGGCCCAGGGGGCGAGTCATTTGGGCTAAAGAACACAAGGAATGGACATTAGACCAGTGGAAATCTGTGCTTTGGTCTGATGAGTCCAAATTTGAGATCTTTGGTTCCAACCACCGAGTCTTTGTGCAACGCAAAAAAGGTGAACGGATGGACTCTACATGCCTGGTTCCCACCGTGAAGCATGGAGGAGGAGGTGTGATGGTGTGGGGGGGCTTTGCTGGTGAAACTGTTGGGGATTTATTCAAAATTGTAGGCATACTGAACCAGCATGGCTACCACAGCATCTTGCAGCGGCATGCTATTCCATCCTGTTTGCGTTTAGTTGGACCATCATTTATTTTTCAACAGGACAATGACCCCAAACACACCTCCAGGCTGTGTAATGGCTATTTGACCAAGAAGGAGAGTGATGTGGTGCTACGCCAGATGACCTGGCCTGCACAGTCACCAGACCTGAACCCAATTGAGATGGTTTGGGGTGAGCTGGACCGCAGAGTGAAGGCAAAAGGGCCAACAAGTGCTAAGCATCTCTGGGAACTCCTTCAAGATTGTTGGAAGACCATTTCCGGTGACTACCTCTTGAAGCTCATCAAGTGAATGCCAAGAGTGTGCAAAGCAGTCATCAAAGCAAAAGGTGGCTACTTTGAAGAATCTAGAATATAAGACATATTTTCAGTTGTTTCACACAATTATATAAAATATATATTGTGAGGTGGCTGCTTTACAGGTCGTGGACGGGAGTATGTGTCCCTGAAGGGCCAAACTTCGGTGATGTAGGACCCGGAGAAGCAGGCTCCAGCACACATAGTGCTGAGAGGAATTTAATGGGCCCGAATTACAGGGCCGGGCTTTACGAGCAGCTGAAAGAGCTGTGGGGGAACAGCTGCTCACTTAAAGTCCTGGTCTTGGAAGGCTGATTTAAGACAGCTGCGCCTGTCTGTGTCTCTGTGTGTTGGGCAAGGTGAGCAGACCTAGCATGTGCTGCTCAGACTCTGCCGGAGGCAGAGGACAGCGCTGTGTGTAAACGGCTGAGGCCGTGCTGCATGGACTTGTTATTTTGAGCTTTATTCTGTTATTCCTTTTTGTGCCAGGAAAAGGCTGTTACTTTTGTTTCCTCACTGGTGTATGGACACTAAATAAACCACCAGTTTGTTTGAACCCGCGGACTGCATCACTGTGTGAACCTGTGCCTACCTCCAACTCGGCTCAGTGAGTAAAAATCCCTACATATTGTAGGGGTGTGTATTATATACACACACGCATGCATATACAGGTGCATCTCACTAAATTAGAATATCATCAAAAAGTTAATTTATTTCAGTTCTTCAATACAAAAAGTAAAACTCCTATATTATATAGAGTCATTACACACAGAGGGATCTATTTCACGTGTTTATTCCTCTAGTGTTGATGATTATGGCTTACAGCCAATGAAAACACAAAAGTCATTATCTCAGTAAATTAGAATACGTTATAACACCAGCTTGAAAAATGATTTTAAAATCCGAAATGTTGGCCTACTGAAATGTCTGTTCAGTAAATGCACTCAATACTTGGTCGGGGCTCCTTTTGCATCAATTACTGGATCAATGCGGCAATGTGGCATGGAGGCGATCAGCCTGTGGCCCTGCTGAGGTGTTATGGAAGCCCAGTTGGCTTTGATAGCAGCCTTCAGCTCGTCTGCATTGTTGGCTCTGGTGTCTCTCATCTTCCTCTTGACAATACCCCATAGATTCTCTATAATAGATTCTCTATGGGGTTAAGGTCAGGCGAGTTTGCTGCCAATCAAGCAAAGTGATACTGTTGTGTGTAAACCAGGTATTGGTACTTTTGGCCATGTGGACAGGGGCCAAGTCCTGCTGGAGAATGACATTTCCATCTCCAAAAAGCTTGTCGGCAGAGGGAAGCATGAAGTGCTCTAAAATTTCCTGGTAGACGGCAGTGCTGACTTTGGTCTTGATAAAACACAGTGGAGCTACACCAGCAGATGACATGGCTCCCCAAACCATCACTTATTGTGGAAACTTCACACTAGATCTCAAGCAGCTTCCACTCTTCCTCCAGACTCTGGGAGGCTATGTGCGCACGATGCGGATTTAAAGCAGAAATTTCCTGAGCGTTTTTGACTCTCCCTGGCAGAAAAAACACATGCGGATTTTACATGCATTTTTTATGCGTTTTTATATGCGTTTTTGTACATCAATGAAAGCTTTTTGGAGCTAAATAAAGTTATTTGGTGGGACATTTGCTTAAACACTTGGATTACCATAAGAACTGAGGTGAGTATATTGATTCATTTAAATGATTAAAAAATGTGTCTGCTGTATTTCAAATAAAGTGTTTACACTGTGTCTGTGTGTTTATTTAACTCTTTACTTTACTTTAAGTTTTGTTATGATAAGATCTGACACTTTGTCATCACCAAACAAAAGAGCTGGGTGTCTGCTAGTCTCATTTGCCCAATCTTCATTAGCATTTCTCTTCATGTAATTTATGCGGCTGCTGTGAGCTGATAATTTTAGCCTGGGAAGGTGCCATTAGGCAAACATGGTCCCTGGCCATAATTAACATCTCACAACTGGTTTGTTAGCCACTACGTTCCCCCGATCAGCACTCAGCAGCGCTTTGGAAACCACTTATTTTTGTTGCATCCAAATTGCAGTGTTCTAATGCTGCACTTTTGTTGTCGGTACATGTGAATCCACCGCATATAATGACACTTCAATCGGTCAAAATCTGCAGCAGAGACTGGCATGTCTGCTACAGAAATTGACATGCTGCGGGTGAGTTTGAGTACGTGGCCACGATCAGGAGCCACTGCGGGTATGATGCTGCGTGTTTGTACAGCATCAAACCTGTAACATCTCTAGAAATCCCATGTCCACTATGTGTGCATGAGAGGCTGCGAATCACCCGTGGACACTGACATGCGGCGCGTCTTTCAGGACCGAAGCATGTCAAATTCTCTTGCGAAGTCGCTAGTCTCCGCAACAGAAATTTCACCACTAGAAAGTATTGAATGCTTTAAATCCGCATGTTTCAGTGAACACATGTGGATTTCCCTGCGTTCAATAGAATGCAACGTTTTGGACGCCGAAAAAAATTGCGTCCAAAGCGCTGCTTTATGATTTATGGGCACAGAGCCTAAAATTAAAAAAAAAAAAAAAAGGCTCCCGCGTCCTTTTCATAACCAGCAGAGGGAAAGCCGACTGCTGAGGGGCTGATATTAGCCAGGGAAGGGGCCATTAGCCAACAATGTTCCCTGGCTATTAATATCAGCCCACAGCTGTTTGTTTAGCCTTTACTGGCTAGATTACAGTGGGGCCCCAGAAAAAATTTACTTGGTGTACCCCTATAAAATCTAACCAGCAAAGGCTGAACTAGACAGCTACGGGCTGATATTAATAGCCATGGAAGGGGCCATGGATACTAGCCCCCTCCGCGGCTATTAATATCACCCCTTAGCAGTCCCAGAAATGGCGCATCCATAAGATGCGCCAAATGTGGCGCTTAGCCTCCACTCTTCCCACTGCCCTGTAGTGGTGGTGAGTGAGGTAATGGGGTTGGGGTTCACGTCAGCCTTGTAATGGCGGCTGACATGAAGCCCAGGTTTATTTTGCTTAGCATTTTATATTGTTTTGAGTTTATTAATGTCCAATCACTTACAGCCATACTACAGTACTACAGGCTTGAGGCAATGTTAGTTTAATTATTACGGAAACACATATCTGATCATATTATCATCTTTAGTTCGAAGCACGATTATGTACAAGGTCGTACATCCCGGCTCAGACTAGTCAGATAACGGGAGCAGGATGTTCTTGTGAGAAAAGGTCAGTGTGGGAAAGTTGCATGGGAAGAGAAAGAAAGAATGTATGTTATGCAAGGAGTGATAATAACATGATTTTAAAGCAAGCAGACAAAATGGAGTTGCTCTAGCATGAGTATCAATATGTCCTTCACACTTGGATAGCATGAATATTAATATGTCCTTTACATTCCCCCCTAAAAATTATGTTATTATCAACAATAGAGGTGCTTTCCCAGGGTTTCTCATGTTTTGAGCCTGAGGGACATTGGTCTTCACCCAATTAGTGCCCTTGTTACCAATTGAGGCCTTCGCGGCATGTCCATCCCCCCTTGTCCGTTGATATAATCATAAAGCTCTGATATTCAGATGTGAGGTTGGTCGGGGCATGCGGGTAAAGGTCATCATTCCCTTGTCGTCCAGGTCCTCAATGCTGGTTACATCTGGGAGGTCCGTGTATAGTAGCACTGGATGTTGGTTGACAGCGTCCTCCTTGCTCTCTGATGACTGGCAGGTTTTCCTCATGCAAAATGGGATACAATAAAAGACTAGTTTTAGTAAGACATATATTAACAAGATGCAAGCAGCAATATGCAACACTCCTTGTAATATTCCAGCAATCCATCCACCAATCCCTTTAAACCAATTAGCAGGATTTAAAAAGGAAAACGTATCAGACCACCAACTGTCTTTGGTAAATTCATTATGTTTGTTATATTCTTCCCTGAGTTTCCTAATGTCTTCCATTTTAGTCTTTAACCGTATGGTAGAGTCGGGGTCAATATAGTGACAACAGGCTGGGCCTATAACCTGACACATCCCTCCTTGAGCTGCTGTCAAATAGTCCAGCAGTAAAGTATTTTGATTAGCCACTATAATAAGATGATTCTGCACCGCAACAGTAGTATTAATTACTTCCAATACACTCCAAATCTGGTCATCTAAGTAATCAGTGACTTCCTCTAATTTGTCCCACATTTGTGTTACTATAGGGTAGAGGAAGACAGTACTAACTATCTTATCGGGTATACTCATTTGAACTAAATGAGGTCTTCCTGATGGGTGTGGGGTGTTGTCATTGGCACATTTATAGATGGTATGAAGAGGGATGGCTATCATATCTACTTTACTATGGGGAATAAGATAAGTGGCGGGAGTTAGCCGGGCCAACGTACAAGTCCCCCCTACTCCGACTGGGAGCCATTTGTACGCATTATTCCCACAGACCTAATATGTGGCTGATGGTAGATCCCATAAAACAGAGTGCTTTAATACTGATTTATGTACCAAATCGATAAAAACTGTGTTATTTGATAGCATACACCATGAAGACATTTGTCCCAGGGCTACAATATCCAACATCCGGATTGCCACATGTTGGATCACTAGGCTTATGTAACATACCTGGCAGCGTCCTTGCATAGTGGTCCATCTCCCACTGTGCAAGAGCGCGCACTTGATCTCCAGTCCAGTCTGCTAGCCTGGCTTCCCTCCATGCTGTCTGCTTGCCTCTGTTTCTGCTGCTTAAGGGCGGCGCCCGATCACTTCCTGTTTCTTGTACCTGCTGCAGACACACCCCTGATGCGTCCTCAGCCTATTGCTTTCTGTCACCTGGTATTTAACCCAGCTCCTCCCAAGAAACCCTGCCTGAGCATTGTGTTTCATTCAGTGTGCTCTTTCACTCTGAATGTGCCAGGTCCCTTTCTGTGTTTGCTTGCCTGCCTTTCCTGGAGGCTGTATTTCCAGGCCTGTCTGAACTCGCTCCTAGCCTGTTCCTTCCGCCTTCTAGGGGCTGCATACCTAGACCCGCTCCTGTATCTCGTCTGTCCTGTCTGAACACGCTCCTAGCCTGTTCCTTCCGCCTTATAGGGGCTGCATACCTAGACCCGCTCCTGTATCTCGTCTGTCCTGTCTGAACACGCTCCTAGCCTGTTCCTTCTGCCTTCTGGGGGCTGCATGCCTAGACCCGCTCCTGTATCTTGCTACTGTGTCTGTTCTTGTCTGAATACTCTTCTAGCCTGTTTCCTGTTTTTCTCTATGTCCGTACCTTTCCTTTTTCTGCAGAGTCTGAACTCGTACCTAACTCCTGTTTGTTGTCACTGCACTTCCGTTTGTGGTCCGCTCACTACTTCACTGCAAGTACCCTGTGGTTATCTGGTTCTGCCTTTCCCTTCCTGTCTGTTCCGTGTGAACAGATCCCTGTCCCCCCTGCCCTGCCTCGCTCGCTGCTCCCGCAGTCTCGCTCTGCTCTGACCCTTTGCTCGCTGCTCCCGCAGTCTCGCTCTGCTCTGACCCTTTGCTCGCTGCTCCGGCAGTCTCGCTCGGCTCTGACCCTTTGCTCGCTGCTCCGGCAGTCTCGCTCTGCTCTGACCCTTTGCTCGCTGCGCTCCGGCAGTCTCGCTCGGCTCTGACCCTTTGCTCGCTGCTCCGACAGTCTCGCTCTGCTCTGACCCTTTGCTCGCTGCTCCGGCAGTCTCGCTCGGCTCTGACCCTTTGCTCGCTGCTCCGGCAGTCTCGCTCGGCTCTGACCCTTTGCTCGCTGCTCCGGCAGTCTCGCTCTGCTCTGACCCTTTGCTCGCTGCTCCGGCAGTCTCGCTCTGCTCTGACCCTTTGCTCGCTGCTCCGGCAGTCTCGCTCTGCTCTGACCCTTTGCTCGCTGCTCTGGCAGTCTCGCTCTGCTCTGACCCTTTGCTCGCTGCTCCGGCAGTCTCGCTCTGCTCTGACCCTTTGCTCGCCGCTCCGGCAGTCTCGCTCTGCTCTGACCCTTTGCTCGCCGCTCCGGCAGTCTCGCTCTGCTCTGACCCTTTGCTCGCCGCTCCGGCAATCTCGCTCTGCTCTGACCCTTTGCTCGCCGCTCCGGCAGTCTCGTCCTGCTCTACTCTTGCTCACCGCTCCGGCAGTCTCGTCCTGCTCTACTCTCGCTCACCGCTCCAGGCGGCCTCGTCCTGCTCTACTCTCGCTCACCGCTCCAGGCGGCCTCGTCCTGCTCTACTCTCGCTCACAGCTCCAGGCGGCCTCGTCCTGCTCTTCTCTCGCTCACCACTCTAGGCGGTCTCGTCTTGCCCTGCTCTCGCTCACCACTCTGGGCGGCCTCACCTTGCTGTGTTTGTCCGCCACATCTGTGGTTCTGTTCCTGAGTCCCAGTGTGTACTGGGTCCTATCCCGCCTGTGTTCCTACCTGCTAGTGCCTCCCTGTCTGCACTCTAGCCGTGCTTGCCTGTACCCGCCTGCCTGCATACCAGTCGTGCCTGCCTATACCCACCAGTCTGTGTGCCAGCCTAGCCTGTCTTTTCCTGTGTTCCCCGGTGTGGGTGGGTCAACAGCCGTGTCTGGGGTCTGTCCTGGAGTAGCACCTGGTCCCTCTGCTCGGTTCCTCCTTGGTGCACTGGCGTCGTATGCCATCGTGCGACCCTGGTCGGATCGGGTAAATACTTAATTACGCCACTCCAGGCATTCACTCTCCGGCACGGTCCAGTGGAATCACTACATATACACGCACATGCCGCTCAGCCCGTGCGTGTGCATTACAGCTTATATTCAGAAAATTTTTTTTTTTACTGCTGTTGGGGTTGTCAGGAGCACTTGGTATGGTCCGTCATACAGTGGTTCTAGTCCGTGTTTCCGAACATGCCTCTTCACATACACATAATCTCCAGGCTTGAGGGTATGACAACCTTCTGCATCAGCTGGATCTGGAATAGAAGATGATACTAACGCATGGGTGTTAGTTAAGGCTTTGGCAAGCTGAATTACATACTGCACAACATAATCTGTTTCTTCTGATAATTGTTGTGGGGTAAATCTAGCTATGGCTGGTTGTGACCCAAATAGTATCTCACAGTTTGTGTTTCCCTATGGGGGTGGTGCGTATGTGATACAGTGCAATGGGAAGGAGCTCAGGCCACTGGGCCGTAGTCTCCTGCATCATTTTGGTTAATTGCCCTTTCAGTGTGCCATTCAATCTCTCCACCTTGCCACTTGACTGTGGATGGTAAGGAGTATGTAACGTCACTGTTGATCCGATCATGGTAAATATTTCTTGATATACGCATGAGGAAAAGGCTGGTCCTTGATCACTTTCGATAACTTCTGGGACTCCATACCGGCAAACAACTTCAGAGACCAGCTTCTTGGCGGTGGTAAGGTTGCAGCCTCTACCAATGTATCTTCAGTTGTGACGGCATATCCAGTATTCAGTATGAAACCTGCCAGAGGTGTCAACATATCTGGATCCATCCGTATATAACGTAAGTTCTGGATCATCCATGGGTACAAGTGGAGTTGACTCCGCAGTAATTTGTTCCAGACAATCATGCGGTGGAGCCTCTTTCCCCTCTCCTTCAGGTGCAGGCAGCAGGGTGGCTGGGTTGATGGTGGTGCTCCGGTGTAATTTCACATTTTCTGGCAAAATCAACGAACACTGCAGCCGCAGGTGTCTCTGTGTAGACAGATGTTTAGGTTGCTGTGTGGCTTGAACCGCTCGTAGACAGCTGGGGGAGGCCCTGGCTACCGGGTTTACATCAGCCAGAGTGTCTTCTTTTAATGCATCATATAGGGGCTGCGTCAGACGTGAAGCGTCTGGGATCCATTGTCTGCAATATGTACAGTACAGACCAAAAGTTTGGACCACCAGATATTGGAGCAAGTTCAGACGGGACCAACACTGGTGCTGGTATAGATAATAAGGATCTCGAGCATGGGTCCTGGTTAAGGTACCGCCGGCGAGGCTTCAAATTCGGGTACTGCCGGAGAGGTTTCAGGATCAAAGACTGATTCAGACAAAGCTGGTACTGGTACAGTTAAACTCACACTCCTATATACAGTATGTTTGTGTATGTGTATAGATAGAGATAAACAACTGAAAATATGTCTTATATTCTAGGTTCTTCAAAGTAGCCACCTTTTTCTTTGATGACTGCTTTGCACACTCTTGGCATTCTCTTGATGAGCTTCAAGAGGTAGTCACCGGAAATGGTCTTCCAACAATCTTGAAGGAGTTCCCAGAGATGCTTAGCACTTGTTGGCCCTTTTGCCTTTACTCTGCGGTCCAGCTCACCCCAAACCATCTCGATTGGGGTCAGGTCTGGTGACTGTGGAAGCCATGTCATCTGGCGTAGCACCCCATCACTCTCCTTCTTGGTCAAATAGCCCTTACACAGCCTGGAGGTGTGTTTGGGATCATTGTCCTGTTGAAAAATAAAATGATGATCCAACTAAATGCAAACCGGATGGAATAGCATGCCGCTGCAAGATGCTGTGGTAGCCATGCTGGTTCAGTATGCCTTCAATTTTGAATAAATCCCCAACAGTGTCACCAGCAAAGGAACCCCACACCATCACACCTCCTCCTGCATGCTTCACGGTGGGAACTAGGCATGTAGAGTCCATCCGTTCACCTTTTCTGCGTCGCACAAAGACACGGCGGTTGGAACCAAAGATCTCAAATTTGGACTGGTGGAAACGATGAAGGCTAGCACTCAACAAAGTGGAAAGGCACGGTGCTAGTGAAGGGAGACAGTGGTTCCGTCAGTAAAAAAACGTAAAAATCACTGCACACGTAGAGAGGTATGGTATGCTTAAGGTGAAACTTTATTTAAAGGGTGATGCTTGAGGCGACTAGTGGACGTTTCGGCCAACACTGTGGCCTTGATCACAATGTCGCTGTAAGAAAATATGTACAAAAATATACAATACGTACAAAGAAATAGAAAACATATATATACACATACATATGTACAAAACAATGAATGAAAACATGTCCGTGTTAGAATGCTGTTCACAGGGTACAGACAAAGTTCAACCATAATAAAACGCTTGTAGTGGAAAACATCGTATATCAACATACATGCTGCATTTTGAGAGCAGGTCATAATAACCACATGACAATGATCAGGGTCAAGAGTAAGAATTTTTTTGAAGAAAAAGTGCGACTTACCAAGTGGATAGACGCATCCGGGAAAAAAAGGGAGAAGAATTACCAGTCAAGAAGAAGTGAGGGGCAATTCTTAGATAAGGAAACCTATAAAACATGAATGGGTTATCATTGACATGTTGATGGTGGATGGCAAAACAACGGGGGGGGGGGTGGGGAAGAGCTTACCAATCTGGTAGGAGGTGTCTGGGTCTAGACACGGATGGAGTATGCCCGTCAGTTAGAAAAGTGCTGGGTTCAGGGTGTCCTGGAGCCAAGGACCGCGTCTGCTGGGAAATTTATAAGTGGCGGACAGAAAAATATGGTCTGGTGCCATGCTGCAGTTGGCTCGGTCCTGTGTGCAACGTGTATGGGATATATTTTGCGAGATAGTGTAGGAGGCGATAATGGCCAGCTAGAAAGTATAAGGAGGTAAAGGTCATAAAATGTAGTGTCAACAGGATTAATAAATAAGTCAACATTACCCCCATAGATTAAGGTCTCGGCAGGTGCGGTGCTCCAGAGAAGCCTGTACAGGGATCCGTGTGGATTTAAACGTGATCTCTTAAATGTTCTGAACCCTATAAGGGAAGGGGGTCAACAAAAAGTAAGGAGTGGCAGGGAACAAGGTACTGGTCTGGGTGAAGGGTTACTCACTGTCATTGGAGGTTCCGGTGGAGGATGCTGTAGGCAAGCCTGTCAGGGCACAAGTGTGAGCAGGCAGTGAGCCAGCCCTGCTATATAGTGTGCTGGCCGGTCATGTGACTAATGCTGACATCACAGGAAGTAAAAGGTGCTATGGGAGACACAGTGACCTGTTAGCACTGTGTTTAGCAGTCACTATGGGAACCAGGGGTGGGAGCTGGCAGCCACGTAAGGAGACTGAGTGTATGATAACCATGGCAGCAAGGGGCGGGACTGGTGTAACTCTGTAAGTCGAAATCATGCTGCAGGAGTGTCACTGCCTTTGTAGTCCCCTGGGATGTAAGTAAAAGAGGGAGGAAGAAACGTGAAACCTAGGAATAAAGGATCATAGGTGATAACATCTGTTAGATAGAGAAGCATAACATTGCTATTGCTGATCACCCACATCTGATAAATAGCATAGGTCGGTGGATAAAACGCTTTAAGAATACAAAGGGAAACCATAAAGTGTGAAATAGTAATAGGTGGATGCCGCTAATCAGAAGAACTGGACATAGGTGGTAACATCTCTTAGATCATGGGAAACTGCCTAGTTGAAAACCCAAAACTGGTATAAGGCATAAGTAGGTGAATAAAACCTTGTGAATAATGGTATACAATAGTCATTGGTACAAAATAGTTAATCAGAAGAACTGAAAACTGTTTGACACACAATTGATCACCCACGTCTGGTCGATAGCAAGGAGATCAAACTAGATAGTGCATATTGCTCATCAGATGAACTGAACATTGAAAAACTGAACATTGAAAAAAACTCAAGACAGAAAAGCGCAACCATAATGTAGATGAAGTAGGAGTCCAACCTTTAAGGGAAGAGAAGTCAGAGGTCGTTATTATAGTGGTCGTACCGTGTATGGAGGAGGTGGAGCCATGGAACGAGAAGCTTTAGGATTGGATCTAGGGAAGAAATTTTTAGGAATATCAAATTGGATTTAGGTGTGCCAGTCGATATCACGGTTAAGGCCCCGGGGGTTTAGAGTGTCAAGGGTGTAGATCCAGTATGTTTCTCTCTGTTTCATTAGTTGTATATGGTTTCCCCCTCTCCGGGGTCTGGCAACTTTTTCTATAACTTGGAACCTAAGTTGGGATACATTGTGTTTTGCCTCCTTGAAGTGGGCTGGTAAGGGAAGCCATGTTTTGCCACACCTGATTGTGGATTTGTGGCTTGAGATACGGTCTCTAATGGCTTGGGTGGTTTCGCCTACCTACAGCAATCCACAGGGGCACTTGATGACATAAATCACAAAATTAGATTCGCATGTATAGAATTCTTTGATGGGAAAAGATTTGCCTGTACGTGGGTGTAGGACTTCACTGCCTTTAATGACATTGGAGCAACTCATGCAACCGAGACAGGGAAAAGTGCCTGTTCTTTTTTGGCCGGTAAGGGTCCGTGGATGTGTTGGTTTGGAAGTACCTATGTCAGCCCTGACCACTTTATCTTTGATATTGGGCGGTCGTCTTGTGCACATGATAGGTGGGTTTTTGAAGATTTCTAATTTGGGATATGCCTTAGCAAGGAGGGGCCAATGCTTCCTAATTGAATGGTAAATTTTGGGCATAGTGGGGTGGTGGTCATGGACGAATGGGAGTCTGAGTGGTTTAAGTGCAGTGGTTGTAGTCTGGGTAGCTTCTGAGGTTGCCTTCTTAAGTTCTGAGTCTAGAAGTTCGGACGGGTAGTTCCTAGCTTTGAATTTGTCGGACATCTCACAGAGTCTGGTGTCTCTCGTGGTAGGATCGGATACGATTCTTGTGACTCTTTTGAACTGTGATCTGGGAAGGCTATTGCGTATAGAGCTGGGATGGCAGCTGTCAAATAAGAGGAGGTTGTTACGGTCAGTGGGTTTTCTATATAGATCTGTCAGGAGCTGTCCTTGGTTGTTTTTGATGACCCTTGTGTCCAGGAAAGTGATCTCACTGATGTGGTGGGTGTTAGTGAAATTAAGTTCGGGTCTAACTGCATTGATGCTGTTTGAGAATGCAAGTAAGCTGTCCAAGTCCCCATTCCAGATGCAGAAAATATCGTCTATGTAACGATACCATGTGTCAAACAGTTTTCAGTTCTTCTGATTAACTATTTTGTACCAATGACTATTGTATACCATTATTCACAAGGTTTTATTCACCTACTTATGCCTAATACCAGTTTTGGGTTTTCAACTAGGCAGTTTCCCATGATCTAAGAGATGTTACCACCTATGTTCAGTTCTTCTGATTAGGGGCATCCACCTATTACTATTTCAAACTTTATGGTTTCCCTTTGTATTCTTAAAGCGTTTTATCCACCGACCTATGCTATTTATCAGATGTGGGTGATCAGCAATAGCAATGTTATGCTTCTCTATCTAACAGATGTTATCACCTATGAGCCTTTATTCCTAGGTTTCACGTTTCTTCCTCCCTCTTTTACTTACATCCCAGGGGACTACAAAGGCAGTGACACTCCTGCAGCATGATTTCGACTTACAGAGTTACACCAGTCCCGCCCCTTGCTGCCATGGTTATCATACACTCAGTCTCCTTACGTGGCTGCCAGCTCCCACCCCTGGTTCCCATAGTGACTGCTAAGCACAGTGCTAACAGGTCACTGTGTCTCCCATAGCACCTTTTACTTCCTGTGATGTCAGTATTAGTCACATGACCGGCCAGCACACTATATAGCAGGGCTGGCTCACTGCCTGCTCACACTTGTGCCCTGACAGGCTTGCCTACAGCATCCTCCACCGGAACCTCCAATGACAGTGAGTAACCCTTCACCCAGACCAGTACCTTGTTCCCTGCCACTCCTTACTTTTTGTTGACCCCCTTCCCTTATAGGGTTCAGAACATTTAAGGGATCACGTTTAAATCCACACGGATCCCTGTACAGGCTTCTCTGGAGCACCGCACCTGCCGAGACCTTAATCTATGGGGGTAATGTTGACTTATTTATTAATCCTGTTGACACTACATTTTATGACCTTTACCTCCTTATACTTTCTAGCTGGCCATTATCGCCTCCTACACTATCTCGCAAAATATATCCCATACACGTGGCACACAGGACCGAGCCAACTGCAGCATGGCACCAGACCATATTTTTCTGTCCGCCACTTATAATTTCCCAGCAGACGCGGTCCTTGGCTCCAGGACACCCTGAACCCAGCACTTTTCTAACTGACGGGCATACTCCATCCGTGTCTAGACCCAGACACCTCCTACCAGATTGGTAAGCCCCCCCCCCTCCCGTTGTTTTGCCATCCACCATCAACATGTCAATGATAACCCATTCATGTTTTATAGGTTTCCTTATCTAAGAATTGCCCCTCACTTCTTCTTGACTGGTAATTCTTCTCCCTTTTTTTCCCGGATGCGTCTATCCACTTGGTAAGTTGCACTTTTTCTTCAAAAAAATTCTTACTCTTGACCCTGATCATTGTCATGTGGTTATTATGACCTGCTCTCAAAATGCAGCATGTATGTTGATATACCATGTTTTCCACTACAAGCGTTTTATTATGGTTGAACTTTGTCTGTACCCTGTGAACAGCATTCTAACACGGACATGTTTTCATTCATTGTTTTGTACATATGTATGTGTATATATATGTTGTTTTCTATTTTTTTGTACGTATTGTATATTTTTGTACATATTTTCTTACAGCTACATTGTGATCAAGGCCACAGTGTTGGCCGAAATGTCCACTAGTCGCCTCAAGCATCACCCTTTAAATAAAGTTTCACCTTAAGCATACCATACCTCTCTAACGTGTGCAGTGATTTTTACGTTTTTTTTTTTCAAATTTGGACTCATCAGACCAAAGCACAGATTTCCACTGGTTTAATGTCCATTCCTTGTGTTCTTTAGCCCAAACAAGTCTCTTCTGCTTGTTGCCTGTCCTTAGCAGTGGTTTCCTAGCAGCTATTTTACCATGAAGGCCTGCTGCACAGTCTCCTCTTAACAGTTGTTGAAGAGATGTGTCTGCTGCTAGAACTCTGTGTGGCATTGACCTGGCCTCTAATCTGAGCTGCTGTTAACCTGAAATTTCTGAGGCTGGTGACTCGGATAAACTTATCCTCAGAAGCAGAGGTGACTCTTGGTCTTCCTTTCCTGGGGCGGTCCTCATGTGAGCCAGTTTCTTTGTAGCTCTTGATGGTTTTTGCAACTGCACTTGAGGACACTTTCAAAGTTTGCCCAATTTTTCGGACTGACTGACCTTCATTTCTTAAAGTAATGATGGCCACTCGTTATTCTTTACTTAGCTGCTTTTTTCTTGCCATAATACAAATTCTAACAGTCTATTCAGTAGGACTATCAGCAGTGTATCCACCAGACTTCTGCACAGCTGAAAGAAAGCCTTCAACTTATTGACTGGGACAAAGTTCTTAATCAAAGGAATACGAATAGTAAATGGGAAACCTTCAAAAGAATTCTGAATACTCAGTGCGAGAGATATATACCGAATGGGAATAAAAGGGCCAGAAATAAGAGGAAACCAATATGGTTGAACAAGAACGTAAAAGGGGCGTTAAATAGCAAAAAAGAGGCATTCAAGAGATTAAAACAGGAAAACAGTAAGGAGGCACTAATGTGTTACAAGGCAAAAACGAGAACCTGTAAAAAACAAATAAAAATAGCGAAGGAGGAAACAGAGAGATGTATTGCTAGGGAAAGTAGATCAAATCCCAAACTGTTCTTTACGTATATAAATAGTAAAAGGATTAAATCGGATAATATTGGACCGATAAAAAGTGAGGAAGGCAAAATCATAGAGAAAGATGAGGATAAAGCTAATCTATTAAATAATTTTTTTTCGACAACTTTCACAAAGGAAATCGAACTAACAGGAGAAATGAGAAGTGACAAGCTTAATCCTCCACTAAGTATGACAAATCTAACCCAAGCTGGGGTACAGAAACGCCTCAGTAAGATTAAAATAAACAAATCACCAGGACCTGATGGCATACACCCATGGGTACTAAGGGAACTAAGTAATGTGATAGACAGACCGTTATATCTTATATTTAAGGACTCTGTTGAGACTGGGTCTGTGCCACTTGATTGGCGACAGGCGAATGTAGTGCCAATATTCAAAAAGGGAGCGAAAAGTGACGCCGGAAACTATCGGCCGGTGAGTCTGACGTCCGTTGTGGGCAAAATTTTTGAAAGCTTCATTAAAGAGGCAATTACGGAGCATCTTGATGCTAATAATCTTTTAATCCCGAACCAACATGGATTCATGAGGAATCGCTCCTGCCAAACAAACCTGATTGACTTCTACGTGGAGGTTAGCTCTCGAGTAGATCAGGGGGAACCAGTGGATGTTGTGTATCTCGACTTCTCAAAAGCGTTCGATAGCGTGCCACATAATAGGTTGGTATACAAAATGAGAATGATGGGGCTGGGGGAAAATGTCTGCAAGTGGGTAGCTAACTGGCTAAAGGATAGAAGGCAGAGGGTGGTTATAAATGGAATATACTCAGATTGGGTAAGCGTCACTAGTGGGGTACCACAGGGGTCTGTACTAGGCCCAATGTTATTTAATATCTTTATTAACGACATAGTCAACGGGATAAATAGTAAAATATCAATATTTGCAGATGACACAAAGTTATGTAAAACAATTAATACAAAAGAGGACAGTGCAGACCTACAGAGGGATTTGGATAAGCTGGGTAGGTGGAGCATTAAATGGCAAATGAGGTTTAACGAGGAGAAATGTAAGGTCATACATATGGGAAGGAAAAATGGAAGTCACCAGTACTCACTGAATGGGAAATCATTGGGGAATTCAGAGATGGAGAAGGACTTGGGCATCTTGATTGATAGCAAACTAAATTGGAGTGCCCAAAGTCAGGCCGCTGCTGTAAGGGCAAACAGGGTAATGGGATGTATCAGAAGAGGTATAGCTGCAAAGGATGAGAACATTGTTCTTCCACTGTACAAAGCACTGGTCAGACCACACTTGGAATACTGTGCTCAGTTATGGGCCCCAATATATAGAAAGGATATAAATGAGCTTGAAAAGGTGCAAAGGAGGGCAACAAAATTAATAAAGGGAATGGAGGGACTGCAATACCCAGAGAGGTTGGCAAAACTAGGACTATTCAGCCTGGAAAAGAGAAGGTTGAGGGGGGACATAATAAATGTGTACAAATATGTTAGGGGACAGTATAGAGATCTTGCCCGGGATTTGTTCAAAAGGAGGGATATTGTGGTAACAAGAGGGCACTCACTAAGACTGGAAGAGAAAAGGTTTCAGCACCAGCATAGGAGGGGGTTCTTTACGGTAAGAGCAGTGAGAATATGGAATTCACTGAGTGAGGAGACGGTAATGTCGGATTCACTACACCAGTTCAAGCGGGGACTGGATGCATTGCTAGATACCAGGCAGATTTCAGCATATACTTAAAAATAAAATAAAATAGTAGGTTGATACAGGGATTTATTCTGACTGCTGGTTTCAGAGTCGGGAGGGAATTTTTCCTCAGGTGAAGATTGGCCAAATCATTTGGGGTTTTTGCCTCCTCTGGATCAACTTTAGCAATTACAGAACTAACAGGTCGAACTTGATGGACGCAAGTCTTTTTTCGGCTTTACAAACTATGTTACTATGTTACAACACAACTGATGGTCCCAACCCCATTTATAAGGTAAGAAATCACACTTATTAAACCTGACAGGGCACACCTGTGAAGTGAAAACCATTTCCGGTGACTACCTCTTGAAGCTCATCAAGAGAATGCCAAGAGTGTGCAAAGCAGTCATCAAAGCAAAAGGTGGCTACTTTGAAGAACCTAGAATATAAGACATATTTTCAGTTGTTTCACACTTTTTTGTTAAGTATATAATTCCACATGCGTTAATTCATAGTTTTGATGCCTTCAGTGTGAATGTACAATTTTCATAGTCATGAAAATACAGAATAATCTTTAAATGAGAAGATGTGTCCAAACTTTTGGTCTGTACTGTACATAGTCGGAGGAACTGTTGCAGCTCTATGGGATCTTTTGGGAATGGTAGCAGGTAGATGGCCATCTTCCTTTCTTCTGTGAGATGTCTGGCACCCTGAGTAAGGCAATGGCCTAAGAAGACCACTTGACCAAGGCAAAACTGAAGTTTCGAGGCTGAGACTCGACAATTCAGTTTTGCTAGATGCTTGAGGAGGCTAACACTGGCCCTGATGGACACTTGCTCCGTGGGGGCACACAAAAGAAGATCATCCACTTATTGTAAAAGTACTACCTCAGAGTTGTCCAGCTGCCACGGCAGCAGACAGCTAGACATGTTCTTTGCAAACTGATTAGGGCTATTCTGCGCACCCTGCGGCATCACCGTCCAAGTCAATTGCCTGCCCTGATATGTAAATGCAAACAGAAACTGACAGTCTTTGTATAGTGGAATGCTAAAAAAAAAACGTTTGCTAAATCAATTACTGTAAACCAGACAACGTGTATGTGCATCTATTAGAAACTTAAGGATATATGACCATCTAGAGAATTAGTTTACATCACCATATTTTAGCCCTAATGTCAAAGTGGACATAAATATGTGCTGTTGAGGATAGTGGATTGATCAGCCAACTTATCCTGAGCCCATATTTTAAGGGCTTGACAGAAGTCAACCCCACTCTCATACGTATTGGCGTCTAATGCTCTGTCACACACTGATCATGATGATCTTCCTCATACACATTCCGGGTGTAGTGTGTATTGCTGCCTGTATTCCGGGTGTGCCAAGATGGCCGCCACCAGAAGGAAGCACACTACAGGAGGGGTGCGCCAAGATGGCCGCCACCAAAGGGACATCTGGTCAGAGGCTGGAGGTGATGCAATGGGTGTAGCAACATGGCCGCTGCAGGAAGGGTTGGAACTTTGGGCGGACATAGGTATAACAGATGAGGATGGGGCACTAGGAGTGGCTTGAGTAGCGAGGGGTGGGCCTCCTGGATGGGGTGCATGACATGCAACACAATAATCTGCTGACAATGGATTCTGCTGGCCACAATTAGAACATTCCCAACAATTCATTACGCCGCCATTATCGGAGAGCAGTATCTTTGTAATACACATAACATAGCGTCTTTCCCTTATTGTCTGCATTTTCTAAATTCTCTGCTGTTCCGTACCAAGCCAAAGCTATTTGTAACAATCCTTTATCTTCTAACTTGCCCTTTTTCTTCTTCATAATTAACCGGCCCTTATCTGGTAACTTGCATGTTTTAGTTGACTGTTTAAGTTTCTGTACATAACTTTTCCCTTCTTTCAATAAACCCAGCGCAGCATTTTTTCACATCAGCTGCATTTTGTAGCACAAAACAGTCAGACACTGCTGTTACAGTGCTAGATAATTCTCCCTTCACATAAAAATAATTAAAACAACCAGGCTTCGTCTCCTCCTCTGCGAGCGAGACGGCGGATGGCAGGCTGAGGTCTCCCTCCCACAGGAAAATTTAACACCTTAAACACTTTTGGTGCATTGTTAAATGATCTTTTCTCTTCTCGACCGATCATGATATTCATCACGTCCTCTCCCTCCTGTCTCTCTCTCTCTCACCTCCTGTCTCTCTCTCTCTCTCTCTCTCTCTCTCACCTCCTGTCTCTCTCTCTCTCACACCTCCTGTCTCTCTCTCTCTCACACCTCCTGTCTCTCTCTCTCACACCTCCTGTCTCTCTCTCTCTCTCACCTCCTGTCTCTCTCTCTCTCTCACCTCCTGTCTCTCTCTCTCTCTCACCTCCTGTCTCTCTCTCTCTCACCTCCTGTCTCTCTCTCTCTCACCTCCTGTCTCTCTCACCTCCTGTCTCTCTCTCTCTCACCTCCTGTCTCTCTCTCTCTCTCTCTCTCTCACCTCCTGTCTCTCTCTCTCTCTCTCTCACCTCCTGTCTCTCTCTCTCTCTCTCTCACCTCCTGTCTCTCTCTCTCTCACCTCCTGTCTCTCTCTCTCTCTCTCTCTCACCTCCTGTCTCTCTCTCTCTCTCACCTCCTGTCTCTCTCTCTCTCTCACCTCCTGTCTCTCTCTCTCTCTCTCTCTCTCTCTCTCTCTCTCTCTTCCCTCCTGTCTCTCTCTCTCTCTCCCAGGGGAGACTAATTCTTTCTGCTCCACGGAAACATTGATTAATCACTACAATTGACAAAAGATCCTTAATTTGTGCACAGCAGGAGTCCGGCCGGACCTCCCAGCTGTTCCACTGACTTTAATTCCCCCCTCCCATCGGGGGAGTCTCGAACGGTCAGATAAAAGGAGGAGAACTCTCGTCCGCAGCTCTCCGGACACTAGATATATGTATATCTGTGTGCGTGTCCTACCCAATCTTCGATCACCCGCCGCGACTGAAACGAACAATGTTCAGTCTCCTAAGGATCTTTGTCAGAAGTTGAGAAAGATTCACACAATATTCACTTGTCAATCCGAGGTGATATTGTTTTAAAAGTAAATATCAGACCCCTAATGGGACTACACCCCTTATAGTCTCATCTTTGACTATATCCAACCAAGACGTCCGGAGATACTGGAAAGAACCACGCACCATGTGGAAACCACGCCAAACGGTCAGTAACACTAGTAAAGAACTTGTGCACTTACCGTGGCTTTTTGTGGGGGATGATCAGTCCCAATTCCAGTGGGGGAGGCTGAAGGCAAGTCTCTCTTTGTGGATGTCCAGAGGTGGAGGGGCGTCCCTGGTTAGGGATCCGAGTCACGGCACCAGCTGTTAAGGGAGGGCAATAACCCTTCACGGTTGACCAAGTGAGTGTCAAATTATTATGTTGATTGCGCAAGCCACAGAAAACCAAACGGAGGCAATGCTCTGTATGGGAGGATTCAAAGAATCTCTAATCTCGTTTATTTTGCTTAGCATTTTATATTGTTTTGAGTTTATTAATGTCCAATCACTTACAGCCATACTACAGTACTACAGACTTGAGCCAATGTTAGTGCAATTATTACGGAAACACATATATGGTCATATTATCATCGTTAGTTCGAAGCCCGATTATGTACAAGGTCGTACATCCCGGCTCAGACTAGTCAGATAACGGGAGCAGGATGTCTCGCAGAATGTTCTTGTGAGAAAAGGTCAGTGTGGGAAAGTTGCATGGGAAGAGAAAGAAAGAAAGAATGTATGTTATGCAAGGAGTGATAATAACATGATTTTAAAGCAAGCAGAGAAAATGGAGTTGCTCTAGCATGAGTATCAATATGTCCTTTACACTTGGATAGCATGACTATTAATATGTCCTTTAATATGTCCCCTTAATAGAGGTTTATTCTTTTATTTTTACTTTTTTTTTTTTTTTTACCGTGGGCTGGGAAGAGCAGACTACTGCTCCTCCCATCCACGCCACTCTCGTTATTAGCCAGAGTGGCGGTCGGATGAGAGGAGTAATAGCCTCCTCTCCCGACCCACCCACCCACAGCGCGTTTCTGGCACGAATTTGCGCCCATTGACTTTCATTGAAGCGCAGTTAATCCACAGGTATAGATATTATACCTGCGGGTTTGCTGCGATTCAATGCAAGTCAATGGGCGCAAATTTGCGGCGGAAACGCCCAAGCAATGGTAATGCTGCGGTTTATGCCGCAACTTTAATTTCCGCATCATGTGCGCAGCACATCCGGATTACCATTGCTATACATGGCAAACCTATTAACAAGCAGTTTTAATGCGTTTCCGCGGCTTAAAAACAGCCGCGGAAACACATTAAAACTGCATCGTGTGCACATAGCCGGACCTTGATTTCCAAATGACAATTGGAACTCTGAGACCTTGAGGAGTGTGTCAATGACTATCTTCAGGACATCTGTCAAGTCAGCAGTCTTCCCCATGATTGTGGAGCCTACTAAAACAAACTGAGGGACCTTTCTAAGCGCTTAGGAAGCCTTTGCAGGTGATTTTTGTTAATTATTTTAATTTACTGATAATGAATTTTGTGTTTTCATTGGCTGTAAGCCATAATCATCAACATTAACAGAAATAAACACTTGAAATAGATCCCTCTGTTTGTAATGACTCTATATAATGAGTTTCACTTTTTGTACTGAAGAACCGAAATAAACTTTTTGATATTCTAATTTAGTGAGATGCACCTGTATATATATTATTATTATTTATTGTTATAGCGCCATTTATTTCATGGCACTTTACATGTGAAAAAGGGGTATACATACAAAAACAATTACAATAATCTTGAACAAAACGTGACGGCGACTGGTACAGGAGGAGCGACGACCCTGCCCGCGAGGGCTCACAGCCTACAAGGGATGGGTGAGGATACAATAGGTGAGGGTAGAGCTAGTCGTTCAGCGGTATGGTGGAGCGATGGTTACTGCAGGTTGTAGGCTTGTCGAAAGAGGTGGGTCTTCAGGTTCCTTTTGAAGGTTTTCACGGTAGGCGAGAGTCTGATATGTTGGGGTAGAGAGTTCCAGAGTAGGGGGGATGCATGGGAGAAATCTTGCATGCGATTGTGGGAAGAGGAGATAAGAGGGGAGTAGAGAAGGAGATCTTGTGAGGATCAGAGGTTGCATGCAGGAATGTATCAGGAGACAAGGTAACAGATATATGGAGGAGACAGGTTGTGGATGGCTTTGTATGCCATGGTTAGGGTTTTGAACTGGAGTTTCTGGGCAATGGGGAGCCAGTGAAGGGATTGACAGAGAGGAGAGGCCAGGGAATTAGCGGGGCGGCAGGTGGGTTAGTCGGGCTGCAGAGTTTAGGATAGATTGGAGAGGTGAGAGAGTGTTGGGAGGCCACAGAGCAGAAGGTTGCAGTAGTCGAGCCGGGAGATGAGTGCATGCACTAGTGTTTTTGCAGATTCGTGGTTGAGGAATGTGTGGATCTGGGAGATATTTTTGAGTTGGAGTCGGCAGGAAGTGCAAAGGGCTTGGATTTGTGGTTTGAAGGAGAGATCAGAGTCCTGCGTTACCCCAAGGCAGCGAGCTTGCGGGACTGGGGAGAATGAACAGCCATTGATGTTGATAGATAGATAGATAGATAGGTCAGGTGGGGGGATGAATGAAATGGTGGAAAGATGATGAATTCTGTTTTGTTCATGTTAAGTTTTAGAAATCTAGCAGAGAAGAAGAATTAAATAGCGGACAGACATTGTGGGAGTTTGGTTAGTAGGGAGGAGATATCTGGTCCGGAGAGGTAGATCTATGTGTGATCAGCATAGAGGTGATGCTGAAAGCGGTGACTTTATGAGCTGTCCCTGGCCGAAGTTGTAAATGGAGAAGAGTAGGGGTCCTAGAACTGAACCTTGGGGGACACCGACAGATAGGGGGTGAGATGAGGAGGTGATGTGTGAGTGGGAGATATTGAATGTCCTGTCAGGTATGAAGAGATCCAAGATAGGGCCAAGTCTGTGATGCCAAGAGATGAGAGAGTCTGTAGTAATAGGGAATTGTCCACTGTGTCGAAGGCAGACGACATGTCTAGGAGGAGGAGGCCAGAGTAGTGTCGCTTGGATTTGGCGGTTAGTCGATTGTTGGTGACTTAAGTCAGGGCAGTTCCAGTAGAATAGTGCGGTCAAAGAGAGAGCAGGAGGAGAGTTTAAAGTGGATATGTTCCAGTAGTTTTGAGGCATAGGGGAGAAGTGATATGGAGCGGTAGCTTGTCAGAGAGGATGGGTCAAGGGAGAACTTTTTGAGGATGGGTGTGATCGAGGCATGTTTTAAGTATGATAGGAAGACACCAGTTAGCTACCGGTTGAAAAGGTGGGTTAGGGTTGGGATGAAGATAAGGCTGGGGATGAGGTGGGATGGGATTGGGTCAAGTACACAGGTGGTGAGGTGTGAATTGGAGAGTAAAGAGGAAAGTTGATCTTCCGTAATGGTGGAAAAGCTGGTTTTGGAGGAGGAGGATTGAATAGGTGTGAGGTGGGCCTGGGGGGGGGGGACTTTAGGCAAAAACTTTGTCTGATTGCCTCATTCTTCAAACAGAAGATTGAAACTAACTCTTCAGCTGAGATGAGAGGAGAGAATTGAAGGTGTTGAATAGCTGTTTACGGTTGTGAGACAGGGAGGATATGAGAGATGAGAAGTATGTTTGTTTTGCTGCAGTGAGTGTGGACTTGAAGGTAGTGAGGGACTGTTTAAATGTGATGACATGTTCATTGGAGTGGGACCTTTTCCATCTACGCTCAACAACTCTGGAGGTCCGTTGCAAGTCTTTGGTATGTGTGAGGGGGGCGACCGAATTGAGAGCTGCAGCTGTTGTGGTGTTATATAAAGCGGCAGCAACATCTGCATCATGTAAGAAACTGATGTCTGTAAGAGGGAGGATGGATTCAGAGAGTGAGTGTAAGTCAAGGTGTTGAAGATTTCTGCAAGGGTATGCAAGTTTGTGGAGTGGGGAATGTTGCCCTGGAGAGGAGAGGGTAGAGAATGTAAGTAGGTTGTGGTCAGAAAGAGGGAGGGGTGAGTTAGAGAAGTTAGATAGGGAACAGAGGCGGGTGAAGATGAGGTCCAGAGTGTGGCCATCTTTGGGTGTGGCTGCAAAAGACCATTGAGTAAGGCCGAAGGAGAAAGTGAGGGATAGAAGCTTAGAGGCAGCTGAGAAAGAAGTGTCAATGAGGATGTTGAAGTTGCCCATGATGATAGTTGGGATGTCAGCGGAAAGGAAATGAAGTAGCCAGGTGGTGAAATATTCTAGGAAGGTGGTGGCTGGTCCTGGGGGCAGTAAATGACAGCCAGTTGGAGATTAGAGGGGGAGTAGATGCGCACCCAGTGCACTTGAAAAAGGGGGAGAGTAATGGAGGGTGGCAGTGGGATTTGGGTGAAGGAGCAGTTTTCTGGTAGGAGAAAACCTACTCCTCCACCATGCTTGCCAATGGGGCGGAGTGTGTAGGAAAGGTGGAATCAATCGTATGAAAGCGCAGCTGGAGAGGCAGTGTCAGAGGGGGTGAGCCTGGTTTCAGTGATGCCGAGGAAGGAAAGTTTTTTTTTTTAGTGATGAAAAGATCATGGATGTAGGAAAGTTTGTTGCAGATGGAGCAAGTGTTCCATAGGGCTCCTGTTAGTGGGACTGGGGAAGCGGGGGCTGGGCGGATGTGTATGAGGTTAGAAGGGTTGTGAGAGTTTGTGATAGATCGTGGATAGGAGGTGGAAGTGACTGTGGGGATGTGGTGAGGAGGGCTAGAATTTGGGGAGATATCGCCAGCAGTGAGGAGGAGCAAAGAAAGTGTTAGTAGGTGGGAGCAGGAAAGAGCATGAGGTGGCTGTCTGTGCTCAGAGACACAGGATTGAATGTTGAGGAATAGTTCCAAGGAGGAGGTGAGATGAATGGGGAGGATTAAGGGAGAGATGAAGAGTTCATTACTAGGTGTAGGATTTAGGGGTGGTTGTAAAAAGTGAAGAATTATGAGGATGAGAGTGAAAACAAACACAAACATTGTTTACAGTGTCCAAGTATCCAGTTACCTTCGGGTTCAATTCAGGTATAATTCATGTTTCTCACACTTAAGCAATACACTTAAGGCAGTGCACTGCAGACAAGTCTATAGCAGACTCGTGTATATACAGTGGGAGAAATAAGTATTTGATCCCTTGCTGTTTTTGTAAGTTTGCCAACTGACAAAGACATGAACAGTCTATAATTTTAAGGGTAGGTTCATTTTAACATTGAGAGATAGAATATCCTTAACCCCTTTCTGGCCTGGGGCGTATTTTTTTAGTAAATTTTGGATTTTTGTTTTCACCGCTTAAATAAAAAAGAACCTATACATGTTTGGTGTCTACGAACTCATAATGACCTGGAGAATAATAATGGCAGGTCAGTTTTGGCATCCAGTGAACATGGAAAGAAAAAAAAAACTGTGGAATTGCATTTTTTTTGCAATTTCACCGCACTTGGAATTTTTTTCCTGTTTTCTAGTAAAACTAGTAATGGAGTTTAAAAGTACAACTCGTCCCACAAAAAATAAGCCCTCATGTGGCCATATTGCCCAAAAAATAAAAACGCTATGGCTCTGGGAACAAGGGGAGCAAAAAACAAATATGCAAAAAATGGAAAATCCCAAGGTCGTAAAGGGGTTAAAATAATCAAGCAAATTGCATTGTATAAATTAGATATTTCTCATTGGAAAATGCAAAACAAATTAAGTATTTGATCCCCTACAAACTATTATGACTTCTGGCTCCTACAGACCAGTTAGATGCTCCTAATCAACTCGTTACCTGTATTAAAGACAGCTGTCTTACATAGTCACCTGTATAAAAGACTCCTGTCCACAGACTCAATTAATCAGTCAGACTCTAACCTCTATAACATGAGCAAGACCAAAGAGCTTTCGAAGGATGTCAGGGACAAGATCATAGACCTGCACAAAGCTGAAATTGGCTACAAAACCATAAGTAAGACGCTGGGTGAGAAGGAGACAACTGTTGGTGCAATAGTAAGAAAACGGAAAAAAATACAAAATGACTGTCAATCGACATCGATCTGGGGCACCAAGCAAAATCTCACTTCGTGGGGTATCCTTGATCATGAGGAAGGTGAGAGATCAGCCTAAAACTACACGGGGGGAACTTGTTAATGATCTCCAAGCAGCTGGGATCACAGTCACGAAGAAAACCATTGGTAACACGTTACGCCTTAAAGGTTTAAAATCCTGCAATGCCCGCAAGGTCCCCCTGCTCAAGAAGGTACATGAGCAGGCCCATCTGAAGTTTGCCAAAGAATACCTGGATGATTCTGTGAGTTATTGGGAGAAGGTGCTGTGGTCAGATGAGACAAAAATTGAGCTCTTTGGCATTAAGTCAACTCGCCGTGTTTGGAGGAAGAAGGATGAGTACAACCCTAAGAACATCGTCCCAACCATGGAACATGGTGGGGGAAACGGTATACTTTGGGGGTGCTTTTCTACAAAGGGGATATGACGACTGCACCGTACTGAAGGGAAGATGGATGGGGTCATGTATCCCGAGATTTTGGCCAACAACCTCCTTCCCTTAGTAAGAGCGTTGAAAATGGATCGTGGCTGGGTCTTCCAGCAAGACAGTAACCCAAAACATACAGCCAAGGCGACAAAGGAGTGGCTCAAAAAGAAGCACAGTAAGGTCATGGAGTGCCCAAGCCAGTCTCCAGACCTTAATCCCATAGAAAACTTGTGGTGCAAGTTGAAGCTCCAAGTTGCCAAGCGACAGCCTCAAAATCTTAATGATTTTAAAATGATCTGCAAAGAGGAGTGGACCAAAATTCCTCCTGACATGTGCGCAACCCACATCATCAACTACAAAAAACATCTGACTGCTGTGCTTGCCAACAAGGGTTTTGCCACCAAGTATTGTGTTGTTTGCCGGAGGGATCAAATACTTGTTTCTCACTGCAAAATCCAAATACATTTATCTAATTTGTACAATGTGATTTTCTTGATTTTTTGGGGGGGATATTCTATCTCTCAATGTTTAAAATTAACCTACCCTTAAAATTTTAGACTGTTCATGTCTTTGTCAGTGGGCGAACTTACAAAAACAGAATATGAATGATAACAAAAAAACTTTTTCTCCACTCATGGTTATTGGTTGGGTGAAGCCATTTATTGTCAAACTACTGTGTTTTCTCTTTTAAAATCTTAATGACAACCAAAAACATCCAAATGACCCTAATCAAAAGTTCACTTACCCCAGTTCTTAATACCGTGTATTGCCCCCTCTAACATCAATGACAGCTTGAAGTCTTTTGTGGTAGTTGTGGATTAAGCTCTTTATTTTCCCAGATGATAAAGCTGCCAATTCTTCTTGGCAAAAAGCCTCTAGTTCCTGTAAATTCCTGGGCTGTCTAGCACGAACTGCGCGCTTGAGATCTCCCCAGAGTGGCTCAATGATATTGAGGTCAGGAGACCTGTATCTGTATATGTACACTGCTCAAAAAAATAAAGGGAAAACTCAGATAACACATCCTAGATCTGAATGAATGAAATATTCTTATTAAATACTTTGTTCTGTACAAAGTTGAATGTGCTGACAACAAAATCACACAAAAATCATCAATGGAAATCAATTTTGTTAACCAACGGAGGCCTGGATTTGGAGTCACCCCCAAAATTAAAGTGGAAAAACACACTACAGGCTGATACAACTTTGATGTAATGTTCTTAAAACAAGTCAAAATGAGGTTCAGTATTGTGTGTGGCCTCCACGTGCCTGTATGACCTCCCTACAATGCCTGGGCATGCTCCTGATGAGTTTGCGGATGGTCTCCTGTGGGAACTCCTCCCAGACCTGGACTAAAGCATCCGCCAACTCCTGGACAGTCTGTGGTGCAGCGTGATGTTGGTGGATGGAGCGAGACATGATGTCCCAGATGTGCTCAATCGGATTCAGGTCTGGGGAACTGGCCAGCCAGTCCATAGCTTCAATGCCTTCATCTTGCAGAAACTGCTGACACACTCCAGCCACATGAGGTCTGGCATTGTCCTGCATTAGGAGGAACCCATGGCCAACCGCACTAGCACATGGTCTCACAAGGGGTCTGAGGATCTCATCTCGGTACCTAATGGCAGTCAGGCTACCTCTGGCGCGCACATGGAGGGCTGTTTGGCCCTCCAAAGATGCCACCCCACACCATTACTGACCCACTGCCAAACCGGTCATTATGAAGGATGTTGCAGGCAGCAGATCGCTCTCCATGGCGTCTCCAGACTATGTCACGTCTTTCACATGTGCTCAGTGTGAACCTGCTTTCATCTGTGAAGAGCACAGGGTGCCAGTGGCCACTTTGCCAATCCTGGTGTTCTGTGGCAAATCCCAGGCGTCCTGCACGGTGTTGGACTGTGAGCACAACCCCCATCTGTGGACGTCGGGCCCTCATACCACCCTCATGGAGTCGGTTTCTAATTGTTTGTGCAGACACATGCACATTTGTGGCCTGCTGGAGGCCATTTTGCAGGGCTCTGGCAGTGCTCCTCCTGTTCCTCCTTGCACAAAAGTGGAGGTAGCGGTCCTGCTGCTGGGTTGTTGCCCTCCTACGGCCCCCTCCACGTCTCCTGGTGTATTGGCCTGTCTCCTGGTAGCGCCTCCAGCCTATGGACACTACGCTGACAGACACAGTTGTTGCTTCTTAAGTGGACAGTTTGATTCACAGAAGTTTGATTTACTTGGAGTTATATTCTGTTGTTTGTGTTCCCTTTATTTTTTTTAGCAGTGTATATGTGTGTATATACACACGTGGTCAAAATTGTTGGTGCCCCTCTTTTAATGAGAGAAACACCCACAATTGTCACAGAAATAAATTTAATCTGACAAAATAATAAATTAAACATTTATGAAAATGAACAAATGAAAGTCATACATTGCTTTTCTGCTTTCACAGACTTTTTAAAAAAAAATTAAACTCATGAAATAGGCCTGGACAGAAATGATGGTACCCTTAACTTAATATTTTGTTGAACAACCTTTTGAGACAATCACTGCAATCAAACGATTCCTGTAACTGTAAATGAGACTTCTGTACTTCTCGACGAGTATTTTGGCCCACTCCTCATGAGCAAACTGCTCCAGTTGTCTCGTGTTTGAAGGTTGCCTTTTTCAGGCGGCATGTTTCAGCATCTTTCCAAAGATGCTCAATGGGATTTAGGTCAGGGCTCATAGAAGCCACTTCAGAATAGTCCAATGTTTTCCTCTTAGCCATTCTTGGGTGCTTTTAGCTCTGTGTTTTTGGTCATTGGTCAAGACTACCTAGTCATGAAAATACAGAAAAATCTTTAAATGAGAAGGTGTGTCCAAACTTTTGGTCTGTACTGTGTGTGTGTATATGTGTGTGTGTGTATATATATATATATATATATATATATATATATATATATATATATATATATATATATATATATATATATATTAGTAAGGTGGCTGCTGGACAGGTCGTGGACGGGAGGTATGTGTCCCCGAAGTGCCAAGCTTCGGTGATGTAGGACCCGGAGAAGCAGGCTACATCACACATACATACACTGCTCAAAAAAATAAAGGGAACACTGAAATAACACATCCTAGATCTGAATGGATCAAATTTTCTCATTGAATACTTTTGTTCTGTACAAAGTTGAATGTGCTGACAACAAAATCACACAAAAATCATCAATGGAAATCAAGTTTCTTAACCAATGGAGGCCAGGATTTGGAGTCACCCCCAAAATTAAAGTGGAAAAACACACTACAGGCTGATCCAACTTTGATGTAATGTCCTTAAAACAAGTCAAAATGAGGCTCAGTATTGTGTGTGGCCTCCACGTGCCTGTATGACCTCCCTACAATGCCTGGGCATGCTCCTGATGAGGTTGTGGATGGTCTCCTGTGGGATCTCCTGCCAGACCTGGACTAAAGCATCCGCCAACTCCTGGACAGTCTGTGGTGCAACGTGACGTTGGTGGATGGAGCGAGACATGATGTCCCAGATGTGCTCAATCGGATTCAGGTCTGGGGAACGGGCAGCCAGTCCATAGCTTCAATGCCTTCATCTTGCAGGAACTGCTGACACACTCCAGCCCCATGAGGTCTGGCATTGTCCTTTATTAGGAGGAACCCAGGGCCAACCGCACCAGCATATGGTCTCACAAGGGGTCTGAGGATCTCATCTCGGTACCTAATGGCAGTCAGGCTACCTCTGGCAAGCACATGGAGGGCTGTGCGGCCCTGCAAAGAAATGCCACCCCACACCATTACTGTCCCACTGCCAAACCGGTCATGCTGAAGGAAGTTGCAGGCGGCAGATCGCTCTCCACGGCATCTCCAGACTCTGTCACGTCTGTCACATGTGCTCAGTGTGAACCTGCTTTCATCTGTGAAGAGCACAGGGCACCAGTGGCGGCTTTGCCAATCCTGGTGTTCTGTGGCAAATGCCAAGCGTCCTGCACGGTGTTGGGCTGTGAGCACAACCCTCATCTGTGGACGTCGGGCCCTCATACCACCCTCATGGAGTCGGTTTCTTACTGTTTGTGCAGACACATGCACATTTGTGGCCTGCTGGAGGTCATTTTGCAGGGCTCTGGCAGTGCTCCTCCTGTTCCTCCTTGCACAAAGGCGGAGGTAGCGGTCCTGCTGCTGGGTTGTTGCCCTCCTACGGCCCCCTCCACGTCTCCTGGTGTACTGGCCAATCTCCTGGTAATGTCTCCAGCCTCTGGACACTACACTGACAGACACAGCAAACCGTCTTGCCACAGCTCGCATTGATGTGCCATCCTGAATGAGCTGCACTACCTGAGCAACTTCTGTGGGTTGTAGAGTCCGTCTCATGCTACCACGAGTGTGAAAGCACAACCAACATTCAAAAGTGACCAAAACATCAGCCAGAAAGCATTGGTACTGAGATGTGGTCTGTGGTCCCCACCTGCAGAACCACACCTTTTATTGAGGGCGTCTTAATAATTGCCAATAATTTCCATCTATTGTCTATTCCATTTGCACAACAGCATGTGAAATTGATTATCAATCAGTGTTGCTTCCTAAGTGGACAGTTTGATTTCACAGAAGTTTGATTTACCTGGGGTTATATTCTGTTGTTTAAGTGTTCCCTTTAATTTTTTGAGCAGTGTATAATAATATATACATATACATACACACACACACACACACATACATACAGTTGAAACCAGAAGTTTCCATACACCATATAAAAAGATACATATGCATGTTTTTCTCAATATCTGACATTAAATCAGAATAAACTTTTCTCGTTTGAGGTCAATTACCATAACTTTTAACATTTAGTGTATGTAAACTGTTGACTTTGCAGTAAGTAATAAAAATGCCTTAAAACATTCGCTCTCTCTCATTATTCTGGCATTTGGCAAATATTAAAAATTATTTTAATCCTAATTGACCTAAACAGGAAAGGTTTATTTTGATTTCATGTCAGATAATGAGAAAAGCATGAATGTGTCTTTTTATATAGTGTATGGAAACTTCTGGTTTCAAATATATATATGTATGTATGTATGTATGTATGTACAGTACAGACCAAACGTTTGGACACACCTCATTTAAAGATTTTTCTGTATTTTCATGACTATGAAAATTGTACATTCACACTGAAGGCATCAAAACTATGAATTAACACATGTGGAATTATATACTTACCAAAAAAGTGTGAAACAACTGAAAATATGTCTTATATTCTAGGTTCTTCAAAGTAGCCACCTTTTGCTTTGATGACTGCTTTGCACACTCTTGGCATTCTCTTGATGAGCTTCAAGAGGTAGTCACTGGAAATGGTTTTCACTTCACAGGTGTGCCCTGTCAGGTTTAATAAGTGGGACTTCTTACCTTATAAATGGGGTTGGAACCATCAGTTGTGTTGTGCAGAAGTCAAGTGGATACACAGCTGATAGTCCTACTGAATAGACTGTTAGCTGCTTTTTTCTTGCCATAATACAAATTCTAAGTTATGAAAAATGAGTGGCCATTATTACTTTAAGAAATGAAGGTCAGTCAGTGCGAAAAATTGGGCAAACTTTGAAAGTGTCCCCAAGTGCAGTTGCAAAAACCATCAAGAGCTACAAAGAAACTGGCTCACACAAGGACCGCCCCAGGAAAGGAAGAACAAGAGTAACCTCTGCTTCTGAGGATAAGTTTATCAGAGTTACCAACCTCAGAAATCGCAGGTTAACAGCAGCTCAGATTAGAGACCAGGTCAATGCCACACAGAGTTCTAGCAGCAGACACATCTATACAACAACTGTTAAGAGGAGACTTTGTGCAGCAGGCCTTCATGGTAAAATAGCTGCTAGGAAACCACTGCTAAGGACAGGCAACAAGCAGAAGAGACTTGTTTGGGCTAAAGAACACAAGGAATGGACATTAGACCAGTGGAAATCTGTGCTTTGGTCTGATGAGTCCAAATTTGAGATCTTTGGTTCCAACCACCGTGTCTTTGTGCGACGCACAAAAGGTGAACGGATGGACTCTACATGCCTGGTTCCCACCGTGAAGCATGGAGGAGGAGGTGTGATGGTGTGGGGGTGCTTTGCTGGTGACACTGTTGGGGATTTATTCAAAATTGAAGGCATACTGAACCAGCATGGCTACCACAGCATCTTGCAGCGGCATGCTATTCCATCCGGTTTGCGTTTAGTTGGACCATCATTTATTTTTCAACAGGACAATGACCCCAAACACACCTCCAGGCTGTGTAAGGGCTATTTGACCAAGAAGGAGAGTGATGGGGTGCTACGACAGATGATCTGGCCTCCACAGTCACCAGACCTGAACCCAATCGAGATGGTTTGGGGTGAGCTGGACCGCAGAGTAAAGGCAAAAGGGCCAACAAGTGCTAAGCATCTCTGGGAACTCCTTCAAGATTGTTGGAAGACCATTTCCGGTGACTACCTCTTGAAGCTCATCAAGAGAATGCCAAGAGTGTGCAAAGCAGTCATCAAAGCAAAAGGTGGCTACTTTGAAGAACCTAGAATATAAGACATATTTTCAGTTGTTTCACACTTTTGTGTTAAGTATATAATTCCACATGTGTTAATTCATAGTTTTGATTCCTTCAGTGTGAATGTCAGTCATGAAAATACAGAAAAATCTTTAAATGAGAAGTGTATATATATATATATATATATATATATATATATATATATATATATATATATATATATATATATATATATATACATGCATGTGCCTCTTTTCTGTCACATATCTTCTTTCAGGGTTTAGTTTCTGTTGCTGATATATACAGTAAATGAATATATTTATCAGCAACGGTATATAATATAGTGTGTGCATTTCACTAGATTAGAATATCATCAAAAAGTTAATTTATTTCAGTTTTTCAGTACAAAAAGTTAAGCTCATATATTATTTAGAGTCATTACAAACAGAGTGATCTATTTCAAGTGTTTATTTCTGTTAATGTTGATAATTATGGCTTACAGCCAGTGAAAACACAAAAGTCTATCTCAGTAAATTAAAATAATTAGCTAAAAAAAACACGTGTAAAGGCTTCCTAAGCGTTTAAAAAGGTCCTTTAGTCTGTTTCAGTAGGCTCCACAATCATGGGGAAGACTGCTGACTTGACAGATGTCCAGAAGGCAGTCATTGACACACTCCACAAGGTCCCAGAGTCTGGAGGAAGAGTGGAGAGGCCAAAATCCAAGCTGCTTGAGGTCTAGTGTGAAGTTTCCACAATCAGTGATGGTTTGGGGAGCCATGTCATCTGCTGGTGTAGGTCCACTGTGTTTTATCAAGACCAAAGTCAGCGCAGCCGTCTACCAGGAAATTTTAGAGCACTCCATGCTATCCCTCTGCCGACAAGCTTTTTGGAGATGGAAATTTCATTCTCCAGGAGGACTTGGCACCTGTCCACACAGCCAAAAGTACCAATACCTGGTGTAAAAACAACAGTATCACTGTGCTTGATTGGCCAGCAAACTCGCCTGACCTTAACCCCCTAGAGAATCTATTCTAGAGAATCTATGGGGTATTGTCTAAAGAAAGATGAAAGACACCAGACCCAACAATGCAGATGAGCTGAAGGCTGCTATCAAAGCAACCTAGGCTTTCCAATCACCTCAGCAGTGCCACATGTTATGTACTGCAACTAAGAACTAAGGAATAGGAGGGAAAAGCTGTCCCTGCACTTTGACTCAGCTTAAACCCTATGCTGGGGTGGGTGCCCTATTCCTTGTGAATAGCCCCACCGACACTCCCTCACTGAACTCAAAAGAAGACCTGAAGGTCTCCTAACAGAAAAGTTAGTTGCAGAAACGAAGATTAAAGTGAACAAAATTGGTGAAAAAAGAAGTCCCAGTATATCAATTGTCCTAGCACAAAGCACTAACAAGGCAACTTAGCCAGAGCACAAGCGTAACAACACTGATGTCCAGCAAGGAATGGGAGACAGATGCTGAGTAATAAAGAGTGAGGAGATCACGTGACCAAGACACCCAGCACCAGAGGAAAAGACTAGAAGCCAGCAAACCACAAAAAGATGGCCGAAAAGTAAAACAACATACAGTGGTGGCCACAAGTATTGGCACCCCTGCAATTCTGTCAGATAATACTCAGTTTCTTCCTGAAAATGATTGCAATCACAAATTCTTTGGTATTATTATCTTCATTTAATTTGTCTTCAATGAAAAAACACAAAAAGAATTGTCCTAAAGCCAAATTGGATACAATTCCACACCAAACCTAAAAAAGGGGGTGGACAAAATTATTGGCACTGTTTGAAAAATCATGTGATGCTTCTCTAATTCGTGTAATTAACAGCACCTGTAACTTACCTGTGGCACCTAACAGGTGTTGGCAATAACTAAATCACACTTGCAGCCAGTTAACATGGATTAAAGTTGCCTCAACCTCTGTCCTGTGTCCTTGTGTGTACCACATTGAGCATGGAGAAAAGAAAGAAGACGAAAGAACTGTCTGCGGACTTGAGAAACCAAATTGTGAGGAAGCATGAGCAATCTCAAGGCTACAAGTCCATCTCCAAAGACCTGAATGTTCCTGTGTCTTCCGTGCGCAGTGTCATCAAGAAGTTTAAAGCCCATGGCACTGGGGCTAACCTCCCTAGATGTGGACGGAAAAGAAAAATTGACGAGAGATTTCAACGCAAGATTGTGCGGATGGTGGATAAAGAACCTCGACTAACATCCAAACAAATTCAAGCTGCCCTGCAGTCCGAGGGTACAACAGTGTCAACCCGTACTATCCGTCGACGTCTGAATGAAAAGGGACTGTATGGTAGGATACCCAGGAAGACCCCACTTCTTACCCCGAGACATAAAAAAGCCAGGCTGGAGTTTGCCAAAACTTACCTGAGAAAGCCTAAAACGTTTTGGAAGAATGTTCTCTGGTCAGATGAGACAAAAGTAGAGCTTTTTGGGAAAAAGCATCAACATAGAGTGTAAAGGAAAAAAAAAAGAGGCATTCAAATAAAAGAACACGGTCCCTACAGTCAAACATGGCGGAGGTTCCCTGATGTTTTGGGGTTGCTTTGCTGCCTCTGGCACTGGACTGCTTGACCGTGTGCATGGCATTATGAAGTCTGAAGACTACCAACAAATTTTGCAGCATAATGTAGGGCCCAGTATGATGGTTACCGGAAGCGGTTGTTCGCAGTTATTTTGGCTAAAGGTTGTGCAACCAGGTATTAGGCTGAGGGTGCCAATACTTTTGTCTGGCCCATTTTTGGAGTTTTGCGTGAAATGAACATTGATTTGATTTTTGCTTCATTCTCTTTTGTGTTTTTTCCTTGCAAGCAAATTAAATGAAGATAATAAGACCAAAGCATTTGTGATTGCTATCATTTTCAGGAAGAAACTAAGTATTATCTGACAGAATTGCAGGAGTGCCAATACTTTTGGCCACCACTGTAGATTCTAACTCCACAGGCTGATCGCCTCCATGCCGTGCATGCCGCATTGATGCAGTAATTGATGCAAAAGGAGACCGACCAAGTATTGAGTACATTTACTGAACATACATTTCAGTAGGCCAACATTTCGGATTTTAAAAACATTTTTCAAGCTGTTGTTATAAAGTATTCTAATTTACTAAGATAATGATTTTTGTGTTTTCATTGGCTGTAAGCCATAATCATCAACATTAACAGAAATAAATACATGAAATAGATCACTCTGTGTGTAATGACTCTATATAATATAGGAGTTTCACTTTTTGTATTGAAGAACTGAAATAAATTAACTTTTTGATGATATTCTAATTTAGTGAGATGCACCTGTATATAGTTGAACCTGAAGTTTCCATACACTATATAGAAAGACACCTCTGCATGTTTTTCTCAATATCTGACATGAAATCAGAATATACCTTTCCCTTTTTAGGTCAACTAGAATTACCATAATTTTTAATATTTGCCAAATGCCAGAATAATGAGAGGGACAGAGAATGTGTTAGGCATTTTTATTACTTACTGCAAAGTCAAAAGTTTACATACATTTTGTCATAGAAAAATGTAAAATCTTTTCTTCTCCCCTGTAATAGATATTAAGAAGATATTAAGAATTCTCTCTTTCTCAAACCCCTCTTCCCTCTTGCCCCTCCCCTATAGTATTTGTCAAAATACCCAAAGCTGTCTGTATGCCAATTATCACCCCCCAGGAGAAGATCTAACACTTGGCCAGTGGCATCTATGCAAATTAACACACACCTGAGAAGGGCCTTGGAAGCAAATGCTGGCACATTAGGTGCTACCAAACCCAATTAACACAGACCGGCGACAATTGACATCTAGCTGTTGAGGCTTGATTCTCAGGACGTCAAAGGGAATTTAACCGAAGTCTCCAGACTTTTGGGCATCGACACGAAATATTGAATATTGTAAGATCCATAACTCTGATAATAATGGGACCCATATTTTTAGTGACACAGTCAGCTAAGGAAAAATATACACTGTGTGCAGAATTATTAGGCAAGTTGTATTTTAGAGGATTATTTTTATTATTGATGAACAACTATGTTCTCAATCAACCCAAAAGACTCATAAATATCCAAGCTTAATATTTAGATTGGAGTGGGTTTTTTTTTTAGATTTGGCTATCTTAGAAGGATATCTGTTTGTGCAGGTAACTATTACTGTGCCGAATTATTGGGCAACTTGATAAAAAACAAATATAATCCCATCTCACTTGTTTATTTTCACCAGGTAAACCAATATCAGTGCAAAAAATTTAGAAATAAACATTTCTGACATGCGAAAACCAAAACCAAAAAAATGAGTGATCAATATAGCCACCTTTCTTTATGATGACACTCAACAGCCTTCCATCCATAGATTCTGTCAGTTGCTTGATCTGTTTTCCATCAACATTGCGTGCAGCAGCCACCACAGCCTCCCAGACACTGTTCAGAGAGGTGTACTGTTTTCCATCCCTGTAGATCTCACATTTTATGATGGACCCCAGGTTCTCTATGGGGTTCAGATCAGGTGAACAAGGGAGCCATGTCATTATTTTTTCTTCTTTTAGATCTTTACTGGCCAGCCATGCTGTGGAGTAGTTGGATGCATGTGATGGAGCATTGTCCTGCATGAAAATCATGTTTTTCTTGAACGATACCGACTTTTTCCTGTACCACTGCTTGAAGAAGTTGTCTTCCAGAAACTGGCAGTATGTCTTGGAGCTGAGCTTCACTCCATCCTCAACCTGAAAAGGTCCCACAAGTTCATCTTTGATGATACCAGCCCATACCAGTACCCCACCTCCACCTTGCTGGCGTCTGAGTCGGAGTGGAGCTCTCTGCCCTTTACTGATCCAGCCTCTGGCCCATCCATCTGGCCCATCAAGAGTCACTCTCATTTCATCAGTCCATAAAACCTTTGAAAAATCAGTCTTAAGATATTTCTTGGCCCATTCTTGACGTTTTATCTTATGTTTCTTGTTCAAAGGTGGTCGTTTTTCAGCCTTCCTTACCTTGACCATGTCCCTGAGTATCGCACACCTTGTGCTTTTTGATACTCCAGTAACTTTTCAGCTCTGAAATATGGCAAAACTGGTGGCGAATGGCATCTTAGCAGCTTCACGCTTGATTTTCCTCAATTCATGGGCAGTTATTTTGCGCCTTTTTTGGCCAACACGCTTCTTGCGACCCGATTGGCTATTTGCCATGAAACACTTGATTGTTCGGTGATCACGCTTCAAAAGTTTGGAAATTTCAAGACTGCTGCATCCCTCTGCAAGACATCTCACAATTTTGGTCTTTTCAGAGCCAGTCAAATCTCTCTTCTGACCCATTTTGCCAAAGGAAAGGAAGTTGCCTAATAATTAAGCACACCTTATATAGGGTTTTGATGTCATTAGACAACACCCCTCCTCATTACAGAGATGCACATCACCAGATTTACTTAATTGGTAGTTGGCTCTCAAGCTTATGCAGCTTGGAATAGGACAACATGTATAAAAAGTTTCATGTGATCAAAATACTCATTTGCCTAATACTTCGGCACACAGTGTAGATATTTTCCCACTGCTGTAAGCCCCTCCGGGAAGCTGTAGCGCAAAAGTACCAGAATAACGGATCACAGCTATGCCATGTGTACTCTCTATGGAAAGGTAAATTCATAACGGAAAATATGGCATCGCTTGCAAGCTTCTGCAAGCAACCAGGGATAAGTTATCCCAGAAGTTAGCGTTTTTAATAAAAACATGAATGATGGAGCCCGAGCCCACATAATGTCATCACAGGGGTGTGTGGGCCGGTCACCCCCTTCGGCATAAAAGAGCCAACTGAAGATTGAGCCATATTCATTGCGGGAGTTCTATTTATTATAGCAACGGATCCTGTTTGCGGAATGGTCAGAGGAGAGCTCCCATCCACCTATACTGAGTCGTCCCTGCGATCTGTATAGAGTAAGTTTCTTCTTTAATCCTGTTCATTTTGTGCAACTGTATATTCTGTATTGTAATGTCCCCTTTGTAAAATCCTTGTATATTTTTCATAACACTGCCTCCCTTTTTGATTAAATATAAAATTTAATAGTTCTGTTTCTTTTGCTGTGTAATCGTTCCCTCCCCCGAAGCCATAAACACTACCAGAATGCAGGCGTCCGACCAAGCCTGTATTATATTTCAAATCTGGCCGATGGTGGCAGAGAATAATAATAATTGGGCTATCGTGAAGCTGACAGTGACCGAAAGGGGGGCATATACACATATTCCATGCGTTGGAATCCGGAGGTGTGACGCTATACGCTCACTGATCGCTTGCCGATACCTACGCAGTGAGTCGTGGGGACTGTGTGCTCGCAAAACCCTGAGGAAATCCTGAGGGAGTGACAGCAACGGCTAGATATTGCGTGATCTCCCCGGTGTCTTCGCTGTGGAATACCTGACACATTTCATTAGTATTTGGTACTATTGCCCTTAAACTGAATGATTTGGGTCAAACATTTGGGAGATCCTTCCACAAGCTTCTGACATTAGTTGGTCAGAATTTGGGCCCATTCCTCCTTACAAAACTGGTATAACTGATCCAGGTTAATAGGTCACCTTGCTCGCACCTACCTTTTCAGCTTTGCACATAAATTTTCAATAGAATTGAGATCAGGGCTTTGTGATGGCCACTCCAAAACATTAACTTTGTTATCCTTAAGCCACTTTGTTACCATGTTGGCAGTATGCTTCGGGTCATTGTCCATTTGGAAGACCCATTTCCGCCCAAGCTTTAAGTTCCTGGCTGATTTCTTGAGCTGTTGCTTCAGTATTGCCACATAATCTTCTTTTCTCATGATGCCATCTATTTTGTGAAGTGCACCAGTCCTTCCTGCAGCAAAACAACCCCACAACATGATACTGCCACCCTCGTGTTTCACAGTTGGGATGGTGTTCTTAGGCTTCCATGCTTCTCCCTTTTTGCTCCAAACGTAACGTTGGTCATTATGCCCAAAAAGTTCAAATTTACTTTCATCAGACCACAGGACATGTCTCCAAAAATTAAGGTCTTTGTGTGCATTTGCAAACATTAATCTGGCATTTTTATGCATTTTTATGTTTCTTATGGAGTAATGGCTTCTTCCTAGCAGAGTGGCCTTTCAGCCCATGTTGATACTGTACTCATTTCACTGTGGATATTGACACAATCTTACCAGCTTCTGCCATCATCTTTACAATGTCTTTTGCTTTTTTCCTTGGGTTGATATGCACATGTCGGACCAAAGCACATTCTTCTCTGGGACACAGAACCCGTCTCCTTCCTGAGCGGTATGATGGCCTGACATTCCTATCTTGTTTGTACTTGCGTATAATTGTTTGTACAGATGGACGAGGCACCTTCAGGTATCTTGAAATTGTACCAAAGGATGAGCCAAACTTGTGCAAGTCCATAATTTTCTTCCTGATATCTTGGCTGATTTCTTTAGACTTTCTCATGATGCTGCACAAAGAAGCAGTGTGTTTCAGTTGTGAAACAAAATACATCCACAGGTGTCTTTAATTAACTCAGATGTTGCCAAAAAAAACCTATCAGAAGCTTCCAAACACATGACATCATCATATGGGCAGTCCAGAATTGTTTAAAGGCATAGTAAGTAATCTTAGTGTATGTAAACTTTTGACTTTGCAGTAAACAATAAAAATGCCTTAAAACATGCTCTCTCTCGCTCTCATTATTCTGGCATTTGGCAAATATTAAAAATGATGGTAATCCTAATTGACCTAAACAGGAAAGGTTTATTCTGATTTCATATGAGATATTGAGAAAAACATGCAGATGTGTCTCTTTATATAGTGTATGGATACTTCTGGTTTCAACTGTATACACACACACTGGGGGAAATAAGTATTTGATCCCTTGTTTTTTTTTGTAAGTTTGACCACTGACAAAGACATGAACAGTCTATAATTTTAAGGGTAGGTTAATTTTAACCTTGAGAGATAGAATATCCCCCAAAAAATCAAGAAAATTTTGTATAAACATTGTATAAATTAGATACATTTATTTGCATTTTGCAGTGAGAAATAAGTATTTGATCCCTTACAAACCCTTATGAGTTCTGACTCCTACAGACCCGTTAGATCAGGGGTCTCAAATTCTGCTAAGTATATGGGCGGCACATAGAAAAAATGTGAATTTGAAGGGCCACATTCTTTGCAGCATGATATGAAATTTTTAATGATACATATTGTTTTTTCTATACACTTTTTGGATCATTTTTGAACATTTTTTGGCTTTTATTTTATTCTTTTACATGGCATTCATTTTATGGGCTATTGTACAGTTTTATAGGTTTTACAAGTTTACAGTTTTTACAATTTTTATTTCCTTTTTGTGTCCCCTAATTGGCCACATACAGTGATTTTTTTTCTTACAATTTGCACCATATAGTAATTCTGACCAACTTTTGTAGTAATGTGCCCATCTTGTAGTAGTTACCCCATCTTGTAGTAATGTCCCCCATCTTGGTCCTCATCTTGTAGTAATTTGCTCATCCCGGTCCTCATCTTGTAGTACTGTGCCCATCCCGATCCCCATCTTGTAGTAATGTGCCCATCCTGGTCCCTATCTTGTAGTAATGTGCCCATCCTGGTCCCCATCTTGTAGTAATGTGCCCATCCTGGTCCCCATCTTGTAGTACTATACCCATCCCGGTCCCCATCTTGTAGTACTGTGCTCATCCCGGTTCTCATCTTGTAGTACTGTGCTCATCCCGGTTCTCATCTTGTAGTAATGTGCCCATCCCAGTCCCCATCTTGTAGTAATGTGCCCATCCCGGTCCCCATCTTGTAGTAGTGTCCCCATCTTTGTAGTAACGTGCCCATCCCGGTCCACATCTTGTAGTAATGTGCCCATCCCGGTCCTCATCTTGTAGTAATGTGCCCATCCCGGTCCTCATCTTGTAGTAACGTACCCATCCTGGTCTCCATCTTGTAGTAATGTGCCCATTCCGATCCCCATCTTGTAGTAACACGCCCATCCCGGTCCCCATCTTGTAGTACTTTACCCATCCCGGTCCCCATCTTGTAGTACTGTGCTCATCCCGGTCCTCATCTTGTAGTAATGTGCCCATCCCGGTCCCCATCTTGTAGTAACGTACCCATCCTGGTCTCCATCTTGTAGTAATGTGCCCATCCCGGTCCCCATCTTGTAGTACTGTGCCCATTCAGATTCCCATCTTGTAGTAACATGCCCATCCTGGTCCCCATCTTGTAGTACTGTGCCCATCCCGATCCACATTTTGCAGTAATGTGCCCATCCTGGTCCCCATCTTGTAGCACTGTGCCCATCTTGTAGTAATGTGCCCATCCCGGTCCCCATCTTGTAGTACTGTGCCCATCTTGTAGTAATGTGCCCGTCCCGGTCCCCATCTTGTAGTATTGTGCCCATCCCGATCCGCATTTTGTAGTAATGTGCCCATTGTGGTCCCCATCTTGTAGCACTGTGCTCATCTTGTAGTAATGTACCCATCCTGTTCCCCATCTTGTAGCACTCTGCCCATCTTGTAGTAATGTGCCCATCCCGGTCTCCATCTTGTAGTACTGTGCCCATCCCGGTCCCCATCTTGTAGTACTGTGCCCATCCCGGTCCCCATCTTGTAGTACTGTGCTCATCCTGGTCCTCATCTTGTAGTAATGTGCTCATCCCGGTCCCCATCTTTTAGTACTGTGCCCATCCCGGTCCCAATCTTGTAGTACTGTGCCCATCCCGGTCCCCATCTTGTAGTAGTGTCCCCATCTTTGTAGTAACGTGCCCATCCCGGTCCCTATCTTGTAGTAATGTGCCCATCCCGGTCCCCATCTTGTAGTAATGTGCCCATCCTGGTCCCCATTTTGTAGTAGTGTCCCCATCTTGTAGTAACGTGCCCATCCTGGTCACCATCTTGTAGTAGTGTCCCCATCTTGTAGTAGTGTCCCCATCTTGTAGTAATGTGCCCATCCTGGTCCCCATCTTGTAGTAGTGTCCCCATCTTGTAGTAACGTGCCCATCCTGGTTCCCATCTTGTAGTAACGTGCCCATCCTGGTTCCCATCTTGTAGTAATGTGCCCATCCTGGTCCACATCTTGTAGTACTGTGCTCATCCTGGTCCCCATCTTGTAGTACTGTCCCCATCCCGGTTCCCCATTTTGTAGTAATGTGCCCATCCCAGTCCCCATTTTGTAGTAATGTGCCCATCCCGGTCCACATCTTGGAGTACTGTGCCCATCCTGGTCCCCATCTTGTAGTACTGTGCCCATCCTGGTCCCCATCTTGTAGTACTGTGCCCTTCTTGCAGTAATGTGCCCGTCCGGGTCCCCATCTTGTAGTAATGTACCGATCTTGTAGTAATGTGCCCATGCTGGTCCCTAACTTGTAGAACATTCAACAGAAAAGATTCACTGACTTTGGCGGCCCTGTGGGCCACATTAAGCAGCCTCAGGGGCCACATGCGGCCCTCGGGCCGCATGTTTGAGACCCCTGAGTTAGTTGCTCCTAATCAACTCGTTACCTGCATTAAAGACAGCTTTCTTACATAGTCACCTGTATAAAAGACTCCTGTCCACAGACTTAATTAATCAGTCAGACTCTAACCTCTACAACATGGGCAAGACCAAAGAGCTTTCTAAGGGTGTCAGGGACAAGATAATAGACCTGCACAAAGCTGGAATGGGCTACAAAACCATAAGTAAGACGCTGGGTGAGAAGGAGACAACTGTTGGTGCAATAGTAAGAAAATGGAAGAAATACAAAATGACTGTGTAACATACCTGGCGGCGTCCTTGCATAGTGGTCCATCTCCCACTGTGCAAGAGCGCGCACTTGATTTCCAGTCCAGACTGCCTTCCATACTGTCTGCTTTGCTCTGCTCTGGCTGCTTAGGGCGACTCCCGCCGAACTTCCTGTTTCTTGTAGCTGCTGCAGACACACCCCTAATGCATCATCTGCCTATTGCTGTCTGTCACCTGTTATTTAAACCAGCAAAAGGTGGCTACTTTGAAGAACCTAGAATATAAGACATATTTTCAGTTGTTTCACACTTTTTTGTTAAGTATATAATTCCAAATGTGTTAATTCATAGTTTTGATGCCTTCAGTGTGAATGTACAATTTTCATAGTCATGAAAATACAGAAAAATCTTTAAATGAGAAGGTGTGTCCAAACTTTTGGTCTGTACTGTATTTCCAGGCCCGTGTGAACACGCTCTTAGCCTGTTCCTTCTGCCCTCTAGGGGCCGCATACCTAGATCTGTTATCTGTGGCTGTTCCTGCCCTAACCATCTTCCAGCCTGTTTCCCGTCTCTCTCTACGCCCATATCTTCCCTTTTTCTGCAGCGTCTGAACTCGTACCTAACTCCTGCTCGTTGTCACTGTACTTCCGTTTGTGAGTTTGTGGTCCACTCGCTACTTCACTGCAAGTACCCTGTGGTTATCCGGTTCTGCCTTTCCCTTCCTGTCTGTTCCGTGCGAACAGAGCCCTGTCCCCTCTGCCCTGCCTTGCTCGCCGCTCCGGCGGTTTCTGCCTGCTCTGCCTTGTTCACCGCTCTGGCGGTTCTTGCCTGCTCTGCCTTGCTCACCGCTCTGGCGGTTCTTGCCTGCTCTGCCTTGCTCACCGCTCCGGCGTCTCTTGCCTGCTCTGCCTTTGCTCACCGCTCCAGGCGGTCTCGCTCTGCTCTGACCCTTTGCTCACTGCTCCGGCAGTCTCGCTCTGCTCTGACCCTTTGCTCACTGCTCCGGCAGTCTCGCTCTGCTCTGACCCTTTGCTCACTGCTCCGGCAGTCTCGCTCTGCTCTGACCCTTTGCTCACTGCTCCGGCAGTCTCGCTCTGCTCTGACCCTTTGCTCACTGCTCCGGCAGTCTCGCTCTGCTCTGACCCTTTGCTCACTGCTCCGGCAGTCTCGCTCTGCTCTGACCCTTTGCTCACTGCTCCAGCAGTCTCGCTCTGCTCTGACCCTTTGCTCACTGCTCCGGCAGTCTCGCTCTGCTCTGACCCTTTGCTCACTGCTCCGGCAGTCTCGCTCTGCTCTGACTCTTGCTCACTGCTCCGGCAGTCTCGTCCTGCTCACCGCTCCAGGCGGCCTCGTCCTGCTCTACTCTCGCTCACCGCTCCAGGCGGTCTCATTTTGCTCTGCTCTTGCTCGCCTCTCCGGGCGGCCTCACTCTGCTGTTTGTCCACCACATCTGCGGTTCTGTTCCTGAGTCCCAGTCTGTACTGGGACCTATCCACTCTGTGCTCCAACCTGTCGTACCTGCCAGTACCTCCCTGCCTGCATACCAGTCATGCTTACCAGCATCCACCTACCTGCATACCGGCCGTACCTGTCAGTACCTCCCTGTTTGCATACCAGTCGTGCTTGCCAGCAGCCACCCGTCTGTGTGCCAGCCTAACCTGCCTGTTCCTGTATTCCCCAGTGTTGGTCAACAGCCGTGTCCGGGGTCTGACCTGGAGTAGCCCCTGGTCCCTCTGCTCGGTTCCTCCTTGGTGCACTGGCGTCGTATGCCGTCGTGCGACCTTGGTCGGATCGGGTGGATACTTAGTTACGCCCCTCCAGGCATTCACTCTCCGGTACGGTCCAGTGGAATCACTACATATACACGCACACGCCAGTCAGTCCGGGCGTGTGCATTACAGCATGCTCAGGCCATGGGTCCCGTTGAGCCCCGCGGCCTTCGCTCTCTGAGACGTTTTCCAGCGAATACATGTATCTAGAAGAAATGTATTTTTTTTTGCTACTAGCTGAGTTCCAGGCGAATTACGCACCCATCCAGATGAAGCTTTCTGCACCCGTTCCTGCGGATCCGCCACGTTATTATGGGGATCCAAGACAGAGTCGTTCATTGGTGGAGCAATGCATGCTACACTTCAAGTTCTACCCTCGTTATTTTCCCACCGATCGGATTAAGGTGGGATTCATGATGTCTTACCTAGCGGGTGATGCCTTGAAATGGATCACCCCCCTATGGGACGCACAGGATCCTATCGTCCTGGACCTGCAGGCCTTCCTGGTGGCCTTTCTAATGGTCTTCGATGACCCTAACCCGGAAGCCCCTGCTGAAGCTTCACTTCCCAATATCCCGGAGCAGCCCCGATGGGTAATGTGTGTCGGTAGCGCACTAGTCCTCCTGCCCGAAGAGACTGCTGCCCACCCAGAATCCACACAGGATGACTACGCTCTCCGGAATACTTCTCCCAACCTCAAGAGGCAGTCCAGACGTGCTAGGCGTAGAGGCAAGCCGTCACACCAGGGTCTGTCCTCCCAAAGACCTCCTGACCCCAACCTTGAAGTCCCTGCTGAAGCTTCACTTCCCAGTATACCGGAGCAGCCCCGACGGGTAATGTGCGTGGGTAGAGCTCCAGTTCTCCTGCCCGAAGAGACTGCTGCCCACCCAGAATCCACACAGGAGGACTTCCTGCACCCGGTATCTGATACTTCACCCGCTTCCTCCAGTGAGTCCGACCTAGTGTACTCCGAAGCAGAGGTTACCCCCGAGTCTCTACACCCCTCCGACCAGGCGGAGGACCTCCAGTTGTCTCCTGAACCCTTCGGGATGCTACCTGGTAGCGAATGGCCAGAGACTTTCCTATACTCTGTACCTGATACCTCGCCCGCTTCGTCCAGTGAGTCCGACCTAGTGTACTCCGAAGCAGAGGTTACCCCCGAGTCTCTGCACTCTTCCGACCTGGCGGAGGACCTCCAGTTGTTTCCCGAATTCTCCGGGGTACCACCAGATAACAAAGGGACAGTGACATTTCTACACCTTGTACCTGATACCTTGCCCATTTCATCCTGTGAGCTTGACAAGATGTACCCCGAAGCAGAGGTTACCCCCGAGTCTCTGCACCCATCCAACCCAGCGGAGGACTTCCAGTTGCCTCCTGAACCCTCTGGGGTGCTACCTGATAGTAAGTGGAGAGAAACTTCCTTGTGTGCTGTTCCTGGTACTCCACCTGTTTCGTCTGTTGCTGAGGATGGCTGGATAGGAGGTGGCATCCTAGCTACTCAGATTAGACCAGTTTTGTCTCTTCCTGTGGACAGTAGAAGTAATCTCCTTGAAGAGAAGGATTGGCCCTCAAATTCCCTGCGTAAGATTCTGGCAGGCCTGAAGAAGAGGGGGCGTAAGGGGGGGTAATTTAACATACCTGGCGGCGTCCTTGAATAGTGGTCCATCTCCCACTGTGCAAGAGCGCGCACTTGATTTCCAGTCCAGACTGCCTTCCATACTGTCTGCTTTGCTCTGCTCTGGCTGCTTAGGGCGACGCCCGCCGAACTTCCTGTTTCTTGTAGCTGCTGCAGACACACCCCTAATGCATCATCTGCCTATTGCTGTCTGTCACCTGTTATTTAAGCCAGCTCCTCCTTGGAATCCTGGCCTGAGCATCTTGTTCTGTCAGTTGGCTTCTTGTCACTGATGTGCCAGGTCCTGTCTGTTTCCTGCCTTGCGGTATCAGTTCCTGTGTCTGAACTGTGTCCTGTCTGTGTACTCTAGCCAGCTGTCTTTCTGCCTTTCCTGGAGGCTGTATTTCCAGGCCCGTGTGAACACGCTCTTAGCCTGTTCCTTCTGCCCTCTAGGGGCCGCATACCTAGATCTGTTATCTGTGGCTGTTCCTGCCCTAACCATCTTCCAGCCTGTTTCCCGTCTCTCTACGCCCATATCTTCCCTTTTTCTGCAGAGACTGAACTCGTACCTAACTCCTGCTCGTTGTCACTGTACTTCCGTTTGTGAGTTTGTGGTCCACTTGCTACTTCACTGCAAGTACCCTGTGGTTATCCGGTTCGGTCTTTCCCTTCCTGTCTGTTCCGTGTGAACAGAGCCCTGTCCCCTCTGCCCTGCCTTACTCACCGCTCCGGCGGTTCTTGCCTGCTCAGCCTTGCTCACCGCTCCGGCGGCTCTTGCCTGCTCTGCCTTTGCTCACCGCTCCAGGCGGTCTCGCTCTGCTTTGACCCTTTGCTCACTGCTCCGGCAGTCTCGCTCTGCTCTGACCCTTTGCTCACTGCTCCGGTAGTCTCGCTCTGCTCTGACCCTTTGCTCACTGCTCCGGCAGTCTCGCTCTGCTCTGACCCCTTGCTCACTGCTCCGGCAGTCTCGCTCTGCTCTGACCCTTTGCTCACTGCTCCGGCAGTCTCGCTCTGCTCTGACCCTTTGCTCACTGCTCCGGCAGTCTCGTCCTGCTCACCGCTCCAGGCGGCCTCGTCCTGCTCTACTCTCGCTCACCGCTCCAGGCGGTCTCGTCCTGCTCTACTCTTGCTCGCCGCTCCGGGCGGCCTCACTCTGCTGTGTTTGTCCACCGCATCTGCGGTTCTGTTCCTGAGTCCCAGTCTGTACTGGGACCTATCCACTCTGTGCTCCAACCTGTCGTACCTGCCAGTACCTCCCTGCCTGCATACCAGTCGTGCTTACCTTCTTCCACCTGCCTGCATACCGACCGTACCTGTCAGTACCACCCTGTTTGCATACCAGTCGTGCTTGCCAGCAGCCACCCGTCTGTGTGCCAGCCTAACCTGCCTGTTCCTGTATTCCCCAGTGTGGGTCAACAGCCGTGTCCGGGGTCTGACCTGGAGTAGCCCTTGGTCCCTCTGCTCGGTTCCTCCTTGGTGCACTGGCGTCGTATGCCGTCGTGCGACCTTGGTCGGATCGGGTGGATACTTAGTTACGCCCCTCCAGGCATTCACTCTCCGGTACGGTCCAGTGGAATCACTACATATACACGCACACGCCAGTCAGTCCGGGCGTGTGCATTACAGACTGTCAATCAACATTGATCTGGGGCACCATGCAAAATCTCACCTCGTGGGGTATCCTTGATCATGAGGAAGGTGAGAGATCAGCCTAAAACTACACAGGGGGGGGGACTTGTTACATAGTTTATAAGGCCGAAAAAAGACAAGCGTCCATCCAGTTCAGCCTATTTCTTGTGCACTGCAGCTATTCCGCAGCGTTGATCCAGGGGAAGGCAAAAAAAAACATGCGGTATAGGCCAATTTACATCATTGAGGAAAAATTCACTTCCCGACTCCAATCTGGCAGTCAGATTAAATCCCTGGATTAATTAACTATCACTAAGCATAAGATGTAATTTTATTGTTCTCAGGAAAGGCGTCCAGGCCTCTCTTGAACTCATTAAGTGAGTTGGACATCACCACTTCCTCTCCCAGAGAGTTCCAGAGTCTCACGGCTCTGACCGTAAAGAATCCCCTTCTATGCTGGTGCAGGAACCTCCTTCCCTCCAGACGCATAGTGTGCCCCCTCGTCTTTGTCACCATCCTTAGTATAAACAGGTCATGGGAGAGATCTCTGTACTGCCCCCTGATGTATTTATACATGTTTATGAGGTCTCCCCTAAGCCTTCTCTTTTCCAATGTAAATAGGCCTAATTTTGACAACCTCTCTGGGTATTCTAGTACCTCCATTCCATTTATTACCTTAGTCGCCCTCCTTTGTACCCTCTTTAGCTCCAATATGTCTTTCCTGAGCACCGGAGCCTAGAACTGTGCACAATATTCTAAGTGCGGCCTTACCAGCGTTTTATACAGAAGAAGAACAATGTTCTCATCATATGCCCCTATTCCTCTTCTGATGCATGCCATGACTCTATTTGTTAATGTATTCAAGGCAGCTGGGACCACAGTCACCAAGAAGACCATTGGTAACACATTACGCCTTAAAGGTTAAAATCCTGCAGTGCCCGCAAGGTCCCCCTGCTCAAGAAGGCATATGTCCAGGCCCGTCTGAAGTTTGCCAGTGAACACCTGGATGATTCTGTGAGTTATTGGGAGAAGGTGCTGTGGTCAGATGAGACAAAAATTGAGCTCTTTGGCATTAAGTCAACTCGCCATGCTTGGAGGAAGAAGAAGGATGAGTACAACCCTAAGAACATCGTCCCAACCGTGAAGCATGGTGGTGGAAACATTATACTTTGGGGATGCTTTTCTGCAAAGGGGACATGACGACTGCACCGTACTGAAGGGAAGATGGATGGGGTCATGAATCGCGGGATTTTGGCCAACAACCTCCTTTCCTCAGTAAGAGCATTGAAGATGGGTCGTGGCTGGGTCTTCCAGCAAGACAATGACCCAAAACATACAGCCAAGGCAACAAAGGAGTGGCTAAAAAAAAAGCACAGTAAGGTCATGGAGTGCCCTAGCCAGTCTCCAGACCTTAATCCCATAGAAAACTTATGGAGGGAGTTGAAGCTCCGAGTTGCCAAGTGACAGCTTCAAAATCTTAATGATTTAGAGGTGATCTGCAAAGAGGAGTGAACCAAAATTCCTCCCGACATGCGCAACCCTCATCATCAACTACAAAAAACCTCTGACTGCTGTGCTTGCCAACAAGGGTTTTGCCACCAAGTATTAAGTGTTGTTTGCCAGAGGGATCAAATACTTGTTTACATTTTGCAGTGAGAAATATTTTTATCTAATTTATACAATGAGAGATAGAATATCCCCAAAAAAAAATCAAGAAAATCACAATATTAAAATTAACCTACCCTTAAAATTATAGACTGTTCATGTCTTTGTCAGTGAGCAAACTTACAAAAACAGCAAGGGATCAAATACTTATTCCCCCCACTGTACATATAGATATATATATATAACCATATACACAGTTCTCAAATGCACCATACACTCATGCATGCACTTTTCACATATATGCAGATGACGCGCCCCCTGGGCCGTGTGTGCACGTGTGTGGGATACCCGGAGCCGGGTCTCTGGGGGTTGTAGTCTCCGTGGCAGCGACCCGGTCCCATGGCTCAGGGTGTTCAAACCAGGGGCAGTCTTTTATAGGTTTTAGGTTAATTGTCCGACTACGCCACCCGTGGATTGCGGTCAGGGTGTACCGCCGCTGCGAGGCAGACCACTGAGGCTGGTGTTGTATGCGCAGCAGAGAATGGGATGACTCCCCACGGGAGGAGTATAGCCTCAGGGCAGTGAGTGTGGATGATGGGAGTGATGGTGCACGAGCGCAGCAGGAACGACTCGCAGTCTTTGCAGTACAGTTCAGGGTCTTTACTGATGATAATAAGGCAGACCCTCCCGGGAGTACTGGCTAGCATAAGAGGCCTGGTCAGTCTGTGAGCAAATAGGAGTTCCCCTGGCCAGGTGGAGTTGTAGGCCTCCCCGTCTGTCTGCACTCTTCCTGGCTACCTTGCTGTAAGCGAGTGGAAGTAGCCCACGTCCCTGAGTGTACCGTGTAGTGCTCACCAGTATGGCTAGTGACTTAGGGCCTTCTGATAGCCTCCGCTCCTCGATGGCGGTGCTGGTCCCTTGCTCGTGACTGAGCCTCCGGGCTTCTATGGCCAGAGGACCTGGAATCCCCTGCCGGCTGGTTTCTGCTGCTGGACTTAAAGATCCTTGCAGCCTCGGACTCCGGTGTCCGGTTCTTAGATTCTTCTGCCAGGGCGAGCTCTGCTTAGCTCCAGCCCCTGGTCTTCAGCTCCTGCTCCACAGAGCACCTCGCTGTTACTTTCCCTGTGTCTGGAACAAACTCCAGGCTCTGACTCAACTAACCCCGCCCCAGACCCAGTTTATAAGGGCAGATTCCTCCCCTCCCAGGACTGGGCAGGAGGTGTTGCATGCCTAAGGGCTCCTGACCAGGAAACCTCCCACTTGCTCTCAGACATAATATTTCTATTACTGTGGTAACCAGACCCCTGGGGTGCCACATTCCCCCCTAGTAAATTCTAGTACTCCGGGACTAAACACATTTTTAAGAAAACACAAATGCAGGGTATAACAATAACAGGAAAAAGTACATTTTGTCTTGATGGTCATGGCATTTCCGTAACCGGGTGTCAATATCACCCAAGGTGAAGTTTTTGAACGGAGTAGGGGACCTGTCCAAAGCAAACCCCAAACGTTGGCCCTGAGCGTGGCTGCAAGGCAAAGCTAACTACTTTGGACAAGATAGGGCCACGCCAGACAGGTTTTTCTTCCGTGGCCGTCTTTGCAAAAGGCACCAAGTGCAACTATCTACAATGTAGTTCCGGTTATTCAGCGTTCATAACCTGTCAGTCCAAATAAATATGAAGGGTAACTAGAGAAACATAATTGATAAACAGGCAACAAACATAAACCATTTTCAACATTTTCAGTTTACAGGTAAATTCACATTACAGTTTAGATTCTCCAGCGAACGGGCATCTGTCCTCTACTGCTCCTGGTGGACCTACGTAACCCACTATCTGGTTCTGCACTACAGGGTGTAGGAGGTGTTGCGGGTAGGCCTGGCAGCTTTCTGCGTACTCTTTGGCTTACTAGGGGCACGGCAGGCTCACTACTAGCAGAGGGTTGATTCTCCTGGGCTGCTGGTATGGATTCTTCTGCCTCCTGGGCCGGCTGCTCTTCTGACACTACCTGTTCTTCTGTAGGCCCTTGAGGGGCTGGCTGGAGAAAGGTGAGGACGGGTACCACGACTGCGTTGTTAATTTGAGTCCAGGACCGGGGAAAGTCTCCGAGTACGGTACTGATCATTTCTTCCCTTTCCTCTACGGGTTGAGGGTTCTCTTGATCTTCGTCAGCGCTTTGCAGCTGCTCGGGACACTTTTTCAGGTGGTCTCTGGAGACAATGGCTGTGGTTTCTCCTCCATCCTTACTGATTATACAGACTTTTGGATTGTCATGGCTTGAGGGCAGTACGGTGTACGGGTCCTTCTCCCACTGGTCGTCCAACTTGTGGAGCCGCCTCTTTCTCTTCAAGACCTGCTCTCCAGGGAACAGCGGGAGCATGCTGGTTATAAAAGTCTTCTCTTGCCTTTCTCTTGCTTGAGACAGACTTCGCTCGACGCTCTCCTGTACTTTCCGATACTGCTGCTGCCGTTCTGTATCCCAGTCTGCCTCTGGCGAGGTGTCCTCAGGTGTCAGGACTCCCATATCCAGGTCAATAGGCAACTTACCAGGTCTTGCTCTCATTAGGTAAGCCGGGGTACAGTTGGTGGAACCTACGGGGATGTGATTATACAAGTCCACCAGATCAGGCAGTTTTTCAGGCGACAGACTGCGTTCTTCCAGGGGCAAGGTTTTTAGCAAGTCTATCACCACCTGGTTCATTTTCTCACATAGTCTGTTGGTCTGAGGGTGATAGGGCGTTGTTCTTATCTTCCTGCAGCCATACAGATTGCAAAACTCTTGGAAGACCTCCGCTTCGAAGGCTGGTCCTTGGTCCGTCAGCACTTGCTCCGGATACCCGTGTGGACGGCAGAAGTGCAGCTGGAAGGCCCTGGCTGCTATTTGAGCCGTTAAGTCTTTGACAGGGACCACCACCAGGAACCGGGAGTAGTGATCTACGATGGTGAGGGCGTAGATGTACCCAGATCTGCTTGGAGCCAGTTTCACATGGTCCAGGGCTACCAGTTCCAGTGGCTGCCTGGTGATGATGGGCTGCAGGGGAGTCTTCTGGCTGGCACGGTCTTTCCTCCTTAGGTTGCACGGGCCACAGTCTCTACACCACCTCTCGATGGTTCCTCTCATGCCTACCCAGTAGAACCATCCACACAACAGGAACTCCAGCTTCTTCCATCCGAAGTGGTATGCCTCCAGAACCATAGCCGCCTCTCGTCTTGGGACTACTACCTGCCAAGTCAGCTCATGTGTTCGAGAGTTGACCATTCTCCGGCACAGCTTCTCCTTGTAAAGAAACAGCTTACTTTTCTCTTTCCACAGTTGCTTGGTCTCCTCCGGAGCATCTGGGTCAAGACGGGCATCAGCCTGTGTCAGCATTTTCTTCACCAGACGGACTGCGGGATCACTGTCTTGCGTCTCCGCCCAACTGTAGTGGGGTAAGGGATTGAACATGGCAGAGCGCTTGTCCCACAGTGGGAATACAGGGTAATCCCATGACGGTGGAACACAGGGAGTTCGACTTCTTCCAGTTCTTCTGGATCTTCCCCTACGTCCGGTAAGATGGCATTCTAGACAGGGCATTCGTGTTGGCATTTGAGCGTCCCGCCCGGTATTTGATGGTGAATTCATAGTTGGACAGGCGGGCCATCCATCTCTGCTCCAGGGCACCAAGTTTTGCAGTGTCCAGCTGTGTCAATGGGTTGTTCTCCATGTACACTGTGAACTTGGAAGAGGCAAGGTAATGCTTGAAACGTTCGGTCACTGCCCTCACCACTGCCAGGAACTCTAGCTTGAATGAGCTATAATTCTCAGGGTTTCTCTATGTGGGCCGTAGTTTTCGGCTGGCGTAAGCGATTACCCGTTCTCTCCCCTGCTGGATCTGGGACAGTACAGCTCCTAGCCCGATGTTGCTCGCGTCCGTGTGGAGGATAAAGGGCTGGCCGTAGTCAGGGTACGCCAGGATTTCATCCCCCGTGAGGGCCATCTTCAACTGGCGGAAGGACTCCTCTTCCAGCTTTTCCCACCTGAAGGGTGGCTTCTGGTTTTTGACCTTCCTGGATTGACCTATCAGGAGGTCCTGCATAGGAGCTGCCATTTTGGTGAAACCGGGAATAAATCTTCGGTAGTAGCCTACCAACCCAAGGAACTGCCGCACTTCCTTTATGCTGGAGGGTCTTGGCCAGTCCTTAATCACGGTGATTTTATCGGGGTCGGGAGCCACTCTGTCAGCACTCACCACGTGTTCCAGGTACTGTACCTTTTCGTTTCAGCAGGTGACACTTGGAGGGTTTCACCTTTAGGCCGTAGCTTGCCAGGGCGTCAAACACTTCTGCCAGGTGTTTCAGATGGTCCTCGTAGGTTTTGGAATAAACTATGACATCGTCCAGGTATAACAGGACCGTCTCGAAATTCCGGTGTCCCAGACAGCATTCCATCAACCGCTGGAAGGTTCCTGGTGCGTTGCAGAGCCCGAACGGCATACAGTTGAATTCGCTGAGACCCATCGGGGTGGTGAACGCAGTCTTCTCCTTGTCCGCCTCTGCTACAGGAACCTGCCAGTACCCGCTAGTAAGATCGAAAGTAGAGAAGAAGTTAGCAGATTTTAATGCAGCTAAAGATTCTTCTATTCTGGGTAACGGGTACGCATCTTTGTGTGTGATGCGGTTGACCTTTCTGTAGTCTACACACATTCTCATTGTGTTGTCCTTCTTTTTCACTAGAACTAGTGGAGCTGCCCAGGGGCTACAGCTGTCCCTTATTACCCCAGCCTCCCTCATGTCTCGCAACATCCCCTTTGCATGCTGATAGTGTGCAGGGGGTACAGGTCGGTATTTTTCCTTTATGGGTGGATGGTCTCCTGTGGGGATGTGATGTTCTACCCTCTTTACTCGCCCGAAGTCTAGCGGGTGTTTACTAAAGACTCTTTCGTACTCCTGAACCACCCGGTAGACTCCCTGTTTTTGGTGTCAGGGAGTGGAGTCAGTACCCAAATGCAGTTGCTGACACCAGTCCTCCATTGGTTTCTTAGAGCCGTTACCTTCCTCTGGTTGAGATGGAGGCAAGGGTTCCACGGCCTTTACAGAATTTTGATTTATGGTGAACAATTTGGCTAGCGTGGCATACCGGGGCAGGTATACTTCTCTCTCCCCGATATTTACGATGCTAACAGGTACCCTCCCATGGCGTACATCGACCACTCCCCGTGCTGTCAAAATGGTGGGCCTACTGTCTGAGTAGACGGGCTCTACCATTGCTTGGTAGTCTCTACCTCTTAGACCAATAACTGCCCGGCACCAGATCATCATCTCACTTTTCGGGGGCATGGCAATAGGGAACGGGTCACACATTCTCACGCTACCTATCTCACCACCAGATAGTTCCACTTGTTGCCGCTTCATCAGTGCCCGGATCTCTTTTTGGAGGACACGCTGCTGGCTGGAACTGGCGTTCATGGCAACCTGCTGTAAAATGAGAATTATCTCTGCAAGACAATTTTCAATCACGTTAGTTCCCAAGGTTATTTTAGGGTGACTCTCATGACGGTCAATGTCCACAATAATCAGTCCTTGTGCCGCCATTTCGACTTTACCGATTTTAATGGTCACCTCTTTGAATCCCACCTGCGGCACGGGCTGACCATTGCTGGCGATGATACTCCGGTCGTCATCTGGGTAGCAGGTTATGTCCGAGTCATTCCAGTACCGCTTAAAGAGCACATAAGGGATGGTAGTTACCTGTGATCCGGTGTCTAGTAGGGCACTCATTGGAATGCCATCCAGTACCACAGGCAAGACTGGACGTCCCCCTACGTATTTATCATGCCAGTTTGAGGGGACTGATGATCTTATGCCTGGAGGTTGGCCCTCTGCCCAAGGTTGTGCCCGTTTAAATGACAGTACCTTGCCATATGTCCGGGTTGATTGCAGCGGCGGCAGATGGGTTGTCCGTCCTCGTTGTATCTGTCGCCGGGTCTTCCTCTGGACGATGGGATTCTCCTCTGTCGGCGCCACGGGACGTCCTCCGGTCCGGACGCCAGCTGGATCTTTCCTGGAGGAGAGACCTGTAAAGACTGCACAGTTCTGGTTAGCGCGGCTACGCTTTTAGTCAGCTCTTGGACCTGATAGTGCAGGTCTGTAGCCGGGTTGTTGTCCAAAGCCTGCGCACCAGCTCCTACAGACTCTGTAGACAAGGGCGCCGCCTCCTGATGATAGGTAATAGCAGGGCGCCTGTGGGTTACAGCGCTACCCGGTGCCGGTTCTCGGAGCACCCGGATGGCCCTGTCTTTGAACTTTGCAAAGTCTAAACCAGGGTTCTGCAAGGCCATTGCACGTAACTGGGTTCGGTGGGCGTTGGACAGCAGACCCTCAATGAATTGCTCAGTTAACAGTTCATCTGCATTCCGCACACTGTCAGGGTCTGCCTGTTTAATGGCTCCCAGGGCCTCTTGCAAACTCAAAGCATAGTCTCTTATACTGTCTTGGGCCTGCTGCTTGCACCCATAAAATCTCATTTTGATCTCTGCTGAGGTGCGGGTATCAAAAGTGTCCTTCAGACGGGCTAAGATCTCCTTTACGGTCTCCTTGTCCCGGACTGACCAGGACTTTACTTCACGTTCGGCTGCACCGGTTAACTGGCCTATCAATATGCTCACTTTTTGTCCCTCCGTCAGGGGGTATACTTTAAATAGGCTGTACAGTCTTTCTTTAAAGTCTCTTAGGGTATGCGACTCCCCTGAGTATTGGGGCAGCCAGGCCGCTCCGGGGGTGTAAGGCATTACTGCAGCAGTGGCCGCGCTGGTGGTAGAGGGTCCCTCCATGTCCGTCATCTTCCTCCCCCCTAGTTAAGTGTGGCCTACCTTCCGACGATCCTCTTCTGTAGGCCGCAGCTCCGCTGGTGCTGCTCCGGACGAGTACCTTGCATCGCATCCTGGTGACGTCAGCGTTGCTCTCTCTCCTTCCAGGACCTTGCGCATCGTCGGTGCGTAGGGCGGGGCTTCAGGTCTCGCGCGGTTTGGACGTCCACGCCCCTCTTCTTCCCGTGCGGCGTTCTGAAGATGGCGTCCGATGGGGGGAAAACATCTGAAGATGGCGGGAGACGACTGAAGATGGCGGGAGACGACTGAAGATGGCGGGAGACGACTGAAGATGGCCGGAAACTAATGAAGATGGTGGGAAACGACTCCAGATGGTGGGAAACTTCACTCAGGTGAGTGCAAATTCTTTTTCAGGCACGCAGTACCCGTTTGTGGCGGGTTGGTCACAATCCTGCCGACTACGCCAAAAGTTGACGCACCCCCTGGGCCGTGTGTGCATGTGTGTGGGATACCCGGAGCCGGGTCTCTGGGGGTTGTAGTCTCCGTGGCGGCGACCTGGTCCCGTGGCTCAGGGTGGTCAAACCAGGGGCAGTCTTTTGTAGGTTTTAGGTTAATTGTCCGACTACGCCACCCGTGGATTGCGGTCAGGGTGTACCGCCGCTGCGAGGCAGACTGCTGAGGCTGGTGTTGTATGCGCAGCAGAGAATGGGATGACTCCCCACGGGAGGAGTATAGCCTCAGGGCAGTGAGTGTGGATGATGGGAGTGATGGTGCACGAGCGCAGCAGGAACGACTCGCAGTCTTTGCAGTGCAGTTCAGGGTCTTTACTGATGATAATAAGGCAGACCCTCCCGGGAGTACTGGCTAGCATAAGAGGCCTGGTCAGTCTGTGAGCAAATAGGAGTTCCCCTGGCCAGGTGGAGTTGTAGGCCTCACCGTCTGTCTGCACTCTTCCTGGCTACCTTGCTGTAAGCGAGTGGTAGTAGCCCACATCCCTGAGTGTACCGTGTAGTGCTCACCCGTATGGCTGGTGACTTGGGGCCTTCTGATAGCCTCCGCTCCTCGATGGCGGTGCTGGTCCCTTGTTCGTGACTGAGCCTCCGGGCTTCTATGGCCAGAGGACCTGGAATCCCCTGCCGGCTGGTTTCTGCTGCTGGACTTAAAGATCCTTGCAGCCTCGGACTCCGGTGTCCGGTTCTTAGATTCTTCTGCCAGGGCGAGCTCTGCTTAGCTCCAGTCCCTGGTCTTCAGCTCCTGCTCCTACAGAGCTCCTCGCTGTTACTTTCCCTGTGTCTGGAACAAACTCCAGGCTCTGACTCAACTAACCCCGCCCCAGACCCAGTTTATAAGGGCAGATTCCTCCCCTCCCATGTCTGGGCAGGAGGTTTTGCATGCTTAAGGGCTCCTGACCAGGAAACCTCCCACTTGCTCTCAGATGTAATATTTCTATTACTGTGGTAACCAGACCCCTGGGGTGCCAAACAGACATACACACAGTTATACATACACTGACCATATGAAGTAAATAACACCCCTCTTTTCTGGCACATATCTTCTTGCAGCGTTTAGTTTCTGTTGCTGGTAACATTCTCCTCTCAGCTTGTGGTGACAGTGGGGGAGGGGCACAATCACTACTCCAGCAGGCTTCAGTGCTGGATAGTGTGAGCAAAGGAATGGGAGGTGAAGGAGGAAACTCTGGAGCAGCCTCCTCCAGCTCACTGCCTGGTGAGTTGTGGAGCACAATCTACACATCCCCACAGCTGCATGCTGGACTGACCACATCCAGCTCAGTCACAGTGCCTGGGCTCAGATCTGCAGACTGCTCTGCATCCTGGGAGAGTGACAGCGGAGCAGCCTGGGAATTCCCTAGCCTGAAGGTGACTTCAGCTCAGTTGAATCAGAAGCCGGTGGCAAGAAAGAGAGTTTTTCTCCCACTTGATTTATGACTTGTTTATAATCTTTTGGTCAAATTCTAAATGTTATTACATGTGCTTTTAATTTAGATAATAAAAATTTTAGTAATAGGTCCTCTTTATTACTGTGCAATGTTCTAGAAAAAGAAATAATCACTTTACATCCTGCTTAGTCGACTAATGTGAATACAGAGACATTTATCAGCTGTTTTCTAAACACAGGATTACGCAGTAGTGAGGAAGTCATTGAGGAGCCCGAACCCCATCACCAAGCCACCTCCGATGTCACCAATACACGAGAAGAAGGAGAAGATCCTGGAACTGACCAACAAGATCACTGAGCTGCTGACCGGAGAGGTGACTGCTGGGAGATTATACACTGGGGGATTCTGGGTGAGGAGAGGAGACTGCTGGGTGATTATACAGTATACACTGGAGGATTCTGGGTGAGGAGAGGAGACTGCTGGGTGATTATACAGTATATACTGGAGGATTCTGGGTGATGAGCGGAGAGGAGACTGCTGGGAGATTCTACAGTATACACTGTAGGATTCTGGGTGGTGAGAGGAGAGGAGACTGCTGGGAGATTATACATTGGAGGATTCTGGGTGATGAGAGGAGACTGCTGGGAGATTATACAGTATACACTGGAAGATTCTGGGTGATAAGCAGAGAGGAGAGGAGACTGCTGGGAGATTATACAGTATACACTGGAGGATTCTGGGTGAGGAGAGGAGACTGCTGGGAGATTATACAGTATACACTGGAGGATTCTGGGTGATGAGAGGAGACTGCGGGGAGATTATACAGTATACACTGGAGGATTCTGGGTAATGAGAGGAGACTGCTGGGAGATTATACAGTATACACTGGAGGATTCTGGGTGATGAGAGGAGACTGCTGGGAGATTATACAGTATACACTGGAGGATTCTGGGTGAGGAGAGGAGACTGCTGGGAGATTATACAGTATACACTGGAGGATTCTGGATGATGAGAGGAGACTGCTGGGAGATTATACAGTATACACTGGAGGATTCTGGGTGATGAGCGGAGAGAAGACTGCTGGGAGATTATACAGTATACACTGGAGGATTCTGGGTGATGAGCGTAGAGGAGACTGCTGGGAGATTATACAGTATACACTAGGATTCTCGGTGATGAGAGGAGAGGAGATTGCTGGGATATTATACAGTATACACTGGAGGATTCTGGGTGATGAGCAGAGAGGAGACTGCTGGGAGATTATACAGTATACACTGTAGGATTCTGGGTGATGAGAGGAGACTGCTGGGAGATTATACAGTATACACTGGAGGATTCTGGGTGAGGAGGGGAGACTGCTGGGAGATTCTACAGTATACACTGTAGGATTCTGGGAGAGGAGAGGAGACTGCTGGGTGATTATACAGTATACACTGGAGGATTCTGGGTGAGGAGAGGAGCCTGCTGGGTGATTATACAGTATATACTGGAGTATTCTGGGTGATGAGCGGAGAGGAGACTGCTGGGAGATTATACAGTATACACTGGAGGATTCTGGGTGAGGAGAGGAGCCTGCTGGGAGGTTATACAGTATACACTGGAGGATTCTGGGTGATGAGCGGAGAGGAGACTGCTGGGAGATTATACAGTATACACTGGAGGATTCTGGGTGATGAGCGGAGAGGAGACTGCTGGGAGATTATACAGTATACACTGGGGGATTCTGGGTGAGGAGAGGAGAGGAGACTGCTGGGAGATTATACAGTATACAATGGAGGATTCTTGGTGATGAGAGCAGAGGAGAGTGATGGGAGATTCTACAGTATACACTGGAGGATTCTGGGTGATCAGAGGAGACTGCTGGGAGATTCTACAGTATACACTGGAGGATTCTGGGTGATGAGAGGAGACTGCTGGGAGATTATACAGTATACACTGGAGGATTCTGGGTGATGAGAGGAGACTGCTGGGAGATTCTGCAGTATACACTGGAGGATTCTGGGTTATGAGAGGAGACTGCTGGGTGATTATACAGTATACACTGGAGGATTCTGGGTGATGAGGGGAGAGGAGACTGCTGGGAGATAATACAGTATACACTGGAGGATTCTGGGTGATGAGAGGTGACTGCTGGGAGATTCTACAGTATACACTGTAGGATTCTGGGTGATGAGAGGAGAGGAGACTGCTGGGAGATTATACAGTATACACTGGAGGATTCTGGGTGAGGAGAGGAGACTGCTGGGTGATTATACAGTATATACTGGAGGATTCTGGGTGATGAGAGGAGACTGCTGGGAGATTATACCATATACACTGGAGGATTCTGGGTGATGAGCGGAGAGGAGACTGCTGGGTGATTGTACAGTATACACTGGAGGATTCTGGGTGATGAGAGGAGAGGAGACTGCTGGGAGATTATACAGTATACACTGTAGGATTCTGGGTGATGAGAGGAGAGGAGACTGCTGGGAGATTATACTGTATACACTGGAGGATTCTGCGTGATGAGAGGAGACTGCTGGGAGATTCTACAGTATGCACTGTAGGATTCTGGGTGATGAGAGGAGAGGAGACTGCTGGGAGATTATACAGTATACACTGGAGGATTCTGGGTGATGAGCGGAGAGGAGACTGCTGGGAGATTATACAGTATACACTGGAGGATTCTGGGTGATGAGCAGAGAGGAGACTGCTGGGAGATTCTACAGTATACACTGGAGGATTCTGGGTGATGAGCGGAGAGGAGACTGCTGGGAGATTATACAGTATACACTGTAGGATTCTGGGTGATGAGAGGAGACTGCTGGGAGATTATACACTGGAGGATTCTGGGTGATGAGCTGAGAGGAGATTGCTGGGATATTATACAATATACACTGGAGGATTCTGGGTGATGAGAGGAGAGGAGACTGCTGGAAGATTCTACAGTATACACTGGAGGATTCTTGGTGATGAGCGGAGAGGAGACTGATGGGAGATTCTACAGTATACACTGGAGGATTCTGGGTGATCAGAGGAGACTGCTGGGAGATTCTACAGTATACACTGGAGGATTCTGGGTGATGAGAGGAGACTGCTGGGAGATTATACAGTATACACTGGAGGATTCTGGGTGATGAGAGGAGACTGCTGGGAGATTCTGCAGTATACACTGGAGGATTCTGGGTTATGAGAGGAGACTGCTGGGTGATTATACAGTATACACTGGAGGATTCTGGGTGATGAGGGGAGAGGAGACTGCTGGGAGATAATACAGTATACACTGGAGGATTCTGGGTGATGAGAGGTGACTGCTGGGAGATTCTACAGTATACACTGTAGGATTCTGGGTGATGAGAGGAGAGGAGACTGCTGGGAGATTATACAGTATACACTGGAGGATTCTGGGTGAGGAGAGGAGACTGCTGGGTGATTATACAGTATATACTGGAGGATTCTGGGTGATGAGAGGAGACTGCTGGGAGATTATACCATATACACTGGAGGATTCTGGGTGATGAGCGGAGAGGAGACTGCTGGGTGATTGTACAGTATACACTGTAGGATTCTGGGTGATGAGAGGAGAGGAGACTGCTGGGAGATTATACTGTATACACTGGAGGATTCTGCGTGATGAGAGGAGACTGCTGGGAGATTATACACTGGAGGATTCTGGGTGAGGAGAGAAGACTGTTGGGAGATTATACAGTATACACTGGAGGATTCTGGGTGAGGAGAGGAGACTGTTGGGAGATTATACAGTATACACTGGAGGATTCTGGGTGATGAGCGGAGAGGAGACTGCTGGGAGATTATACAGTATACACTGGAGGATTCTGGGTGATGAGAGGAGACTGCTGGGAGATTATGCAGGTTACACTGGAGGATTCTGGGTGATGAGAGTAGACTGCTGGGAGATTATACACTGTAGGATTCTGGGTGATGAGCGGAGAGGAGACTGCTGGGAGATTACACAGTATACACTGGAGGATTATGGGTGATGAGAGGAGACTGCTGGGAGATTATGCAGGTTACACTGGAGGATTTTGGGTGATGAGAGTAGACTGCTGGGAGATTATACACTGGAGGATTCTGGGTGATGAGCGGAGAGGAGACTGCTGGGAGATTATACAGTATACACTGGAGGATTATGGGTGATGAGAGGAGATGAGACTGCTGGGGGATTATACAGTATACACTGGGGGATTATGGGTGAGGAGAGGAGACTGCTGGGGGATTATACACTATATACTGGAGGATTCTGGGTGATGAGAGGAGACTGCTGAGAGATTATACAGTATACACTGGAGGATTATGGGTGGTGTCTGTCTCTTTGGTTGTCAGGTTCCTTTCAGGTGTCAGGACATTTCTCTCTGTTTCTTCCTGCAGGTGTGGGATTATGTAGGAGGACACACAGTTTTGCACCAGGACATGATGACTGTAGATTACCATCACTCTTCCTCACTTGGTAAGGAGAGTAAACTATGATCATATTATCTTGTTGGCTTTTGCGGTGGCGCAGGCTAATGTTGGTGGTCCTGCGTTGGGGTAGGCTGATGTTGGTGTGGTTGGCACAGTGGTGGTGCGTTGGGGTAGGCTGATGTTGGTGTGGTTGGCACAGTGGTGGCGCAGGCTAATTTTTGTGGTCCTGCGTTGGGGTAGGCTGATGTTGGTGTGGTTGCCAGAGGCTAATGGTGTCGGTGGTGCTGTGTTGGGGTAGGCTGATGTTGATGTGGTTCGCGCAGGCTAATGTTGGTGTCAGTGGTGCTGCGGTGGCGCAGGCTGATGTTGGTGTCTGTGGTGGCGCAGGCTGATTGTGGTGTCGGTGGTGCTGCATTGGAGTAGGCTGATGTTGGTGTGGTTGGCGCAGTTGTGGCGCAGGCTAATTTTGATGTTGGCGGTGTTGTGGTGGCGCAGGCTGATGTTGGTGTCGGTGGTGCTGCGGTGGCACAGGCTGATTGTGTTGCAGTGGCTCAGGCTTATGTTGGTGTCGGTGGTGCTGTCGTGGCGCAGGCTGATTGTGGTGTCGGTGGTGCTGCTTTGGGGTAGGCTGATGTTGGTTTGGTTGGCGCAGTGGTGGCGCAGGCTAATGTTCGTGGTGGTGTGGTGGCGCAGGCTGATGGTGTCTGTGGTGCTGCGGTGTTACAGGCTGATTGTGTTGCGGTGGCTCAGGCTGATGTTGGTGTGGTTTGCGCAGTGGTGGCGCAGGCTAATGTTTGTGTTGGTGGTGTTGTGGTGGCGCAGGCTGATGGTGTGGTTGGCACAGGCTAATGTTGGTGTCGGTGGTGCTGTGTTGGGGTAGGCTGATGTTGATGTGGTTCGCGCAGGCTAATGTTGGTGTCGGTGGTGCTGTGTTGGGGTAGGCTGATGTTGATGTGGTTCGCGCAGGCTAATGTTGGTGTCGGTGGTGCTGTGTTGGGGTAGGCTGATGTTGATGTGGTTCGCGCAGGCTAATGTTGGTGTCGGTGGTGCTGTGTTGGGGTAGGCTGATGTTGATGTGGTTCGCGCAGGCTAATGTTGGTGTCAGTGGTGCTGTGGTGGCGCAGGCTGATGGTGTCAGTGGTGCTGTGGTGGCGCAGGCTGATGTTGGTGTCAGTGGTGCTGTGGTGGCGCAGGCTGATTGTGGTGTCAGTGGTGCTGCGTTGGGGTAGGCTGATGTTGGTGTGGTTGGCGCAGTGATGGCGCAGGCTAATGTTGGTGTTGTGGTGGCGCAGGCTGATGTTGGTGTCGGTGGTGCTGCGGTGGCACAGGCTGATTGTGTTGCGGTGGCTCAGGCTGATGGTGTGGTTGGCGCAGGCTGATGTTGGTGTCGGTGTTCCTGCGTTGCGGCAGGCTGAGGTTGGGGGTCGGTGGTACTGCAGTGGCGCAGGCTGCTGTGCTGATGTCTTGAAGCTGTGATATGTGAATTGCATGTATTTGTGTAATGACATGTACTGTAGGATCTTGGTACAGTTGCCCTGCACGCTACTCGGGATGTTCGGCGAGCACCGAGCATTTCCGGGTTACTCGGGCGGGAGCTCGGGTCTCCGCCCTGCATGTTTGGCGCTCTTTACAGAGCCAATGAACATGCAGGGATTGCCTGCCTGTCACTGTAATGCCGCAGCCATGTTGTTTGTGGGCATTACAGTGATTGGCTGGCCGCACAGCGTCACCTCGAGTATTTAAAACCGGGCGCGGCCTTCTTGGACACAGTCGCTCCTGATCAGACAGTGTAGGGACAGCGCTGCTGATTTAGGGAGAGATATATCCTGCAAAATAGTTAGTGTAGGGTCTGTAAAGGCTGCCAGATCAAACAAACAGGCATGCAGGCAGGCTGTATAGGAGACGCAGTGGTTATACCAGCAAACGCTGCATTACAGTCCTGTGTGCTGCTCCTGTTGCTGAAATTGCTGGACTTAGCTCCAGGTCCCGGGGGCCAGGAAAAATCCTTTTTTTTTTAATCTAAATCCTCTTTTTTTTTTTCCTCCTTCACAATGTACAAATACCCATCTTATTAACCTTTTGGTGCCCCCCCCCCCCCCAAAAAAAAAAAAAGTGTGCCTCTGATTTTTCAGACACAAATATATCTGTTGAAAATAGTCTGGTGTAGGCCAGAGAAATAGAAGTGTGGTTTTGCAGTTCCACGGTACAAACCTCTGTATTATCCACTTTTGTATCTAAAAAAAACAGTTTGAGTGTGTCGCTCACTGTTCAGCCGCAAATATATATATATTTTAAAAAGCCTGGTATACACCAGTAAATTATTACTGTGGTTTTGATGTTCCACGGTAAAACATCTCTATTATCCTGTTTTTGGCATTTTTTGCTGTAAAAAAAAAAAAAAAAAAGTGTCTCCCTGATTTTTCAGATACAAATATATCTGTTGAAAATAGTCTGGTGTAGGCCAGAGGGACAGAAGTGTGCTTTTGCTGTTCCACGGTAAAAAATCTCTATTTTCCTGCTTTTTGCATTTTTGCTGTAAAAAAAAAAAAAAAAAAAAATAGTGTCTCCCTGATTTTTCAGACACAAATATATCTGTTGAAAATAGTCTGGTGTAGGCCCGAGAAATACAAGTGTGGTTTTGCAGTTCCACGGTACAAACCTCTGTATTATCCACTTTTGGGCCATTTGTATCTAAAAAAAACAGTTTGAGTGTGTCGCTCACTGTTCAGCCGCAAATATATATATATTTTAAAAAGCCTGGTATACACCAGTAAATTATAACTGTGGTTTTGCTGTTCCATGGTAAAAAATCTCTATTATTCAGGTTTTGGTAGTTTTTTCCGTAAAGAAAAACAGTAGTGTCTCCTGACTGTTGTGACACAAAAATATATCTGTTGAAAATAGTCTTGTGTAGGCCCGACATCCCAGTGTGGTTTCGCAGTTCCACGGGTCAAATCGCTGTACTATCCAGTTTTGGGCCTTTGGTATCTAAAAAAAAGCAGTTCGAGTGTGTCGCTCACTGTTCAGCCGCAAATATCTCTATTTAAAAAAGTGTGGTATACCCCAGTAAACAATAACTGTGGTTTTCCTCTTCCACGGTTCTAATCTACTCTTTATTACCCTTTTTCCATTGATAGTGCAAGTGTAAGCTATTTTACTTAATTTACAATGGGCAAGGCGCGTGGCAAGGGACGTGGAAGTGGACGTTCTGGTGATGGTTCGTGCAGAGGACGGGGCCGTGGCCAAGGTGAAAATGTGCCACAACCAACAGCCACATCTTCTCGCTCCCACTTCTTGACCGAATTACTAGGGAAGCACAGAACAACACCAGTATTGAGAACTGATCAGTGTGAACAGGTTATTAATTGGATAGCAGACAATACTTCCAGTTACCTGGGCACCACCACCTCCGGTCTGTCTTCTACACGGTCATCTCTTAGTAGCCGTGAGTCTCGACCGCTTACTCCTCCTCACCCTGATGCTCCTTCCTCCCACCATGCCGAGTGTCATCAGACAGCACGTGATCCCACACTTGGACACTCTGAAGAGCTGTTCACTGGTCCATTTCCATATTTGGGCCCCTCGCCTGATACGCTTGAAGTGGTGGAAGAGGAGATCCCATGTTGCGATGCCCAAATATTTGAACAGCCACGGCCACAGGAAGTCGACGTTGGCAATCTGTCACAAGAGGTGGACGATCACGAGACACAATTGCCAGGAAGTGAGGAGGAGGATCGTGGTGCGCAAGTGGAAGAGGATGAGGTGGTGGATGATCTAGTAACTGACCCAACGTGGAAGGAGGACATGCAGAGTGAGGCCAGCAGCACACAGGGGGAGGGAGGCAGAGTACCCCAACAGGCAGGAAGAAGCAGTGTGGTGGCCGCAGACAGAAGGCAGGCAACCATTCCCCGTAACACCAACACGAGGGACGTTGCCAGTACAAGCGGTAGGTCTTCCAGAGTCTGGAATTTTTTTAAAGACTCTGCTGATAACCCCAAAAAGGCCATATGTTCCACCTGCCATGCCAGCATCAGCAGGGGTGACAAAACTACCAGCCTGACCACCACCAGCATGATCAGGCACATGGCAGCAAAGCACCCGACTTTGTGGGGCGAAACCCAGGGTCCACGACCAGTGTCAGCGGGTGTCACCACTGCTTCTTCCACTGTTGTGCGTGCAATAGAACCCCCTGTTGTGTGTGCAAGGCAATCCCCTGTCCATACTGCATGTAAAGATGCCCCCTCCTCTCAGTCTTCACTTGTTATGGCAGTTTCTCAAGAAACAGCATCCACGTCCACGTCCACCGCAGCGTTCAATTGTCCATATCCCAGACCTTTGAACGAAAGCGGAAATTCGCAGCTAACGCCCCACAGGCCACAGTCCTAAATTCGCACATTTCACGACTGCTTGCATTGGAAATGCTGCCTTTTAGGCTGGTGGAGACGGAATCCTTCCGCAATCTTATGGCGGTGGCCGTCCCTCGGTCCCCAGCCGACACTATTTTGCCCGGTGTGCCATCCCCGCACTACACAAGCACGTTTCCCAAAGCATCTGCCGTGCCCTCAACAACGCAGTTACTGGGAGAGTCCACCTGACAACGGACACGTGGACAAGTGCTTGTGGCCAGGGACGGTACATCTCTCTGACGGCACACTGGGTAAACCTAGTGGAAGCCGGGACCCAGTCGGACCTTGGGACGGAACACATCCTCCCCACACCGAGGATTGCGGGCCCTATGTCAGTCAGAGTTGCCCCCACAGTGTACAGCTCCTGCGCATCCTCCTCCTCCTCCTCCTCCTCATGTTCAGCCTCCATCTCAGATATCACCACATCAGTTACAAGCTGGAAGCATTGCAGTACTGCCTCCGCCAAGCGGCAACAGGCTGTGCTGAAACTCATAAACTTAGGTGATAAACCTCACACTGCTTGTGAGTTGTGGACAGCTGTGAAAGAGCAGGCAGATCTGTGGCTGAGACCGCTGAACCTACATCCCGGCATGGTCGTGTGTGACAATGGCCGTAACCTGGTGGCGGCTCTGAGGCGAGGTGAGATCACACACGTACCATGCCTGGCTCATGTGCTTAACCTCGTGGTTCAGCGGTTTCTTAAATCGTACCCCGAGTTGCCAGATCTGCTTGTGAAAGTACGCCGCCTGTCAGCTCATTTTCACAAGTCGGCTACAGCTTCCGCCGCCCTTGCTGTGTTGCAGCAGCGTTTGCAGCTTCCGGCACACCGACTGGTGTGTGATGTCCCCACACTTTGGAACTCTACCCTCCACATGTTGCAAAGGATTTGTGAGTAGAAGAGAGCAGTTGTGGAGTACCAGCTGCAACAAGACCGTCGATATTCACATCAGACTCCACACATAAGACCTCAGGAGTGGACCTGGATGTCTGACATATGTACCATCCTGACAAACTTTGAGGAGGCCACCATGATGACGCCATCATTAGTGTCAGCATCCCACCACTTGTCTGTCTTTTGCAACGCTCTCTGCAGAGAATTAAAGAGGAGGCATTGCAGCCAGGGTATGATGAGATGGATCAAGAAGCCATAGCGGGCGATTACACACAGCCCAGCCTCATCTCATCCCAACGTGCATTGGGGGACCATGAGGGAGAGGAGGAGGAGGAGCAGGAAGAACAGGAGCTGCTATCATGCGTTGTAGACGGTAGTACCTGTACAAGTGTCATACCGTCGGTTCAGCGTGGGTGGCCTGAGGACAGGGGGGAGGAGGAGGAGGAGGAGAGCATGGTCAGTCGTCATCTTGGTGAGAACACAGAAATCTTGCCCGTTACCAGTCTGGCACGCATGGCTGACTTTATGTTACGCTGCCTTAACCGTGACCCTCGCGTTTGTCAAAATGTTGGGTGACAGTCATTACTGGTTGGTGACACTTGTAGACCCCCGCTACAAGGAGAACTTTCACTCTCTTATTCCTGAGGTGGAGAGGTCTACAAAAATGGGGCAATACCAGAAGGCCCTTGCTGCAGAACTCTTAAAAAAATTCCCATCTGAACACACTAGCGGCAGAGGTCACAGTTCGTTGCCCAACCAAGGCGTACAGGCGAGAGAGATGCAACTCCAATCCAGCAGAGGCAGGGGAACACTGTCAACGTTCTGGGACATTTTTCTGACACCCGCCCAGCTTACAGGCCCTGAGGCGCGGGGTACTCTCACAAGGAGTGGAAAGTTTCAAAAGATGGTGAGGGAGTACCTTGCCGATCGTACCAGCGTCCTCCGTGATTCCTCTGTGCCTTTTAATTATTGGGTATCCAAGCCCGACACTTGGAATGAACTCGCTCTGTACGCCTTGGAGGTCCTGGCCTGCCCTGCCGCTAGCGTGTTATCGGAGCGTGCTTTTAGTGCCGCTGGGGGAATTATAACTGATAAGCGCACTCGCCTGTCAACTGACAATGCTGACAAGCTGACCCTTATCAAAATGAACAAGGGCTGGATTGGGCCAGACTTCTCATCACCACCAAATGACAGCAGAGTAACATAAAGTCAAATCCACTGTGTTATTTTGGGAGGTGTATTCACATGCACCGCTTCACACCCACACATGGGTATACGCTTCCTCGTTTCGGTTGTTTAATCTTCTTCTCCTTATCCTCAGCCTCCACCACCACTATACCACCAGGGTGCCAGCATTGCAAGTTCCTCTGTCCAAATTTTTGGCAGCTTTTGCTGGGAAAGCATAAGCAAATACCATGGGACACCCACTCCCCAATAATGGGACTTATGTTTGTAATATGCTGTACTGCATGGCTCTTGTAAGGGGCATTGCAAGTTGCTCCGTCCTAAGTTTTGGCAGCTTTTGCTTGCAAGGCATAAGCAAATACTATGGGACACCCACTCCCCAATAATGGGACTTATGTTTGTAATATGCTGTACTGCATGTGACGCGCCCCCTGGGCCGTGTGTACACGTGTGTGGGATACCCGGTGCCGGGTCTCTGGGGTCTGTAGTCTCCGTGGCGGGGACCCAGTCCCGTGGCTCAGGCTGGTCAAACCAGTGGCAGTCTTTCTTAGGTTTTGAGGTTAATTGTCCGACTGCGCCACCCGTGGATTGCTGTCAGGGAGTACCACCGCTGCGAGGCAGACCGCTGAGGCTGGTGTTGTGTGCGCAGCATAGAATGGGATAACTCCCCTCGGGAGGAGTATAGCCTCAGGGCAGTGAGTGGGGGTGATGGTGCACGAGCGCAGCAGGAACGACTCGGAGTCTTTGCAGTGCAGTTCAGGGTCTTTACTGATGATTATAAGGTAGACCCTCCCGGGAGTACTGGCTAGCATAAGAGGCCTGGTCAGTCTGTGAGCAAGCAGGAGTTCCCCTGGCCAGGTGGAGTTGTAGGCCTCCCCGTCTGTCTGCACTCTTCCTGGCTACCTTGCTGTAAGCGGGTAGAAGTAGCCCACGTCCCTGAGTGTACCGTGTAGTGCTCATCCGTATGGCTGGTGACTTGGGGCCTTCTGTTAGCCTCCGCTCCACGACGGCGGTGCTGGTCCCTTGCTTGTGACTGAGCCTCCGGGCTTCTATGGCCAGAGGACCTGAAATCCCCTGCCGGCTGGTTTCTGCTGCTGGATATATAAGTCCTCACAGCTTCGGACTCCTGTGTCCGGTTCCTATTGTCTTCTGCCAGAGCGAGCTCTGCTCAGCTTCCAGCCCCTGGTCTTTAGCTCCTAGCTCCTACAGAGCTCCTTGCTGTTACTTTCCCTTGCTCTCACTCTGACTCTGACTGTTCTCTGACTCACTCAACCCCGCCCCAGATCCAGTTTATAAGGGCAGAATTCTCCCCTCCCAGGACTGGGGCAGGAGGATGTTGCATGTTTAAGGGATCCTGACCAGGAAACCTCCCACTTGCTATCCGACGTAATATCTCTATTACTGTGGTGACCAGACCCCTGGGGTGCCACACATGGCTCTTGTAAGGGGCATTGCAGTTCCTCATAATTTTTGAAAAGCCTTCCATTCACTGCTTAGGCCAACAGTGCACGGGAGACCCAGTTGCTATAAATCGAAAAAAAGGTTTAGTTAACGCCCTCTGACCTCCATGTCATTTCCAAGGGGCATTGGAGTGGCTCGAAATTTTTGGTAGGCATTGCACTCACTGTATGCCCTATAACTGTGTAGCCGAACCGCTCCTTTTGTTACAGAAACATATCCTACAAGACATATCTGGTTGACTGGCCTGATATTGATGTGAATCGTCCCTGTTCCTCCTGCTCTGTCTCCTTTGCCACCACCTCATCCATCATTTATCACCTGAAGCTTTGTTTTAACGGGAGTCATAGAACTGGGATAGTAGCAGGAAAACATCCAGCAATCCTCGGAGGAGGTAGGATGTGCGCCAAAACACGGACCACCTCAGGCCTAGCCGCTACTACATACATGCGCTTGCATTCCAAGAAAACAAAGCAGATGCTAACTTCTATCATCATCATCATGCTCCTCACCTAGGCACTCTCAACTCCCCTGATGGAGAAGCCAGGACCCACCGGAGGAGTCTGGTTCTCTGGTGGGCTCGTCCAATGCTGCCCTAAAGCAGGCCAGGCTAAGAAAAGTGTGGGGGAAGGTGACAGGAGAAATCAGGACGGCTGGGGACCAAGCGTGGACACCCGGCCGCCGGGCGGCTGGGGACAGAGTATGGATACCTCGCTGCCGAAGCGGCCATGAGGTAGTGGCCAGCTTCGGCCTCCTCCAAACTAAAAGGCCCCATTTCAAGTGAAAGCTAGCAGTATGGTATTGCAGCCTGCGGGTGGGTGGGTGGTTGGCTGCATATTTTCGCTTGCATTGCAAGGAATGGGGGAGGTACAATTGAACACTGCCCTGGGACAAGGACTTGCACGGGGATAGTTGCAAGTCTGCATCTTCTGATGCGGCAAGGATCACTTCTGATGGGCACACTTTTAGACAGTGACCTGGGGGTCAGAGATGCTTCCAGGGGTCTTCCCCATGCTGAACCCTTGTCTTTTCAGCACTGTATGCATGTGTCACACAGCACATGGCCAGATAAGGTTGTAAAATGTTAAAATGACATTTCCAGGTGAACGCATTTGTCACGGTTGAAAGCAATACAAAAGTGCAAAAACGCATGAAAAATGCTACTTGTGAACATAGCCCAAGGTGTGGAGGAGTATTTTTGTTTTTGGTTATTTATTTTACCTTATACACAAGTTTTTACCCTGGAAAGGAAATTACTTACCATATTTCACAGGAAAACCGTTTCATTTTCGTTTTTGAACGTTTTATTGTGAGCCCGCAAAAGTGGCTTAATACCTCTGACCACGTTGTTGACAGCAGTGACCTGGGGGTCAGAAATGCTTCCAGGGGCGATCCCCATGCTGCCCCCATGTCTTTTGAGCACTGTCACTATCCTTTTGGGCACTTTTTAGGCTTTCTACAGACTGCCGGGGGTGCTGCCGCAAACATGCTCGGGTCTCTCATAGACTAACATTGGGCTCGTTGCTCGGGTCGAGCACCCGAGTATCACGGTAAGCTCGGCCCGAGCTTCGAGCACCCGAGCATTTTAGTGATCGCTCAACACTATCAGTCGTCATCTTGGTGAGGACACGGAAGTCTTGCCCGTTACCAGTCTGGCACCCATGGCTGACTTTGTTATGCTGCCTTAACCGTGACCCTCGCATTGTCAAAATGTTGGGTGACAGTCATTACTGGTTGATGACACTTTTAGACCCCCTCTACAAGGAGAACTTTCACTCTCTTATTCCTGAGTTGGAGAGGTCTACAAAAATGGGTCAGTACCAGAAGGCCCTTGCTGCAGAACTATTAAAAAAATTCCCATCTGAACACGGTAGCGGCAGAGGTCACAGTTCGCTGCCCAACTAAGGCATACAGGCGAGAGAGACGCAACTCCAATCCAGCAGAGGCAGGGGAACACTGTCAATGTTCTAGGACAGTTTTCTGAGACCTGCCCAGCTTACAGGCCCTGAGGCGCAGGGTACTCTCACAAGGAGTGGAAAGTTTCAAAAGATGGTGAGGGAGTACCAGCGTCCTATGTGATTCCTCTGTGCCTTTTAATTATTGGGTATCCAAGCTGGACACTTGGAATGAACTCACTCTGTATGCCTTGGAGGTCCTGGCCTGCCCTGCCGCTAGCGTGTTATCGGAGCGTGTTTTTAGTGCCGCTGGGGGAATTATAACTGATAAGCGCACTTGCCTGTCAACTGACAATGCTGACAAGCTGACCCTTATCAAAATGAACAAGGGCTGGATTGGGCCAGACTTCTCATCACCACCAAATGACAGCAGAGTAACATAAAGTCAAATCCACTGTGTTATTTTGGGAGGTGTATTCCCATGCATCGCTTCACACCCACACATGGGTATACGCTTCCTCATTTCGGCTGTTTTTTGCTCTTATCCTCAGCCTCCACGACCACTATACCACCAGGGTGACCGTGGTCCATGTTGCCAGCATTGCAAGTTCCTCTGTCCTAATTTTTGGCAGCTTTTGCTTGGAAGGCATAGGCAAAGACTATGGGAGACCCACTCCCCAATAATGGGAATAATGTTTTTAATATGCTGTACTGCATGGCTCTTGTAAGGGGCATTAAAATCGTCTTGTTAAGCTACTGTGACCTCCACGTCTCTTCCACAGGGCGTTGATATTGTCTTTTTATTCCACTGTAACCTCCACCATTCTTCCAAGGGTCGTTAATATTGTCTTTTTATTCCACTGCGACCTCCACCACTCTTCCAAGGGGCATTAAAAGCGTCGTGTTAAGCTACTGTGACCTCCACGTCTCTTCCACAGGGCGTTGATATTGTCTTTTTATTCCACTGTAACCTCCACCACTCTTCCAAGGGGCATTGATATTGTCTTTTTATTCCACTGCGACCTCCACCACTCTTCCAAGGGGCATTAAAACCGTCTTGTTAAGCTACTGTGACCTCCACGTCTCTTCCACGGGGCATTGATATTGTCTTTTTATTCCACTGTAACCTCCACCACTCTTCCAAGGGGCATTAAAACTGTCTTGTTAAACCACTCTGAACTCCACGTCTCTTCCAAGGGGCATTAAAACCATCTTGTTAAGCTACTGTGACCTCCACATCTCTTCCAAGGGGCATTAAAACTGTCTTGTTAAACCACTCTGAACTCCACGTCTCTTCTAAGGGGCATTAAAACCGTCTTGTTAAACCACTCTGAACTCCACAGCTCTTCCAAGGGGCATTGAAATGTTGTTTTTAATAAACTCTAACCTCCACGACTCTTCCAAAGGGCATTGCATTTTTTCCTAATTTTAGTCAGCTTTTGCTTTTCAATGCATAGGCGAACACTAAGGGAGACCCACTCCCCAATAATGGGTAGAAGGTTTTTAGCACGCTGTAATCCACGTCTGTTTCAAGGGGCATTGCAGTGCCTAATAATTTTTGGAAAGCCTTCCATTCCCTGCTTAGGCCAACAGTGTACAGGAGACCCAGTTGCTATAAATGGAAAAAACGGTTTAGTTAAGGCCCTCTGACCTCCATGTCACTTCCAAGGGGCATTGGAGTGCCTCGAAATTTTTGGTAGGCATTGCATTCACTGTATGCCTTATAACTGTGTAGCTGAACCGCTCCTTTTGGTACAGAAACATATCCTACAAGACATGTGTGGTTGGCTGGCCTGATATTGATGTGAATGGTCCCTGTTCCTCCTGCTCTTTCTCCTTTGCCACCACCTCATCCATCATTCATCACCTGAAGCTTTGTTTTAACGGGAGTCATAGAACTGGGATAGTAGCAGGAAAACATCCAGCAATCCTCGAAGGAGGTAGAATATGCGCCAAAACGCTGACCACCTCAGGCCTAGCTGCTACTACATACATGCGCTTGCATTCCAAGGAACAGAAAGCTAAGGAGGTGGATGGCCTCATGATCATGAATAATTTACTCGTTGTGTAGGAGGCCGACCACTGCTGCTGTCTACCTTCTGAACTTTGTGTTGAAGCCTGATTGACCCAGGACCCGCAATCCTCTATGTCTGGAGGACGTGTTGTATCCCAGTGTCCAACTGTGTCCCGGCTTCCACAATATTAACCCAGTGTGAAGGCGTCAGTGAGATGGACCATTCCTGGCCACATTCACTTGTCCACGTGTTTGTGGTTAGGCTGTCCTTCCCACTAAATGCACTGGGGAGGGCACAGGTAATGTTTTGGTATGCGCGCTTGTGTATAAGGCGCACCGGGACAAATAGGGGAGGCTGGGGACCGTTTATGGACACCCGGCCACCCCCACGCGGCTGGGGACTGTGTGTGGGCACCCGGCCGCGGGGCGGCTGGGGACTGAGTATGGACACCCGGCCGCCCCCTGGCGGCTGGGGACCAAGCGTGGACACCCGGCTGCCGGGCGGCTGGGGACTGAGTATGAATACCAGGCTACCGACGCCGCCATGACGTGGTGGCCAGATTCCACCTCCACATGCCTAAAAGGCCCAATTTCAAGTGCAAGCAAGCTAGCAGTATGGTATTGCAGCCTGGGGGTGGGTGGGTGGCAGGCTGCATAGTTGCGCTTGTATTGCAAGTTATGGGGGAGGTACAATTGAACACTGTCCTGGTCTTTACTCCTCTTTGGTCAGACCTCATCTGGAATACTGTGTACAGTTTTGGGCACCACATTTTAAAAAACACATAGACAAACTGGAGCAAGTTCAGAGAAGAGCGACCAGAATGGTGACTGGTCTGCAAACCCTGTCCTATGAGGAACGGTTGCAGGATTTGGGAATGTTTAGCTTGCAAAAAAGAAGACTGAGAGGAGACTTAATAGCTGTCTACAAATATGTCAAGGGCTGTCACATTGTAGAAGGATCATCTTTATTCTCATTTGCACAAGGAAAGACTAGAAGCAATGGGATGAAACTAAATGGGAGGAGACACAGATTAGATATTAGAAAAAACTTTTTGACAGTTAGGGTGATTAATGAGTGGAACAGGCTGCCACGAGAGGTGGTGAGTTCCCCTTCAATGGACGTCTTCAAACAGAGGCTGGACAGACATCTGTCTGAGATGATTTAGTGAATCCTGCTTTGAGCAGGGGGTTGGACCAGATGACCCAGGAGGTCCCCTCCAACTCTACCATTCTATGATTCTATGATTCTATGACAAGGACTTGCACGGGGATAGTTGCAAGTCTGCATCTTCTGATGCGGCTAGGATCACTTCTGATGGGCACACTTTTAGGCAGTGACCAGGGTGTCAGAGATGCTTCCAGGGGTCTTCCCCATGCTGTTCCCATGTCTTTTTAGCACTGTATGCATGTGTCACACAGCACATGGCCAGATAAGGTTGTAAAATGTTAAAATGACATTTCCCGGTGAATGCATTTGTCACGGTTGAAAGCAATACAAACGTGCAAAAACGCATAAAAAATGCTACTTGTGAACATAGCCCAAGGTGTGGAGGAGTATTTTTGTTTTTGGTTATTTATTTTACCTTATACACAAGTCTTTACCCTGGAAAGGATGTTCCTTAACCCCTTTCCGACCTGGTCAGTAATAGTACGCACCAGGTCGGGAAGGCCGGTTCAGCGGGGGCTCCGGCGGTGAGGCCGCACTGAAGCGAGCACATGTCAGCTGATTATTGGAATCGCAATCCACCCACGGCTGTTAACATGTTAAATCTCTGACAGTGGCATTTAACTCGCGCTTCCGGGAGTCCTAAGCCCCGCCCATCAGTGACCCCTTCACGTGATCGCGGGTCACCAATGGGTGGGCATGACAACTCAGGGTCTGCAGCAGACGCCTGTGGTTGTCATGTCTCAATTGCTATGAGCGCCACCTAGTGGTCAGCGCTCATAGCAAGTGAGCATTTCTCCTGCATACAAGCGATCTGCTCATCGCTTGTATGCAGTAGAAGCAATCAGACAACTGCTGCTTCTAGTCTCCTCTGGAGACTATAGAAGCAAGCAGAAAGTGTAAAAAAAAAGTTTTAAAAAAAAAAAAATAAATAAATATATAAAGGTTTAAGTCACCCCTTTTCGCCCCATTCAAAATAAAATATATATATATATATATATATATATATATATATAAAAAAAACCACATACACATATTTGGTATCGCCGCGTTCAGAATCGCCCGATCTATCAATAAAAAAGAAGAATTAATACAATCAGTAAACGGCGTAACGAGAAAAAAATTTTAAACGCCAGAATTAAGTTTTTTTGGTCGATACAACTTTGCAATAAAATGCAATAACGGGCGATCAAAACATCGGATCTACCCAAAAATCGTATCAATAAAAACGTCAGCCCGGCACGCAAAAAATAAGCCCTCACCTGGCCCCAGATCCCGAAAAATGGAGATACTAAAGGTCTCGGAAAATGGCGTCATTTTTTTTTGTTTTTTTAGCAAGCTTTGGATTTTTTTTTCACCACTTAAATAAAAAAGAACCTATACATGTTTGGTGTCTATGAACTCGTAACGACCTGGAAAATAATGATGGCAGGTCAGTTTTAGCAATCTGTGAACGTGGTAAAAAAAGGACCCAAAAAACAACTGTGGAATTGCATTTTTTTTGCAGTTTCACTGCACTTGGAATTTTTTTCCCATTTTCCAGCACACGATATGGTAAAACCAGTGATGGTGTTTAAAAGTACAACTCGTCCCGCAAAAAATAAGCCCTCACATGGCCATATTGAACGAAAATTAAAAAAGTTCTGGCTCTGGGAAGAAGGGGAGCAAAAAAGGAAAACACAAAAACAGAAAGACCCATGCTCGTTAAGGGGTTAACATATTTCACAGGAAAGCACTTTCACTTTCGTTTTTGAACGTTTTATTGTGAGCCTGTAAAAGTGGCTTAATACCTCTGACCACGTTGTTGACAGCAGTGACCTGGGGGTCAGAAATGCTTCCAGGGGCGATCCCCATGCTGTCCCCATGTCATTTGAGCAATGTCACTATCGTTTTGGGCACTTTTTAGGCTTTCTACAGAGTGCCGGGGGAGCCGCCGCAAAAATGTTCGGGTCTCCCATAGACTAACATTGGGCTCGTTGCTCGGGTCGAGCACCTGAGTATCACAGTGAGCTCGGCCCGAGCTTCGAGCACCCGAGCATTTTAGTGCTCGCTCAACACTACTCATAACCATATGTGAGAAAAAAACGTTCCGATATCTGTACCGAAAAAACGGACAAGTGTCATGCAAGTTTCATGAGAGTGCCATGCGATTTCAACATGGGAATTTTCTCTGTCACTTACACATAGTTTTCAAAGGGAATATTCTTCCCTACATAAGTAAGTATGTGTGTATGTATTTGTATGTATATATATATATATATATATTCCGGGGTAGACTGTGATGAGCATAGCGGCGCCAGGCAGGTCTTATATACACCTGATGACGCTGTGCGGCCAGCCAATCACTGTATTCAGAACCCTTTAAATTTTTCACTCTGTTTCAATGCTGCCATTTGGTAATGACTGAAAAAAACAGAAATGTCGAATTTTTTGCAAATTTATTTAAAAAAAACCCTGAAATATCACATGGTCATAAGTATTCAGACCCTTTGCTCAGACACTCATATTTAAGTCACATGCTGTCCATTCCCTTGTGATCCTCCTTGAGATGGTTCTACTCCTTCATTGGAGTCCAGCTGTGTTTAATTAAACTGATAGGACTTGATTTGGAAAGGCACATACCTGTCTATATAAGACCTCACAGCTCACAGTGCATGTCAGACCAAATGAGAATCATGAGCTCAAAGGAACTGCCCAAGGAGCTCAGAGACAGAATTGTGGCAAGGCACAGATCTGGCCAAGGTTACAAAAGAATTTCTGCAGTACTCAAGGTTCCTAAGAGCACAGTGGCCTCCATAATCCTTAAATGGAAGAAGTTTGGGACCACCAGAAGTCTTCCTAGACCTGACCGTCCAGCCAAACTGAGCAATCGTGGGAGAAGAGCCTTGGTGAGATAGGTAAAGAAGAACCCCAAGATCACTGTGGCTGAGCTCCAGAGATGCAGTAGGGAGAAGGGAGAAAGTTCCATCACCTCAGCCCTCTACCAGTCGGGCCTTTATGGCAGAGTGGCCTGACGGAAGCCTCTCCTCAGTGCAAGACATATGAAAGCCTGCATAGAGTTTGCTCAAAAACACATGAAGGACTCCCAGACTATGAGAAATAAGATTCTCTGGTCTGATGAGACGTAGATAGAACTTTTTGGTGATAATTCTAAGCGGTATGTGTGGGGAAAACCAGGCACTGCTCATCACCTGCCCAATACAATCCCAACATGGAAACGTGGTGGCAGCAACATACTATGGGGGTATTTTTCTGACTGGTTGCAATTGAAGGAAACATGAATGCGGCCAAGTACAGAGATATCCTGGATGAAAACCTCTTCCAGGGTGCTCTGGACCTCAGACTTGGCAGAAGGTTCACCTTCCAACAAGACAATGACCCTAAGCACATAGCTAATATAGCAAAGGAGTGGCTTCAGAACAACTCTGTGACCATTCTTGACTGGCCCAGCCAGAGCCCTGACCTAAACCCAATTGAGCATCTCTGGAGAGACCTGAAAATGGCTGTCCACTAATGTTCACCATCCAACCTGACGGAACTAGAGAGGATCTGCAAGGAAGAATGGCCGCGGATCCCCAAATCCAGGTGTGAAAAACTTATATATACAGGGTGGTCCAAAAGTAGGTGGACAGAAAGTGTAATAAGATTATGAAGGGGGAGATTTATCAAACATGGTGTAAAGTGAAACTGGCTCAGTTGCCCTTAGCAACCAATCAGATTCCACTTTTCATTCCTCACAGACTCTTTGGAAAATGAAAGGTGGAATCTGATTGGTTGCTAAGGGCAACTGAGGCAGTTTCACAGATCTAGTTTTCACAGATAGATCTCCCCCAAATCTGTTTTCTTTTCAGATAATTCAGATAACACATAATGGCAAATAATTTAAATACAGATCAAAGAAAATGGATTTTGACAGAGTATTGGAAATCTCAAAATGCTGAAACCGTTAGACCAAATTGGGTTGAAACATTTGGTACTCAAGCCCCAAAGAGGCAAACCATTTACCGCATTCGTGACAAATTCAATGCCACTGGCTCAATCCTTAATGCTCCAAAAACTGGTCGGCCCCAAACAGTCTGTACAGAAGATAATAAACAACTTGTTGCTGAAACATTTGTTCAGAGTCCAAAACAGTCCACCAGAAGAGCCTCTTTGGAATTGGGAATTTAACGAGCTTCTATCATGCGAATCCTGAAATCTATTGGGTGGAAAGCTTATCGTCCACGTCTAATTCATGGTTTATTGGAGGATGATCCAGACAGGCCGCTGCAATTTAGTGTCTGATAAATCTCCCCCTTCATAACCTTATTACACTTTCTGTCCACCTACTTCTGGACCATGCTGTATATGAGAGAGAGGTCATGTACTCAGTTACTGTGTTTCTCCCACACTGTGTTTCTCCCACAGATGGACTCAATGTAAGAAATCACCTGGAGAGATGTCTGGCTCCTCCGTATTCCCCGGATTGTTCAGAGGAGAATGTCTCGGAGAATAATCAGGTAGATGACTCTATCTTCTCCCCCACTTACGACCATAAATCACTGATTCGTGGCTTATTTCACATTTTCTTGTATTTAGGGTGAGGATCTAATTGATATTAAGGTTGAGGTCATAGATGAAGAAGAGGAGACAGATTTCATGTCCGAGCAGCAGTGTAAGGAGGGGGACGTGCATGTCTGTTAGAGGGTCACCTAGATACTTCTCCCATCACCCCATGTAACAATCTCTTATCCGGCTGTTTCCTACAGATGGACTCTGTGTTAGAAATCCCCCGGAGAGATGTCCGGCTCCTCCGTATTCCCAGGATTGTCCAGAGAGTCACAAGGTAGATGAAGCTGCACCTCCTCCACATCTATATGGGGGCGCGGTCAGAGATTTGGGGGCTTCTGGTGATGTCTGTTGTATTGTACTGAGCTGTTATACATGTGATATCAGGGTGGAGATCGGACCATCATTAAAGTGGAGGATGAAGAGCAGATGATGGACGTGAAGGAGGAGACTCCAGGAGATGATACCGCAGGTATGTAATAATGGGGTCAACGTTGCCTTTTGTGACGCTCCACCTTACAGCTAAATTATAGTGACATGTAACAGTGAGACTGAGGTGTACATACACACACACATGCACTTTCCACATATAATATACACTGAGCAAAAGGATAAGAATGTTTGAACTTCTGACGTTCATGCTCCATATCTCACCATCCACTACTGCTTCGAACGTGAGACTCCCATAATTTTATAGACAACCACCTTGGCTATCTAATACATAAATTTTACTTACAACTATTTAGCATATGATTAGTTATGCAGATTCTTGTCACGTCACTGCGTTGTTACTGTTTTGCTATTAAAAATCTAAATTTTAATTTTTATTATTTTGTTAGTATTTTGTAAATTCACCTTTGGCTTTCAACACTGCCAGAATCCTTCTGGGCATGCTCTCAATCAGATTCAAACATGTCTCGACCAAAATCTGATCCCAGGTCTCTTCTACACACTTTGTGCATACTGGTTGCGTCACTTGGGTATGTATACAGCTTATTCTTCACCTCTACCCACAATTGTTGGATTGGGTTGAGGTCTGGAGACTGTGGAGGCCAATCCAGCACCTCTACTTTATTGTCATTGAACCATGTCTTTGCCAGTCTCAACATATGCTTTGGGTCGTTGTCCTGCTTGAACACTATGTCGTCCTTTTCAAACCCATAGTACTAGAGTATACAAAGTTTCTTTAGCAATGATTAAAGACCACACGGTCTGAAACGCGTCTGCTCTGACCAGACCCTGCTCGGGGTTGTGGCATTATGCCATGTGCCACATGCGTGCTTGTATTTTAACTTGCTACAATAAAGATTGTTTGGATTTTATGGGATTCCTGAAGCTGGATGCATACCTTCCTTTGATTGATTGCTTTTGCTGCCGCTCAGCTGGCTTTCCGGGCTCCAGGACTTCCAGGGGTGAGCTGACTTTGTATCTGTTTGTGAGTATCATGCAAGATGAGTTACTTCGTATGAAAAGCAAATAGCTCAGCACTGAGACAACCATCGATCCTGGTCAGGTATCCAACACCTTTGGCTGCGAATCAACCCCATAGCATTAGGCTTCCTCTACCGAACTTGGCGGTTCCTTCAATTTCTCAATCCGTTAGCCCCTTTTTTTCCTTGTTTCTTCCAGACCCATTTGCACCAATCAGAGCCTAGTCTATTGACTTTCATCTCATCGCTCCAAATTACCCGTTTCCAATCTTCTACTGTCCAGTTTTCCTACTCTTTTGCAAACTCGAGCCGACGCTTTTTATGACAACATAAGGAGGCTTCTTCACCTTTTATCGAGCCATCATTCCAGACTTCTGTAACATGCATAGCACAGTACTTGCATGGGCATCTGTGATCTCACTATTACGAAGCATACAGTGGTGGCCAAAAGTATTGGCACTCCTGCAATTCTGTTAGATAATACTCAGTTTCTTCCTGAAAATGATTGCAATCACAAATTCTTTGGTCTTATTATCTTCATTTAATTTGCTTGCAAGGAAAAAACACAAAAGAGAATGAAGCAAAAATCAAATCATTGTTCATTTCACGCAAAACTCCAAAAATGGGCCAGACAAAAGTATTGGCACCCTCAGCCTAATACCTGGTTGCACAACCTTTAGCCAAAATAACTGCGAACAACCGCTTCCGGTAACCATCAATGAGTTTCTCACAATGCTCTGCTGGAATTGTAGACCATTCTTCTTTGGCAAACTGCTCCAGGTCCCTGATATTTGAAGGGTGCCTTCTCCAAACTGCCATTTTGAGATCTCTCCACAGGTGTTCTATGGGATTCAGGTCTGGACTCATTGCTGGCCACCTTAGAAGTCTCCAGTGCTTTCTCTCAAACCATTTTATAGTGCTTTTGGAAGTGTGTTTTGGGTCATTGTCCTGCTGGAAGGCCCATGACCTCTGAGGGAGACCCAGCTTTCTCATACTGGGCCCTACATTATGCTGCAAAATTTGTTGGTAGTCTTCAGACTTCATAATGCCATGCACACGGTCAAGCAGTCCAGTGCCAGAGGCAGCAAAGCAACCCCAAAACATCAGGGAACCTCCGCCATGTTTGACTGTAGGGACCGTGTTCTTTTCTTTGAATGCCTCTTTTTTTTTCCTTTACACTCTATGTTGATGCTTTTTCCCAAAAAGCTCTACTTTTGTCTCATCTGACCAGAGAACATTCTTCCAAAACGTTTTAGGCTTTCTCAGGTAAGTTTTGGCAAACTCCAGCCTGGCTTTTTTATGTCTCGGGGTAAGAAGTGGGGTCTTCCTGGGTATCCTACCATACAGTCCCTTTTCATTCAGACGTCGACGGATAGTACGGGTTGACACTGTTGTACCCTCGGACTGCAGGGCAGCTTGAACTTGTTTTGATGTTAGTCGAGGTTCTTTAGTCACCATCCGCACAATCTTGCATTGAAATCTCTCGTCAATTTTTCTTTTCCGTCCACATCTAGGGAGGTTAGCCCCAGTGCCATGGACTTTAAACTTCTTGATGACACTGCGCACGGAAGACACAGGAACATTCAGGTCTTTGGAGATGGACTTGTAGCCTTGAGATTGCTCATGCTTCCTCACAATTTGGTTTCTCAAGTCCGCAGACAGTTCTTTCGTCTTCTTTCTTTTCTCCATGCTCAATGTGGTACACACAAGGACACAGGACAGAGGTTGAGGCAACTTTAATCCATGTTAACTGGCTGCAAGTGTGATTTAGTTATTGCCAACACCTGTTAGGTGCCACAGGTAAGTTACAGGTGCTGTTAATTACACCAATTAGAGAAGCATCACATGATTTTTCAAACAGTGCCAATACTTTTGTCCACCCCCTTTTTTAGGTTTGGTGGGGAATTGTATCCAATTTGGCTTTAGGACAATTCTTTTTGTGTTTTTTCATTGAAGACAAATTAAATGAAGAGAATAATACCAAAGAATTTGTGATTGCAATCATTTTCAGGAAGAAACTGAGTATTATCTGACAGAATTGCAGGGGTGCCAATACTTGTGGCCACCACTGTATGAGCCACCTCCACTGCCATGTTTGTTGCACCAGAACCTTGTGATGAACCGACTTATTGGCTCCGATATTTTGCCTGGACATCCACCACTTGGCTTTTGAATGGATGGATGGATTTAATTTTGTATTCTTCCAACTGTCGTAGCACTCACATGATGCAGTTTGTGTATTTTCTTGGTCGAGAGACCACTATCAATGAGCTGGATGATGCGGTTTCTCTTTTTTTGGAAAAATCTTTTTCATGGCTGCTCCTTGATTCAAACCAGTGACCTTTCCCTTGGGAATCAACCTAATAACACACTGATTTATTAGGGAATATGAGAACAAATTGTATTTTGCAGTATACAGGAAAAAAAAGATTTTTCCACCACCAGGAGCAAAACCATAACAATGCAGTGACAGGACAAGAATCTGCATGACTAATCATATGCTAAATAGCTGCAAGTCACATTTATGTATGAGATAGCCAAGATGAAGGTCTATAAAATGATGGTAGTCTCATATTCGAAGCCACAGTAAATTGTGAGATATGGGGCCTGAAAGTCAAAAGTTCAATGTAACATTGTTACCCTTTTTTTTTTTTTTTTTTACTGGTCAGTGTATGTACAGTGTATATATATATATACACTGCTCAAAAAAATATCGGGGACACTGAAATAACACATCCTAGATGTGAATGAATGAAATCTTCTCATTGAATACTTTGTTCTGTAGAAAGCTGAATGTGCTGACAACAAAATCACACAAAAATTATCAATGGAAATCAATTTTATTAACCAATGGAGGCCTGGATTTGTAGTCACCCCCAAAATTAAAGTGGAAAAACACACTACAGGCTGATCCAACCATGATGTAATGTCCTTAAAACAAGTCACAATGTGTGTGGCCTCCACGTGCCTGTATGACCTCCCTACAACGCCTGGGCATGCTCCTGATGAGGCTGAGTATTGTGTGTGGCCTCCACGTGCCTGTATGACCTCCCTACAACGCCTGGGCATGCTTCTGATGAGGCTGAGTATTGTGTGTGGCCTCCACGTGCCTGTATGACCTCCCTACAACGCCTGGGCATGCTCCTGATGAGGCTGAGTATTGTGTGTGGCCTCCACGTGCCTGTATGACCTCCCTACAACGCCTGGGCATGCTCCTGATGAGGCTGAGTATTGTGTGTGGCCTCCACGTGCCTGTATGACCTCCCTACAACGCCTGGGCATGCTCCTGATGAGGCTGAGTATTGTGTGTGGCCTCCACGTGCCTGTATGACCTCCCTACAACGCCTGGGCATGCTCCTGATGAGGCTGAGTATTGTGTGTGGCCTTCACGTGCCTGTATGACCTCCCTACAACGCCTGGGCATGCTCCTGATGAGGCTGAGTATTGTGTGTGGCCTCCTCGTGACTGTATGACCTCCCTACAATGCCTGGGCATGCTCCTGATTAGGTTGCGGATGGTCTCCTGTGGGATCTCCTGCCAGACCTGAAATAAAGCATCCGCCAACTCCTGGACAGTCTGTGGTGCAACGTTGGTGGATGGAGCGAGACATGATGTCTCAGATGTGCTCAATCGGATTCAGGTCTGGGGAACGGGCGGGCCAGTCCATAGCTTCAATGCCTTAATCTTGCAGGAACTGCTGACACACTCAATATATATATTTATACACACGTGGTCAAAATTGTTGGTCCCCCTCGTTTAATGAAAGAAAAACCCACAATGGTCACAGAAGTAACTTGAATCTGACAAAAGTAATAATAAATTAAAAATCCATGAAAATGAACAAATGAAGGTCAGACATTGCTCCTCTGCTTCCACATGAAAGAGGCCTGGACAGAAATGATGGGACCCCTGAAAATAATGTGACAAAAGGGACATGATAAATCAAGTTGTGTCCAGTAATTATCATCACAGGGGTCTACAGTCCTGTAATCAATCAGTGTGCCTGTATATAGGGCTACAGATACTCACTGTGCCTGTATATAGGACTACAGATACTCACTGTGCTGTATATAGAGCTACAGATACTCACTGTGCTGTATATAGAGCTACAGATACTCACTGTGCCTGTATATAGAGCTACAGATACTCACTGTGCTGTATATAGAGCTACAGATACTCACTGTGCTGTATATAGAGCTACAGATACTCACTGTGCTGTATATAGGGCTACAGATACTCACTGTGCTGTATATTGAGCTACAGATACTCACTGTGCTGTATATAGAGCTACAGATACTCACTGTGCTGTATATAGAGCTACAGATACTCACTGTGCTGTATATAGGGCTACAGATACTCACTGTGCTGTATATAGGACTACAGATACTCACTGTGCTGTATATAGAGCTACAGATACTCACTGTGCCTGTATATAGAGCTACAGATACTCACTGTGCCTGTATATAGGACTACAGATACTCACTGTGCTGTATATAGAGCTACAGATACTCACTGTGCCTGTATATAGGGCTACAGATACTCACTGTGCTGTATATAGGACTACAGATACTCACTGTGCCTGTATATAGGGCTACAGATACTCAGTGTGCTGTATATAGAGCTACAGATACTCACTGTTCCTGTATATAGAGCTACAGATACTCACTGTGCCTGTATATAGAGCTACAGATACTCACTGTGCCTGTATATAGGCTACAGATACTCACTGTGCTGTATATAGGACTACAGATACTCACTGTGCCTGTATATAGGGCTACAGATACTCACTGTGCTGTATATAGAGCTACAGATACTCACTGTGCCTGTATATAGAGCTACAGATACTCACTGTGCCTGTATATAGGGCTACAGATACTCACTGTGCCTGTATATAGGGCTACAGATACTCACTGTGCCTGTATATAGGGCTACAGATACTCACTGTGCCTGTATATAGGACTACAGATACTCACTGTGCTGTATATAGGACTACAGATACTCACTGTGCCTGTATATAGGACTACAGATACTCACTGTGCCTGTATATAGAGCTACAGATACTCACTGTGCCTGTATATAGAGCTACAGATACTCACTGTGCCTGTATATGACGCGCCCCTGGGCCTGCTGTGTCGCGCAGCTTCTCGCGCACGGGGGCTTACCCGGAACCGGATCAGATGAGGGTTGTAGTCTCCGAGTGGCGGGGACCCGGTCCGTGCCCAGGGAGTCAGACTCAGTGTGTGGCAGTCTTGATAGATGTTGTTTGAGTGTCGACTACGCCACCCGTTGATTTGCAGCTATGGAGCTGCCGCTGCAGGGCAGACCGCTGAGGCCAGTGTAGAATTGTGCAGCGTGATAGTATAACCCCCAACGGGAGGGGTATGGCCTCAGGGCAGCCGACGTGGAAGATGGGGGTAGCAGGAACCACTCAGAGACGGTGCGGTGTAATTCAGGGTCTTTACTGGTAACAACGATAGACCCTCCCGGAGTACTTGCTAGCGAACGGGGCCTGGTCAGTCCTTGAGCAGATGGGATCTCCCCTGGCCAGGCGGAGTTGTAGGCCTCCCAAACTGACTGTACTCTTCTGGCTACCTTGCTAGAAGCGGATATAAGTAGCCCACGTCCCTGAGTGTACTGTGTGGTGCTCACCCGTATGGCCGGTGACTCGGGGCCTTCTATTGGCTTCCGCTCCACGATGGCGGTGCTGGTCCCACCCGTGTGACCGTGCCTTCGGGTTTCTGGGCCTGAGGACCTGAAATCCCCTGCCGGTCGGCTTCTGCTGCTGGGTAAGAGTTAGTCCCCACAGCCTCGGACGCCGGGTCCGGTAAGAAAGCTTCTCAGTCAGGGCGAGCTCTGCAGCTGCCAGCCCCTGACTCGTAGTAGTATGGCTCCCACTGAGCTCCAGCTGTTTCTTCCTATGACTGTCTCTTGTCTCTACTCTCCTTGACTCCTAACCCTGCTTCAGCCCCGGGTTTATATAGGGGAAGTTCTTCCCCTCCCAAGACTGGGCAGGAGGTGTGGCATGCACAGGATCCCTGACCAAAAGACCTCCCACCTGCTCTCAGACATAACATCTCTATCACTGTGGCAACCAGACCCCTGGGGTGTCACATTCCCCCCTAGTGAAATTTAGTACTCCGGGACTAAACATATTTTAGAAAAACATAACAAGATAAAAACAATAATAATACAATAAGAAAAAGATATAAAGATGGTTACGGCATGTCCGTAACCGGGTGCAGTCTTTGAAGAAAAGCAAGGTGTCCATTTCACCAAAACAGGGAGACGTAACCAGGTAGGGGTTTGTACTACCCCGAGTCCTTAACAGTCTTTAGTCCGTCCTGGGTTACGCTCCAACTATGTACAAGGATTCCCGGTAAATCCACCAAGGACTCCTACAAATAACTAGAAACACAAAATTATACACAAGCAACAATACACAGGTAAACATAAATAAAACAATTTATACACTTCAAATCCTCCACCGTGCGGGTAACTGGCCTCTAGTGGCCCTAGTGGACCTACGGAGCTGACTGCCTAGCCCTGAACTACAGGGTGTAGGAGCTGTTAAGGGTAAACTGGGCAGCTGTCTACCGGCTCTTTGGCTCACTAGGGATATGGCAGGCTCACTGCAAGCAGAGGGTTGATCCTCCTGGTCTGCGGGTGTGGGGTCTTCTGCCTCCTGGACCGGCTGTTCTTCCAGCTCTACCTGTTGCTCCGTAGGTGCTTGGGATGCTGGTTGGAGGAAGGTGAGTACGGGTACCACAACTGCACCATTGACTTGAGTCCAAGACCGAGGGAAGTCCCCGAGCACAGTACTAACCATATCTTCCCTTTCATCTACGGGTCGATGGTCTTCTTGTTCCTCTTCAGGGTTCCTCAGTTGTTCGGGACACTTCTTCAGGTGGTCCCGGGATACAATAGCTGTGGTTTCCCCTCCGTCTTTACTGATGGTACAAACCTTCGGGTTCTCGTGGCTTGAGGGCAGTACGGTGTACGGGTCCTTTTCCCACTGGTCGTCCAACTTGTGGAGCCGTCTCTTCCTCTTCAAGACCTGCTCTCCGGGTACCAGGGGAACAGCGGGAGCATACTGGTTGTAAGTTTTCTCTTGTCTTTCCCTAGCCTGACAGAGACTTCGCTCCACGCTCTCCTGTACTCTCCGGTACTGCTGCTGCCTCTCCGTGTCCCAGTCTGTTTCTGGTGAAGTGTCCTCGGGTGTCAGGACTCCCATTTCCAGGTCAACAGGTAACTTACCAGGTCTTGCCCTCATTAGGTAAGCCGGGGTACAGTTGGTGGAACCTACCGGGATGTGGTTGTATAGGTCCACCAGATCGGGCAACTTCTCAGGCCACAGACTGCGTTCTTCCAGGGGCAACGTTTTTAAAAGATCCATTACCACCTGGTTCATTTTCTCACAAAGTCCATTAGTTTGCGGATGGTAGGGTGTCGTCCTTATCTTCCGGCAGCCATACAGATTGCAGAATTCCTGGAAGACCTCCGCTTCAAAGGCAGGTCCCTGGTCCGTCAGCACTTGGTCCGGGTACCCGTGTGGACGGCAAAAGTGCTGCTGGAAGGCTCTAGCTGCTGTTTGAGCCGTTAAGTCCTTGACGGGGACGACAACCAAGAACCGGGAGTAATGATCCACGATGGTTAACGCGTAGACGTAGCCACTTCTGCTTGGGGTCAGTTTTACATGATCCAAGGCTACCAGTTCCAACGGTTGCCGGGTGACGATGGACTGCAGGGGAGTCTTCTGGCTGGCACGGTCCTTCCTTCTCAGGTTGCACGGGCCACAGTCTCTGCACCACTTCTCAATGGTTCCCCTCATGCCTACCCAGTGGAATCGCTCGCGCAGCAGGAACTCCAGCTTCTTCCACCCGAAGTGTCCAGCTCCGTCGTGGTATGCCTCCATCACCATGGCTGCGTCTCTTCGTGGCACCACTACTTGCCAGAGTAGTTCATGCGTCCGGGAGTTAACCATTCTGCGGCACAACTTCCCCTTGTAAAGGAACAGTCGACTCTTCTCTGCCCATAGTTGTTTGGCTTCCTCCGGAGCGTCTGGTTCAAGGCAAGCCTCCGGGCGAGTCAGCATCTCCTTCACCAGTCGGTCGGCAGGGTCGCTGTCTTGCGTTTCCGCCCAGTTGTAGTGAGGTAAGGGGTTCAACGTAGCAGCCTGCTTACTCCTTACCCGGTGGGAATACTGGATAGTCCCATGACGGTGGAACGCAGGGAGTTCAACTTCTTCCAGTCCCTCCGGATCTTCTCCTTCGTCCGGCAGGTTGGGCATCCTGGACAGGGCATCCGCGTTGGTATTGGAGCGTCCGGCCCGGTATTTGATTGTGAACTCGTAGTTGGACAGACGGGCCATCCACCTCTGCTCCAGGGCACCGAGTCTTGCCGTGTCCAGGTGTGTCAACGGGTTGTTATCCGTGTACACGGTGAACCGGGAAGAAGCGAGGTAATGCTTAAAGCGCTCGGTGACTGCCCATACTACGGCCAGGAACTCTAGCTTAAATGAGCTGTAATTCTCGGGGTTCCTTTCGGTGGGTCGCAGTTTTCGGCTGGCGTAGGCGATTACTCGTTCCTTCCCCTGCTGGATCTGGGACAGTACGGCTCCTAGCCCGATGTTACTGGCGTCGATGTAGAGGATAAAGGGCTGGCTATAATCCGGGTACGCCAGGATTTCGTCCCCCGTGAGGGCCATCTTCAGCTGGCGGAAGGACTCTTCTTCCAGCTCCTCCCATTTGAAGGGCGGCTTCTGGTTCTTGGCCTTCCGGGACTGGCCTATCAGGAGGTCCTGCATAGGTGCTGCCTTTTTGGTGAAACCGGGAATAAACCTTCGGTAGTAGCCTACCAACCCGAGGAACTGCCGCACTTCTTTTACGCTGGAGGGGCTTGGCCATTCCTTAATTGCGGTGATCTTATCAGGGTCGGGAGCCACTCCGTCAGCGCTCACCACGTGTCCCAGGTACTGCACCTTTGGTTTCAGGAGGTGACACTTGGAGGGTTTCACCTTTAGGCCGTAACTCGCCAGAGCTTCGAACACTTCCGCCAGGTGTTTCAGGTGGTCCTCATACGTCTTGGAATATACGATGACATCGTCCAGGTACAACAAGACCGTCTCGAAGTTTCTGTGGCCCAGACAACACTCCATTAGTCGTTGGAAGGTTCCTGGTGCGTTGCAGAGTCCGAACGGCATGCAGGTGAACTCGCTAAGTCCCATCGGGGTGGTGAATGCGGTCTTCTCCCGGTCCGCCTCTGCTACAGGAACCTGCCAGTACCCGCTAGTGAGATCCAAGGTAGAGAAGAAGTTAGCAGATCTTAAAGCAGCCAATGACTCCTCTATCCTTGGTAAGGGGTACGCATCCTTGTGTGTGATACGGTTGATTTTCCGGTAATCTACACACATCCTCATGGTGTTGTCTTTTTTTCTGACTAAGACTAGTGGAGCTGCCCAGGGGCTACAGCTATCCCTGATCACCCCAGCCTCCTTCATGTCTCTAAGCATCCCCTTGGCGTGTTGGTAGTGGGCAGGGGGTACGGGTCGATACCTCTCTTTTATAGGAGGATGGTCTCCCGTGGGGATGTTGTGTTCTACCCCCTTGACTCGCCCGAAGTCTAACGGGTGTTTACTGAACACTCTCTCGTACTCTTGAACCACCCGATAGACTCCTTGTTTCTGGTGTGCGGGAGTGGAGTCAGTACCCAGATGTAGTTGCTGACACCAGTCCTCCATGTTTTTCTTAGAGCCGTTACCTTCCTCCGGGTGAGATGGAGGCAAGGGTTCCACAGATTGTATAGAATTTTGGTTAATGGTATATAATTTAGCTAGCGTGGCATACCGGGGCAGATACACTTCCCTCTCCCCGATATTTATTATGCGAACGGGCACCCTCCCATGGCGTACATCAACCACCCCCCGTGCTGTCAAAATGGTGGGCCTACTGTCCGAGTAAACTGGTTCTACCATTGCCTGGTAATCCCTACCTCTCAGACCAATAGCTGCCCGGCACCAAATCATCATTTCACTTTTTGGGGGCATGGCAATAGGAAAAGGGTCACACATTCTTACGCTACCAATCTCACCGCCGGAGAGTTCCACCTGTTGCCGTCGCATCAGTGCCCGGATCTCTTTCTGGAGCACCCGCTGCTCGCCGGAGCTGGCGTTCTTGGCAACCTGCTGTAAAAGGAAAATCACCTCTGCAAGACAATTTTCAATTACATTAGTTCCTAGAGTTATTTTTGGGTGACTCTCATGTTTGTCAATATCTACAATGATCAGTCCCTGTGCTGCCAGTTCGACTCTACCGATTTTGATGGTCACCTCTTTAAATCCGATCTGTGGCACGGGCTGGCCATTGCTGGCGATGATACTCAAGTCGTCGTCAGGGTAGCGGGTAATATCCGAGTCATTCCAGTACTGCTTAAAGAGCACGTACAGGATGGTGGTGACCTGTGACCCGGTGTCCAGTAGGGCACTCATGGGAATGCCATCCAGTACCACAGGCAAGACTGGACGTCCTCCCACATATCTGTCGCGCCAGTTCGATGGGCCTGGTGATCTTTTTCCTGGGGGTTGGCCCTCTACCCCAGGTTGTGCCCGTTTAAAGAACAGTACCTTGCCATATGTCCGGGTTGATTGCAGCGGCGGCAGATGGGTCGTCCGTCCTCGCTGTATCGGTCACTGGGTCTTCCTCTGGCCGGTGGGGTCCTCCTTGGTCGACGCCACGGGATGTCCTCCGGTCCGGATGCCAGCTGGATCTTCCCTGGGGTGGAAACCTGTAAAGACTGCACAGTTCGGGTTAGCGCAGCAACGCTCTTAGCTAGCTCTTGGACCTGATGGTGTAGGTCTGGAGCCGGGTCATTGTCCAAAGCCTGCGCATCAGCTCCCACAGGCCCTGCCGACAAGGGCGCCGCCTCCTGGTGGTGAGTAATAGCTGGGCGCCTGTGGGTCATAACGCCACCCGGTGCCGGTTCTCGGAGCACCCGGATGGCTCTGTCCTTGAACTGTGCAAAGCCCAGATGGGGATCCTGTAAGGCCATCGCCCCCAACTGAGTTCGGTGGGCATTACAATACAGTCCCTCTATAAATTGTTCGGTCAACAGCCTGTCCTCGTTTCCCACTCCATCAGGGTCGGTCTGCTTAATGGCCCTCAGGGCCTCTTGTAGGTTTAGTGCATAGTCCCTTATACTCTCATGCGCTCGCTGCTTGCACCCGTAGAATCTAAGCTTAATCTCGGCTGAGGTGCGGGTATCAAAGGTATCCTTCAGCCGGGTTAGTATCCCTGCGACAGTCTTCCTCCCAGGTGGCCAGGATTTTACTTCCCCTTTGGCTGCCCCGGTTAGTTGGGCCACCAGGATGCTCACTTTTTGCTCTTCTGTGAGGGGGTACACCTGGAAGAGGCTATCCAGCTTTTCTCTAAAGTCATGCAGGGTATGTGACTCCCCTGAGTACTGGGGTAGCCAAGCGGCTCCCGGGATATAGGGCATGGTGAAGGGCATAACTGCAGCAGCGGTGGCGCTGGCGGGGGTTGAGGCAGTGAAGCTCTCCTCCGTATCCGACATCTTCCTCCCCCCTAGTGGACCGTGGCCTACCTTGCGATGATCCTGTTCCGTAGGCCGCGGCTCCGCAGTAGATCGTCAGGGTTGAGGACCTTCCGTCGCGCTCCGGTGACGTCGGCGTCTGCTGGGCTCCTTCCAGGACCTTACGCAACGTCCGGACGTGAGGCGGGGCTTCAGTTCTCGCGCGCTTTCGAAGTCCACGCCCCTCTTCTTCCCGCGCGGCGTCCTCAAGATGGCGTCCAATGGCGGGAAAACTCCACGGATGGCGGGAAGAAGGCCGAAGATGGCGCCGGATGGCGGGAAACCTCACCACTGGTAAGTTTGAACAGTCTTTGCTTTTCAGGCACGCAGTACCCGGTGGTTGCGGGCACGAAATCCTGCCGACTACGCCAAAGTTGACGCGCCCCTGGGCCTGCTGTGTCGCGCAGCGTCTCGCGCACGGGGGCTTACCCGGAACCGGATCAGATGAGGGTTGTAGTCTCCGAGTGGCGGGGACCCGGTCCGTGCCCAGGGAGTCAGACTCAGTGTGTGGCAGTCTTGATAGATGTTATTTGAGTGTCGACTACGCCACCCGTTGATTTGCAGCTATGGAGCTGCCGCTGCAGGGCAGACCGCTGAGGCCGGTGTAGAATTGTGCAGCGTGATAGTATAACCCCCAACGGGAGGGGTATGGCCTCAGGGCAGCCGACGTGGAAGATGGGGGTAGCAGGAACCACTCAGAGACGGTGCGGTGTAATTCAGGGTCTTTACTGGTAACAACGATAGACCCTCCCGGAGTACTTGCTAGCGAACGGGGCCTGGTCAGTCCTTGAGCAGATGGGATCTCCCCTGGCCAGGCGGAGTTGTAGGCCTCCCAAACTGACTGTACTCTTCTGGCTACCTTGCTAGAAGCGGATATAAGTAGCCCACGTCCCTGAGTGTACTGTGTGGTGCTCACCCGTATGGCCGGTGACTCGGGGCCTTCTATTGGCTTCCGCTCCACGATGGCGGTGCTGGTCCCACCCGTGTGACCGTGCCTTCGGGTTTCTGGGCCTGAGGACCTGAAATCCCCTGCCGGTCGGCTTCTGCTGCTGGGTAAGAGTTAGTCCCCACAGCCTCGGACGCCGGGTCCGGTAAGAAAGCTTCTCAGTCAGGGCGAGCTCTGCAGCTGCCAGCCCCTGACTCGTAGTAGTATGGCTCCCACTGAGCTCCAGCTGTTTCTTCCTATGACTGTCTCTTGTCTCTACTCTCCTTGACTCCTAACCCTGCTTCAGCCCCGGGTTTATATAGGGGAAGTTCTTCCCCTCCCAAGACTGGGCAGGAGGTGTGGCATGCACAAGATCCCTGACCAAGAGACCTCCCACCTGCTCTCAGACATAACATCTCTATCACTGTGGCAACCAGACCCCTGGGGTGTCACATATATAGGGCTACAGATACTCACTGTGCCTGTATATAGAACTACAGATACTCACTGTGCCTGTATATAGGGCTACAGATACTCACTGTGCTGTATATAGGGCTACAGATACTCACTGTGCTGTATATAGGGCTACAGATACTCACTGTGGCTGTATATAGGACTACAGATACTCACTGTGCTGTATATAGAGCTACAGATACTCACTGTGCCTGTATATAGAGCTACAGATACTCACTGTGCCTGTATATAGAGCTACAGATACTCACTGTGCCTGTATATAGAGCTACAGATACTCACTGTGGCTGTATATAGGACTACAGATACTCACTGTGCTGTATATAGAGCTACAGATACTCACTGTGCCTGTATATAGAGCTACAGATACTCACTGTGCCTGTGTATAGAGCTACAGATACTCACTGTGCTGTATATAGAGCTACAGATACTCACTGTGCCTGTATATAGAGCTACAGATACTCACTGTGCCTGTATATAGAGTTACAGATACTCACTGTGCTGTATATAGAGCTACAGATACTCACTGTGCCTGTATATAGGGCTACAGATACTCACTGTGCCTGTATATAGGGCTACAGATACTCACTGTGCTGTATATAGAGCTACAGATACTCACTGTGCTGTATATAGAGCTACAGATACTCACTGTGCCTGTATATAGAGCTACAGATACTCACTGTGCTGTATATAGGGCTACAGATACTCACTGTGCCTGTATATAGAGCTACAGATACTCACTGTGCTGTAGATAGAGCTACAGATACTCACTGTGCCTGTATATAGAGCTACAGATACTCACTGTGCCTGTATATAGAGCTACAGATACTCACGGTGCTGTATATAGGACTACAGATACTCACTGTGCTGTATATAGAGCTACAGATACTCACTGTGCTGTATATAGAGCTACAGATACTCACTGTGCTGTATATAGAGCTACTGATACTCACTGTGCTGTATATAGAGCCACAGATACTCACTGTGCTGTATATAGAGCTACAGATACTCACTGTGCTGTATATAGGGTTACAGATACTCACTGTGCCTGTATATAGGGTTACAGATACTCACTGTGCTGTATATAGAGCTACAGATACTCACTGTGCTGTATATAGAGCTACAAATACACACTGTGCTGTATATAGAGCTACAGATACACACTGTGCTGTATATAGAGCTACAGATACACACTGTGCTGTATATAGAGCTACAGATACTCACTGTGCCTGTATATAGAGCTACAGATACTCACTGTGCTGTATATAGGGCTACAGATACTCACTGTGCTGTATATAGGGCTACAGATACTCACTGTGCTGTATATAGGGCTACAGATACTCACTGTGCTGTATATAGAGCTACAGATACTCACTGTGCTGTATATAGAGCTACAGATACTCACTGTGCTGTATATAGAGCTACAGATACTCACTGTGCTGTATATAGAGCTACAGATACTCACTGTGCTGTATATAGAGCTACAGATACTCACTGTGCCTGTATATAGAGCTACAGATACTCACTGTGCTGTATATAGAGCTACAGATACTCACTGTGCTGTATATAGGGCTACAGATACTCACTGTGCTGTATATAGGACTACAGATACTCACTGTGCTGTATATAGGACTACAGATACTCACTGTGCCTGTATATAGAGCTACAGATACTCACTGTGCTGTATATAGGACTACAGATACTCACTGTGCTGTATATAGGGCTACAGATACTCACTATGCCTGTATATAGGACTACAGATACTCACTGTGCTGTATATAGAGCTACAGATACTCACTGTGCTGTATATAGGACTACAGGTACTCACTGTGCCTGTATATAGAGCTACAGATACTCACTGTGCTGTATATAGGGCTACAGATACTCACTGTGCCTGTATATAGAGCTACAGATACTCACTGTGCCTGTATATAGAGCTACAGATACTCACTGTGCCTGTATATAGAGCTACAGATACTCACTGTGCTGTATATAGGGCTACATATACTCACTGTGCCTGTATATAGAGCTACAGATACTCACTGTGCTGTATATAGGGCTACAGATACTCACTGTGCCTGTATATAGAGCTACAGATACTCACTGTGCCTGTATATAGAGCTACAGATACTCACTGTGCCTGTATATAGAGCTATAGATACTCACTGTGCCTGTATATAGGGCTACAGATACTCACTGTGCTGTATATAGGGCTACAGATACTCACTGTGCCTGTATATAGAGCTACAGATACTCACTGTGCCTGTATATAGAGCTACAGATACTCAGTGTGCCTGTATATAGAGCTACAGATACTCACTGTGCTGTATATAGGGCTACAGATACTCACTGTGCTGTATATAGGACTACAGATACTCACTGTGCTGTATATAGGGCTACAGATACTCACTGTGCCTGTATATAGGACTACAGATACTCACTGTGCCTGTATATAGAGCTACAGATACTCACTGTGCCTGTATATAGAGCTACAGATACTCACTGTGCCTGTATATAGAGCTACAGATACTCACTGTGCCTGTATATAGGGCTACAGATACTCACTGTGCCTGTATATAGAGCTACAGATACTCACTGTGCCTGTATATAGAGCTACAGATACTCACTGTGCCTGTATATAGGGCTACAGATACTCACTGTGCTGTATATAGAGCTACAGATACTCACTGTGCCTGTATATAGAGCTACAGATACTCACTGTGCTTTATATAGAGCTACAGATACTCACTGTGCCTGTATATAGGGCTACAGATACTCACTGTGCCTGTATATAGGGCTACAGATACTCACTGTGCCTGTATATAGAGCTACAGATACTCACTGTGCCTGTATATAGGGCTACAGATACTCACTGTGCCTGTATATAGGACTACAGATACTCACTGTGCCTGTATATAGGGCTACAGATACTCACTGTGCCTGTATATAGAGCTACAGATACTCACTGTGCCTGTATATAGAGCTACAGATACTCACTGTGCCTGTATATAGGGCTACAGATACTCACTGTGCCTGTATATAGGACTACAGATACTCACTGTGCCTGTATATAGGGCTACAGATACTCACTGTGCCTGTATATAGAGCTACAGATACTCACTGTGCCTGTATATAGAGCTACAGATACTCACTGTGCCTGTATATAGAGCTACAGATACTCACTGTGCTGTATATACAGCTACAGATACTCACTGTGCCTGTATATAGGGCTACAGATACTCACTGTGCTGTATATAGAGCTACAGATACTCACTGTGCCTGTTTATAGGACTACAGATACTCACTGTGCTGTATATAGGGCTACAGATACTCACTGTGCTGTACATAGAGCTACAGATACTCACTGTGCCTGTATATAGAGCTACAGATACTCACTGTGCTGTATATAGAGCTACAGATACTCACTGTGCTGTATATAGAGCTGCAGATACTCACTGTGCTGTATACAGAGCTACAGATACTCACTGTGCTGTATATAGAGCTACAGATACTCACTGTGCCTGTATATAGAGCTACAGATACTCACTGTGCTGTATATAGAGCTACAGATACTCACTGTGCTGTATATAGGGCTACAGATACTCACTGTGCTGTATATAGGGCTACAGATACTCACTATGCCTGTATATTTGACTACAGATACTCACTGTGCTGTATATAGAGCTACAGATACTCACTGTGCTGTATATAGGACTACAGATACTCACTGTGCCTGTATATAGAGCTACAGATACTAACTGTGCTGTATATAGGGCTACAGATACTCACTGTGCCTGTATATAGAGCTACAGATACTCACTGTGCCTGTATATAGAGCTACAGATACTCACTGTGCCTGTATATAGAGCTACAGATACTCACTGTGCTGTATATAGGGCTACATATACTCACTGTGCCTGTATATAGAGCTACAGATACTCACTGTGCTGTATATAGAGCTACAGATACTCACTGTGCCTGTATATAGAGCTACAGATGCTCACTGTGCTGTATATAGGGCTACATATACTCACTGTGCTGTATATAGAGCTACAGATACTCACTGTGCTGTATATAGGGCTACAGATACTCACTGTGCCTGTATATAGAGCTACAGATACTCACTGTGCCTGTATATAGGACTACAGATACTCACTGTGCTGTATATAGAGCTACAGATACTCACTGTGCCTGTATATAGAGCTACAGATACTCACTGTGCTGTATATAGAGCTACAGATACTCACTGTGCCTGTATATAGGGCTACAGATACTCACTGTGCTGTATATAGGGCTACAGATACTCACTGTGCTGTATATAGAGCTACAGATACTCACTGTGCTGTTTATAGGGCTACAGATACTCACTGTGCCTGTATATAGGACTACAGATACTCACTGTGCCTGTATATAGAGCTACAGATACTCACTGTGCCTGTATATAGAGCTACAGATACTCACTGTGCCTGTATATAGAGCTACAGATACTCACTGTGCCTGTATATAGGGCTACAGATACTCACTGTGCCTGTATATAGAGCTACAGATACTCACTGTGCCTGTATATAGGGCTACAGATACTCACTGTGGTGCTGTATATAGAGCTACAGATACTCACTGTGCCTGTATATAGAGCTACAGATACTCACTGTGCCTGTATATAGAGCTACAGATACTCACTGTGCTGTATATAGGGCTACAGATACTCACTGTGCCTGTATATAGAGCTACAGATACTCACTGTGCTGTATATAGAGCTACAGATATTCACTGTGCTGTATATAGGGCTACAGATACTCACTGTGCCTGTATATAGGGCTACAGATACTCACTGTGCCTGTATATAGAGCTACAGATACTCACTGTGCCTGTATATAGGGCTACAGATACTCACTGTGCCTGTATATAGGACTACAGATACTCACTGTGCTGTATATAGGGCTACAGATGCTCACTGTGCTGTATATAGGGCTACATATACTCACTGTGCCTGTATATAGAGCTACAGATACTCACTGTGCTGTATATAGGGCTACAGATACTCACTGTGCCTGTATATAGAGCTACAGATACTCACTGTGCTGTATATAGGGCTACAGATACTCACTGTGCTGTATATAGGGCTACATATACTCACTGTGCCTGTATATAGAGCTACAGATACTCACTGTGCTGTATATAGGGCTACAGATACTCACTGTGCCTGTATATAGAGCTACAGATACTCACTGTGCTGTATATAGAGCTACAGATACTCACTGTGCCTGTATATAGGGCTACAGATACTCACTGTGCTGTATATAGAGCTACAGATACTCACTGTGCTGTATATAGAGCTACAGATACTCACTGTGCTGTATATAGAGCTACAGATACTCACTGTGCTGTATATAGAGCTACAGATACTCACTGTGCTGTATATAGGGCAACATATACTCACTGTGCTGTATATAGAGCTACAGATACTCACTGTGCCTGTATATAGGGCTACAGATACTCACTGTGCCTGTATATAGAGCTACAGATACTCACTGTGCTGTATATAGAGCTACAGATACTCACTGTGCCTGTATATAGAGCTACAGATACTCACTGTGCTGTATATAGGGCTACAGATACTCACTGTGCCTGTATATAGAGCTACAGATACTCACTGTGCTGTATATAGAGCTACAGATACTCACTGTGCCTGTATATAGGGCTACAGATACTCACTGTGCCTGTATATAGGGCTACAGATACTCACTGTGCCTGTATATAGGGCTACAGATACTCACTGTGCCTGTATATAGGGCTACAGATACTCACTGTGCTGTATATAGAGCTACAGATACTCACTGTGCCTGTATATAGAGCTACAGATACTCACTGTGCCTGTATATAGAGCTACAGATACTCACTGTGCTGTATATAGGGCTACAGATACTCACTGTGCCTGTATATAGAGCTACAGATACTCACTGTGCTGTATATAGGGCTACAGATACTCACTGTGCTGTATATAGGGCTACAGATACTCACTGTGCTGTATATAGGGCTACAGATGCTCACTGTGCTGTATATAGGACTACAGATGCTCACTGTGCTGTATATAGAGATATAGATACTCACTGTGCCTGTATATAGAGCTACAGATACTCACTGTGCTGTATATAGAGCTACAGATACTCACTGTGCTGTATATAGGGCTACAGATACTCACTGTGCCTGTATATAGAGATATAGATACTCACTGTGCCTGTATATAGGGTTACAGATATTCACTGTGCCTGTATATAGGACTACAGATACTCACTGTGCTGTATATAGGGCTACAGATACTCACTGTGCTTTATATAGGGCTACAGATACTCACTGTGCCTGTATATAGGACTACAGATACTCACTGTGCCTGTATATAGAGCTACAGATACTCACTGTGCTGTATATAGAGCTACAGATACTCACTGTGCTGTATATAGAGCTACAGATACTCACTGTGCTGTATATAGAGCTACAGATACTCACTGTGCCTGTATATAGGACTACAGATACTCACTGTGCCTGTATATAGAGCTACAGATACTCACTGTGCTGTATATAGAGCTACAGATACTCACTGTGCCTGTATATAGGGCTACAGATACTCACTGTGCCTGTATGTAGAGCTACAGATACTCACTGTGCTGTATATAGGGCTACAGATACTCACTGTGCTGTATATAGAGCTACAGATACTCACTGTGCTGTATATAGGACTACAGATACTCACTGTGCTGTATATAGGGCTACAGATACTCACTGTGCTGTTTGGTGACATGGTGTGGACCACACTCAATATGGACCAGAGGAAGCAAAGGAAAGAGGAGATTAGAAAGATAATTATAGACAAGCATGTTACAGGTAAAGGTTAGAAGACCATCTCCAAGCAGCTAGATATTCCTGTGACTACAGTCGCACATATTATTCAGAAATGTAAGATCCATGAGACTGTAGCCAACCTCCCTGGATGTGGCCGCAGGAGGAAAACTGATGACAAATCAAACAGATGGATAACATGAATGGTAACAAAAGAGCCCAGGATAACTTCTAAAGAGATTCAGGCTAAGTGCCCACTATGCAGAAATGCTGCATATTTTTTCCGCTTCTCCCTGGCAGGTAGAAGCGTTTGTCAAGCGTTCTTCACATGCATTTCTGCATGCGGGTTAACAAGCGATTTTAGCATCACTTGGAAAGTGCTTGACAACTTGGTCACACTATATAAATCTATGCAACCGGCATGGATTTATATAGTGTGACCAAGTAATAGTTAAAAAAAAGAATAGAAATGGTAAAAAATAAAGATTATACTTACCTTCTGATGGCCCCCGGTGTTTTGTCCGGTGTGTTGTATCGGTCACGTGACCTGTCACATGACTAAATGACGTCATGGCAGACGCCGTATTCCCGGTACCGCCTGTGAGCCAAGTGGACCGAGCCTCCTCAGTCCGGTAGCACGCCGGCTGAGAGCACGTATACCCGGCGGGTATCACACCCGCACCCTAGCGCCTACCGCGTAGCTCCTGTGTAGTTAACAGGGCTACAGCTACTTCCCCGGTCGCACATCTCCCGTGCAGTTAACGGAGATAGAGCGAACCGTTATACCCATTCCTGTGTGCTGTAACACGGAAGGGTTTACATTTAAGTTGGTTGTTTTCCTTCTGACCCGGAAGGTGTTCGGCCGCAGTCCACCAGGCTGCATCGCGGACCCCGGGGTCGGTTGCTTTCCATTATAATAAAGTTTGTTTGCAACCGTCCCCATAACAGTATCAGAGCGCCAGGGTCTTGCCGAACATGGCCGACAACCAGCAACTGCAGCATTACATACAGCAACTGGAGGCCAGACTTAGGACTCTGGAACAAGCTGCCCCGGTCGCTGATATCACTGCAATAGCTACCCAGGCGGCTTCTCTAGCAGCCAAGTTGATTAACCCGGCTGTGGTGAATGCTGCGACCACTACAAGTGCCCCATTACCCCGTTTTGCTCTCCTGGAAAAATTTTCAGGGGACAGTAAATTCTGCAGGGGTTTTATTAATGTATGCTCCATTCACTTGGAGATGATGGAGGCACGGTTCCCCTCCGAAAGAGGCAAAGTGGGATATGTCATCTCGTTACTCTCCCACAGGGCTCTGGAGTGGGCTACTCCTCTATGGGAGCGGAATGACCCGGTAGTGGCCAATGTGGGTCTTTTCCTTAAAACCCTAAAGAGTGTTTTACTGGGGCCTCAGGTCATGCATGATAAGGCTCTCAAGCTTCTTGCATTGATCCACGGCTCGGGCACCACCAGTCACTATGCCATCCAGTTTAGAACCTTTACGGCTGAACTTGATTGGGCTTAGCGGTCGTTAATCCCGGTGTTTTGGAGGGGGCTGGCTGGGCATATTAAAGATGCTCTAGCTACCAGAGAGATTCCAACCTCTCTGGAAGAGTTAATAACACTTGCTAACCGAATAGATCTGCATCGTGCAGAACGCAAGTTAGAGCTGGAGGTTTCCAGACCTCGGTTCCGGCTGGTACCCGCTTTCTCTAGGTCTATCTCCAAACCCGCGGTTCCCGACCTGGAGCCTGAGGCTATGGACATATCCCGGACTAAATCTAAGCACCCTCGTTTCTGACCTGCACATCCCTTGGAGTACCCCGCTAATAAGATTTCCAAGCAGTCGGGAAACGAGGGTGTCTAACCACCGTTGGAGGGGGTGTGTTAGATTCAGGGGTTTCATCCTCCAAATTACTATATGAGGTGACGTTGTCCTTCGGAACTACCATGTTTACTGCCAAGGCGTGGGTGGATTCTGGTGCCGATGGCAATTTTTTGTCATCAGCATTTGCCCGGAGACATGCCATTCCTATGGAGTTACTGTCAAGGTCAATGAACATCAGGGTGGTCAACGGTTCTCTGCTGGACACAAAAATCACTCAGCAGTCTGTTCCCCTCACCATGTCGTTTCCTCAGGGTCACCGGGAGGTTATCTCCTTCCTTATTATCCCCGGGGGATTAGATGAGGTGCTATTGGGTCTTCCTTGGCTATGCCGTCACTCTCCACACATTGACTGGAATACAGGGAGAATTTCTTCCTGGGGTAAAGATTGTGTGCCCCAGTGTATGGTTACAGCCGCACGGGGGGCAGTCTCAGAGCCTTCTCCCGACTTGTCCGCTCTGCCTGTACAATATCGGAGTTTTGCAGATGTCTTTTCTAAAAAGGCTGCAGAGACTTTACCTCCCCACCGACCGTATGACTGCCCTATTGACCTGGTTCCCGGTACTGAGCCTCCTCGCGGTAGGGTCTACCCTCTGTCTGTACCCGAAACCCAGGCCATGTCTGACTATATCAAAGAGAATCTGGCCCGGGGGTTTATCAGAAAATCGGTCTCCCCTGCGGGAGTGGGGTTTTTCTTCGTCCAGAAGAAGGGGGTGATTTGCGTCCCTGCATTGATTACAGAGGACTAAATGCCATCACCATCAAGAATAAATACCCTCTGCCCCTTATTTCTGAGCTATTTGACAGGTTGCGAGGGGCTCATATCTTCACTAAACTGGACTTGCGAGGGGCGTATAATCTGGTGCGAATCCGTGAGGGCGACGAGTGGAAAACAGCCTTTAACACTCATGATGGCCATTACGAGTATCTCGTCATGCCTTTTGGGTTATGCAATGCCCCTGCGGTTTTTCAAGATTTTGTCAACGATATCTTTCGGGATTTGCTGCTATCTTCCGTGGTAGTCTATCTTAATGATATCCTTATTTTTTCCCCGGACCTCTCCACACACCGAGAGAATGTCCGCAGGGTTTTTGAACGATTGCGAGCAAATTCGTTGTACTGTAAGCTGGAGAAGTGTCAGTTTGAACGAGAGTCGTTACCATTCCTGGGCTACATCATATCCAGTAAGGGATTGGCTATGGATCCACAAAAGTTGGTGGCAGTACAGAACTGGCAGGAGCCTCATTCCCTTAAAGCGGTACAACGCTTCATGGGCTTTATTAACTACTACTGGCAGTTCATACCACATTTTTCCACTCTGGTGGCTCCCTTAGCCGCTTTAAACCTTAAGGGTGCCAATCCCAAGAACTGGTCTCAGGAGACATCCGAGGTGTTCCGGGAGATTAAATCCTACTTTTCTTGAGCTCCCAATCTCCATCGCCCGGATGTGAACAAGCCATTCTTCCTGGAGGTCGATGCCTCCTCTGTCGGAGCAGGAGCGGTTCTCTCCCAAAAGAATGAACAGGGTTGGACAAGACCATCTTTTTTCTTCTCCAAGACCTTCTCTCCAGCAGAGAAGAATTATACGATTGGTGACAAAGAATTGCTTGCTATTAAGATGGCTTTTTCGGAATGGAAGTACCTCTTGGAGGGAGCTAAACATCCTTTCGTGGTATATTCTGATCATAAAAACCTTTCATACCTACAGACGGCGCAGCGTCTTAACCTGAGGCAGGCCAGGTGGTCTCTTTTCTTTTGCCGATTCAATTTTTCCATTCATTTTTTAAAAGGAGAAAAGAACCCCGGGCGGACTCTTTGTCCCGGTCTATGGATACGGCTGAGGACGAGCCAAGGCTTATTGTTCCGCCAGAGTGTATGTGGACGGTGGCTCCAGTGTCCCTAAACCAGGTTCCTCCCGGGAAGACGTTCGTTCCTCCAAATTTACTGAATGAGGTACTGTCCTGAGCACATGCCTCTAAGATCAGAGGTCATTTTGGGGTCAAGCGTACCACAGAGCTTCTCCAACTGTCGTATTGGTGGCCCCGGTTATCCCAGGACATTAAGGAATATGTCCAAGCGTGTGTCTCCTGTGCGAGAAATAAATCGTTCCGTCAGAGGCTGGCTGGTCTTCTTCATCCGTTACCCATGGCGGATAGACCTTGGGACCTGGTTGGGATGGATTTTATTGTTGAGTTGCCTAAGTCCCGGGGAAACACGACCATATGGGTGGTGTCAGATCATTTCTCTAAGATGGTTCACCTGGTCCCTCTGCCTAGGGTTCCTTCCTCCTGGGTTCTGGCATCACTGTTCATTCGTCACGTTTTCCATCTCCACGGAATGCCTGATAGGATTGTCTGTGACCGGGGACCACAGTTTTCCTCCTGGTTTTGGAAAAAATTGTGTAACTTGCTCAGCATTGAACTGAATCTTTCCACTGCCTATCACCCGGAGACCAATGGTCTGGTGGAACGCACTAACCAGACGCTGGTGACATACTTGCGCCATTTTGTTTCAGCCAACCAGAATGACTGGTCGATATTGCTCCCCTGGGCAGAGTTTGCCTTAAACAACGCAGTGGCAGATTCCACGGGTCAGACTCCATTTCTCCTAAATAATGCCCAACATCCACGAGTCCCGGTTCCAATGCCGGTTTCCTCTGTGGAACCTGGGGTCAGAGATTGGGCTCTGGAGGCGCGGGAGGTTTGGGATCATACCCAGGAGGCTATTTTGGCTTCCAAGAATCGGATGAGAGAGTCGGCTGACACTCATCGCCATCCAGCCCCCGTATTCTCCCTGGGCGACAGAGTGTGGCTTGCAACATCCGAGTACACGGGGAGTCCGCTAAGTTTGCCCCCCATTTTATTGGTCCTTTCAGAATCCTGGCCCAAATAATCCCCATAGTGTGCCGGTTACAATTACCTCGACACATGAGGATTCACGACACCTTTCATGTGTCACTTCTCAAGCCGGTTCGTCTGACAAAATTTTCGGAACCCCAACCTGCTCCAGACACCAGGGGTGATGATTTTGAGGTACAGGCGATTGTGGGGTCTAAGATGGTTCGGGGGAAAAAAATTTACCTCGCACACTGGAGAGGTCATGGATCTGAGGATCGCTCCTGGGAGCCAGTGGACCATATTCATGCCCCCCTGCTCATTGAGGAATATGAGCGTTAAGTGGAGGGGGAGGTTAGGGGGGATAATGTTAGGCGCCGGGCGCTTGCTGGATCAGAAATGGGTTCTGAGTCATCAGTGGATTCTGTGGTCTCCCATTCTGGTCCAGCTGGGGCTGATGCTGCACAGCATCACTGTCGGTCCCAACGCCTAGCCAATGCACGAGATGTACAAGTGGTATCTCGTGTATTTGTGCCTAGCAACATGAAGCACAGGTTGCGGAGGGAGACTAGGCTGCTGCAGCCTAAGTCCGAGAGGCGCCGCACTGAGCATGCCCGTGACCTGGCGGACCGTGATTGGTGGTTTGGCAACCACCTGATCCGGTGACTTGGCACCGCCTGATTGGCTCTCGGGTGGCGTCACCAATGGTGCAACGGTGGGCAGGGCTTAGTCTTTAAAAGGCCCGCCCACAAACATGGCAGCGCGCTCTGATCTTTGAGCAGTGGTGGTGTGATGTGTACGCTTGAGCTCCCCGTGAGCTGTAGTGGAAATAGGCAGGTCTAGTGGAAATAGGCAGGTTAGTGGAAATAGGCAGGTAGCTTCGCCCGGCGGTCTGGCTCTGACAAGGGGGTCGCCATACACCCCGAGCCGTCTACAGACGCCTTATTCCCAGTACCGCCTGTGAGCCAAGTGGACCGAGCCTCCTCAGTCCGGTAGCACGCCGGCTGAGAGCACGTATACCCGGCGGGTATCACACCCGCACCCTAGCGCCTACCACGTAGCTCCTGTGTAGTTAACAGGACTACAGCTACTTTCCCGGTCGCACATCTCCCGTGCAGTTAACGGAGATAGAGCGAACCGTTATACCCATTCCTGTGTGCTGTAACACGGAAGGGTTTATATTTAAGTTGGTTGTTTTCCTTCTCACCCGGAAGGTGTTCGGCCGCAGTCCACCAGGCTGCATCGCGGACCCCGGGGTCGGTTGCTTTCCATTATAATAAAGTTTGTTTGCAACCGTCCCCATAACAGATCCCTTGCTGTTTTTGTAAGTTTGCCCACAGACAAAGACATGAACAGTCTATAATTTTAAGGGTTGGTTAATTTTAACATTGAGAGATAGCATATCGAAAAAACATGAAGAAAATCACATTGTATAAATTGGATGAATTTTTTTACATTTTGCAGTGAGAAATAAGTATTTGATCCCTCTGGCAAACAACACTTAATACTTGGTGGCAAAACCCTTGTTGGCGAGCACAGCAGTCAGACGTTTTTTGTAGTTGATGATGAGGGTTGCGCACATGTCAGGAGGAATTTTGGTCCACTCCTCTTTGCAGATCACCTCTAAATCATTAAGATTTTGAGGCTGTCACTTGGCAACTTGGAGCTTCAACTCCCTCCATAAGTTTTCTATGGGATTAAGGTCTGGAGACTGGCTAGGGCACTCCATGACCTTACTGTGCTTCTTTTTGAGCCACTCCTTTGTTGCCTTGGCTGTATGTTTTGGATCATTGTCTTGCTCGAAGACCCAGCCATGACCCATCTTCAATGCTCTTCCTGAGGGAAGGAGGTTGTTGGCCAAAATCACGCGATTCATGACCCCATCCATCTTCCCTTCAGTATCGTGCAGTCGTCATGTCCCCTTTGCAGAAAAGCATCCCCAAAGTATAATGTTTCCCCCACCATGCTTCCCGGTTGGGACAATGTTCTTAGGGTTATACTCATCCTTCTTCCTCCAAACATGGCGAGTTGAGTTAATGCCAAAGAGCTCAAGTTTTGTCTCATCTGACCACTGCACCTAACTCACAGAATCATCCAGGTGTTCATTGGCAAACTTCAGACGGGCCTGTTCATTGGCAAACTTCAGAAGGGTCTGTACATGTGCCTTCTTGAGCAGGGGGACCTTGCAGGCACTGCAGGATTTTAAACCTTTAAGGTGTAATGTGTTACCAATGGTTTTCATGGTGACTGTGGACCCAGCTGCCTTGAGATCATTAACAAGTTCCCCCCGTGTAGTTTTAGGCTGATCTCTCACCTTCCTCATGATCAAGGATATCCCACGAGGTGAGATTTTGCATGGTGCCCCAGATCGATGTGGATTGACAGTCATTTTGTATTTCTTCCATTTTCTTACTATTGCACCAACAGTTGTCTCCTTCTCACCCAGCATCTTACTTATGGTTTTGTAGCCCATTCCAGCTTTGTGCAGGTCTATGATTTTGTCCCTGACATCCTTAGAAAGCTCTTTGGTCTTGCCCATGTTGTAGAGGTTACAGTCTGACTGATTTAATTGAGTCCGTGGACAGGAGTCTTTTATACAGGTGACTATGTAAGACAGCTGTCTTTAATGCAGGTAACAAGTTGATTAGGAGCGCCTAACTGGTCTGATGTCAAAATTAACCTACCCTTAAAATTATAGACTGTTCATGTCTTTGTCAGTGGGCAAACTTACAAAAACAGCAAGTGATCAAACGTGGTTTATGAGGATTGCAATAAACCAGCCGCACTTTAAATAGAAACGGCTCCTGTGTCTGCCTCTTTAAGAAGCTCAGTTAGTCGATGTACCACAGTTGGTGGAGAATATGGGAAAGATCCCCAGGAAGCAAGTGTGAAGGTTGTGGACAAACTGTATGTCCTGGGTGAAGGCAGCTGTATGCATGGGACAGCGGTCAGACAGAATGGAGGAGCACCAACAGCACCTGCAACAGCTGCAGCAGATACAGCAACAGCAGCAGAGCCAGGAGCAGCAACAGCTGGCACAACAGGAGACAAGTAAGCTGCTTATGCAACAGCTGCAACAGTACCAGCAAGAGAATCAACAACTGCCGCAGCAGATTGATTTACTCACAGAGGCGGCTCATGGCACGGTAGCAGCTCCGACTCCAGTGTCAGCTGATGCTTTCTCTGTCCGGAGGACGATGAGGAGAGCTCTGTATAAAATGACCCCAGGTGATGACATAGAGGTCTTGTTAACCATTTTTGAAAGGGTCGCTGATAGAGAGAAACTCCCGCCAGAGCAGTGGGCGAAGTCCCGATGCCATATTTAACGGGGGAGCCACAAAAGGCCTACTATGATTTGGCTTTACAGGACGCCAAAAAATATGAAAAATTGAAAACAGAAAATTTGGCGCGCTTGGGGATCACCGTGTCTGTCAGGGAACAACAGATCCACCGCTGGGCATATCACCGTGACAAACCCCCTCGCTCCCAAATGTTTGATCTTCTGCACCTCGTCCAAAAGTGGTTACAGCTGGAGGCCTCTACCCCAGCGCAGTTGGTGGAGCGAGTTGTAATGGACAGGTTCGTGCACTCCCTTCCGAGCCCGATGCAGACTTTCGTTGCCCAGGGAGATCCCCGGAACGCCAATGACTTGGTTGAAAGGTATCAGGGGGTCGACGGGTCCGTGGGGAGGAAACCCATTCCATACTGGGGCGTGGAGGTTAAAAAGGGGATGGGGCGTCCAAATTTCAAGAGGACGGCAGAGGTCATGCCAAGGCCCTCATTGGGGGGTGTAATTTGTTGGAGATGTCATGGCCCAGGTCATTTAGCTGCCCACTGTCCCCTGACCACCGAGCAAATAGACTGTAGCATGGGACGCCGGTGTTCCTTAAATGCATATCCAGTTGCATTGTGGATTGTCCACCCGGCAAGGGGACCCATGCTTGTCCTGTAAAGGTGAATGGCCTGCAAATGACTGGACTACTAGACTCAGGGAGTTTGGTGACCCTTGTGAGGGACACACTCCCTCTCCAACTAATCCCTGGGAAGAAGGTGGGAATCCGCTGCATTCATAGTGATACTAAAGACTATACAGTGGCCAGAGTAGTGATTTAGAGTCCCATGAGGTCTGAAGGGTCCAGGATTTGTTGCACCAAATTATCGTAGGTCAGGACTTTGTGTTATTTTGGGACTTATGGGAGAGGAGTTGAGACTAATGATGAGCGAGTATGTTTTGTTAACCCTTTCGCCGAGTATACTCAGGCGAGCACCGAGTATTTATAGCGTGCTCGGGCTTTAAGTTTTCGTCGCTCCGTGAACATGATTTGCGACTGTTTGACAAATTTAATACATGTGAGGAATGCCTGATTTTACAAACAAAATATACTCGCTCATCAGTAGTGGAGACCTCAATTGCTCGGATAAGAAACAGATTGGCTCTAAAAAAAAAAAGTCACACTAACCTCAGAGTCTGACGAGTTTCCCTTTTTGTGTAATGGGGGTGAAGAGGAGATGGTAGTATCCCCTGAGGCAGACGTTCTTGAGGTAGGGATGACCAGAGAAAATTTTGGGTTCACCCAACATAGGAACCTAACTCTAAAAGAGGCATTCAATAAGCTAACAGTCATAATCAGCATAGCACAGGAGTCGGGGGTTGACAAAAAGTTTCCCTTTTTCATGTTTAGTGGGGACTTCTCATACCGGGTCACTAAAGTGAGGGAGGAGATAGTGGCGGAATTATTGGTATCAGGACCGTACAGTTAAAGGGTGTTAAACAGGGCCCATTCATATGTGTGGCCATCTGGGGGTGGACAAAACTCAACAACAGGTCATGCAGAGGCACTATTTGCCAAGATGTCATCGTGAAGTCCTAAAATATTGCAAGTCCTGTCCCACCTGCCAGTTAACCGCTACCACCCCTCCATTCCAAAATCCTCTCGTGCCGCTATCCATTGAGGCAGGGCAACAGAGAAACTAAGTTGAAACTACATGTGGGCTGGACATATCAGAAGGTGACACTAAGTATGTCCCCGTGGCAGAGACACTGTCACCGGCTCAGAAACAACAGTGCCGAGAACTTCTTCAGCGGAACCGGGACCTGTTTTCGGAGTTACCAAGACATAGGCAGGTTGGCGAACATGGAATCCTGACAGAATAACATGTACAGGTGAACCAAAAGCCGTTTAGAATACCAGGAGTCTACCACACGGTGTTTTCAAAGGAAGGGGCTAAAATTGACGCGTATCCGATACCCCACGACGATGATCTCATATTAAAGCTAGGGTCAGCCAGATACATCACCTCCCTGGACCTAACAAAATTGGCCGAAACCAGTCTCCCAGAAACAGCTTCGGGCATTTCTGGGAATGGTGGGATATGATCAGCAGTGTATCCTGAATTTCGCCATGATAGCCACACTCCTGACTGACCTTCTTAAGGGCACGAAGATGTCAATGGCCAAATGGCCTCTTGAAGCAGAGATGGCATTTCAAACTCAGGGCTATAGGTCTTCATCTTTCATGTGGAACACAGGGCTGGGAAGTTGCACAGTAACGCAGATGCCAGTTTAGACTTCCATGTTTGGTGACTGAAGGTGCCAAAACCTACCGCTTTGGGCAGAGGGGGGGATATGTGACAAAGTCACTGGCAAAGTACTGGAAGGGAGATATGTAGCACTGAGATTGTTAGCTCCAGTAATTAAACATAGAAGAAAGGTTCCAGCACACGAAGAAATAAGGGGTTAGTCAGTCATCTTTAATGCTAGGATGATTGAACACCTGTAGAGAGGGAAGAGGTCAGAGGATAAAATTCAAAGCCTTTAGAACATTTCGTGTGCAGTGGGCCTGGAGGTGAAAGCTATGGAGTTGTTTTTAGTTTCACACATGCTGGATGTATGGAGATTGCAGGTCTCCTTGATTGAATGCCTTTGCTAAAGGACATGGAAGCTGGACTCTAAGCCAAGTGGTTTAACCAGCACTATTGTGTGGACTTGTTAATTTATGTTTTACCTTCTGCCAGACCAAGGCTGTGTTTACGTTTTCTGGTGACGTGGTTTATGAGTATTGCAATAAACCATACGCACTTTAAACAGAAACGGTTCATGTGTCTGCCTCTTTCAGAAGCCGAGTTAGCCGATCTACCACAATATATAATAAACCTAGATAGGCCCATATACCAATGGCACTTCCGCAGACAACACTATGAACCTATATAGAGATGGAAGCTACAGCCAACCAATTTCAACAACCGTAAATTTTATTCCTAGAAAAATACACAATAAGTAAAATATATAAAACAGGGGAACAGTTCAGAAAGACTACAACCTCAGGTAACATCTAACTATTCCACCATAATCAAGTCAATGCTGCATGATATCACATACATCCCAGATCAATATATATTTTTCCTTGTCATTATGCTAAATAAAGTGCATTATATATTTTAAAGTGCATTAGTCAAGTAGACAACATGTCCTGCTCAGTGCAAAAAACCATGCCATCAATTCAGCAGAAAAAAAATATATATAGAGAGAGAGAAAATTCATGAGCATAAGTGCCTCAGTGCAAAAAAGTGCATGAATCAGTGTACAGAGGTATTTGAGCAAAGTGCTCAGTATAAATCATAGTTATGACCGCATAAGTACAAAGTGCTAAGAATAAAAGGTGTAACTTGATGGTGTAGTGGAGGCGCCAACGCGCGATTTTCAGATGAGCTTCTTCTTGGGGAGTTAGTATAAAATGTGGATGATCAGACGGTCTATTTATACCTGGTGTCCTCATTGGTGGTAGCAGCTGGATAGCGGCGCTCCTGCGTGCGAACCGGAAGGCAGGGTCATCTGATACATCAGGATGAGAGCGTGGGGCGCATTGTTATGGATGCATCTCCATGGAAACCCGCAATCCGGGAGCAACAGGGAGCACACACCGCTGGTCATGTGATCAGAGGGAGGTGTGGTGTGTCTCATCCATTGCAACTCAAGATCGAATGGTGCAGTGCGATGTATGAATGCATGGTGGGGTTGGTTAATCACCAGAACGCCGTTCTCCATGAGGGATCTGTCACATTAATGTACCTAGGCACAATGCAGCACAAATAACATAGATCTCATTCCTAAGTGGAGATCCCACAGTGAAACTGTGCACAGTAAACAAATAAAGATGTATTTTTATCCTTATGTCATAGAAATATTAAGAATTTCTCTCTCCCCCTAAAACTCCTCATTCCCCCTCCTCTATACTATTTGTCACCAGACCAAGAGCTGACGCTCTAGAGAAGTGGCTAATATGCAAATAGCAGTACAAAACAAGCCCCTCTCTTCTCCCCTCCCTTATTGACCATCTGTCAGAGTAAAAGAAGCTCAATAGTCCATTCAAATTAACATACGAATGCATTTCCATAGGCCTGAGATAAATATACACCTAGGTGAGAAGGATTGAAAAGAATTCTCTCTCACCCCTAGGGCATCCCCATTTGCTCAAGCAGAAACCTCCAGTCTCGCCGGCACCGACACAAAATATGGAATATCGGAAGTTCTGTGATTCCGATAATAAGGGGACACTTATCTTTAGCGGCAGGGTCAGCTAAGGAACAGTACGCTTATTTTTCCGTAGCTGTATGCCCCTCTGGTGAGCTGTGGCGCAAAAGTACCAAAATAACGGACCGCAGCTATGCCATGTGTAGTCTCTAAGGAAAGATAAATTCTTAATAAAGAATATGGCATCACTTACAAACTTCTGCGATCAACCAGAGAGAAGTTATCCCAGAAGTTAGAGATTTTAATAAAAATATGAAGGCTGGAGCCCAGCCCACATGAGGTTATCACAGTGGAGTGTGTGGGCAGGCCTCCCTTCGACATAAAAGACCCAGCCGAAGATGGGTCCATACTCATTACAGGGAGGTATATATTCTATAAGTAAGGGGTCCCGTTTGATAATGGTCAAATTGGTGAGAAAGATTTAGTCCCTGGCTTCAAAAGAATTCAACAGAAATCTGCAGTCTGTCTGTCACCGACAAAAAATATGGAATATCTAAAGATCTATACCTCCAATAATAATGGGTCCCATATTTTTAGTGGCAGGGTCAGCCACGGAACAATATGCATAATTTTCCCTAGCTGTATGCCCCTCCGGGGAGCAGTAATGCAAAAGTACAAAATAATAGACCACTGCTATGTCATGTGTGGTCTCTAAAGAAAGGCAAATTCATAATGGAAAATATGGTATCACTTTCGGGCTTCTGCGATCAACCAGTGAGAAGTCAGATATTTTAAATAAAAATATGAAGGCTGGAGCCCAGCCCACGTGATGTCATCACAGGGGAGTGCGTGGGCAGGTCCCCCCTTCAGCATAAAAGACCCAACCAAAGATGGGTCAGCACTCATGTTGGAAGTACATATTGATGTGCAACACGGGTCACGTTCGCTGAACGGTCATAGGAGCGCTTCCCTCCAACTATACCGAGTCGTCGCTGCGATCTTTATAGTAAGTTCTTCTTCAATCCTATTTTATTTGTGTAACTGTATATTCTGTACTGTAAATGTCTCCTTTTGTAAAAGCTTTTGTATATTTTTCATAAACACTGCCTCCCTTTTGGATTAAATATAAAATTTAATCGTCCTGTTTCTTTTGTTCTGTAATCGTTCCCTCCTTCCCCCAGGCATACGCTACCAGAAAGCAAGCGTCCAACCAGGCCTGTATTATATTTCAAATTTGGTCGGTGGTGGCAGCGAATAATGCTAAGTGGGCTATCGTGAAGCTGGCAGTGACTGTACTGGGGCGTAGCCAGTTGTTCCCCTGCAGAATCCTGCTCAATCTCCTTGGTCCATGTCCATCCACTCGGAGGATGGATGGGAAGACGACCTGCTCTCCCAGTTCATTCACTTACTGGCCTAGCGCTTCAAAGTTTCTTCGTTTAGTTTCCAGGTCCTTTTTTGCTGTGTCATTTGTTCCTTAGTGTATTAGTAGCCATGAAGAGTCTTGATACCCTATCAGACACATCTTTGATTTGGGCACCTGGAAGACCACACACTTCTCGTCAGGTGATGTCCGGTCGGCATATAGTGTCTTCTGTTCCTCTCATTAGGGAATCCCCCACGACCATCTGTGACGGGAGCTAGTTACCCCATCCGCAGATGTCCAATCTTCTTCTGCAGGCCCCTGACATGGAAAGGCTTTTCTTACACTGGGATATATAAAATATGACTGTCGCACAGTGTCTCCAAGATGAACTTAACTTTTATTCTCACAAGCAGGTTTTATAGAGAATCACACAGGCTATTTTTAGCACCCATTGTTCTCCCCAAATAATACCCACAGTAGGCTCCCAGACAGCAGTTATGCAGCAACCCATTAATTAGCACATTGTCTGTTTGCCACTGCTAAGTGAGCACAGGATGGTGGGGGCCAGGAGTGCTTCGGTCACATCACAGAATGTCCAACAATATGCGATCTACAATATTCACCCCACTTTATAACATTATGTCCCATTAGCTGCTTAGGCGCTACGACAACCCCCATGTGGCAAAATCTTGGAGTACGGGGTTGATCCGTCACAATGCCCCCCCTTCCCGGACAGGATCGGCCTACCCAGTCTGCTCCCCGACGGATCAGCTGGAGGAGGTCCACGATTTATAAGTTTGGTAGCAGGTCAGTTTGTCGGCTTATTCCATCGGCGTTACCATTTTGCTTGCCGGGTCTATAGTGGATGGTGAAGTCTAACGGTTGTAGCGCCAAACTCCATCGTAGTAGTCTGGCATTGTCCCCGGAGACCCGATTAAGCCATACCAGGGGGTTATGGTCCGTGATAAGGGAAAACTGTCTTCCATACAAATATGGTTGGAGCTTCTTGGCAGCCCATACTACTGCCAGGCATTCCTTTTCGACGGCCGCATAGCTGACTTCTCGAGGCAGTAATTTCCGACTCAGATAAGCTATTGGGTGTTCTTGGCCGTCCGGCCTGACTTGGCTCAGTACTGCCCCCAACCCAAACATAGATGCATCTGTGTGAACAAGGAACCATTTAGTTGGATCGGTGGCGGCCAATATCGGGGTATTTGTGAGAGCGTCCTTTAGCTGGCGGAAGGCTTCCTCACACTCGGGGGTCCAGGTTACCTGGCGGGGGAGGTTCTTACGTGTCAGATCAGTGAGGGGCTTGACAATGCTGCTGTAATTAGGGACAAATTTCATATAATACCCCGCTGTCCCTAGAATGGCCATGACTTGGGTTTTAGTACGTGGGGTTGGCCACTTGGCTACGGCCTCAATCTTGGCGGGTTCCGGTCGTTGTTTCCCACCCCCCACCCAATGTCCTAAATACTGCACCTCTAATTTGCCTACGTGACACTTGTTGGGGTTCAGGGTGATTCCGGCTTTGTGGATCCTATCCAATACTGTCTCTAGGTGATTTAGCTGCTCATCCCATGTCGCGCTGTAGACGGCGATGTCATCCAGGTAGGCACAAGCATAGTCCTGGAGACCATCCAGAAGCTGGTCAGCCAGCCTCTGGAAGGTCGCGGGGGCATTCTTCATCCCAAATGGCATAACCCGAAACTGGAATAAGCCAAACGGGGTGACAAATGCAGACTTGGGAATAGCATCAGGACTTAGGGGGATCTGCCAATAGCCTTTGCATAGATCGATGGTGGTCAAATACTTTGCCCCAGCCAGCCGGTCTAACAAATCGTCCACACGCGACATGGGATACGCATCCGTCACAGTTTTCTCATTTAGCTTGCGATAGTCTACACAAAACTGGGTAGTCCCATCTTTCTTAGGCACTAACACTACAGGGGATGCCCGGGGACTATCTGACTCCTCAATGACCCCTAAACGCAACATCTCCTGTATCTCTTGTCGCATCCCTTCTCGTACAGACTCCGGGACGCGGAAGGGGGTTGTCTCAGGGGGGTCTGATCTTGTGTCTCAACCTTGTGTTGTGCAAGTCGGGTGAATCCCGGTCTCTCTGAGAACATCCTCTGCCGCTGCCTCAGCAATGTCTCGGCCTGCTCTCTCTCCCGGGCCCCTAGGTTTTCTCCTAAGTGTACCTGGTTCCAGGTTTTCGACTGAGTCCTCTCACCTAAGACATCAGGCAAGGGGAGTTCGGCTAAATCCTCTGCTTTGGGTGCGCAGATGGCAGCTACCTCTTCAGGGCGCTCCCGGTAGGACTTCAGCATATTCACGTGGAACGTGCGGATAACCCTGGGGTCGTCACAATCGGCGACATTGTAGGTGGGGTCGGCTATTTTCCCCACTACCCGGTAAGGCCCCTGCCATGCAGCCTGGAAATTGTTCAGCCTAAACGGTTCTAGTACCAGGACTTTCTGTCCTATCTCGAAGGTGCGTTCTCTAGCCCTCTGATCGTACCATATGCGCTGGCGCAGCCTGAGTCAACTCCTGCAGGCGGTCCCGGAGTTCCAGCACGAAGGGCACGATAGGGGTTCCTGCTATGGTTTCCTCCCCTTCACAGAGTTCTCATACTAAGTCTAGGGGCCCCCTCACCCACCTCCCATATAACAGTTCAAATGGGGAGAAGCCCGTAGATTCTTGGGGCACCTCCCGATAGGCGAACAGGAGGTGCAGCAAGAATTTCTCCCAGTCCCTGTAGGTCCGGGTAAACGTCCCAATGAGTTGTTTTAACGTTCTGTTAAAGCCCTCACACAACCCATTGTTTTGCGGGTGGTATGGGGCGCTTCTAATGGACTTTACACCACACAGTCTCCACAGTTGGCTGGTCACCTCTGCCGTAAATTGGGTGCCCTGATCCGAGATAATCTCCCGGGGAAATCCAACCCGTGAGAAAGCCTGGAACAGGGCAGCCGCCACCGTCTCTGCCAGTATGTTAGGTAAGGCAACCGCCTCTGGATACCGCGTGGCGTAATCTATCACTGTCAATATATACCTTTTCCCTGACGGACTGGGTTTGACTAACGGCCCTATCAGATCGACCGCTACTTGGCTAAATGGCTCCTCCACAATGGGAAGGGGGTGTAATTTTGCCTTGCAGCGATCTCCCCTCTTGCCAATGCGCTGGCAACTGTCACAGGTCTGGCAGTACTGACGAACATCATGAGATAACCCTGGCCAAAAGAAGTTTTGTGTCTGACGATGCCTGGTGCAGCTGACTCCGAGGTGCCCCGCCAAGGGTATGTCATGAGAGATTCGCAGCAACTCCTGCCTATACTTTTTAGGAACTACCAGCTGTCGTTTTACAGTGGGGCTCGTCCCTGAGTGAGTTTGCTCTGTAACCCTGTAGAGGAGTCCCTGATGCCATATAAACTGTTCACCTTCCAGTACCCCTCTCCCCTCCTGTGCCTTCCCGCGATACCCCTGCAATGAGGGAACCTCTAGTACCTCCCTCCTAAATTCTGCTGGGGTGTCCCATGAAATGTGTCTGGCTATGGGAATACGCGAAGGGCTGTAGTGTCTTACCTGGGCCTCCTCTGAGTGTGATTCTGCCTCGGCAGCTCGAGCTTGTCTCCGGGTAGTCACAGGATATGTCTCAGCAAGGGGGGCGACCGTGAAGGAAGACAACATGGGCCCCAAGTCATTTCCCAGCAGGACATCTGCATGCCAATCCTTCATCATGCCGACCTCGACAAGGCCATCCCCGACCCCCCAGTTCAGGTGAATCTTGGCCGTGGGCAGTCGATGTATGGCTCCCCCTGCTACACGGACCGCCACTGTCCGACCCGTCTTTTGGTCTTGGGCGAGATGCGACTTCACAAGGGTCAGAGTAGCTCCGGAATCTCTTAATACCTGCAGCCGTTTCCCATTAATCCACACCGACTGTCGATGTTGTTGTCGATTATCCGCCTGGGCTGCCTGCACAGGGTCCACTTCATAAAGCACTCCCTCTATCTCTTCCATCCCATAATTAGCCATAGCCACCAATGCCGGGTCGGCTTCGCCTTGGTAGCAGTGTACAGCGGCCCGGTTGAAGGTAGCCGTGCCACTGGGTGTGCTGGGTCCGGTTGGGACAGTGTCTCTGCAGGTGACCCAGCTGATGGCAGGTGTGGCATCGCACCCCAGGAGGACTCTGGTAGGCCGGGGTATTGGTGGGTCCCCCGCCAAGCTTCTGTGGTTTAGGGGCCTCCAGACCATTGGGAGGGCCCCTTGAGACAGTTTTGGACCCTGACAATTGGGCCCTCCTGGCATCATAATGTTCATCGGTCAGCCGTGCGGCCTCCTCAAGAGTCGTCTGTCCCGAAGCCATTCTTGCGTCTCGGGAGTTAACCCAGTAAAGAATCGTTGTAACGCGATGAGCTGTAGGACATCCTCCTTCGTGTCTGCTTTGCTACCTTGTACCCACTGTAGCAGTGACCGCCATAGTTTACAGGCCCATTCAGCGTGGGTATCTGTTTCCCGTTTTGTGGTTTTGCGGAACTTTTGACGGTATGCCTCTGGTGTTAGTGCATACCGGGCCAAGATCACTTCTTTGACTCGCTTATAGTCCATACAGTCCTTATCCGATACAGTGCAATAGGCATCCACTGCCCGGCCTGTCAGCTTGCTGGCCAGATTCTGGACCCAATCCTCCGGCTCCACTTTATGAAGGGTACACTGCCGCTCCAAGTCCTGCAGAAAACCATCAATGTCTTCCTCTGCCTCCCCCAACTGTCCGAAGGCATTGTATTGGATCTTTTTGTGGCTTACACCTGCTGGTACTGGGGAGGAAGCCAGGGCTCCCCCTGCTCGCTGTATCTCCTCTCTCCGCTCCGCCATCTCCATCTTGGCTAGCTCTATCTTGGTCCGCTCTGCCATCTCCATCCTGGCTAGCTCCAACCGCTCTGCCCTCTCCATCTCCATCTTTTTATCCAGATCAGTACGCACATCAGCCATCACCTTATCTATGATCTGTACTGCCGGGTTGGGAGCATAAAGTGCCAGTCTGCTCTTTACCTCCTTCTGGAATTCCGTCTCTTCCATGTTCCCGTTGGAGGTTGTTGCGTTGTCGAGCTCCATAATGGCTGCTATCAAATCTGCTTTTGTTTTGTTGCTGGTGGTTAACCCTCGAGCTTCTAAGGTCCTTCAACGTATTCCTCTTTAGCTTCTGGTAGATGTCTTCCATTCAGTCCTTGGTTCCTGAAGAAGATGGACCGCATCCCACCGCTGCCACCAGTGTGACGGGAGCTAGTTACCCCATGCGCAGATGTTCAATCTTCTTCTGCAGGCCCCTGACATGGAAAGGCTTTTCTTACACTGGGATATATAAAATATGACTATCGCACAGTGTCTCCAAGATGAACTTAACTTTTATTCTCACAAGCAGGTTTTATAGAGAATCACACAGGCTATTTTTAGCACCCATTGTTCTCACCAGATAATACCCACAGTAGGCTCCCACACAGCAGTTATGCAACAACCCATTAATCAGCACATTGTCTGTTTGCCACTGCTAAGTGAGCACAGGAAGGTGGGGGCCAGGAGTGCTTCGGTCACATCACAGAATGTCCAACAATATGCGATCCACAATATTCACCCCACTTTATAACATTATGTCCCATTAGCTGCATAGGCGCTATGACAACCCCCATGTGGCAAAATCTTGGAGTACGGGGTTGATCCGTCACAACATCACTCTCCTTTTCTTCATCACAGCGCTTCTCTTTCACCCTTCAAGAGGCTTCTGATTGCTTACTGAAGTGTTCTCTGTGGGCAAAGCACTTTTTTGTTGTTCATAGTTGTAGTTTTCCTGCGTGAGAGCCTGGTAGCGATTCTTCAGTGCTATGGGTGCTGACTGCCTCCTCATCCTCCTGCTTCTTTGGGTTACATGCTTCGATTTATCTTCTTCTGCAGGTACATTGAAAGGTGTTTCTCTTCGAACATTGTGAATAGTAATTTTTACTCTGACATTAGCTTCTGCAGGAACGCTGAAAAGTTCTCTTGAAACATTCTGGAGATTATTCTGCTCTGTCAAGACAATCCTCATCTTCTTTGATGAGCTTCCATGTAGCTATTCTCTCTTGAAGACTTTGCACCTTTTCCTTGACCAGTGTCACAAGCTTTCATTTCTGGCACATAAAGTTTGTCTTTTCCTCTGGCAAGTTTGTAAACATATATGATTTCTTTATTCTGAAGCAAACCATGATTTTATAAAGCTAGTATATAGCTGGTCATTGGCCATTATGGATTATAAAAGCTGTATTGATTATTTTCTTTGTTGCTATATTAATGGCCATGGATATAGAACGGGAGGTCAGGAATTTTCATGAAGATAAGATGTGCAGGTTCCCCATTACTTTTGTGAATGTAGTGTATATAGGACTTTTACTTCTTCCTACTAGATCCACTTCTGTCTTTGGGTTAAAAAATTGCATCAACAACTGCATGTGTGTTTCCAGTCAAATAGGAACTTTATAAATTTAGTTTATTTTGTGATTTGATTTAAAAAAAAAAATAAATATATATATAAAATCCTTTTTTGATCCAAACAGAAAATCCTGGTAAGAATTCTAAGGGGATTGTCATGTTATTGCCAAATAATAAAGAAGAAGAAGAAATCACGCAACACTCTTCAGGAAAAAGGCTCATAGCCATCAATGCACATCCAGGACTTCACAGTACAGATCTGGCACATATTTCTACTAATCTCAAGAAACCTTCTCCTGATCAATCACAGATTAACGCAAGTTTAAGGCAGAAAGAGGGTAACAGGTTTCAATGTGACGAATGTGAAAAATATTTTACAAAAAGCTCAGATCTTTTTACACACCAAAAAAGTCACACAGGAGCGAGGCCGTATTCATGTTCACAATGTGGAAAATGCTTTGCAAATAAATCAAGTCTTGTTACACATGAAAAGAATCACACAGTAGAGAAGCCGTATTCATGTTCAGAGTGCGGAAAAAGTTTTATGGAAAAATTAGATCTTGTTAAACATGAGAGAATTCACATAGGGGAGAAGCCGTATTCATGTTCTTTGTGTGGGAAAAGTTTTACACTAAAATCAATACTCATTAAACATGAGAGAAGTCATACAGGCGAGAAGCTGTATTCATGTTCTGAATGTGGTAAACGTTTTGCATGTAAGTCACATCTTGTTACACATGAGAGAATTCACACAGGAGAGAAGCCGTATTCTTGTTCACTGTGTGGGAAATGTTTTTCAGATAAATCAAGTCTTGTTCCACATGAGAGAATTCACACAGGAGAGAAACCATATTCATGTTCACTCTGTGGGAAATGCTTTAGAGATAAAACTAGTCTTATTACACATGAAAGAATTCACACTGGAGAGAGGCCGTATTCATGTTCAGAATGTGGGAAATGTTTTACTTGTAGATCACATCTTATTACACATCAGAGAAGTCACACAGGAGAGAAGCCGTATTCATGTTCACAATGTGGAAAATGCTTTGCAAATAAATCAAGTCTTGTTACACATGAAAAGAATCACACAGGAGAGAAGCCGTATTCATGTTCAGAGTGCGGAAAATGTTTTCTGGAAAAATCAAATCTTGTTAAACATGAGAGAATTCACACAGGGGAGAAGCCATATTCATGTTCTTTGTGTGGGAAAAGTTTTACACATAAATCAGTACTTATTAAACATGAGAGAAGTCACACAGGTGAGAAGCCGTATTCATGTTCTGAATGTGGGAAATGTTTTGCACAAAAATCTAACCTTATTATACATGAGCGAATTCACACAGGAGAAAGGCCATATTCATGTTCAGAATGTGGAAAATGTTTTACACACAGATCACATCTTGTTAAACATGAGAGGATTCACAGAGTAGAGAAGCCATATTCATGTTTTACAAGGAAGTAACATTTTGAGAATTCACATATAAGATAATAATAATTTTTATTTTTATAGTACCAACATATTCCGCAGGACTTTAAAATTTTAGAGGGGACTTGTACAGACAATGAAGACATTACAGAATAAACATAACTCAGATACCAAAAGGGGTAAGGGCCCTGATCGCAAGCTTGCAATCTATGAGATTGAAGATAAGTTGAAACCATATTTTTGTTTGGAATGTGAGAACTAGTGGAAAAGCATGTATAAAAAAATATTTACATAAACTGTGACTAGGGTCCATGAAGGACAAGTATTATGGATATAAGGTTCGGATTATGGGGGATGTTAGTCTTAGGTCATTTGTAGAATAGAGGGCACGTGTAGGGTGATTTACAGAGATGAGAGAGGAGATATAAGGCGTTACAGAACTGGTGAGAGCGATGAGTTTATATTGGACCCTGTAGCGAATGGGTAACCAGTGTAATGACTGGCACAAGATGGAGGTATCTGTGAAACGGCTGGACAGAAATACGACCATGGCTGCCGCAAATAGGAAGGATTGGAGAGGAGAAAGTTTGGTAAGAGGGAGACCAATCAGAAGAGAGTTGCAGTAGTCCAGACGAGAGTGAATAAGAGCGACAGTAAGAGTTTTAGTAGTTTCAAAGGTGAGAAAAGATCGGATTCTGGAGATGTTTTTAAGATGCAGGTGACAAGAGCCGGGTGAGTGATCGGATATGGGGAGTAAAGGAAAGTTTAGTGTCGAATATGACCCCAAGGCAGCGGGCGTGGTGCTTGGAAGTTTTCAAAACTAAAATACAACCGGTTTTGACTTCTTTGAGCCTTCTTCAGGTATAATATGCATATAAACAGATCTATCTACACATTTTATAGCGGATATCCCTGCTTGTCATTTTGGGTGGGGACTGAAAGATCTGTTTTTCATTCACACCCACATACTCAGATATGCAGGATTTTGCACTCTGAGGAATCTAACAAAACCCATATACTAAATGACTTTTATACAGTTTTTTTTTCCATCAACAAATTTTTTTTTTTTGCACAACAAATTTTTTCACACAAAGTATTTTCTTTTCTAAAAACACTATAAATATAATTTTACTATATATAAAATGTCTTTTAATCATAGTAATATGGAGATAAGAAACATTTTAAATAAATACTGGTACTTGTTGAAAAAGGATACATTTTTAAAAAAACTTTTACCAGATAGACCCAATATTACCTTTCGTAGGGGCCAAACAGTGAAGGGTATAATTGCCCCTAGTAATCTCAGAATGACCAAAGATGGGGAACAGGAATGTATAAAGAAAAAATAAAAAACTAGGATAAATAAAACAGATGCTTTCAAACTGGGGGTCCATCGATGTGCTTCCCGAAAATGTTGTACCTGCAAAATCATCAATCATATGACTCAGTACATTACGTCGTACAGTACGGGTGAAACCATAGCGATCACACAAAAATTAACGTGTGATAGTGATTTTGTGATATATGTCATTACCTGTGCCTGTGGCCTGCAATACGTGGGTCGGACCATCCAGTCCCTACGATCCCGTATGAATGGCCACAGGCACAATACCAAAAATGGGTTTTTAAAACAGAGCTTATCTCGGCACTTATGTTTGAAGCATAATAAAGCATTCAGTATTTCCGTGACCCCGTTGGAGCAAATACCTGAGAATTGTGCTAATAGGGTACAAAATTGAAACCGGAAAGAATCCTATTTGATCTTCCGTCTGGGTACATTATACCCAGTTGGATTAAATGACATTATAGAGGGTATATGACATATAAAATAAATATTGACAGGTATATATCTTTTTTATTTATTTATTTTTTGTTTTGTTTTTTACATATATGAATGAAATATCGAAAAATTGTATTTGAAAATGGCTATAATATGAAGAAAGAAAGGGTTTTAAATTTTGTCATAATGTATATGTTTGTAGGATTTTACATTTTTGTATGAAATCACACTTTTAGTATGTTTAATAACATTTTAAAAAACATTTTATATATAGTAAAATTATATTTATAGTGTTTTTAGAAAAGAAAATACTTTGTGTGAAAAAATTTGTTGTGCAAAAAAAAAATTTGTTGATGAGAAAAAAAACTGTATAAAAGTCATTTACACTGTGTTCCAAATTATTATGCAAAAAGTGTTTAGGAGTGATAAGGTAAGAATTTTTTGTTTGTCAGTTAAACTCATTGATGGCGATGTGTGTCAGGGCTCTTTATATCACTGTAAACAATTGCAGACACCTGTGCTAATTAGTTTGGCAGGTGTGTCCAATGAAAGGCAAGACTACTTAAGAAAGCTGTCCCACATTATTAAGCTGCCTACATTTTCTGCCAAAATGGGAAAGAAAAAGGATGCGTCGGCTGCTGAGAAGCAACAAATTGTGGAGTTTTTAGGTCAAGGCATGACTACAATCAACATTGCCAAGGCACTTCATCTTGATCATCGCACAATCAAGAAATATGTAGCTGATTCACAGTACACACGTGTGTGTGCTGATAAGGGAAAATTGAGGACTCTTTCCTACAGGCAATTACGTCAGGTTAAAAGAGCAGCGACAAAAAAGCCTTGTCATAGCAGCAGACAAGTTTTTGAAGCTGCTGGTGCCTCCAACGTCCCCCGAACAACAAGATGCAGGGTCCTTCAGAGGTTTGCAGCTGTGCGTAAGCCATCCTGTCGACCTCATCTATCCACTGCACACAAGCAAAAACTGCTCCAGTGGGCCAGACAATACATGAAGACTGACTTCAAAACTGTTTTGTTCACCGATGAGTGTCGTGCAATGCTCGATGGTCCAGATGGATGGAGTGGAGGATGGCTGGCTGATGGACACCCCATGCAAACACGGCTACGGTGCCAACAAGGAGGAAGTGGAGTAATGTTTTGGGCTGGAATCATGGGGAGAGAGATTGTCGGCCCCTTTAGGATCCCTGAAGGGGTAAAGATGAACTCCATAATGTATGTTGAGTTTCTCAAACAGCACTTCCTGCCATGGTTCAAGAAGAAGAACCGTGCATTCGGCAGCAAGATCATTTTCATGCATGATAATGCATGCTGCACATAACACATCTGCATCTCTGGCTGCTATGGGCATAAAAGGGGACAAACTTATGGTGTGGCCCCCATGCTCCCCTGACCTCAACCCCATTGAGAACCTCTGGAGCATCATCAAAAGGAGTGTCTATGATGGCGGGAGGCAGTTCACATCTAATCAACAGCTCTGGGAGGGTATTCTGTCCTCATGCAAAACAATTGAAGCAGAAACCATCCAAAACCTGACAAATTCAATGGACTAGAGAGTTCAGAAGCTCCTTTCGAACAAGGGGTCCTATGTGCAAATGTAACATCACCTAGAATAAAGTTTTGAGTTGAAAACTGTTTGATTTCAGTGTGTAATAACCTGCTAATGCTTATAATTTCAAAAATGACCATTTTTTTTGTTCTTTATTAAAATGAAAAGGTTGAAAACTCTGCTGTGCATAATAATTTGGAACATGCATTTTGAGGGCAGTTTGAGTTTTTTATTTTTTTAAAAATATACTGTTATCATAGGCAGTTTGTACAAAAACCTTTCAATTGTACTCGAATAGTTATTTGACTGGAAAATTACAATGACTGCAATTCATATAGGTAATGTGGGAAAATCTGAGAAAATATTATTTGCATAATAATTTGGAACACAGTGTAGTATATGGGTTTTGTTAGATTCCTCAGAGTGCAAAATCCTGCATATTTGAGTATCTGGGTGTGACTGAAAAACAGATCTTTCAGTCCCCACCCAAAATGACAAGCAGGGATATCTGCTATAACATATATATATGTATATTATACCTGAAGAAGGCTCAAAGAAGTCAAAACCAGTTGTATTTTAGTTTGAAATAAAAATTATCTTTGAATCTGAATATCAAGTTCCATCATCATCCTTCAGGAGCGCATATTGCTGGGAAAAACATTTACTAAAAGATACAGTGAAGGAGCGGTCAGAGAGGTAGGAAGAGAACCAGGTGAGAACAGTGTCCCTGAGGCTAATAGAGCAGAGCATAGTGAGGAGGAGCTGGTGATCCACGGTGTCAAATGCTCCATCCAGGAGAGATCCAGGAGAATCAGCAGGGAGCAATGACCTTTGGATTTAGCTGTTAGTAGATCATTAGAGACTTTAGTGCGGACAGTTTCAGTGGAGTGTAAAGAGCGGAAACCAGATTTAAGAGGGTCGAGGAGAGAGTTATCTGAGAGATAGCAGATTAGACGGGAGTGGACCAAGCGTTCCAGGAGTTTAGAGATGAAAGGAAGGTTAGAGACAGGTCTGTAGTTAGCAGTGCAGTTCTGGTCCAGGGATGGCTTTTTAAGTAAAGGGGTTATGATGGCATGTTTAAATGAGGAGGAAAAGATACCTGAAGAAAGAGAGAGGTTAAATATTTTAGTCAGGTGAGTGGTGACCACCGGTGAGAGAGACTGCAGAAGATGTAAGGGAATGGGGTCACTGTTGTAGGTTGTAGGGCGAGAAGAAGCGAGGAGCTGGGTAACTTCTTCTTGTGTGACAGGCGCAAAGAAGGCAAGTGAGCTTGAAGTGCAGCAGGGAAGGGGATCCAGGCACTGAGGAGATTGGGCTGAGATGTCCTGATGGATGTGGTTGATTTTTTCTAGGAAAGAAGTTGCCAGATTCTCACTGCTGAGGTTGGTGATGGGGGCCTGTGCTTTAGGGCTCAGGAGGGAGTTTAAGGTTTCAAAATGTCATTTTGGATTGTTGGATAGTGAAGTGATGAGGGTGGTGAAGTAGGATTGTTTGGCCAGATGAAGGGCCGAGTTATAGGTTTTGAGCATGATTTTATAGTGGATGAATTCTTTTGCTAAAAGTGATTTTCTCCACTGACGCTCAGCACACCTTGAGCAACGCTGAAGAAAACGCATTTGCATCGTGTGCCAGGGCTGCCATTGTCTGGCGGATCTTTCTGCATGTAGAAGGTGCGGATTCATCTAGGGCACTCTTAGTGTATTATTGTAGTGTGACGATGCTCAGTCTGGACAGGAAAAGGAGGAGATGGGAGCTAAAGATGTGTGTAGATTGTCCATAAGCTGCTGGGTATTAACGGTATGTGTATTCCTATAAGTGTGGTAAGTAGCGGTGTCCCGGGTGAGGAGACAGTTCTTGACAGAGAAGGAAAGAGGGTTGTGGTCCGAGAGAGGGAGAGGGGAGTTACTAAAGTCATGCAGCGAGCAGAGACTTGAGAAGATCAAGTCCAGAGTATTCCCGTCTTCATGCGTAGGAGAGTTAGTAAACTGTGAGAGGCCGAATGAGGAGGTTAGAGAAAGTAGATGAGGCAGATTGGGAGAGGGGATCATCGATGAGGATGTTAAAGTCTCCCATGATGAGGGTGGGTATGTCACGGGATAGGAAGTGAGGAAGCTAGGTGGCAAAGTGATCAAGGAACTGGTGGGAGGAGCCTGAATGGCGATACACAACCGCCACTTGCAAGGAGAAGGGTTTGAAGAGTCTGACGGTGTGGACTTCAAAGGAAGGAAAAATAAGTGAGGGAACCGGGGGGATGACCTGGAAAGCACATTGTGATGAAAGGAGCAAACCAACACCTCCACCCTGTCTGTTCTCAGGTCTGGCGGTATGTAAAAATTTCAGCCCACCAAACGAGAGAGCAGCAGCGGGGGTGGTGTCTGACTGCTGGTTCCAGGTTTCTGTAATAGCCAGAAGGTTAAGGGAATTAGAGAGGAAAAAATTGCGAATGTAAGTTTGTTTGTTACACACAGAACGTGCGTTCCAGAGAACACATTGGAAAGCGATAGGAGAGGGCTTGCACTGAATATTAATAAGATTAGCGGGGTTTCTATATGCAGCTGGAGGAGAGCAGTGTATGCAAGTGGAGGGAGGCCCAGGGTTGGGGGAGATGTCGCCAGTGACTAGGAGAAGGAGAAAAAAGAGAAAGAGTAGGTGGTGTAATGATTTGCATGAACGTTTTGAGTGCTATATGGAGGTAGTGGATTGTTTGAAGTGGGTGAGAAATGGCAGTAGAGCCTCAGAGTTATACAGGGGAGAAGGGAGGAGTGGATATGGAGCGAGTCCACAGAATGTGTTAAAGGGCGAACGAGTTGTGAGAAAGCAGTAGTAGAAGAAGAAGCACACTAAAAAAACACATGTGGACCTATGGGGAAAATCTGCACAGAAAACTCAGCATACTCGCAAACACGCTCTGCAGTTCATTTTACGCTGAGTAAAAAAAAAGAGCAGTGGGCATGAGTTTTCTATAAATCCCATCCACATTGCTGCAACTGGAAGACGCGCATTTTTGACCACACAAAAATACTCACCATCAAAAACTCATTGTGGAGACACAGCCTTATGGTAAGGATCTTCTGTGCACATAGAATTCTGGTCAGACTGTCTAATTGTGCCAGTAGACGACAGACAATTGGCATGCATTCAGCATTTAAATGGTCTCTTAGTACGGATTTCGAAAAGTTCAGATACTTTTTAGTAGAATCTAGATTGACATGGTTAAAAAGTATAGACTCTCCCTGTAATTCATGGGGTGCTTTACCCAGTTTCCTTGCATAAAACACTTTCTAATTTTGCAAAATTTTTACATAACTTAGTTAGGTTATGTTGCTGTAAGCTTACACCATCCCCCATGATGAAGAATACTATGTGAACACGCAAAACACGAGTCAGGGATTTATTTATTTTTTTCTCCTGTGCTGGCCGTCCATCTGGTGCCTTACGACTGGTATGTTATGCCTTGTCATGCATATATATGATACTTCCCTGCAACCATCGTTTATTATGCGAATGATGACTATAACGTCTTGATTGCCATATATTCCATGCGGGTCTGTGACATTAGATCTTTATATGACACACGGTACCGGATACCTGGCCAGTTTTGTACTGTTGTCATTTCTGTTATCATTGTATGCTTCTACTTGTAATTTTGTCTGTCAATAAAATGTCAGGTATTTTTAAAGCTTTCTAAAACTCCATTTGCCCTCCTTCATTTCTATCATGTTTAAACACGGAGTTGCTTCTTTGGCCATTTGATGCAAACTTTTGCCTCTGCATGGCCTTAATTTTGTGATTAATATGTACCTGGTGGACTCTGGTTTGCTAAATAAAATAATCTTGTAGACGATTTACTGTTTATTAGCCAAAGACTATTTAGATCACGTCATCATGAATGGCATAACAATAATCTTGAAGAAACACTTAATGTACACACAAAGAGAAGATGCAAGGTGTCAGAAATGGACATTAACATAACTCAAATGGAATAAGCTTCTAAAGTAAATTCTTGATTTGTTTAGTTAAGTGGCGTGGAAGTTTTACTGTCCCTAAATTGATGCAAGATCACTATCTCTGGACCAGATTCTTTAAATGTTGTAGCATGATGTAAATACTTGCAACCATTAAGTCTTGTGTCAAATGTATCAAAGGTGGTCATAAATTTGTCTTCCCACACCCTTCTGTCTCTTGTAATTTGCAATTGCCTTTTAATTTTATCAAGTAAAAAGTACTGCCATGGGCACTGTAAGCACGGTGTATTTTTAAGGTGGCAATAGGATGCTCACCAGTTTCAAATGCTTTATTTTGCAGCAGTTACGTTTTGTTGCAGTGAAGATGTTCCTGTGATACCCTAATTTTGTGGAAGACAAAACTTTGTTTGGAGAATTTTTCACAATTTTGAATAGTATCGCTGTAATCATACTGACCCGAAGAACAAAGCTGCCTTAGCACTTTTACCACCCACGGAATGGCATAAAAAAAAATCTAGAATTGCTGATTTTTGTTCATTCTGCCTCCCAAAAATTGGAATAGAAAGCTATCAAAAAACGTTATGTAACCGAAAATGGTAGCAATAAAAACGTCAACTCATCCCACAAAAAACAAGCCCTAACATGACTGTCGGCAGAAAAATTATAGCTCTCAAAATATGGTGATGCAAAAACTAGTTTTTACAATAAAAAGATTCTGACAGCCAAACATAAAAACCCAATATAAATCTGGTGTCACTGTAATTGCACCGACCCAAAGAATAAAGTCGTCTAATCACTTATTCCGCACGAGGAATGGCGTAAAAAAATAAAAACCAGTTCACCAGCTGCTGATCGTTCATTCTGCCTCACAAAGATCGCAGTGAGGCTCAGAGATTTATCCTGTGCTCCACACTGAGCGCTTACACCGTGGTTTCCATGTACATCTCAGAAATACGTTATTCAGACGGAACCCCCGGCGGAAGATTCCCTATAATGAGGCAGATGGAGGCACTGTGGACGCCGTCTTACCTGTGATCCCACTGTGTCAGTCTTTTTAGGCGTGCATAAAAGTGCGGTCGGCCAGTTTTGTGCACTTCTGAATAGAAGGAAAACGCTGAACAGAGGTCAGACAGAGTTCAGAGTAACTTAGTTGCCTCATAGCGCATGGATCAGGGGTTTCATCTGAATCATGTCACTTGGAGCTTTAGATGGAAACCCCAAAGTAAGTGCTCAGTAGGGAGGAGCGAACGTGGGATTGCCTGCGATGCACAGTAATGTCATCTTTGTAGTGGCATTACTGTGATTTGGCTGGTTGTCTGACATCATCAGGGATTATAAAAGAACAGGCGCTGCCCTGCTCAGCACACTGACGCCGTTACACAGCTCTGTACCAGTTCGTATTGGAGGGAGAGAGTGCTTGTCCAGGCGTGTGTGTGCACAGTATAATGAATCCAAGTCCTGTAGTGTTGATTAGAGATGAGCAGTGCTCGACTCGAACTGTTCGCCAATCTCAAATTCAAGCTGTTTTGGGCGGTGTTCGAGCCGTTCGGCGAACACGAACGATTTGAAAAAAATTCGGCTGTTGGAGGTTATGTTCGATAACTGTTCGTGCACCAAAATCATAACTGGATTTTTTCTCAGTACTGATGAAAATTAATGTTAATACGCAGTTTGAGTGTACAGCGGGGCGGGGGGAGGGGCAGGGGATGGATCTCTGCAGGAATAATGAAGATCTCCATTTTTTTTTCTCTTTCCCACATTTACAGTGGGGAGGTGCAGTCTGTCAGCCTATCAGCAGCGCACACACGGAGCGAAGTGCTTTTTTTCACACAAGCAAGCGCATGTGTCATTGGCAGTGTATGTCACATGTCCTTACCCTATAAGACCAAGCCATTTTCCCCGTCGCCACCATTTTCTCACTGCTGCAGCTGCGTGTTAGACGGCACCGCTGTTGCTGTGTGCGCTATACCTTGTTAATTTCAAGCCAATTTTCGCACAAATCTACAGATAGCTTGGGAGTAGGGAATAGTTGTGATTGCAGTCCTTTTAAGGACTAGGTTACAGCATTTCCTACGACTTTTAACAGGTAGGTCGGTGCTCTTAAATAGATAGGTTGTGGGAGTAAAGACTAATTGTAATTGCAGTCCTTTTCAGGACTAAGTTACATCAGTTCCTAACAGTTTTGGCCAGGCAGGTCTGTGCCAGTGCTGTGCAAGTTTTTTTCACAGCATTTGGCTAAATATAGCAAAGCAAATCCTTTTTGGCCTCTTGCTGTGTGTGTGTTAGTCAGTGGAGTAGCCTATCTGTGTTGCAAGCTACACCACCTGTGTATAGAATACCAATTTTTTTACTGCACCTAGTGAAGTAAAACCTTTTGGGCATAGCATCATTCTATTAGTCCATCTATACTGACCTCCATCAGGTTGCAAATTGAATATAATTTTTTTCTGCATCTAGCTATGAAAAAATATTTGGGCTTCTAGCAGTGTGTGGGACTTGTTCTATTAGTCCATCTATACTGACCTCCATCAGGTTGCAAATTGAATATAATTTTTATCTGCATCTAGCTCTGAAAAAATATTTGGGCTTCTAGCAGTGTGTGGGACTTGGTCTATTAGTCCATCTATACTAACCTCCACCAGGTTGCAAATTAAAAATAATTTTTATCTGCATCTAGCTCTGAAAAAATATTTGGGCTTCTAGCAGTGTGTGGGACTTGGTCTATTAGTCCATCTATACTGACCTCCATCAGGTTGCAAATTGAATATAATTTTTTTCTGCATCTACCTCTGAAAAAATATTTGGGCTTCTAGCAGTGTGTGGGACTTGTTCTATTAGTCCATCTATACTGACCTCCATCAGGTTGCAAATTAAAAATATTTTTTATCTGCATCTAGCTCTGAAAAAATATTTGGGCTTCTAGCAGTGTGTGGGACTTGGTCTATTAGTCCATCTATACTGACCTCCATCAGGTTGCAAATTGAATATAATTTTTTTCTGCATCTAGCTCTGAAAAAATATTTGGGCTTCTAGCAGTGTGTGGGACTTGTTCTATTAGTCCATCTATACTGACCTCCATCAGGTTGCAAATTAAAAATATTTTTTATCTGCATCTAGCTCTGAAAAAATATTTGGGCTTCTAGCAGTGTGTGGGACTTGGTCTATTAGTCCATCTATACTGAACTCCATCAGGTTGCAAATTGAATATAATTTTTTTCTGCATCTAGCTCTGAAAAAATGTTTGGGCTTCTAGCAGTGTGTGGGACTTGGTCTATTAGTCCATCTATACTGATCTCCATCAGGTTGCAAATTAAAAATAATTTTTATCTGCATCTAGCTCTGAAAAAATATTTGGGCTTCTAGCAGTGTGTGGGACTTGTTCTATTAGTCCATCTATACTGACCTCCATCAGGTTGCAAATTGAATATAATTTTTTTCTGCATCCAGCTCTGAAAAAATATTTGGGCTTCTAGCAGTGTGTGGGACTTGTTCTATTAGTCCATCTATACTAACCTCCACCAGCTTTGAAATTAATAATAATTTTTAGCTGCATCTAGCCCTGAAAATAATTTTTCTTCCCAATAGTAGTAGTAATAGAAATATGGGGCGCGTGCCTGGCTAACAAAAATATACGCTTCATAACAAAAAACACCAGCCTAGCGCACTGCATTAATAAGATGGCATCATCGTCTCTCCCAGTGCTAGGCCTACTACGCAGGCTAGCATTCCTGTGCCTAAAACACAATGTATGGGTCCGCGCTAGCCACGATGCTGAGGGGTCTAAAGCTGCTGTTAACGCTTTATAACAATTCAATTGGCAGATTTTCACAGAGCTCTTCCACAACGCCCACCCATCGGGCAACAGTTGCCCACCCTCCCTATGGGATCTAGTGGCGAATAGTTGATGCCATTAATCAGAGCGTCAGTTGCCCCGTCGACGTGGCAAGCATACGGTAAGGCATGGGAAGAGTGGACACGACTAGTAACAGGCAGACGGGTTGACCAATGTGAACAAGCCAGATCACAAGTCACCATAGAATTTCTCCACCAGCTAATGATGAGGGGCATATCAGGGGCGTCAGCGCAGCGGTGTCTGACCGGAGTAGCATTTCACTTCCAACTACTGAATTGGGGAGATGTGACAAAGATTCATCATCAGACAATCCATAAAAGGGTGGAAAAGGGGTCAGCCAAGTCAGGAGTGTAGACGTCCCGTCCCGAGTCACTAAAAATGATTTCTCACATCATATCCCTAATACCATTAACATGACACTCAAATTTGAAGCAACACTACTGTCTACTGCATTTGTGATCATCTTCTTCAGGGCACTATGCATAAGCGAATTAGTCCCTCAATCCAAAATTACCACCAGTGGAGGCTTATTACACCAGGACGTAGTCATAGCCAATAATGCAATACGTCTATGCATACACCAATCGAAAACGGTTCCAGCGGGCAGGGGCACTTGGGTACTTCTACAACCCACAAATGGTACACTGAGTCGGGTAACAATAGTAAAAACATATCTAACCATCAGATCACAAATTAATTTCTTCCTATCGCACATTGATGGAACGCCATTATCAAGATACCAGTTCCAAGCTATATTAAATAAATGCATAACATCGGCAGGGAACCACCATTTCAACTGGAGAGGTATTAGAGGCCTGCTATGGCCTCAGGTACTAATGGAGGTAATCAAGGTAGGGAGAGAGGCAAGAGGTCCAGTCATCTTAGTTATACAGGCCGGGGGAAACAACCTAGGTCATCACAAGAGCGCATAACTAATGGCAATAATGAAACTAGACACTGAGCTCTTCAGAGAATTTTTCAAAAAACTAGCTATAGTATGGTCAGAGATTGTGCCGATAGCGGTATGGCAAGGTGCGCGAGACATCACGGCCATCGAACGGACAAGGCGGGTAATAAATATTCGGATGGCAAAATTTAGAAGAGACAGAGGCGGTGTAGTGATACGACACCGACAACTGGAAGGAGATAAAGCAGGCCTCATACGGCCCGACGGTGTTCACTTAATGGATATTGGACTGGACATATTCCTGTCAGGACTCCAGGACAGAGTGGAACAAGCGTTAAGAGTGATGGGTGGGGGTCAGAGTCCTGCATACGAGTACGCAGGATCCTCCGTGGCCTGGAAATAGAAAGGACATGTTGGAGAGTTACACTTGTTGGCCAACTTGCCGGAGTGGAGACCCAGGGCATGCTGCAACAAGCTGAATTATTTTAGAAATAAAATGCCTTTCTAATGGAATGAGTATAAAGAGTTAATAAAGCTGTGACCGATCCTCACCCATCCAGTTGTAAGAGTTACATTATTGTTTTGTCAAGGAAAGGGGGGGCGGTAGGGGGGCTGTGTGTCTGGGCTTGGTTGGGGTTCCCCACAGTCTGCCTAGGCTAGATGCATTTAAAAATTCTTATTGGATACACAGGCGGTGCAGCTTACTTCGCAGCCGGGCAACTACGCCCAAAGTATTGCCTAGGCTAGATCCATTTAAAAATTCTTATTAGATACACAGGAGGTGCAGCTTGCTTCGCAGCCGGGCTACTACGCCCAAAGCATTGCCTAGGCTAGATGCAGTTAAAAATTCTACGCTGACTAGCAGACACTGAAGATTTGGAGCAGACCTCTGAGTAAACAGCTCTTCAGACTCAACCATCTGTGTTACCCCAAGCCATAGTGTATGTAGTTTCTTACAGTTAAAAGGGGAGGGGGAGCGACCCAACCCACCTGGAATTGACGATGCCAACATCACGTAAGACACAGCAAGGGGACTCCAAAAAGAGTCTCCATTTTTTCCCAAAATTGTGGCACAGACACGACTTAACCCTAGAACGCATACCTGGGGCCTCGCAGGCCCGCCCTGTTAATTGTTTTCTATTTTCTGCAAGATTACTTTAGTTAGAATTTTGAAACTCCAGGTATTCTTCATGTATATAGTTGTTTGTCATTTGAGTTTGAGTTATTCCATGTTATTTGCACACGGGCCTAAAAGGCCCCAGGTATGTGAAAATGTAGATTTTTATGGTCCTGCTTTCTAGGGTTAAGTGGCATCAATTGCCCCACAGTTGCTTAAAACGGTTGGTGAGGTGATTTTACCAAATCCTCAAGCTTTTAGTCTCCCAAGGATGACACAGGGGTAGAAAAGTCCTTGCGAATCCATGATTTGTTCATCTTTATGAACGTGAGTCTGTCTACATTCTCAGTGGACAGCTGCGTGCGCTTATCTGTCAGCACACCACCAGCAGCGCTGAACACACGTTCAGAGAGAACGCTGGCTGCAGGGCATGTCAAGATCTCCAAGGCGTGAGTGGCGAGCTCCGGCCATTTTTCCAGATTGGAATACCAAAATGAGCAAGGGTCCAGTGACACAGTCATGGCTTCGATGTTCACTTGGAGATACTCCTGTACCATCCTCTCTAGGCATTGACTATGTGTCAGACTTCTTGTCTCCTGTGGCCTTGCAAAGGATGGGCTACAAAAGTGGTGAAACGATTCCACAAAATTGCTGTTACCAGCAGATACTGTGTTACTGTTACTGTTTGAGTGATGAAGACTCGACAGTCCCACGGTTGGCAAGTTAGAACTGTGAGATTCACTACGTGCACAACTGGTGTTTTGTGGAAAAGCACATGTAAGATTCTGCAACAGCATCTGCAGATACTCCTGCATGCGTCAATCCCTTTTTATGGCAGGAATTATTTCGGCAAATTTACTTTTGTACTGGGGATCTAAGAGTGTGGCAACCCAGTAGTTGGGATTACTTCGAATTCTGACAATCCGAGGGTCATGTTGCAGGTAGTGCAGCAAGAAGGCACTCATGTGTCTTGCGCATCCAGGAGGACCAAGTCCTTGTTGTGTTGGTAGCGAGGTAAGAATCATGCTTCCTTCCTCTGCCCTCTCCCCCCAACCTCGCACAACAGAAATGTGCTCAAGGTCTCCCTCATCTGATGAGTCTTCCATACCCATCGCCAGTTCGTCCTCCACTTCTTCCTCGGCTCCTGCACCTTCCTCAACAGTTTGGCTGCTACCATGCGCCCTAGTTAATCCCTCTCCCCCACCCTCCCATGCCTGCCGCCTTGGTGCTGCCAACCGTCTGGACCTTGGAGATGTTATCCCTTCCGCATACGACTCCTCCTCTACTTCCTCCATCTCCTCTTGTCCCACCACCTGACTCTGAATTCTGTTTAATGTGTGCTCCAGCATGTAAATCACCGGCATAGTCATGCTGATAATGGCATCGTCGTTAGCACTAAACATCTTCGTCGCCAATTCAAAACTGTGCAGAAGGGTGTGTGGCGCCCCTGAGGGTTCAGTCGCCACAGAGTTACTGCATCTCACCCAGAGGTGTGGTATCTCACCCTCAGGTAAGGAAGGCGTATGGCTCTGGACCCTAACACCTGCATCCAACACATACCCGCAGAGGGGGTAGAGCGAGATTGCTCCTAAGGGAGAGCACAGTCCCAGGTCCCTAGCTGGTGGGAGGGTCCTATGTAGTGGGTACTTAGGGGAGCAGCTTAGGGGAGCACATGACAGGGAGAGTATAAATAGGAAGCCATCTTAGAAAGAGCAAGCCAGTCAGAGGAGGAAAAGTGACAGGAGCAGAGGCTCGGCATGAGCTCTGCTCCGGAGGCGGGCCTAGCCTGGGCGCCCCAGGACTGAAGGAGAGAAGAGAGGAGTGGGAGCAGGAAGGCTCCAGGAACTGAAGGGACCCTAGGGCTACGGGCCGTGCAGAATGCCACCCGTACTCCCGCTGCTACCAGAACGTAGAGGGGTCAGGCCAGATAAGGGGAACCGGTCCCTCAACTAGCGGAGAAACAGCAAGGCTCAACTAGAAACCGGAGGCTGCAGCATTTCATGTACTGCAGGCCAAAGTCCACACCAGTCTCACTAAGAAGGTAGCCACATAGGACCCAGGGGACGGAACACACGTCGCCTGCCAAGGCCCGAGGATACCGGATAGAAGTGTCACTGGGTGTGAGGTGCAGGGAGAAGGCCAGAGAAAGGACACACAGAAGGGGGTCCTGCTAAGTACTCCGGAGCTATCTGGGGGTGGACTGAGCCCCTCACTGAGTACGCACAGCACGACGGGGGAGATTGCTCTGGTACCTGTAATCTGGACTGCAACAACTGTAAGTAAAGATCTTGGGACTGCATCACACGGACTCTGTGTTCATTACTGACTCCCTGCACTACAACCACCATCATCCACCCACACTGCCCTGAAGCTACACTCTTCCTGTCGTGAGTAATAATACCATTGCTGCAAAACCACCAGCTTCAGAGGACTGTTCCGCACCAGCGGCCCCTTTGGCCGCACTCCACAGGTGGCGTAGTCGGACATTATAAAATCCATATATACAAATTACCCTTGGATTGACCGCCCTGGGTCACGGACCGGGTCACCGCCACAGTGACTACAACCCCCAGCGTCTACCGGCCTAGCTCAGGGTACCCCATGGCCCAGGGGGTGCGTCAACTTCATAGGTCCCTGATCTGAGACCACTCCTGCAGCGTGATTTGCCCCACCTTTGGATCTCGTTGGTCCAGGCTATACATCAGAACGTATTGCACCAGGGCTTGTCGGTGCTGCCACAGTCGCTGCAACATGTGCAGAGTTGAATTCCACAGTGTCGGCACATCGCATTTCAGCCGGTGAACTGGCAGGCCCAATGACTTCTGTAGAGATGTAAGTCGTTGAGCTGCGGGATGCGAACGGCGGAAGTGAGCACACAGCGACCGTGCCCTCTGCAGAAGGCCATCTAGTCCGGGATAGTGGGCTAAAAATTTATGGACAACCAGGTTCAACACGTAAGCCATACAAGGCACGTGTGTGACATTGCCCCGGCGAAGGGCCGCACCCAGGTTTGCAGCATTGTCGCACATGGCCTTCCCTGGTTGTAGGTCCAGTGGAGACAGCTATTCATGAAACTGGGTCTCCAGAGCTGACCACAACTCCTCAGCTGTGTGACTCACCTTTCCCAGACATTTCAAAGTAAACACTGATGCCGTTGAGCCCTGCTGCCAGCATAGTAAGGAGGTGTGCAGGATTCCTTCTGCGCAGTTAGATAGCAGGTGGCATTACCAGACAGGCTTTGGGTGCAGGTGGAGGACCGAGAGGAGGTTGAGGAGGCAGACGCAGTGGAGGAACTTCGAGATAAAGAGGATTGACGCACAACTCATGGGGACGGTAAGACTTGGACAGCAGCCCCTTGTCCTGCTGTCACCATAGTTACCCAGTGCCCAGTCAGCGACATGTAACGCCCCTGTCCATGCGTACTCGTCCAAGTGTCTGTGGTGAAATGCACCCTGTCACACAAAGAGTTTCTCATAGAAGCGGTGATGTTGTGTGTGACATGCTGGTGGAGCGCAGGCACACCTTTCTTTGAGAAGTAGTGCCGACTGGGCATCTGGTACTGGGGCACTGAGACGGACATAAGGTCTCGAAAATCCACTGTGTCCTCCAGGCGGAAAGGCAGCATTTCTGTAGCCAACAGCTTGCAGATGGTGAAATTCAACCTCTTAGCTTTCTCATGGCTAGGAGGAAATGGTCTTTTACTTTTCCACATCTGAGGGACCGAGGGCTGGCTGTTGTGCTTAGAAGGGGTTGAGTAGGGTGTCCCCGGCAAACTGCCGGTCTGTGAGGAAGATGCAGGCGGACATGTTAGGTTGCCTTGATCCAAAGGTGGTGCTCTCGATGTCGGAGAGCGCTCAACACCAGCAGGTGTTTCCACTTCCCAATGAACTGACGACCTGCCAATCACACTGGCTGTTGCGGGTAACGAGGTGGCAGGTCTGCGTCCAAAAACATGTGTGACTGCTGTCCCCCCAGTCACAGAGGATGAAGAGGCTGCGGATGCACAAGATGGGGCAGACGGTGGTTGGCCCAGCCCGCTAGGCCGCATTGTAGCACAGTGAGCTTCCCACTGCAACTTATACTTCATATCCATGTGACGGTACATGCATGAAGTACTCAAACTATGGATTTTTTGGCCTCTACTTAGCTTTTGGTGACAAATATTACAGATAACACGAGTTGGGTCATCCTTATCGATCTGAATAAATGCCCAGGCTATGCAAGGCTTAGAGCCCATGCGACCTGAAGATCCCCTATGACTTGTGGTCAGAGGCAGAGTTGTGTTTGAGGATGCAGTTGTTGACGTGCTTCCAGTACTCCGTCTCTGTCCAGGAAGGCGCAACCCAACCTCGACGTCAATAGCATCTGTGACGCCCCGCTGCGCTTGGTATCACAGATCCTAGAAGAGTACATTGATGGAATCCTCCACAAGAGGCCCCCATAAACATTCACACACCTCCACCTTCCACCTCAGACCCGCAGAGGGAGCCCGTTAGGGATATAAATAGGGAAGGTGGAGCTAGGTAGTTCAGTTCCTCTGAAGAGTTCCTGCAGTAGAGAAGCCTAAGAGAGGTCAGTCTGCAGTGGAGCTCAGTCTAGTCTAGATAACTCAGTTATTAGTTCAGCAGTGGAGCATGAGGCTCCTGCTAGCTAGATTCAGGGAGCCCAGATAGAGCTTAAGATGTGCCGGCGCCATAAGATCGGTGAAACGCGGCAAGCTGCCGTTAGTGTGTATAGCCTAGTGAGGGCCCGAGTAGGCCGAAGGCGAGTGGCGAGTTAGTACATAAGGGGCAGAGGAGCTTAACCAGCTCACCCCAAAGTATTTACCGGACCCGAGCTTACCGGGATCTCTATGACCCAGTAAGGCATAACCGGAATTCCTGGAGAACTACAAGTCCCAGGATCTCTAAGGTGCTGATACGTAACAGAGCCAGGAGACGCTTAGGCCCCGCATACTGGGAGCGTGAACTCCAAGAGAAGGCCCTACCACAAGGTCAGCCAGCGCAGGACAGAGACAAAGTTAGGCCTAGCTCCAGGCAGGTCAGAAACTTACTTCGCAGAGGCAAGAAACAGGAGGCCCTACACCCGCTCATTGGGGAGGATCCTGATATGCACCCTTCACCCTACAGTGCTCCGGGATGTGCCTGAATTTCCACCAATAAAAGTGTCACGCTGTCTCTGTATACTGGAGGTAGGGGGCCTAAGCTGACCCTAAGCTGGGGCCCTGACTAATCCCTCAACCTGGAGGTACTGTTAAAGGTACAGAGGTCCAGGCCGCCAGCGTAACCCCTACCTCCTGAGGATCCCTGCACCTAAGTAATCTAGTCCTGAGAAGGACCCCGATCACAACAAAAGGGGACAAGTAATAATATGCCCACACACAGTACTTAGACGAACGAGACAGTACAAGGGAAAAACCAAAACCACCTTGCATACAAAAACTACACAACTACAACAGAGGGAACACCAACGGGAAAGGAGATAAATGATAAAGCGAGGAAGGGAAAAAACTCTCCGAATACACTTATCTCTGAAACTCCAAATACCACGATCCGCTCTGTTAGTCTGCATGAAATGCTTTCACCGACACTTCCCTAACAGACCAGCAGGCATTTGAAGGAGTCTCACTACAGCAGCATTGATTGCAGCTGGGCGAGGCTGGACCTCGTCTAGCACAGAGAGAGAGAGAATTAACTCCCTCACTGCCGAAAAACACAAAGCACCAAAAAGTCAGCTGCGAGAAGTCAGGCTGTGTAATCGTGACGATCTTCGTGGCGACACACCCGTGACAGTACCCCCCCTTCTACGAGGGGCCTCCGGACCCTCAGGGCCAGGTTTATCCGGGTGAGTCGTGTGGAAGGCCCGAACTAATCGGTCTGCGTTAATATCCGACGCAGGAACCCACATCCTCTCCTCAGGACCATACCCTTTCCAATGAACCAGGTACTGAAGGGACCGGCGATTAAAGCGTGAATCGATGACCCTCGATACCTGGAACTCCAAGTTACCATTGACCACCACTGGAGGGGGAGGTAAAGGTGACGGTACCACCGGCGCCACATACCTCTTAAGCAACGATCTGTGGAACACGTTGTGAATTTTAAACGTAGGGGGGAGGTCAAGACGGAATGCCACCGGATTAATTATAGAACTGATTCTGTACGGCCCGATGAACCTGGGACCCAGTTTCCAGGAGGGAACCTTAAGTTTTATATTCCTGGTAGACAACCATACCCGATCGTTCACACTTAGGTCCGGACCAGACACTCTCCTCCTATCAGCCATACGTTTGTATCGGTTCCCCATAGTATTCAGATTCTTCAGCACCCCTCTCCATACTGAAGCGAGTGATGAGGAAAATCGTTCCTCCTCAGGAACCCCCGAAGAGCCCCCCCTACTGAAAGTACAAAACTGGGGGTGAAAACCATATGCCCCAAAAAACGGGGACTTACCAGTGGACTCGCTCCGCCTATTATTAAGAGCAAACTCTGCCAGAGGTAAGAAAGAAGCCCAGTCCTCCTGGTTCTCTGACACAAAACACCGGAGATATGTCTCCAAGCTCTGGTTCATTCGTTCCGTCTGACCATTGGTCTGAGGATGAAAAGCCGATGAGAACGACAAATGCATCCCCCGCCGTGCACAAAACGCCTTCCAGAACTTGGACACAAACTGAGACCCCCGATCAGACACCACCTCGGAGGGTACCCCGTGAAGCCTCACAATCTCCCCAATGAACACCTGCGCAAGAGTTTTAGCATTAGGGAGAGCAGGAAGAGCGATAAAATGTGCCATCTTGCTGAACCTGTCCACTACAACGAGTATGACCGTTTTACCCGAAGATGGAGGGAGGTCCGTAATAAAGTCCATAGACAGATGAGTCCAAGGACGCTCCGGGATCTTCAAAGGTAAGAGGGCCCCAGACGGACGGGTATGTGAGGTCTTAGAGCGCGCACAAACCCCACAGGACGCGACAAAAGTTACCACCTCCTTATGTAAGTTAGGCCACCAAAACCGACGCGAGAGGAGATCCACAGTTGCTTTACTCCCCGGGTGTCCTGCAAAAACTGAGTTATGGTGTGCCTCGATCACCTTTTGTCGCAACTGATCTGGAACAAACAGTCTCCCCGGAGGTCCAACAGGGGCGTCCCCCTGAGCCTCCAATACCTCCTCCTCCAGCTCAGAGCATACTGCCGAAACCACCACCCCCTCCTGAAGGATAGGAATCGGGTCGTCCGTATTCCCGGCCCCAGGGAAACTATGAGATAAGGCATCCGCCTTTACATTTTTTGACCCAGGACGATATGTAACGACAAAATTAAACCTGGTAAAAAACAATGACCACCTAGCTTGTCTGGGATTCAGACGTTTCGCGGACTCCAGATATAGCAGGTTCTTGTGATCGGTGATAACGGTGACCGGATGGACTGCCCCCTCCAACAAATGGCGCCACTCCTCAAAAGCTAACTTAATGGCCAAGAGTTCCCTATTGCCGACATCGTAATTCCTCTCAGCGGACGACAATTTTTTAGAGAAAAAGGCGCACGGATGCCACTTACCAGGGGACGAACCTTGTGACAATACTGCTCCCACCCCTACCTCGGAAGCGTCTACCTCTACAATGAATGGCTGTGACGCATCAGGTTGAATGAGTATGGGTGCCGAGGCAAAACATTTTTTCAAGGAGGAGAATGCTTGACAAGCCTTGTCAGACCACCTAGAAAAATCCGTCCCCTTTTTAGTCATGTCTGTGAGAGGCTTAACCATGGACGAGAAATTACGAATGAACTTCCGGTAATAATTAGCAAACCCCAGGAAACGTTGTAGTGCCTTAAGATTCTCTGGCCGATCCCACTCAAGAACTGCCCGCACTTTCCCAGGGTCCATACGAAAACCGGACGCTGAAACCAGGAAGCCTAAAAACTGGAGTTCCTGTACAGCGAACACACACTTTTCCCATTTGGCATACAGTTTATTATCCCACAAGATCTGTAACACCTGCCTAACGTGCTCCTGATGAGACACCAGATCCGGCGAGTAAATTAAGATATCATCCAGATATATGACAACAAACTGTCCCACCAGGCGGCGAAAAATGTCATTAACAAAGTGTTGGAACACCGCCGGGGCATTAGTCAGACCGAATGGCATGACAAGGTTCTCATAATGCCCCTCCGGAGTGTTAAACGCCGTCTTCCACTCATCCCCCTCCTTCATCCTAATCAGATTGTACGCCCCCCTGAGATCCAACTTAGAGAACCATTTGGCGCCCACGATCTGATTAAAGAGATCGGGAATAAGTGGGAGCGGATACGGATCTCGGACCGTAATCCGATTAAGTTCACGGAAATCCAGGCAAAGGCGTAGGCCTCCATCTTTCTTCTTAACAAAGAAGAACCCCGCAGCCACCGGTGAAGATGAAGGTCTAATATGCCCCTTAGCCAGACTTTCTGAAATATAATCCTTCATGGCCTGCCTCTCAGGACCAGAAAGGTTATACAACCTAGCTTTAGGTAACTTGGCCTCAGGGAGCAGTTTTACAGAACAGTCATACTCGCGATGAGGAGGTAGTTCCTGACACCCTTTCTCCGAGAATACATCCTCAAAGTCCGCCAGAAATGGAGGTAAGACCCAAGGAGTAACCGCACCGATGACCGTGTTCATGCAGTTTTTATTACAGAATTTACTCCATTGGCTTATCTCTCTGGTTTGCCAATTAATAACCGGGTTATGCTTAGTTAACCAAGGAAGGCCCAACACTATAGGTGTGGGAAGACCCTCCAACACGTAGCAAGACAACAGTTCTTTATGTATCGCCCCCACTTGAAGTTTTACGTCATGCACAGCTTGCAAAAAACTTCCCTGACCGAGAGGCCTGGCATCGATCGAGAATATGGGGATGGGTTTAGTCAACTCACTCAATCGCATACCTTGAACCCGGGCAAACCGAGCATCAACCAGATTAGCCCCGGCCCCACTATCCAGAAGAACAGATATCCTCTCAGTTCTCGTACCCACCACCACCTCCGCCGGTACGAGAAACTGAGACGAACCTAGGGACGAAATACCTACTCCCAGATTGCCGTCCACCACACAACCTGGGATCAACAGTTTTCCGACGACTCTTCACTCTGCAAGGGACGGGATGGACACCCCCCAATAAAATGTCCCTTTCTCCCGCAGAAGAAACACCTTCCTGTCTTATGGCGCACCACCGGTCCCCTCCCCCGAAATGATGTCCCTCCTAATTGCATAGGCTCCTCTGGACTGACCAGGGGAACCACCATATGAGGGGACCTTGTAGGAGGTGGAGTCATCACAGGGGGTAGAGTTATCCCGCACCTCTCCCGAAGCCGTCTGTCAACGCGAATAGCAAGGGCCATAGCGGCTTCCAGTGACGCGGGAGAGTCATACTGTGCCAACACATCCTGTAATTTGTCGGATAAACCTTGACAAAACTGGCTCCTAAGAGCCGGGTCATTCCACTGGGTGTCCGTGGCCCACCTACGGAACTCCGAACAGAATTCCTCCGCCGGACGATCTCCCTGCTGAATCCTATGTAACTTAGACTCAGCAAGGGAGATCCGATCTGGGTCATCATATACGAGTCCCAGAGCAGCGAAAAACCTATCCACTGACTGGAGAGCCGGGGAGCCCGGGGGAATAGAGAACGCCCAAGATTGTGGGTCCCCTTGTAGGAGCGAGATGACAATTCCCACCCTTTGTTCTTCACTCCCCGATGACCGAGGCCGCAGCCGAAAGTACAACTTGCATGCCTCCCGGAAAACAAAAAACTTGTCCCGCCCCCCAGTGAACCTGTCAGGGAGAGCTACTTTAGGTTCTGGTCCGGCTTGCTCCTGAGGATACAAAACCTTGGACCTAACGTCCGCCAGCTCCATGGACAAACTCTGCAACTGCCGAGCTAGACCGGCTACTGGATCCATGGTAGCTGGAGAAAAACTAAGTGGTCGGTGAAAATGTCACGCTGTCTCTGTATACTGGAGGTAGGGGGCCTAAGCTGACCCTAAGCTGGGGCCCTGACTAATCCCTCAACCTGGAGGTACTGTTAAAGGTACAGAGGTCCAGGCCGCCAGCGTAACCCCTACCTCCTGAGGATCCCTGCACCTAAGTAATCTAGTCCTGAGAAGGACCCCGATCACAACAAAAGGGGACAAGTAATAATATGCCCACACACAGTACTTAGACGAACGAGACAGTACAAGGGAAAAACCAAAACCACCTTGCATACAAAAACTACACAACTACAACAGAGGGAACACCAACGGGAAAGGAGATAAATGATAAAGCGAGGAAGGGAAAAAACTCTCCGAATACACTTATCTCTGAAACTCCAAATACCACGATCCGCTCTGTTAGTCTGCATGAAATGCTTTCACCGACACTTCCCTAACAGACCAGCAGGCATTTGAAGGAGTCTCACTACAGCAGCATTGATTGCAGCTGGGCGAGGCTGGACCTCGTCTAGCACAGAGAGAGAGAGAATTAACTCCCTCACTGCCGAAAAACACAAAGCACCAAAAAGTCAGCTGCGAGAAGTCAGGCTGTGTAATCGTGACGATCTTCGTGGCGACACACCCGTGACAAAAAGGTACTGAAGTGACTACCGTGTCCATTCCCGTTCTTGCTCTGACCCAGCTGGGTCTCGCCTGTCCTGCATTCCCCCTGCATATGCTGCCCTGAGACCTAGCTCCACCTGTGGGGAGCTATACCATCGAGCTGCCTTATCACCGGCCTCAGTGGACTGCTGCAGCTCTGGTGCTTCTCACCAGATACCACAGGTGGCGTCACAAACTCTTATAAAATTAACAATTATCCACCCTTTTAAAGAGTGACCCCAGGGTACGGGCCAGGGAACCGACCACCGCGACATCCCCAAGGCCAGGCAAAGGCCCGGGTACCGAGTCATCCCCATCCCCTGGCTAGTCACATCCTCCTCCACCTTCTCTGCTGACCTCATCGACTGGCTGACTGTGGGTTGACAGTAAGTGGGATCTCCAACCTCGTCATCATCACCCTGTGTGTTATCACACCCATCGTCCTCAGAGCCAACCTCTTCCTGCCCTGACCGAAAAGTCAAGTTGTCGCTCCAATCAGGTATTTGAGTCTCATCATCGTCTTCATCATTGTCTCCACCAACAGGAGTTACAGTTTGGGAACGAGGGTCTACATTATGCTCAGAACCTTCTTCATCTGGTCCTGGATCCGACTTATAAAGATTCTGGGCATCAGTGCAGATCATTTCCTCGTGTGGATTAACAGAAGCTCTGGAGCAGACCTCCGCTTCCCAGGCTATAGTATGAGTAAACAGCTGTGCAGACTCAACCATCTGTGTTACCCCATACTCAGATGGGCAGCTGGAGACTTGGGAGCTGGGAGGAAGCAAGTGCGATTGGGGTGACACCTCTGAGGACTGGAGTATTTGTGATGTTGAAATTGAGGTGGTGGAGAGCCCACTTGAAGGAGCACTTGATATCCGTTGAAGCACCTGCTGTTTTTGTGCCTCATCTGGAATTTGTAGCGATGGGCGTGTCCGTAAGAAAGGGATCGTATCACATTGTCCACGAAAAGAAGTCGACATCTTAGTTTGGCTGGAAGATGGTCTTTCTTCTGCAGATGTTACTCCCCCCCACCGCGGGGGGGCTCGACCCACCAGCGGATAGGCATCAGTATTGGGAGAGGGGGGCTGGCCGTCAGGGTCCACCGCGGCTCTGGCACAAACCCGGCGACACGGAGGTGGCACAGACAGGAACGGACTGGCTGTGTCGGCTTCTCACTTTTTGGATTTTAGAAGGGCATGACATGCCTATATCTGTGTCTCCCCCTCCTTTTACTCCTCCACCTCTTTTCTTTTCGCATGACTATATGTACTTGTCACTTTTCCATGTGTTAGTTATGTCTTCTGAGCAGTTTGTCAGCTTTTGGACACCTTTGAAAGTGTTTTCTATGTGTTTCTATGTGTTTTTGTTTGCCTGCCATTGGTTTTAACGGTGTTCAAAGGTGTTCGACGAACCAAACCGAACTCGAACACTATGGGGGTGGCTCAACACTAGTGTTGATACTGATGGTGAAGCACAACTATCATACTTAGAGTCCTTGTCAGGGCTAATCGTTTGCTTTGCTGTTTATTACACATACATTCTGCATTTAATGTAGGGAGGGAGAGAGAGTCGCAGGAGCAGGGAGAGTGACAGACTACAGTCTGTAGACAGGGATTAGGGCTGTGCAGTCCGTTGCCAAATATAGCTGCAGCTTTTTTTTTGAGGGGGTGAAAAAATTTAATATACTTTGATCCATTGAGCATTACATGCTTTGTGGTACTGCGGAAAAAACATGCGTTTTCCTGATTTTTTTTTTATGCCTTTTTTTTCAGTTTTTAATTCGTTTTTTGAAGCGTTTTTGTACTGAAATGCATGCTGTTGGAAGCTAAATAAAGTTATTTGAAAAAAAAATGTGGGACACTGCTTTAACCCTTGGATTACCGTCAGAACTGGGGTGAGTATATTGGCTAATTTAAGAATGTCTGTTGTATTTCAAATAAAGTGTTTGCTCTGTGTCTGTGTGTTTATTTAACTCTTTACTTTAGTTTACTTTGGTTTGGTAATGAAAGGGTCTGATTGACACCATGTCATCACCAAACAAAAGAGCTAAGTATTAGCTAATCCCATATACCCAATCTCATTAGCATTCCCATTCATTTCATTTCTGGGGCAGCTGAGAGCTGCTAATTTTAGCCTCGAAAGGTGCCATAAGGCAAACATGGTCCCTGGCTATTATTAACAGCTCACAGCTGTTTCGTTAGCCGCTACGTTCCCCCGATCAGCAACAAGCAGCTCTTTGGACGCAGCGTATTTTTGCTGCGTCCACAACACTGTGTTCTAATGCCACACTTTTGTTGTCGGTACATGTGAAACCACCGCATATAATGAAACTTCAATCGGTCAAAATCTGCAGCGGAGACTGGCATCTCCATTACGGAAATTGACATGCTGCGGGTGAGTTTAGGTATGTGGCCATGATCAGGAGCCACTGTGGGTTTGAAGCTGTGTGTTTATACATCGTCAAACCTGCAGCGTCCAGATGTTACAGCATAGTGGATGAGATTTCTAGAAATCCCATGTCCACTATGCGTGCATCTGAGGCTGCGGAGCGGACACTGATATGTGGTGCGTCAGGACCACAGCACGTCACCGCAGGTCCTTCACACCACCGCGAGCCATACAAGAGACAGGACGCATCACTAAGGAGGCCAGGGGACATCGGAAGGTAAAGTATAATCTTTTTATTTTAAATTCTTTTTTTTTACAGGTTCTATGGTACCCGGGTCTGGAGGAGAGTCTCATCTTCTCCAGACCTGGGTACCATCCGCACATTGAACCGTGTGACTGTGTCCCCTATAAAATCTGACCAGGAAAGGCTAAACAGCTGCAGGCTGATATTAATAGCCAGGGAAAAGGCCATGGATCCCTCCGCAGCTAATAATATCACCCCTCAGCAGTCCCAGAAATGGCGAATCCATAAGATATGCCAAATCTGGCGCTTAGCCTTCGCTGTTCCCACTGCCTGTAGCGGTGGCGAGTGGGGTAATGGGGTTGGGGTTAATGTCAGCCTTGTATTGGCGGCTGACATAAAGCCCAGGTTAGCAATTGAGGGCGTCCCTTACTAACCGCGTAGTTACATTTTCAACGATTTTTCAGTAAAAGACACGGCCAGAATAAAGTATTTTATTGAAATAAAATTCCACACGGTTTTAATAATTTTTTTATTATACGCCTAGTCACTGAATCCCTCGATCTTCTGTAAAAAAAACAAAAATAAAAAACAACCTCACTTGTCTGCCGTCACGACGTAATCCAGATTGTCCCTCGGCGATCCGGGTCACTTCTACAGCAGTCACATCAATCACTGATGTGACCTCTGTAGAAGACAGCACTCTGTACACTGACAGGAGTTTAAAATCACTCCTGTCAGTGTACATCGCTGCTGCAGGGGTAAGGTCACTTGGGTTCATCAGCTGAAGATCAGCTAATCAGCCCCGGTGACCTCACACTGTATCAGTGATACGTGAGAACATTCCCACAAATGAGCTCGTAAACTGAGCTCCCGGAGCTTATTAGCTGATGACCTCACGTGAACTCAGTCCCGGCAGCAGCAAGGTACACTGCTGGGAGCGAGCGCGCTCCTGTCAGTGTACCGCCGTCCGCAGGGCTGATTGCATCATTGGGGGACATCGTGAGGACACTGGGGGATGTCGGACAGATGAGAATGGTGTTTTTTTACTTTACACACACACACCGCACACAGGCGCTGGCTCGGCTGAGGAGACTACTGCTCCCCTCAGCCGCGCCGCTCTCACTTTTATCAGCGGTTGGATGATGGGAGAAGTAGTCCTCCCCAGCCGACCCGGGTACCATTGCATGTGCGTTTTTGCAGTGTATTTGACCCATTTACTAGTCAAATACGCAGCAAATCCGCAGATATATTTATACTTGCGGGTTTGCTACGGTTCAATTAAAGCCAATGGGCGAGAAACACAGAAACTCAGCATACAATGGACATGCTGCGTATTTAAACGTAATTCCGCATCATGTGCACAGCACATCAGGATTGTCATTGCATTAACTGGCAGAAGGATTACATAGTGTTTTTGATGCATTTCCGCACGGAGAAAACGCATCAAAAATGCTACGTGTGCACTTAACCTTATAATTTTTTACTGGTTTTGTACTTTGTCCAAAGCCTTTATGAGTGTAGGATTACTGCAACTACACTTTAAAAATATTTGAATGAGGCCCGCCAGTTGTTGCCTTTCAGGGGTTTATGGATGACTGACCTTACAATTTTTTCTTGGCTTTGCACTTTCTGCAAAGCCTTATTAAGTGTAGAAATAAATAAACTCTTTTCAAAATATTTACGCTCAAAAAAAATTTCTGGATTCAATTAGTCATCCATACAGTTTATTGGTACATTACAGCTGTATGTAAAACTCCAAAAAAGCACTACAAAACGTTGCTGGGTTACATTTCTCAGCCATACAGGATTACATGCTTTGAGGTACATTTCTGTGGCATGTAACACTCCAAAAATTTTTGCTGGGTTAAATTTCTCACTCATACACTATTTCGTGTTCGGGAGTACATTTTAGATATATATAACATTCCAAAAAAGCGTTCAAAATTTTTGATGGGTTAAATTTTTCACCCATAAATTATTCTGTTATCTGGGGTACATTCCGTTTGTATATAACCCTGAAAAAATAGTTCAAACATTTATTGGTATTGTATTGCTCATCTATGGAGTATTACGTCTTCTTGGGTACAGGCCACAGTCAGTATAAAACTGGGACAGTACCCTGTTTTCTAGGGGGGCCATTGGACCCCAGGCTTCCCAGGAAACCTAGCATGAAACGACCTGACTAGTGATTAGCGAACGTGCTCGCCACTGCTCGGTACTCGCCCGAGCATCACAGTGCTCGACAAGCTCGGCGAGTATTTCCAGGTTGCTCGGGCGGGAACACGGGTCCCTGCCCTGCATGATTGGGTTAGAGAGCCAATGAACATGCAGGGATTGGTTGTGGCATTACAGTGATTGGCTGGCCGCACAGCGTCATCAGGTGTATATAAGACCTGGCGCCGCTATGCTCGTCACAGTCTACCCCGGAAACAGGCATAGTAGAGAGAGGTGCTGCAGAGTCAGGGAGAGATTTGCTTGTTTATAGTTAGTATTCTACGACATATTTGTATATATATATATATATGTCAATCTGAACTAACAGTCCTTCTGAGGACTATTCCAGCTGCATATATTCAGTGGTAATAGTAGGAGTTAGGCCGGCAGGGTATGTGGCAGACTGCAGTGCATATAGTGCAAGAGGGTCCATTGAACGTCCTGTTAGTATAGGTATTCCACAACATATATACAGTACAGACCAAAAGTTTGGACACACCTTCTCATTTAAAGATTTTTCTGTATTTTCATGACTTTGAAAATTGTACATTCACACTGAAAGCATCAAAATTATGAATTAACACATGTGGAATTATATACTTAACAAACAAGTGTGAAACAACTGAAAATATGTCTTATATTCTAGGTTCTTCAAAGTAGCCACCTTTTGCTTTGATGACTGCTTTGCACACTCTTGGCATTCTCTTGATGAGCTTCAAGAGCTAGTCACCGGAAATGGTTTTCACTTCACAGGTGTGCCCTGTCAGGTTTAATAAGTGAGATTTCTTGCCTTATAAATGGGGTTGGGACCATCAGTTGTGTTGTGCAGAAGTCAGGTGGATACACAGCTGATAGTCCTACTGAATAGACTGTTATCTGCTTTTTTCTTGCCATAATACAAATTCTAAGTAAAGAAAAACGAGTGGCCATCATTACTTTAAGAAATGAAGGTCAGTCAGTCCGAAAAATTGGGCAAACTTTGAAAGTGTCCCCAAGTGCAGTTGCAAAAACCATCAAGTGCTACAAAGAAACTGGCTTACATAAGGGCCGCCCCAGGAAAGGAAGACCAAGAGTCACCTCTGCTTCTGAGGATAAGTTTATCCGAGTCACCAGCCTCAGAAATCACAGGTTAACAGCAGCTCAGATTAGAGACCAGGTCAATGCCACACAGAGTTCTAGCAGCAGACACATCTCTTCAACAGCTGTTAAGAGGAGACTTTGTGCAGCAGGCCTTCGTGGTAAAATAGCTGCTAGGAAACCACTGCTAAGGACAGGCAACAAGCAGAAGAGACTTGTTTGAGCTAAAGAACACAAGGAATGGACATTAGACCAGTGGAAATCTGTGCTTTGGTTTGATGAGTCCAAATTTGAGATCTTTGGTTCCAAACACATGTCTTTGTGCAACACAGACAAGGTGAACGGATGGACTCTACATGCCTGGTTCCCACCGTGAAGCATGGAGGAGGAGGTGTGATGGTGTGGGGGTGCTTTGCTAGTGACACTGTTGGGGATTTATTCAAAATTGAAGGCATACTGAACCAGCTTGGCTACCACAGCATCTTGCAGCGGCATGCTATTCCATCCGGTTTGCATTTAGTTGGACCATCATTTATTTTTCAACAGGACAATTACCCCAAACACACCTCCAGGCTGTGTAAGGGCTATTTGACCAAGGAGGAGAGTGATGGGGTGCTGCGCCAGATGACTTGGCCTCCACAGTCACCAGACCTGAACCCAATCGAGATGGTTTGGGGTGAGCTGGATCGCAGAGTGAAGGCAAAAGGGCCAACCAGTGCTAAGCATCTCTAGGAACTGCTTCAAGATTGTTGGAAGACCATTTCCGGTGACTACCTCTTTAAGCTCATCAAGAGAATGCCAAGAGTGTGCAAAGCAGTCATCAAAGCTAAAGGTGGCTACTTTGAAAAACCTAGAATATAAGACATATTTTCAGTTGTTTCACACTTTTTTGTTAAGTATATAATTCCATATGTGTTAATTCATAGTTTTGATGCCTTCAGTGTGAATGTACAATTTTCAAAGTCATGAAAATACAGAAAAATCTTTAAATGAGAAGGTGTGTCCAAACTTTTGATCTGTACTGTATATATATACACTGCTCAAAAAAATGAAGGGAACACTCAAATAACACATCCTAGATCTGAATGAATGAAATATTCTCATTGAATACTTTGTTCTGTACAAAGGTGAATGTGCTGACAACAAAATCACACAAAAATCAAATTTATTAACCAATGGAGGCCTGGATTTGGATTCACCCCCAAAATTAAAGTGGAAAAACACACTACAGGCTGATCCAACTTTGATGTAATGTCCTTAAAACAAGTAAAAATGATGCTCAGTATTGTGTGTGGCCTCCACGTGCCTGTATGATCTCCCTACAACGCCTGGGCATGCTCCTGATGAGGTTGCGGATGGTCTCCTGTGAGATCTCCTCCCAGACCTGGACTAAAGCATCCGCCAACTCCTGGACAGTTTGTGGTGCAACGTGATGTTGGTGGATGGAGCGAGACATGATGTCCCAGATTTGCTCAATCGGATTCAGGTCTGGGGAACTGGCCAGCCAGTCCATAGCTTCAATGCCTTCATCTTGCAGAAACTGCTGACACACTCCAGCCACATGAGGTCTGGCATTGTCCTGCATTAGGAGGAACCCATGGTCAACCGCACTAGCACATGGTCTTACAAGGTGTCTGAAGATCTCATCTCGGTACCTAATGGCAGTCAGGCTACCTCTGGCACGCACATGGAGGGCTGTTCGGCCCTCCAAAGATGCCACCCCACACCATTACTGACCCACTGCCAAACTGGTCATGCTGAAGGATGTTGCAGGCAGCAGATCGCTCTCCACGGCGTCTCCTGACTCTGTCATGTCTGTCACATGTGCTCAGTGTGAACCTGCTTTTATCTTTGAAGAGCACAGGGCGCCAGTGGCGACTTTGCCAATCCTGGTGTTCTGTGGCAAATGCCAAGCGTCCTGCACGGTGTTGGGCTGTGAGCACAACCCCCATCTGTGGACGTCGGGCCCTCATACCACCTTCATGGAGTTGGTTTCTAACCGTTTCTGCAGACACATGCACATTTGTGGTCTGCTGGAGGTCATTTTGCAGGGCTCGGGCAGTGCTCCTCCTGTTCCTCCTTGCACAAAGGCGGAGGTAGCGGTCCTGCTGCTGGCTTGTTGCCCTCCTACGGCCCCCTCCACGTCTCCTGGTGAACTGGCCTGTCTCCTGGTAGCGCCTCCAGCCTCTGGACACTACGCTGACAGACACAGCAAACCTTCTTGCCACAGCTCGCATTGATGTGCCATCCTGGATGAGCTGCACTACCTGAGCAACTTCTGTGGGTTGTAGAGTCCATCTCATGCTACCACGAGTGTGAAAGCACAACCAACATTCAAAAGTGACCAAAACATCAACCAGAAAGCATTGGTACTGAGATGTGGTCTGTGGTCCCCACCTGCAGAACCACTCCTTTATAAAGTGTGTCTTGATAATTGCCAATAATTTCCATCTATTGTCTATTCCATTTGCACAACAGCATGTGAAATTGATTGTCAATCAGTTTGATTCACTTGGAGTTATATTCTGTTGTTTAAGTGTTCCCTTTATTTTTTTTATCAGTGTATATATATCTCCATCTGAACTAAAAGTCCTTCTGAGGACTAATCCAGCTGCAAATAATCAGTGTTAGGCAGGCAGGCAGTGTATGTGACAGACTGCAGTGCATATAGCACAAGAGGGTCCATTGAACGTCCTGTCTGCTGCTGCTGTAATAATTACAGATATTTTGTAGACATTGCCCCAAATATCAGGGGCCAGGGCAAATTTTTTTTCATCTTAATTCTGGTTACTTGCTTAAAAAGCAATCCAGAGTACACCATTTTTCTGCTCCATTTGCTTGTTAGCACTGCAGAATACAACCAGATCTGTTCCATATTTCAGCGATAAAAATCCAGGAATTTGAACTGAATGTGGAAAATATTGGCCTCTTTTTCCATTCTGTTGCAGTGTGTCGGTAAAGCTATTCACACTAGGTCTCTGTGTGGAATAATATTGGTAAATTACAGGCCTGCTATTTAAAACCATGGTTCTCTGTCAGACGTATCACATATAACTGCATTCCAAAATCAGCTATTTCTCGTGAACGTGGAAAATATTGTCCTCCATTTAAAATGGGCAAGATGCGTGGCAAGGGATGGGGAAGTGGACGTGATGGTGCATGCAGAGGACGTGGCCGTGGGCAAGCTGAAATTGTGCCACAACAAACACCCACATCTTGTCGCTCGACCTTCCTGTCCCAATTACTAGGGGACCGCAGTACACCACTATTGAACCCAAAGCAGTGTCAAAAGGTTGTTGGTTGGATAGCAGATAACACTACCAGTCACTGTGCCACCACCACCTCCCTGTCTTCCACATGGTCAAATCTCAGTAGCCATGAGTCTTGACCGCATATTCCTCACCCTGATCCTCCTTCCTCCCACCATGCCGAGTGCCCGGAGACAACTGATCCCACCCGTGGACACTTAGAAGAGCTGTTCACTATTCCATTTGTAGATTCGGGCCTCTCGCCCAGCCAGCTTCAAGTGAGTCAAGAGGAGAACGCATGTAGCGATGTCCAAATATTGGAGCAGCCACGGTCACACGAAGGCAACAGTGGGAAAGTGCAATTACTGTCGTAAGAGGTGGATGATGATGATGATACACAATTGCCAGAAAGTCAGGAGTAGGACCAGGGTGCGGAAGTGGAAGATGAGGTGGTGGATGATATAGTAACTGTCCCAACCTGGCAGAGGGACATACAGAGCGAAGACGGCAGCACACAGGGGGAGGGAGGCGTAGCACCACAGCAGGCAGGAAGAAGCAGTGTGGTGGCCATGGACACAAGGCGGGAAAACGTTCCTCGTAACGCCAACACGACGGAAGTTGCCAGTACAACTGTTAGGCCGAGTCTGGTTGTTTTTTAAAGACTCTGCAGATAACCCCAAAAAGGCCATTTGCACCACCTGCCAAAGCCAGCATCAGCAGGGGTAGCAAAACTACCAGCCTGACCACCACCAGCATCATCAGGCACATGGCAGCAAAGCACCCGACTAAGTGGGCCGAACCCCAGGGTCCAGAAACAGTGTCTGCGGGTGACAACACTGCTTCATCCTCCGTTGTGCGTGCACACCAATCCCCTGTCCATGGCGCATGTCAAGATGCTTCCCGTCCCCGGACGTGTTGTTCCACACTCTCAACTACCACAATCAGCAAGCACGTCCTTGTTCCAGCGCAGCTTTAAGTTGTCCCTACCCCAGTCCTTGGAACGCAAGCGCAAATACGCAGCCAACACCCCACAGGCCACACTACTAAATTCACACATTTCGTGAATGCTTGTGTTCAAAATGTTGCCTTTTAGGCTCATTGAGACGAAAGCTTTCCGCGTCCCCAGCCCCTACTATTTCTCCCGGTGTCCCGTCCCTGAATTACACGAGCATGTGTCCCACAACATTAACCATGCCCTCAAGTTACTGGGAAAGTCCACCTAACCATGGACACACAGTGCGAGAGGTATATACCGTATGGGAATAAAAGGGCCAGAAATAAGAGGAAACCAATATGGTTGAATAAGAACGTAAAAGGGGCGTTAAATAGCAAAAAAGAGGCATTCAAGAGATTAAAACAGGAAAACAGCAAGGAGGCACTAATGTGTTACAAGGAAAAAACGAGAACCTGCAAAAAACAAATAAAAATAGCAAAGGAGGAAACAGAGAGACATATTGCTAGGGAAAGTAGATCAAATCCCAAACTGTTCTTTACGTATATAAATAGTAAAAGGGTTAAATCGAATAATATTGGACCGATAAAAAGTGATGAAGGCAAAATCATAGAGAAAGATGAGGATAAAGCTAATCTATTAAATAAATTTTTTTCGTCAACTTTCACAAAGGAAAAAGAACTAACAGGCGAAATGAGAAGTGACAAGCTTAATCCTCCACTAAGTATGACAAATCTAACCCAAGCTGGGGTACAGAAACGCCTCAGTAACATTAAAATAAACAAATCACCAGGACCTGATGGCATACACCCACGGGTACTAAGGGAACTAAGTAATGTGATAGACAGACCGTTATATCTTATATTTAAGGACTCTGTTGAGACTGGGTCTGTACCACTTGATTGGCGACAGGCGAATGTAGTGCCAATATTCAAAAAGGGAGCAAAAAGTAACACCGGAAACTATCGGCCGGTGAGTCTGACGTCCGTTGTGGGCAAAATTTTTGAAGGCTTTATTAATGAGGCAATCATGGAGCATCTTGACGCTAATAATCTATTAACCCCGAACCAACATGGATTCATGAGGAATCGCTCCTGCCAAACAAACCTGATTGACTTCTACGAGGAGGTTAGCTCTCGAGTAGATCAGGGGGAACCAGTGGATGTCGTGTATCTCGACTTCTCAAAAGCGTTCGATAGCGTGCCACATAATAGGTTGGTATACAAAATGAGAATGATGGGGCTGTGGGAAAATGTCTGCAAGTGGGTAGCTAACTGGCTAAAGGATAGAAGGCAGAGGGTGGTTATAAATGGAATATACTCAGATTGGGTAAGCGTCACTAGTGGGGTACCACAGGGGTCTGTACTAGGCCCAATGTTATTTAATATCTTTATTACGACATAGTCAACGGGATAAATAGTAAAATATCAATATTTGCAGATGACACAAAGTTATATAAAACAATTAATACAAAAGAGGATAGTGAAGACCTACAGAGGGATTTGGATAAGCTGGGTAGGTGGAGCATTAAATGGCAAATGAGGTTTAACGAGGAGAAATGTAAGGTCATACATATGGGAAGGAAAAATGGAAGTCACCAGTACTCACTGAATGGGAAATCATTGGGGCATTCAGAGATGGAGAAGGACTTGGGCATCTTGATTGATAGCAAACTAAATTGGAGTGCCCAAAGTCAGGCCGCTACTGTAAGGGCAAACAGGGTAATGGGATGTATCAGAAGAGGTATAGCTGCAAAGGATGAGAACATTGTTCTTCCACTGTACAAAGCACTGGTCAGACCACACTTGGAATACTGTGCTCAGTTATGGGCCCCAATATATAGAAAGGATATAAATGAGCTTGAAAAGGTACAAAGGAGGGCAACAAAATTAATAAAGGGAATGGAGGGACTGCAATACCCAGAGAGGTTGGCAAAACTAGGACTATTCAGCCTGGAAAAGAGAAGGTTGAGGGGGGACATAATAAATGTGTACAAATATGTTAGGGGACAGTATAGAGACCTTGCCCGGGATTTGTTCAAAAGGAGGGATATTACGGTAACAAGAGGGCACTCACTAAGAGTGGAAGAGAAAAGGTTTCAGCACCAGCATAGGAAGGGGTTCTTTACGATAAGAGCAGTGAGAATATGGAATTCACTGAGTGAGGAGACGGTAATGTCGGATTCACTAAACCAGTTCAAGCGGGGACTGGATGCTTTTCTAGATACCAGGCAGATTTCTGCATATACTTAAAAATAGAATAAAATAGTAGGTTGATACAGGGATTTATTCTGACTGCTGGTTTCAGAGTCGGGAGGGAATTTTTCCTCAGGTGAAGATTGGCTAAATCATTTGGGGTTTTTGCCCTCCTCTGGATCAACTTTAGCAATTACAGAACTAACAGGTCGAACTTGATGGACGCAAGTCTTTATTCGGCTTTACTAACTATGTAACTATGTAACAAGTGCTTGTGGGCAGGGACAGTACATTTCCCTGATTGCACACTGGGTTAATATAGTGGAAGCCGGGACCCAGTCAGACCTTGGGATGGAACACGTCCTCCCAATGCTGAGGATTGCGGGCCCTTGGTCAATCAGGGTAGCCCGCACATTCTACAGCTCCTGCACCTCCTAATCCTCTTCAACCTCCATCTCCGAAATTACCACATCAGTCGCAAGCTGGAAGCACTGCAGCACTGCCTCGGCCAAGCGGCAACAGGCTGTGCTGAAGCTAATATGCTTAGGTGACAAACTGAACAAGGCTGAAGGGTTATGGACCGCTCTGAAAGAGCAGGCAGATCTGTGGCTGACACCGCTGACCCTACAACCAGGCATGGTCGTGTGTGACAATGGCTGGAACCTGGTGGTGGCTCTGAGGCGAGGCAAGCTCACACACATACCATGCCTGGCCTATGTGCTTAACCTCGTGGTTCAGCGATTTCTTAAATCCTACCCAGAGCTGCCGGATCTGCTTGTTAAAGTCCGTCGCCTGTGTGCCCATTTTAAAAAGTCACCTACAGCTTCCGCCGCCCTTGCAGTGTTTCAGCAGCATTTGCAGCTTCTGGCTCACAGACTGGTGTGTGATGTCCCCACGCGTTGGAACTCTACACTGCAGATGTTGGGAAGGATTTGTGAGCAGAAGAGGGCAGTTGTTGACTACCAGCATCAACAAGGCCATCGGTATTCAGGTCAGGCTCCACACATAAAACCTCACGACTGGACATGGATGTCAGACATCTGTACCATCCTCCAAAACTTTGAGGACTCCACCAAGATGGTGAGCAGCGATGACGCCATAATTAGCGTCACCATCCCGCTTTTCTGTCTTCTGAAACGCTCTCTGCTCACAATTAAAGACGATGCATTGCAGGCGGAACACGATGAGATGGAGCAAGGAACCATACAGGGTGATTCCGCACAGCCCAGCCTCATCTCATCCTGACATGGATTGGGTGATAATGAGGAAGAGGAGGAGGAGGAAAAACAGTAGCTAGTTTCCTGCGCTTTAGACGGTACTACCTGCACAACTGTATGTTGAACGGTATGTCTGTTCAGCGTGGATGGTCTGAGGACAGGGAGGATGAGGAGGAGAGCTTGGTCAGTTGTCCTCTTGGTGAGGACACAGAAGTCTTGCATGTTAGCAGTCTGGCACACATGGCTGAGTTTATGTTACGCTGCTTTTCCCGTTCTCCAAATTTTGGGTGACAGTCATTACTGGTTGGTGACACTTTTAGACCCACGCTACAAGGAGAACTTTCTGTCTCTTATTCCCTTGCAGGACAGGCCTAATAAAATGGTGCAGTATGAGAAGGCCCTTGTTGCAGAATTATTAAAAAAATTCCCATCTGAAAATGCTGGCGGCAGAGGTCACAGTTCATTGGACAGCCAAGGAGTACAGGCAAGAGAGACATAAATGCAATCCAGCAGAGGTAGGGGAACACTGTCAAAGTTCTGGGACAGTTTTGTCAGACCCTCCCATCGCACAGGCCCTGAGGAGCGGGCAGGGGCTGGCTGGCAAATTTTGGCCTAGGGGGCAAGCATACAGCAGTGGCCCAAGAGCAGCGGCACAGCCTCTGCACAGGCGTGGGACCAGCACCGGACGTGTAGAAATGCGCATGTGCCCCACTATATCAGCGCTTGCAGGGAGCAATATTCAAATATGTGGGCGGTGCCAGCAGTGACTGACTGCTGTGCCACCCCTGACTGAAAAGCAGGATCACACCCCTATGACTGAAAACGAGCAGGTAGGACAAAGTATATATAATGTTTTAAAATCATTATACTACCACCAATTTTATTGAAAAAAGCTTGTTAGTGATGCACATCTGGTCTCCGGTGTATAAGAAAGACATAGCTGAACTAGAGCGGGTGCTGAGAAGAGCGACCAAGGTTATTAGAGGACTGGGGGGTCTGCAATACCAAGACAGGTTATTAGAGGACTGGGGGGTCTGCAATACCAAGACAGGTTATTACACTTGGGGTTATTTACTGTGGAAAAAAGAAGGCTTAGGGGGGATCTTATTACTATGTACAAGTATATGAGGGGACAGTACAAAGACCTTTCTACTGATCTTTTTACTCTGAGGCCTGAGACTGGGACAAGGGGGCATCTTCTACGTCTGGAGGAAAGAAGGTTTAAACATAATCACAGACGGGGATTCTTTACTGTAAGAGCAGTGAGACTATGGAGCTCTCTGCCGCATGATGTTGTAATGAGTGATTCACTGTTAAAATTTAAGAAGGGCATGGATGCCTTTCTTGAAAAGTATAATATTACAGGTTATAAATACTAGATTCCTTGATAGGGCGTTGATTCAGGGAAGTAATCTGATTGTCGTATGGAGTCGGGAAGGAATTTTTTTCCCCAATGTGGAGCTTAGTGTTTGCCACATGGGTTTTTTTTTGCCTTCTTCTGGATCAACATGTTAGGCTATGGGTTGAACTAGATGGACTTAGTCTTCCTTCAACCTTAAAAACTATGTAACTATGTAATAGTGATGAGGGAGCAATAATATCCTCGACCCGAGCAATAAGCCCAATGTAAGTCTATGGGAAACTCAAGCATTTTTCAGGCGGCTCCCCCCCGGCAGTCTGCAGAGGGCCTTAAAATTGCCCAAATCGATGGGAACAGTGCTCAAATGACATGGAGACAGCATGGGGAAGTCCCCTGGAAGCATTTCTGACTCCCAGGTCACTTCTGTCAACAACGTTGTCAGACGTATTACGCCACTTTTACGGACTCACAATAATACATACCAAAACGAAACCAAAATGGATTTTCCTGGGAAATATGTTAAGGAACATCCTTTCCAGGGTAATGACTTGTTTATAAAGCAAAATAAATAATCAAAAACAAAAATTCTCCTTCACACCTTGGGCTTTGTTCACACGTAGCGTTTTTGATGCGTTTTTTTACTTTTGCATTGCTTTCAACCGTGACAAATGCATTCACCAGGAAATGTCATTTTAACATTTTACAACCTTATCTGGCCATGTGGTGTGTGAGATATCATCAGACATATCGTGTTTCATTTATGAAGGAGGGACTCTGAAAGTCACAAAGCCTATTTTTATAGGGCCATCAGGCGGCCTTTACTATTCTTAAGGGCCAGCAGTCGGCCCTCACTATTCTTAGAGAGCCATCAGCCGGCTATGTTTTATTGTTCCCATTACTAAAGAGTGGGTCTCCTATACTGTTATTGCGTATGCAGTGAGTGGCAGGGCTGCCCAAAATTTGGACGTACCCCAATACCACTTTGAAAATTTGGATGCACCCCAATACTCCTTTGAAGAGACTTAGAGGAGGGCCTCCTGAAAACAATGTTCCCATTATTAGGAAGTGGGTCTCCCATTGTGTTTGCCTATGCAGTGAATGCAAGGGTTGCCAAAAATTTGGAGGCACTCCAATGCCCCTTGGAAGAGATGTGGAGGTCAGAGGGCCTCCTCAAAACAATGTTCCCATTATTAGGAAGTGGGTCTCTCTCTCTCATAGTGCTGGCCTATGCAGTGAATGCAAGGGCTGGCAAAAATTTGGGGGCACTCCAATGCCCCTTGGAAGAGACGTGGAGGAGGGTCTCATAAAAAAATGTTCCCATTAGAAACGAGCGGGCCTCCTATACTTGTAATGCCCATGCACTAAGTGTATGGGCTGACAAACATTTACCCCTGGGGGGTATACATGAACATACTGTATAAAAAATTTTGTTACAGGCATCATAAACACTCTTTAAAAAATTATGTGGGTGTTGCATCACAGACCACGGTCACCCTGGTGATATGGTGGTGGAGGATGAGGAGAAGGAGGAGGACAAGAGCAAATAGCCAAAATCAGGAAGCGTATACCCATGTCTGGGTGTGAAAAGGTGCATGGGAATACACCTCCCAAGAAAAGACACTGGATTTGAGTTTATGTTACACTGCTATCATTCGGAGGTGTTGAGATGTCTGGCCCAATCCAGCCATTGTTCATTTTTATAAGAGTCAGCCTGTCAGCATTTTCAGTTGACAGGCGGATGCACTTATCAGTTATAATTCCACAAGCGGCACTAAAAACCCGCTCTGATAAAACGTTGGCGGCTGGGCAGGCCAAGACCACCAAGGCATAGAGAGCCAGTTCATTCCACGTATACAGCTTGGATACCCAATAATTATAAGGCACAGAGGAATCACGGAGAACGTTGGAACAGTCGGCAAGGTACTCCCTCAGCATCTTCCCAAACTTTGCACTCCTTGCGAGAGTACCCCGCGCCTCAGGGCTTGTGCGATGGTAGGGGCTGAGAAAATTCTCCCAGAACTTTGACAGTGTTCCCTGCCTCTGCTGGACTGAAGTTGTGTCTTTCTCGCCTGTACTCCTTGGTTGTCCAACGAAGTGTGCCCTCTGCCGCAAGCGTTTTCTTATGGTAATTTTTTTAATGGTTCCACAATAAGGGTCTTCTCGTACAGCCCCATTTTTGTAGACCTGTCCGCCTCAGGAATAAGAGATATAAAGTTCTTGTAGCGTGGGTCTAGAAATGTCACCAACCAGTAATGACTGTCACCCAAAATATTGAGAACGCAAGTGTCGTGGGAAAGGCAGCGTAACATAAACTCAGCAATGCGTGCCAGACTACTAACAGGCAAGACTTCCGTGTCTTCACCAAGAGGATGACTGACATGCTCTCCTCCTCTCTGTCCTCTGGCCATCCACGCTGAACAGATGGTATGACAGCTGTGCAGGTAGTACCGTCTATAGCACATGAAACTAGCTCCTGGTCTTCCTCCTCATCTTCCTCATTGTTACCCAATCCAGGTTGGGATGAGATGAGGCTGGTCTGTGTGGAATCACCCTGTATGGTTCCTTGCTCCATCTCATCGTGCTCCGCCTGCAATGCATCCTATTTGATTGTGAGCAGAGAGCGTTTCAGAAGACAGAGAAGCAGGATGGTGATGCTAATTATGGTGTCATCGCCGCTCACCATCTTGGTGGAGTCTTCAAAGTTTTGGAGGATGGAACATATGTCTGACATTCATGTCCACTCCTGAGGTTTTATGTGTGGAGTCTGAATGGAATACCGATGGCCTTGTTGATGCTGGTACTCAACAACTTCCCTCTTCTGCTCACAAATCCTTCCCAACATCTGTAGTGTAGAGTTCCAACACGTGGAGACGTCACACACCAGTCTGTGAGCCGGAAGCTGCAAATGCTGCTGAAACACTGCAAGGGCGGCGGAAGCTGTAGGTGACTTTCTAAAATGGGCACACAGGCAGCGTACTTTAACAAGCAGATCCGGCAGCTCCGGGTAGGATTTGAGAAACTGCTGAACCATGAGGTTAAGCACATGGACCAGGCATGGTACGTGTGTGAGCTTGCCTCGCCTCAGAGCCGCCACCAGGTTCCGGCCATTGCCACACATGACTATGCCTGGCTGTAGGTTCAGCGGTGTGAGCCACAGATCTGCCTGCTCTTTCAGAGCTGTCCAAAACTCTTCAGCATTGTGCAGTTTGTCACTTAAGCATATTAGTTTCTGCACAGGCTGTTGCCGCTTGGCCGAGGCAGTGCTGCAGTGCTTCCAGCTTGTGACTGATGTGGTCATTTCGGAGATGGAGGCTGAAGAGGAGGAGGAGGCTGCGGAGGATGAGGTGCAGGAGCTGTTGGCCGTGGGGGCAACCCTGATTGACCTAGTGCCCGCAATCCTTGGCGTCAGGAGGACGTGTTCCATCCCAAGGTCCGACTGGGTCCCGGCTTCCACTATGTTAACCCAGTGTGCCGTCAGCGAGATATACCGTCCCTGCCCACAAGCACTTGTCCACGTGTCCGTGGTTAGGTGGACTTTCCCGGTAACTGCATTGTTGAGGGCACGACTAATGTTTTGGGACACGTGCTTGTGTAATGCGGGGACGGCACACCGGGAGAAATAGTGGCGGCTGGGGACCGAGTACCGAGGGACGGCCACAGCCATCAGGTTGCGGAATGCTTCCTTCTCCACGAGCCTAAAAGGCAACATTTTGAGCGCAAGCAGTCGTGAAATGTGAGAATTTAGTAGTGTGGCCTGTGGGGCGTTGGCTGCGTATTTGCTCTTGCGTTCCAAGGACTGAGGTATGGACAACTGAACGCTGCGCTGGGACAAGGACGTGGACGTGCTTGCCGATGCTGCTACTTGAGAGTGTGCAGCGACAGGTGCTGGGCAGGAGGCATCTTCGCATGCACCATGGACAGGGGATTGGCTTGCATGCACAACGGAAGAAGCAATGGTGCCACCCACAGACACTGTTCCTGGACCCTGGGGTTCAGCCCACAAAGTCGGGTGCTTTGCTGCCATGTGCCTGATCAGACTGGTCGTGGTCAGGCTGCTAGTTTTGCCACCCCTGTTGATGCTGGCCTGGCAGGTGGTGCAAATGGCCTTTTTGGGGTTATCGGCAACAACCAGACTCAGGAAGACTTAACAGTTGTACTGGCAACTTCCTTCGTGTTGGTGTTACGGGGAACGGTTGCCTGCCTTCTGTCTGTGGCCACAACACTGCTTCTTCCTGCCTGTTGGGGTGCTCTGCCTCCCTCCCCCTGTGTGCTGCTGTCCTCGCTCTGCATGTCCTCCTGCTAGGTTGGGTCAGTTACTATATCATCCACCACCTCGTCTTCCACTTCCGCACCCTGGTCCTCCTCCTGACTTTCTGCCAATTGTGTCTCATCATCTTCCACCTCTTGTGACACTTTCCCACCGTCGCTTTCGTGTGACCGTGGCTGCTCAAATATTTGGTCATCGCTACATGCGATCTCCTCTTGCCCCGCTTCAAGTGGACCGGGTGAGAGGCCCGAATCTATAAATGGAAAAGTGAAGAGCTCTTCAGTGTCCAAGTGTGGGATCAGTTGTCTCCGGGCACTCAGCATGGTGGGAGGAAGGAGGATCAGGGTGAGGAATATGCGGTCCAGACTCACGGCTACTGAGACTTGACCGTGTTGAAGAAAGGGTGGTGGTGGTGGTGGTGGTGGCTAAGTGACTGGAAGCATTATCCGCTATCCAACCAACAACCTTTTGACACTGCTCTGGGTTCAATAGTGGTGTGCCCTAGAAATTGGGACAGGAAGGTCGGGCGAGAAGATGTGGGTGTTTGTTGTAGCACAATTTCAACTTGCCCACGGCCTTGTCCTCGGCCTCTGCATGCACCATCATCACCATCATGTCCAGTTCCCCGTCCCTTGCCACGTGCCTTGCCCATTTTAAATGGAGGACAGTATCTTCCATGCTCACTACAAATGACTGAATTTGGAGCGAACTTATATGTGATCCATGTGACGGAGAAACCACAGTTTTAATTACCTGGCCTGTAGGCAACTATTTTGAACAGCAAACTGGTGTCAATTGGTTCACTGACACTGAAACAAATTTTTAATGGAGGCCAGAAATGGCAGTATTTTCTGACAAAGTTTATGTGATCCGTGTGACGGAGAAAACACAGTTTTAAATAGCTGGATTTTTAGCGCTGTAATAAGGAAAGGACCTGGCTGTATTCTGCAGTGCCAACAAGCAAATGACGCAGAAAAACGGTGTTCTCTGGATTGCTTTTTAAGCAAATAATGAGGGTTTAAGATTCAAAAAAAGTATTCCTGGCCCCTGAGACCTGGGCCTATGTCTAGAAATGTCTAACAGCAGCAGAAGGCAGAATTGGAATGGAGCCTCTTGTGCTATATGCACTGCAGTCTGCTATATACCCTGCCTGCCTATATACACTGCCTGCCTGATATCTCTGCAGATGGATTAGTCATCAGAAGGACTGTTTGTTAAGATGGATATGTGTAATGTGCGGTTTTTCTCCCTACACTACCTAATACACAAGTAAATCTCTCCCTGACGCAGCAGCACCTCTCCCTACACTGTCTGATTCCGGAGTGACTGTGAAATTGGCTGGCCGCACAGCGTCGTCAGGTCTATCACTGTAATGCCACAACCACCATGGCTACGGCATTACAGTGAGTGGCAGGCAATCCCTGCATGTTCATTGGTTCTGTAAAGAGCGCCAAACATGCAGGGAGGGGACCCGAGCATCTGCCCGAGCATCTCACAAGTACTCGGCGACCTCCGAGCATCTCAAGTACTGAGATGCTCGTGCGAGTACCGAGTACTTGCGAGTATGCTCGCTCATCACTAATCACTAACAAAGCAATGGGGGCAGTGTAGATAGTAGCTAGGACATCACAGGTTCCCTTTAAAGCCAGGGATGTCAAATTCAAATACACAGAGGGCCAACATTCAAAGCTTGGACGAAGTCGCGGACCAACCTTGATATTTATTAAAAAATATGTCTACAATTTAAGAAGATTTTTTTATCAAATATAACGATTAATTTAAAAATTATAGTGTAATATTATAATATGTAAAAGCAGTAAAAAGCACATGGCCCAATGGCCTAATTTAAATATGTAATTTAACAGAGGATAAAAATCCTAGAATGAAACAGATAATAATGTATGATGCAAACATAAGTGCCCCCAAACACAATATGAAACTTCCTCAATTGTATTTTTTATGTGAGTTCCTCCACACTCACAGTATGATGACCGTACTGTACCCCCCTCCCTCAATCCCCCCAGCAAAGAATAGTGACCCCATCACAGTATGATTCTCCAACTGTAACCCCCACACAGTCCACCATATAGTATAATGGCCACAAAGAGTCCGTACTGTATACACGGCCCCGCATAGTGCTCCGTACAGTATACACGGCCACACATGGTGCTCCACGCAGTATACATGGCCCACATGGTGCTCCACGCAGTATACATGGCCCCACATGGTGCTCCACGCCGTATACATGGCCCCACATGGTGCTGCACACAGTATACATGGCCCCACACGGTGCTCCACGCAGTGTACATGGCCCCACACGGTGCTCCACGCAGTGTACATAGTCCCGCATGGTGCTCCACGCAGTATACATGGCCCCGCATGGTGCTCCACGCAGTATACATGGCCCCACATGGTGCTCCACGCAGTATACATGGCCCCACATGGTGCTCCACGCAGTATACATGGCCCCACACGGTGCTCCACGCAGTGTACATGGCCCCACATGGTGCTCCACGCAGTGTACATAGTCCCGCATGGTGCTCCACGCAGTATATATGGCCCCGCATGGTGCTCCACGCAGTATACATGGCCCCACATGGTGCTCCACGCAGTATACATGGCCCCACATGGTGCTCCACGCAGTATACATGGCCCGACATGGTGCTCCACTCAGTATACATGGCCCCACATGGTGCTCCACACAGTATACATAACCCCACATGGTTCTCCACGCAGTATGCATGGCCCCACATTTTGCTCCACACAGTATGCATGGCCCCACTTGGTGCTCCACACAGTATACATGGCCTCGCATAGTGCTCCACGCAGTATACATGGCCCCACATGGTGCTCCACGCAGTATACATGGCCCGACATGGTGCTCCACTCAGTATACATGGCCCCACATGGTGCTCCACACAGTATACATAGCCCCACATGGTTCTCCACGCAGTATGCATGGCCCCACATTTTGCTCCACACAGTATGCATGGCCCCACATGGTGCTCCACACAGTATACATGGACTCGCATAGTGCTCCACACAGTATACATGGCCCCACATGGTGCTCCACACAGTATACATGGACTCGCATAGTGCTCCACGCAGTATACATGGCCTCGCATAGTGCTCCACGCAGTATACATGGCCCCACATGGTGCTCCACGCAGTATACATGGCCCCACATGGTGCTCCACGCAGTATACATGGCCCCACATGGTGCTCCACGCAGTATACATGGCCCCACATGGTGCTCCAAACAGTATGCATGGCCCCACATGGTGCTCCACACAGTATAATGGCCGCACATGGTGCTCCACACAGTATACATGGCCCCACATGGTGCGCCACGCAGTATACAGTATTGACCAAAAGTTTGGACACACTTTCTCATTTAAAATTTTTTCTGTATTTTCCTGACTATGAAAATTGTACATTCACATTGAAGGCATCAAAACTATGAATTAACACATGAGGAATTATATACTTAACAAAAAAGTGTGAAACAACTGAAAATATGTCTTATATTCTAGGTTCTTCAAAGTAGCCACCTTTTGCTTTGATGACTGCTTTGCACACTCTTGGCATTCTCTTGATGAGCTTCAAGAGGTAGTCACTGGAAATGGTCTTCACAGGTGTGCCCTGTCAGGTTTAATAAGTGGGATTTCTTGCGTTATAAATGGGGTTGGGACCATCAGTTGTGTTGTGCAGAAGTCTGGTGGATACACAGCTGATAGTCCTACTGAATAGACTGTTAGCTGCTTTTTCTTGCCATAATACAAATTCTAAGTAAAGAAAAACGAGTGGCCATCATTACTTTAAGAAATGAAGGTCAGTCAGTGTGAAAAATTGGGCAAACTTTGAAAGTGTCCCCAAGTGCAGTTGCAAAAACCATCAATCGCTACAAAGAAACTGGCTCACATGAGGAACGCCCCAGGAAAGCAAGACCAAGAGTCACCTCTGCTTCTGAGGATAAGTTTATCCGAGTCACCAGCCTCAGAAATCGCAGGTTAACAGTAGCTCAGATTAGAGACCAGGTCAATGCCACACAGAGTTCTAGCAGCAGACACATCTCTACAACAACTGTTAAGAGGAGACTTTGTGCAGCAGGCCTTCATGGTAAAATAGCAGCTAGGAAACCACTGCTAAGGACAGGCAACAAGCAGAATAGACTTGTTTGGGCTAAAGAACACAAGGAATGGACATTAGACCAGTGGAAATCTGTGCTTTGGTCTGATGAGTCCAAATTTGAGATCTTTGGTTCCAACCACCGTGTCTTTGTGCGACGCAGAAAAGGTGAACGGATGGACTCTACATGCCTGGTTCCCACCGTGAAGCATGGAGGAGGAGGTGTGATGGTGTGGGGGGGCTTTGCTGGTGACACTGTTGGGGATTTATTCAAAATTGAAGGCATACTGAACCAGCATGGCTACCACATCATCTTGAAGCGGCATGCTATTCCATCCGGTTTGCGTTTAGTTGGACCATCATTTATTTTTCAACAGGACAATTACCCCAAACACACCTCCAGGCTGTGTAAGGGCTATTTGACCAAGACGGAGAGTGATGGGGTGCTACGCCAGTTGACCTGGCCTCCACAGTCACCAGACCTGAACCCAATCGAGATGGTTTGGGGTGAGCTGGACCGCAGAGTGAAGGCAAAAGGGCCAACAAGTGCTAAGCATCTCTGGGAACTTCTTCAAGATTGTTGGCAGACCATTTCCGGTGACTACCCCTTGAAGCTCATCAAGAGAATGCCAAGAGTGTGCAAAGCAGTCATCAAAGCAAAAGGTGGCTACTGTGAAGAACCTAGAATATAAGACATATTTTCAGTTGTTTCACACTTTTATGTTAAGTATATAATTCCACATGTGTTAATTCATAGTTTTGATGCCTTCAGTGTGAATGTACAATTTTCATAGTCATGAAAATACAGAAAAATCTTTAAATGAGAAGGTGTGTCCAAACTTTTGGTCTGTACTGTGTATCAGTACATGAATCACTCTCTCTCTCTCCTCTCTCTCTCTCTATCTCTCTCTCTCTCTCTCATCAGTAGACACATCACACTGCTGGATGTTGGGGATTATACTTGTCACTCTGATGCTGCTTATTGACTGCAGCCGCAAGGGTTTCTGGGTGATGTAGTTTTCATCTCTCTGCACATTCTCGTTATCAGAAAATAGAAACTGCAAGATCCACGATGCAGCTGGAAAGTTCTCATCTCCCAGAATTCTGTGCGGTCTCAGCTCCTCCCCCCCACTCCTGACTGTTTTCTGTCTAAAGCCCAGCATCCCCAATATACTCAGGTATGTGACCTCATATATCCTCATTATATACCCTACATACATATATATATATCATATCCTATATATACAGGTGTGTGACCTCATATATCCTCATTATATACCCTACATACATATATACACATCATACCCTATATATACAGGTGTGTGACCTCATATATCCTCATTATATACCCTACATACATATATATATATATATCATATCCTATATATACAGGTGTGTGACCTCATATATCCTCATTATATACCCTACATACATATATATATATATCATATCCTATATATACAGGTGTGTGACCTCATATATCCTCATTATATACCCTACATACATATATATATACATCATATCCTATATATACAGGTGTGTGACCTCATATATCCTCATTATATACCCTACATACATATATATATACATCATATCCTATATATACAGGTGTGTGACCTCATATATCCTCATTATATACCCTACATACATATATACACATCATACCCTATATATACAGGTGTGTGACCTCATATATCCTCATTATATACCCTACATATATATACACATCATACCCTATATATACATGTGTGTGACCTCATATATCCTCATTATATACCCTACATACATATGTACACATCATATCCTATATATACAGGTATGTGACCTCATATATCCTCATTATATACCCTACATACATATATACACATCATATCCTATATATACAGGTGTGTGACCTCATATATCCTCATTATATACTCTACATATATATATATATATATATATATACATCATATCCTATATATACTGTTATGTGACTTCATATATCCTCATTATATAGCCTACATACATATATACACATCATACCCTATATATACAGGTGTGTGACCTCATATATCCTCATTATATACCCTACATACATATATACACATCATATCCTATATATACAGGTATGTGACCTCATATATCCTCATTATATACCCTACATATATATACACATCATATCATATATATACAGGTATGTGACCTCATATATCTTCATTATATACCCTACATACATATATATACACATCATATCCTATATATACAGGTGTGTGACCTCATATGTCCTCATTATATACCCTACATACATATATATACACATCATATCCTATATATACAGGTGTGTGACCTCATATATCCTCATTATATACCCTACATACATATATACACATCATACCCTATATATACAGGTGTGTGACCTCATATATCCTCATTATATACCCTACATACATATATACACATCATATCCTATATATACAGGTATGTGACCTCATATATCCTCATTATATACCCTACATACATATATACACATCATATCCTATATATACAGGTGTGTGACCTCATATATCCTCATTATATACCCTACATATATATATATACATCATATCCTATATATACAGGTGTGTGACCTCATATGTCCTCATTATATACCCTACATACATATATGCACATCATATCCTATATATACAGGTGTGTGACCTCATATATCCTCATTATATACCCTACATATATATATATATACATCATATCCTATATATACAGGTGTGTGACCTCATATATCCTCATTATATACCCTACATACATATATATACATCATATCCTATATATACAGGTGTGTGACCTCATATATCCTCATTATATACCCTACATACATATATATACATCATATCCTATATATACAGGTGTGTGACCTCATATATCCTCATTATATACCCTACATATATATACACATCATATCCTATATATACAGGTATGTGACCTCATATATCCTCATTATATACCCTACATACATATATATATACATCATATCCTATATATACAGGTGTGTAACCTCATATATCCTCATTATATACCCTACATATATATACACATCATATCCTATATGTTAGAACCTTGCTGTTAGGTTTTTTTTCCTTTGCTGGTCACATGACCTTGTTGGCCTATTTAATCCTGCTCCGCCCTTCTGGCTTTGCTGGACTTCATTGTATATCTACTTTCTAGCTAGCCTGTGCTCTGTATCTAACTCTGTTAGTTTGCTTGGTCTACGGACCTCTATGTTCTATCTATTTTGTTTGTTCGTCTGTCTGCTACTATTTCTGTTAGGAGGTGTCCCATATTCCTCCCAGTCCTTAGTACTTGTAGGGATTCCCTCCCCACATCTATAGGTCTTCGTACAGACTAGATTAGGACTTTAGCAGGTCTGATCGCAGGATCAGGTTCCCTGTTACATCGTAGGGATTCAGCTGAGTCTTATAGTAGGGACAGATCTCCTCTCTTTCCTTAGCTTTGGTAGCAGAACATAACAGTAAGTCCAGCCAGCAAATTCTCTAAGGAAAGATTTTTCTGTTCCATCATGGTGTCGGTTCAGGATTTGGCTCATCGCCTGCAGGGACTCTCTCTGGAGGTGGCCGAGCTCCGTCAGCACGTGAGTAACTGTCCTGGAGCACATTTCTTGGAGCCTAAGGTATGTTTGCCGGATTTATTTTTTGGTGAACACCGAGAATTTTTTTCATTTAAAAATGCTTGCTTATTGTATTTTCGTTTGAGACCTAAGTCCTCTGGGGATGAATCCCAGCGCGTAGGGTTCATAATGTCACTTTTGCGCAAAGAGCCTCAGGAGTGGGCCTTTTCTTTGCAACCTAGTGATTCATGCTTCAGATCAGTGGATAGTTTTTTTTCTGCTTTGGGACTATTATATGATGATCCTGACCGTGTCGCATCAGCTGAGACTGAGTTGAGACGTCTAAAACAAGGATCGGGTAATGTGGAAAAATATTGTACACATTTTCGTCGTTGGTCCACTCAAACAGGGTGGAACGATTCTGCTCTGAAAAGTCTATTTCTTGCTGGGCTCAGTGAAAGGGTTAAAGACCTGCTAATTGCTTATCCTACACCTGAGGATTTGCAACAGGCTATGCAATTAGCTATACGGGTGGATAGAAGACTGCGTGCTAGGGTTAATGAGAGCAAATCCTCTGCTATGTCAGTTTCTGGTTATGATAATGTGTGTACTAACAGTGGTGAACCGATGGAGATTGGATCGGTGGCACCTCGCTCTCAAGAAAAAGACCGTCGTTTTTCGGAAGGCTTGTGCTTCTATTGCGGAAAATCTGGTCATTTGATTAAAGGCTGTGAGCTTCGGATGAAGAAAGAAAAAAAAATGGTCAGTCACGCCCGTATTGCCTGTTTAAATTCCAAGGGTATATTTTTAGCTGCTTCCACGATTGCTCAGGAAAAATTAATGGAATTTCGGGTGTTTGTTGATTGCGGGTCTACACTGAATGTAATTGATGGGGGATTCGTGGAAAAACTCAATTTAAAACCTGAACCTTTATCATCCCCCATTGCTGTGGTTTCTGTGGATGGCTCCCCTTTGAAGAATATTACTCTCAAGGTCTGTGAATTTCCTCTCACTATTAATGGTGTTCACCATGAGAAATTGGATTTGGTAGTGTTGAATAACTTGCCTTCTCCAGTAATATTGGGTTTGCCCTGGTTAAAATTTCACAATCCTGTACTGGATTGGTCTACCAGTGAAATTAAATCCTGGAGCCATAAATGTTATGACAAGTGTTGTAATGGGCGTATTGCAGCTTTGGATAGGGGAGAATTGCCTGTTCCTATTCAGGATTTTTGGAGAGTTTTTTCTGAGAAGGAATCGCAGGTTTTGCCTCCCCATAGAGACTATGATTGTTCTATTGAATTTGTCCCTGGAGCGACTCTTCCTAAAAGTCGTTTATTTAACCTTACTATTCCTGAGAGGAAGGCTTTGGAGGAATACATACAGACAAGTTTGGCCGCCGGTCACATTAGGCCCTCTAAGTCTCCTGTGGCGGTTGGATTTTTTTTTGTAAAAAAAAAGGACGGCGGTTTACGTCCTTGTCTGGATTTTCGTGAGATTAACAAAATTACGGTACGCAATCCTTACCCACTGCCATTGATTCCTGATCTGTTTAACCAGTTATTGGGGGCCAAGTGGTTCTCTAAAATTGACCTTAAGGGGGCATACAATCTGTTGCGCATGAAGGAGGGTGATGAATGGAAGACTGCTTTTAACACTCCTGTGGGTCATTTTGAGAATCTGGTTATGCCTTTTGGTCTTACTAATGCTCCAGCATTTTTTCAGAATCTGATTAATGACATCCTTAGACCTTTGATCGGTAAAAATGTGGTTGTGTATTTGGATGACATTTTGATTTATTCGCCAGATCTGGAGTCTCATTGGCGGAGCGTGCGTGAGGTATTACAGTTATTAATGGACAATTCGCTTTTTGCTAAGCTGGAGAAATGTGAGTTCGCTGTACAGAGAATTAGTTTTTTGGGCTACATTATCTCCAGCAAAGGTTTTGAGATGGATCCGGTTAAGGTTCAGGCTGTGCAGGAATGGCCTAGGCCTATTGGTTTGAAATCGATACAGAGGTTTTTGGGTTTCGCCAATTACTACAGAAAATTCATAAAAAATTGACTCTTGGTCTTCCTTTCCTCGGGTGGTCCTCATGTGTACAGTTTCTTTGTAGCGCTTGATGGTTTTTGCAACTGCACTTGGGGACACTTTCAAAGTTTGCCCAATTTTTCGGACTGACTGACCTTCAAGTAATGATAGCCACTCGTTTTTCTTTACTTAGCTGCTTTGTCTTGCCATAATACAAATTCTAACAGTCTATTCAGTAGGACTATCAGCTGTGTATCCACCTGACTTCTGCACAACACAACTGATGGTCCCAACCCCATTTATAAGGCAAGAAATCCCACTTATTAAACCTGACAGGACACACCTGTGAAGTGAAAACAATTTCCGGTTACTACCTCTTGAAGCTCATGAAGAGAATGCCAAGAGTGTGCAAAGCAGTCATCAAAGCAAAAGGTGGCTACTTTGAAGAACCTAGAATATAAGACATATTTTCAGCTGTTTCACACTTTTTTGTTCAGTATATAATTCCACATGTGTTAATTCATAATTTTGATGCCTTCAGTGTGAATGTACAATTTTCAAAGTCATGAAAATACAGAAAAATCTTTAAATGAGAAGGTGTGTCCAAACTTTTGGTCTGTACTGTATATATATATATATATATATATATATATATATATATATATATATATATATATATTGTGGTGCAGCGGCATTGCTATAATGATCTAGTATGTCTGTTTAGGCTATTTCCTCCCTCTCAGCTGACAGGTCACATGACTGTGACATCACACAGGTCCTTTTTGCTCACAGAAGGTATGGATACGTGACTGTGGGATAAGCACAGGTCCTGTGGCTGTTTCTACAGGATATCAAAACCCTGGTGATTTGAGACAAGTGTGTAGAGGTGCAAGGGGTGTGACAGGCGTGTTTCCTGTTACCCATTACCCGTGTGCGGACACCGTGTGAGAGACATGAGGCTGTTCCCTGTGTGTGAGGGAACACCGTTGCCAGACCAGGAGCTATCCACCCTGAAAGAGGCAATAAAAGTTGAAGTGTCTGCTCATGACCATGAGGCAGAAAAGAGGTATGGAAAGTTCAATGAGGAACTGCAACAGAGTAATAGAGATTATGAGGATCTCCTCAAGGTGAAGGAAAAACTAGAGGAGGATAAGGCGGGTGCAGAGCAAGTGCGCCAAGTGGTTGAGACCACTCTGCAAGATATCCGTGAGGAGAATGATGATCTCTGGGGAAAGACCCTAGATCTAGAAGCTCAGGTGAAGGAGCTACAGATGTCCTGTGATACTCTCCAGAAGGCGGAGACGTACCTTAAGGAAATAGTCAGCAAGATGGAAGCTGAGCGAGAGAAGATAGAGGAGTCCATCGGAAAAGCCACAGACCAGGGCCAGGAGTTGACCGCTGGTGATGGGAGGTATGAAGCAGATACCTCCTCGAGTGATGTGGGCTCGGAGGATTCGGTGGATGTCGGAGCCGAGATCAAGCAGCTCAAGGAGTTGCTACAAGTCCAGTGGACGCAAGAGAAGCGTGAGAGACTGGCTATTGAGAGCCGAGTGGGCGCATTGGAGACGGACAGGTCTGAGAGAGCTCTGCTGCTGGAAGAGCAGTTGAAGCAGGAAGAGCTTCAGAGATGGACTGCTGAGAGGCGAGTAACTGAGCTGGAAGGAGAAGTTTTAGAGCTCAAAGGTCGCCTAGCAAAGTGTCACGTGGTGAACGAGGTCTCCTTGGAGGAGGGAAAAGGCAAACAAGTTGCACTTACTCCCTTAGACCATGAGAAGGTGGACCTGAGGAGAGCTAAGAGTATGGTGTTGGAAGATAAAGGTGAAGTGGAGGTGGTCAAGACGAAAAGTTGTGAAGTTGTAGCTGTGAGTCAGCTCAGGGGAAGCATCCAGGGTGAAGAAGCTGGAAGTCCGTTTTCCCTGAAACCTGAGCTGGTTGATCGTCTGGAAACCACTGATGAGACCGAAACGTCTCGGTACAAGTGCCTCGTAGATGTACCCGAGGACTTGAGGGAAGAATGCACCTGTGAGTTCGTGCATGAGGAGTTTAAGAAGGCCGTGGGAGCCTGTAAGGTGTACTCGACCTCAGAAGCTAAACAGCTGGTGGTCCTGTCCACAACCGAAGTCACGGTGAAGAGGGTGGCGATCCTGAGTGACATACATTGGCGATGTATTCGCACGAAGCGGTTTCTCCGGTTGAAGACGGAGCAAGCCGCTAGACAACTGGAGCTGATGAGAAAGGCTCACAGTCTGCGAGAAGAGGTCATCCGGGTGCCTCGTGTTCTGGTGAGAGAGCTCATTGGGAGAAATGGCCGAGCCATGCAGATGATGGTCAAGAAGTCTGGTGTGGTGAAAGTAAGCAGTCCACGTGATCGTCAGGACTGGATACCGGATGAAGACTGCATGGTCTCATTCTACGCTATAGGAACGGAAGAAAGTCTTGCATATATGAGCATGCTGGTGGAGTACCGAGTGACCTACCTGCGAGAGGTGGAACAATTGAATCTCGCTAGACTGCGAGTAGATGGACAGCATCATCTGAGCAGTAGAGGATGGCAGCCGTCTGGAAATGGTGGGACCCGACAGAGAAGGGGGCCCCTAGATAACAGAACACCTGAAGTTAGGGACCCTTCAAGATGTCCTGAGAGTAGTGGGCGTGGGTTTAGAGGTAGTGAGACCTCCAGTAACTCAGGTTTGGGTGGCCCGTACAAACGACCCAATAGAGGACTGGACAATATGGAGTCGAACCGGACCTTGGGTACAAGGACATGTGAGTCGCACTGCCGTATTGACCGCTGGGAGCGGGGGAGACCTGACAGGGTTTCGACTGACCGCTGGGAGCGGGGGAGACCTGACAAGGTTACGACCCGGAAAGGTGACCTGACGAAGTCAGTGACATTGACAGATGGGAGGTCCCTAAGGAATGGGCTAATGTCAATGAATAATGTTCCAGGGGCTGGACAACGTAAGGGTCAAGTGCATGGTCTCTGTGTGAACTGTGGGTTATAAACTGTTGTGTATATTATGTGTTCAACCCCACAGGTTTGAACAGAGGGGGGGAATATGTGGTGCAGCGGCATTGCTATAATGATCTAGTATGTCTGTTTAGGCTATTTCCTCCCTCTCAGCTGACTGGTCACATGACTGTGACATCACACAGGTCCTTTTTGCTCACAGAAGGTATGGACACGTGACTGTGAGATAAGCACAGGTCCTGTGGCTGTTTCTACAGGATATCAAAACCCTGGTGATTTGAGACGAGTGTGTAGAGGTGCAAGGGGTGTGACAGGCGTGTTTCCTGTTACCCGTTACCCGTGTGCGGACACCGTGTGAGAGACATGAGGCTGTTCCCTGTGTGTGAGGGAACACCGCTCGTGTGAGGCCTGGTGAAGCCTGGTGGACTCCTGGAGGGTGAAGCCTGGATCTGAGTGTAACTAGATGCCAGTAAGCCTTGGAGGGCCAGAAGGCTAGAAACCCCTATCGGGCGGAACCAAATGGACTGAAGCAGCCGTAAGCCAGCAAAGGTAATACTCTTGTGTTATGGACACTTACCTAGACATTGTGTTAGTATTACCTTGCGGAAGGCTGTAATTAGAGCCAAGTGGGCCGGTCTGCCACATTGGGCTCGTGGACTTTATCAGTGTGTCGGTGAGCCACTAAGATGTACTGAGTGATCAGCAGTTTATGGAGTTAATAAACTGCTGAGTTGAGAAATACCGAAAAATATGGCTGGTGTGTTTGTAAATTGACGCAGTGAAGCGAGTATCCCCCAGGATAATGACAAGCGCTGCCTTACAATATATATATATATATATATATATATATATATATATATATATAATATCCTATATATACTGGTATGTGACCTCATATATCCTCATTATATACCCTACATACATATATACACATCATATCCTATATATACAGGTATGTGACCTCATATATCCTCATTATATACCCTACATACATATATACACATCATATCCTATATATACAGGTGTGTGACCTCATATATCCTCATTATATACCTTACATACATATATACACATCATATCCTATATATACAGGTGTGTGACCTCATATATCCTCATTATATACCCTACATACATATATACACATCATATCCTATATATATAGGTGTGTGACCTCATATATCCTCATTATATACCCTACATACATATATATACATCATATCCTATATATACAGGTATGTGACCTCATATATCCTCATTATATACCCTACATACATATATATACATCATATCCTATATATACTGGTATGTGACCTCATATATCCTCATTATATACCCTACATACATATATATACATCATACCCTATATATACAGGTATGTGACCTCATATATCCTCATTATATACCCTACATACATATATATATATATCATACCCTATATATACAGGTATGTGACCTCATATATTCTCATTATATACCCTACATACATAGGATATGATGTGTATATATATATGTATGTAGGGTATATAATGAGGATATATGAGGTCACATACCTGTATATATAGGATATGATGTATATATATGTATACAGGTATGTGACCTCATACTGTATATCCTCATTATATACCCTACATACATATATGTACATCATATCCTATATATGCAGGTGTGTGACCTCATATATCCTCATTATATACCCTACATACATATATACACATCATACCCTATATATACAGGTGTGTGACCTCATATATCCTCATTATATACCCTACATACATATATACACATATCCTATATATACAGGTATGTGACCTCATATATCCTCATTATATACCCTGCATACATATATACACATCATATCCTATATGTACAGGTATGTGACCTCATATATCCTCATTATATACCCTACATACTTATATATACATCATACCCTATATATACAGGTATGTGACCTCATATATCCTCATTATATACCCTACATACATATATACACATCATATCCTATATATACACAGGTATGTGACCTCATATATCCTCATTATATACCCTACATACATATATACACATATCCTATATATACAGGTGTGTGACCTCATATATCCTCATTATATACCCTGCATACATATATATACACATATCCTATATATACAGGTATGTGACCTCATATATCCTCATTATATACCCTGCATACATATATACACATCATATCCTATATATACAGGTATGTGACCTCATATATCCTCATTATATACCCTACATACTTATATATACATCATACCCTATGTATACAGGTATGTGACTTCATATACAATACAATGCAATACAAAGAAGCTTTATTGGCAGGACCAAATAAACATTAGTTTTGCCAAAGCAAGTGTGCAGTAGGGGATAGGGATGGGGACTGTGGGGGTGATGGATGGGGGCTGTGGGGGTGATGGATGGGAATGGTGGATGGGGACTGTGGGGGTGATGGATGGGGATGGTGGATGGGGACTGTGGGGGTGATGGATGGGGACTGTGGGGGTGATGGATGGGGGCTGTGGGGGTGATGGATGGGGGCTGTGGGGGTGATGGATGGGGACTGTGGGGGTGATGGATGGGGGCTGTGGGGGTGATGGATGGGGACTGTGGGGGTGATGGATGGGGGCTGTGGGGGTGATGGATGGGGGCTGTGGGGGTGATGGATGGGAATGGTGGATGGGGACTGTGGGGGTGATGGATGGGGATGGTGGATGGGGACTGTGGGGGTGATGGATGGGGACTGTGGGGGTGATGGATGGGGGCTGTGGGGGTGATGGATGGGGGCTGTGGGGGTGATGGATGGGGACTGTGGGGGTGATGGATGGGGGCTGTGGGGGTGATGGATGGGGACTGTGGGGGTGATGGATGGGGGCTGTGGGGGTGATGGATGGGGCATATTCAGGGTGGGGGCTGTGGAAGTCCATGGCATATCACAGTCCTCTTTCTCGCAGTCTGTGGCATGCATTCACATACTGTGCTGCTATCTCCACCGCGCGCTCTTCTTCCCCCAGCAGGATATATGTTTTCTCTTCCTCCTTCATGGATATGAAGTTTGGGAAGAGATCACAGAGTCTCCTGAAGTGAGTGTCCCTCACTGCTGAGTATTTGGTGCAGTGTAGCAGGAAGTGGGTCTCATCCTCCAGGGCCTCCAGGTCACAGTGTGGGCACAGTCTGTCCTCTCTGGGCTTGTAGCTTTGCCTGTGCCGGCCAACCTCGATGGCCAGATTGTGGGCGCTGAGTCTATAGCGGCTCAGGATCTGGCGGTCTCTGGGGTCCGGGAGTTTCTCCAGATATGGAGCCAGTCTGTATTTTCTCTGTAGACTCTGGTACATGGTCAGTTTCTGTGAGGCGTTGATATCGTTCCTCCAGTCACTGACGTATCTCTCCTGGGCCTCATCTACCATCTGCCTGATTCTGGCTTTGGTCAGGCTGCTGCTGCTGTTGTTGTTGTTTTGGTCAGGGTGGGTTTGGGTGAGCTGTTCAGTGGGTCCTGGTTTGTTTGACCCCCTTACATGTAGCAGGGCTTTATGGTGATGGGAGCTTGGATTGCTACTATGTAGGTGAGCCTGGGAGGACAGCGCCCTCTTCAGGACTGCTAGGTGCAGTGGGAATCTGCCCAGCTCAGCCCGACATGCACTGGTGGTGGTGCTCCGATGGACCTGGAGAAGGTGCTTACAGAATTCCAGGTGGAATATTTCTGTTGGGCTGGAATCCCACCTTGACCAGTCAGGGTATGTGTGAGGACCCCAGACTTCGCTGCCGTACAGGAGGATTGGGGTGATGATGGCATCGAAGATTTTTAGCCAGACCCTCACTGGTGGCTTCAGATGGTAGAGTTTCCTACGGATGGCATAGAAGGTTTTGCAGGCCTTGTCCTTCAGGGTCTCTATGGCGTGTTTGAAGCCCTCTGACCGATGAATTTCCAGGCCCAAGTAGGTGTACTTGTCCGTTTCTGTAAGAGCGCAGTTGTTTAGCACAAATGAAGGGTGCTGGTCCCATCTTGTTTTTCTCTTCTGGAACACCATGATGTTGGTTTTGTTTGGGTTGATGAGTAATGCCCATGTGGAGCTGAATTTCTCCAAGGTTTTCAGATTGTCTTGGAGACCCTTCTCGGTTGGTGATAGCAGCAATAGGTCATCTGCATACAGCAGGAATTTAACCTGGGCGTCATGGAGTGTGAGACCTGGTGCCGCAGAGGATTCTAGGGCAGTGGCCAGCTCATTATATACCCTACATACATATATACACATCATATCCTATATATACAGGTATGTGACTTCATATATCCTCATTATATACCCTACATACCTATATATACAAATATCCTATATATACAGGTATGTGACCTCATATATTCTCATTATATACCCTACATACATATATATACACATATCCTATGTATACAGGTGTGTGACCTCATATATCCTCATTATATACCCTATATACATATATATATATATATATATATATATATATCATACCCTATATATACAGGTGTGTGACTTCATATATCCTCATTATATACCCTACATACATATATATACACATATCCTATGTATACAGGTGTGTGACCTCATAAATCCTCATTATATACCCTACATACATATATATACATCATATCCTATATATACAGGTATGTGACCTCATATATCCTCATTTTATACCCTGCATACATATATATACACATGTCCTATATATACAGGTATGTGACCTCATATATCCTCATTATATACCCTACATACATATATACAGTACAGACCAAACGTTTGGACACACCTTCTCATTTAAAGATTTTTCTGTATTTTCATGACTATGAAAATTGTACATTCACACTGAAGGCATCAAAACTATGAATTAACACATGTGGAATTATATACTTAACAAAAAAGTGTGAAACAACTGAAAATATGTCTTATATTCTAGGTTCTTCAAAGTAGCCACCTTTTGCTTTGATGACTGCTTTGCACACTCTTGGCATTCTCTTGATGAGCTTCAAGAGGTAGTCACCGGAAATGGTTTTCACTTCACAGGTGTGCCCTGTCAGGTTTAATAAGTGGGATTTCATGCCTTATAAATGGGGTTGGGACCATCAGTTGTGTTGTGCAGAAGTCAGGTGGATACACAGCATCTTGCAGCGGCATGCTATTCCATCCGGTTTGCGTTTAGTTGGACCATCATTTATTTTTCAACAGGACAATGACCCCAAACACACCTCCAGGCTGTGTAAGGGCTATTTGACCAAGGAGGAGAGTGATGGGGTGCTACGCCAGATGACCTGGCCTCCACAGTCACCAGACCTGAACCCAAATCGAGATGGTTTGGGGTGAGCTGGACCGCAGAGTGAACGCAAAAGGGCCAACAAGTGCTAAGCATCTCTGGGAACTCCTTCAAGATTGTTGAAAGACCATTTCCGGTGACTACCTCTTGAAGCTCATCAAGAGAATGCCAAGAGTGTGCAAAGCAGTCATCAAAGCAAAAGGTGGCTACTTTGAAGAACCTAGAATATAAGACATATTTTCAGTTGTTTCACACTTTTTTGTTAAGTATATAATTTCACATGTGTTAATTCATAGTTTTGATGCCTCCAGTGTGAATGTACAATTTTCATAGTCATGAAAATACAGAAAAATCTTTAAATGAGAAGGTGTGTCCAAACTTTTGGTCTGTACTGTATATATTGTGAGGCAGTGACGGGGATCGTACACTGTGTGCAGAATTATTAGGCAAATGAGTATTTTGATCACATGATACTTTTTCTACATGTTGTCCTACTCCAAGCTGCATAGGCTTGAGAGCCAACTACCAATTAAGTAAATCTGGTGATGTGCATCTCTGTAATGAGAAGGGGTGTTGAATAATGACATCAACACCCTATATAAGGTGTGCTTAATTATTAGGCCACTTCCTTTCCTTTGGCAAAATGGGTCAGAAGATAGATTTGACGGGCTCTGAAAAGTCCAAAATTGTGAGATGTCTTGCAGAGGGATGCAGCAGTCTTGAAATTTCCAAACTTTTGAAGCGTGATCACCAAACAATCAAGCATTTCATGGCTAATAGCCAACAGGGTCGCAAGAAGCGTGTTGGCCAAAAAAGGCACAAAATAACTGCCCATGAATTGAGGAAAATCAAGCGTGAAGCTGCCAAGATGCCATTCACCACCAGTTTTGCCATATTTCAGAGCTGCAACGTTACTGGAGTATCAAAAAGCACAAGGTGTGCGATACTCAGGGACATGGTCAAGGTAAGGAAGGCTGAAAAACCACCACCTTTGAACAAGAAACATAAGATAAAACATGAAGAATGGCCCAAGAAATATCTTAAGACTGAATTTTCAAAGGTTTTATGGACTGCTGAAATGAGAGTGACTCTTGATGAGCCAGAGGCTGGATCAGTAAAGGGCAGAGAGCTCCACTCCGACTCAAGACGCCAGCAAGGTGGAGGTGGGGTACTGGTATGGGCTGGTATCATCAAAGATGAACTTGTGGGACCTTTTCGGGTCGAGGATGGAGTGAAGCTCAACTCCCAGACCTACTGCCAGTTTATGGAAGACAACTTCTTCAAGCAGTGGTACAGGAAGAAGTCGGTATCGTTCAAGAAAAACATGATTTTCATGCAGGACAATGCTCCATCACATGCATCCAACTACTCCACAGCGTGGCTGGCCAGTAAAGGTCTAAAAGAAGAAAAAATAATGACATGGCCCCCTTGTTCACCTGATCTGAACCCCATAGAGAACCTATGGTCCATCATAAAATGTGAGATCTACAGGGATGGAAAACAGTACACCTCTGGGAGCAGTGTCTGGGAGGCTGTGGTGGCTGCTGCACGCAATGTTGATCGAAAACAGATAAAGTAACTGACAGAATCTATGGATGGAGGCTGTTGAGTGTCATCATAAAGACTGGTGGCTATATTCATCACTCATTTTTTGTTTTTGCATGTCAGAAATGTTTATTTCTAGATTTTGTGCACTGATATTGGTTTACCTGGTGAAAATAAACAAGTGAGATGGGATTATATTTGGTTTTTATTAAGTTGCCTAATAATTCGGCACAGTAATAGTTACCTGCACAAACAGATATCCTCCTAAGATAGCCAAATCTAAAAAAACCCCACTCCAACTTCCAAAAATATTAAGCTTGGATATTTATGAGTCTTTTGGGTTGATTGAGAACATAGTTGTTAATCAATAATAAAAATAATCCTCTAAAATACAACTAGAGGTAGGCCTAGGGACGGTATTGTCACAAAAAGTGAAAGGTGAAGAGCACCCGGTCACCTACTTGAGTAGAAAACTTGTCCCAGCAGAGAAAAACTATAGCGTGGTAGAGAAAGAGTGTTTGGCTATTAAGTGGGCCTTGGAATCGCTACATTATTTACTCAGACGTCAGTTCCGCTTGGTGACGGACCACTCACCCTTGGTATGGATGAGGAACGCCAAGGAGAGGAATGCGTGAGTCACCAGGTGGTTTCTGTCACTGCAAAATTTCAGTTTCTCTGTAGAACATCGCCCTGGGAAGTCGCAGGCAAACGCGGATTCCCTGTCCCGGGCACCCTGTATGGTGACAAATGTTTAACCCCACAAGTTTGAACAGAGGGGGAGGATATGTGAGGCAGTAACGGGGATCGTATACGAGGGCCATTATATATCCCCCAGAATGTGTACAGAGATTTATTAAACCCATTGAAGTGCATTGCAGTCACAGACACACCTGCTGCTGCAATGCAGGAATTAAGGTGAGCATTGACCTGGTCAGGCTTTCTGGCTAAGGCAGATTAGTAAAACCCGGCAGGGCCTTCATTTCTTGGAGGAGGCTACAGGAAGGCAGTGGGGCAGCCTCCTCCCTTCAACCCAGGTTTTCCAGTGGCTCTTGCCACAGGTCCTTTAAAAACCCTGCACTAAGGATTAGTGTTGTTCAGTATTGTGACCTGCTTGGAGCATAGCAGGAAAGCTCGGCGGGCCTGTGTGTAGCTGAACCCACGCCTGGGAAGGCTCTGCACCCATCAGACTTTGAGCGGCCCGACGTGGCCGTTGCCCACGGCAACCGTTGTTATGGACTTATGTTAACCCTGCTGAGAACCGGAGGACTTTCTGTTTTACCCGTGAGTGCTGAATAAAAGCTGCTTATGTTGGACTTGCTTGGGTCACTGCCTCAGCTACTGCACAGTGTGAACACCGCCGCCTTACAGCTTGGTGGAGAATGCGGGCATTGTGACTGAGGCATACCCCCCCGGCAGCTGCATCACCACAATCCGGCCTGCCACCTTTCAGCCCTACCCCGTGGACAAAATGGAGGAGCTGTTAATGCAGTTGGTACTCACCCAGCAGCAGCAGCTGCTGTCTCAGCGGCAACAGCAGGAACAGCAGCATAATCAGCAGCAGCAGCAAAAAACGAATGAACTGATGCTACAATAGATTGCTGCCCTGCGGGAAATAGTCACAGTGCCGAACCCGGAATGTCGAGAGGCCCGGGACAAGGTTCGCTCAGCGTTGAGGAAGATGGGACCGGAGGACGACGTGGAAGCCTTTCTGACCATCTACGAACGCACGGCAGAGTGGGAAAACCTACCAGCTGGCCAGTGGGCAGAAGTGGTGGCTCCGTTTTTGGTCGACGATGCCCAGAAGGCCTACTTCGACCTCAGTCGGGAGGACGCCCAGGACTACCAGAAACTCAAAGGTGAGATCCTTGCCCGGCTGGGGGTCAATACGTACATGAGGGCTCAGCGCGTATTTTCATGGTCCTTTGTGGAGACCCGACCCACCCAGTCTCAGGCTTTTGACCTTTTGCAGCTGGTCAAGATGTGGCTCCAGCCTGAGTCTTTGCCTCCAGCCCAGATGGTGGAGAGGGTGGTGGTCGACCGGCTGGTGAGGACTCTGCCAGCCGCTATCCAACATTGGGTAGGGCAAGGGGACCCCGGCATCCTCGACCAGGTGATCAGCCTGATCGAGTGCTATTCGGCCAGTCGCGGCTGTCACGCCGATCCCTGCCAACCCAGTAACCGGGAAAGGGGTCGCTTCCCTGTGCTGAGGACAGTCAGCACTGTACCCGTGCTGAAGGTGTACCCCGGAGTTAGAGGAGCCGGAGACCTGTTCCCTCCCAAATGATCATAAGAACTAACAGTACCCCCACTGTTCGGTGCTGGCAATGTCAGGGGCCGGTACATGTGGTTGCTAACTGCCCCCTGACTACGGAGCCCATGGACTGCTGGTATAACCGCCGGGTCTCAATGTACGCCCAGACCGTCTGCACTGCGAGTGCCGATCCCTCGGACAGTGAACCCCCACTGTGCCAGGTAATGGTTAATGGGTACCCCATGGAGGCCCTCCTGGACTCGGGAGCCTTGTGACTTTGGTACATAGGTCGCTGGTGGCAGGAGACAACCAGAGTGGACGGACAGTCGGGGTTGTGTGTATCCATGGGGACCTCCGAGAGTACCCAACCGCGGAGGTAGTTTTGTCCACGCCATGTGGCGACATAAAACGTGGTGGGGGTGGTAAAAACTCTTCCCTATGGGACTGGGTTGGGAAGAGACTTACCCCTGTTCTGGACTCTGTGGAAACACAAAATCCACTTTCCCCCAGTAAAATTTGTTACAGGTGCTGTACCTGACGAACCCGACTCAGGAGTACCTGCCATAGGAGTTTCCAACCTAGGGACAGAGTGTGACCCTGATAGGTCTCCCCTAGAGGTGCTGGCAGGAGAGGTCGAGGAGACCCCATCGATCCCCGAGCTGGAAGTGTCCCGGGACACGTTTGGGACGGCTCAGCTACGGGATCCCACCCTTACTCGGGCGCGGGAAAGGGTGTTATAGGTAAATGGCGTAGCTCAACAGCCCAGTGCAGATACTGTATTTCCACGCATAGTAGTCAACGGTGAGTTGCTCTATAGGGTAGACAAAATCAAAGACGAGGTCGTGGAACAGTTAGTGGTACCTCAGTCGTACCATCGGGCGGTTCTGGAGATGGCACCCACACACCTGCTGGGTGGACACTTAGGGGTTATAAAGACGCAAGAACGTATCTTGCAGCGGGTCTTTTGGCCTGGGATTTACGCGGAGGTCCAAAAGTACTGCGAATCCTGCCCCGAATGTCAACTGACAACACCCACCGCCAGTTTCCGTAGCCTCTTGGTACCTCTGCCAGTGATAGAGGTACCTTTTGAACGGATTGCAATGGACTTGGTAGGGCCAATTGTAAAATCCGCTCGTGGCCACCAACATGTACTTGTGGTCGTCGACTATGCTACCCGGTACTCGGAGGCTGTACCGCTACGCCACACCTCGGCGAAACTGATTGCACGGGAGCTGTTTGCCATGTTCTGTCGCCTTGGCTACCTAAGGAGATCCTGACAGATCAAGGGACCCCTTTTATGTCCAATGTGACGAGGGAACTGTGCAAACTGCTAAAAATAAAACAATTGCGCACCTCGGTGTACCACCCTCAAACTGACTTGCTAGTAGAGCGGTTCAATAAAACCCTCAAGTCCATGTTAAAAAAGGTGGTTTCTAAGGACGGAAGGGATTGGGAAATGTTGCTACCCAATTTGATGTTTGCCGTCCGTGAGGTACCCCAGGCTTCCACAGGGTTCTCTCCCTTTGAGTTATTGTACGGCAGACACCCTAGGGGTCTGTTTGACGTAGCCAAAGAGACGTGGGAACAAGAGCCGACTCCACATAGGAGTATAATTGAACACGGTGCTAGTATGCAGGACCGGATTGCTGCGGTCATGCCCACCGTGAAAGAACATCTGTTAGATGCCCAGGCAGCCCAGAGGCGCACATATAATAAAAGAGCCACAGTCAGGTCTTTTAACAAGGGCGATCGGGTGTTAGTACTGGTACCCACAGCCGAGCGTAAGCTCATGGCCAAGTGACAAGGGCCATATGAAGTTCGAAAAAAGGTGGGGGAGGTAAATTACCGGGTGTATCAGCCCGGAAGGAGGAAACTGGAGCAGCTTTATCATGTAAACCTGCTAAAACCTTGGAAAGATCGAGAGTGTTTAGTTACAGACGTCACTTCGGGCATGCCACCAGAGAGTTCTCTACCTTCAGCCAGGGATGCGTCCGGGGGAGAGGTCAGGATAAGTGATGCTCTCACTAAACAGCAGCAACGGGAGGCTCGCTCGCTGGTGCAGCAGAATACCGACGTGTTCTCAGAGCTATCAGGTAGGACTACGGTTCTCCAACATGAAGTCACCAAACCTGGGGTAAGGGTACGAATGAGACCGTACCGGGTACCCGAAGCCTGGAGGCAAGCCATCACGGCTGAGGAAAAACAAATGCTCCAGTTAGGCATCATCGAGGAATCACGGAGTGAGTGGGCTAGCCCCATCATACTGATTCCGAAACCAGAAGGATCGTTACTCTTCTGTAACGATTTACGGAAATTAAATGAAGTGTCGAAATTTGACCTATATCCAATGCCCAGGGTGGATGAGCTGATTGAGAGACTGGGGCAGGCCCAGTACTTTACCATGCTCGATCTCACCAAGGGTTACTGGCAGGTACCTCTCACGTAATCGGCGAAGGAAAAGACCGCCTTCATAACTCCAGACAGTCTATATCACTATGTGGTCTTACCTTTTGGGTTACATGGGGCCCCGGCTACATTCCAGAGGTTGATGGACATAGTGCTCAAGCCTCATCAGGAGTACGTGTCCGCGTATCTAGATGACATTATCATCTTTAGCACCGACTGGCATACGCACCTATCCCAGATACAAGCGGTGCTGGATTCTCTCAGAGCCACGGGGTTAACGGCAAACCCCCAAAAATGTGCGATAGGGCTAGAGGAAGCCCGATATTTGGGGTATGTGATTGGCCGAGGAGTTATCAAGCCCCAAATCAATAAAGTTGAGGCCATAAAAAACTGGCCTAAACCTTCAAGTACAAAGCAGGTGAGGGCGTTCCTTGGCGTCCTTGGGTATTACCACCGGTTTATACTTAACTTTGCTGGGAGAACGGCTGCCCTGACCGATCTCTTGAAAGGAAAAAAATCGGTAATGGTTCGGTGAAACCCTCAGGCAGAAGAATCCTTTCAGTCCATAAAGTAATCCCTGTGTGGACAGCCGGTCCTCATCAGCCCCAACTTCAAGGAAACCTTCATTGTACAGACAGATGCCTCGGAGGTAGGCCTAGGGACGGTATTGTCACAAAAAGTGAAAGGTGAAGAGCACCCGGTCACCTACTTGAGTAGAAAACTTGTCCCAGCAGAGAAAAACTATAGCGTGGTAGAGAAAGAGTGTTTGGCTATTAAGTGGGCCTTGGAATCGCTACATTATTTATTCGGGCGTCAGTTCCGCTTGGTGACGGACCACTCACCCTTGGTATGGATGAGGAACGCCAAGGAGAGGAATTTGTGATTCACCAGGTGGTTTCCTTTCACTGCAAAATTTCAGTTTCTCTGTAGAACATCGCCCTGGGAAGTCGCAGGCAAACGCGGATTCCCTGTCCCGGGCACCCTGTATGGTGACAAATGTTTAACCCCACAAGTTTGAACAGAGGGGGAGGATTTGTGAATCAGTAACGGGGATCGTATACGAGGGAGGTTATATATCCCCCAGAATGTGTACAGAGACCTATTAAACCCATTGAAGTGCATTGCAGTCACAGACACACCTGCTGCTGCAATGCAGGAATGAAGGTGAGCATTGACCTGGTCAGGCTTTCTGGCTAAGGCAGATTAGTAAAACCCGGCAGGGCCTTCCTCCCTCCAACCCGGGTTTTCCAGTGGCTCTTGCCACAGGTCCTTTAAAAACTCGGCATTAAGGATTAGTGTTCCTCAGTGTTGGGACCTGCTAGGAGCATAGCAGGAAAGCTTGGCGGGCCTGTGTGTAGCTGAACCCACGTCTGGGAAGGCTCTACACTCTTCAGGCTCTGAGCGGCCTGATGCGGCCGTTGCCCACAGCATCCGTTGTTATGGACTTATGTTAACCCGGCTGCGGACCAGAGGACTTTCTGTTTTACCCGTGAGTTGCTGAATAAAAGCTGTTTATGTTGGACTTGCTTGGGTCACTGCCTCAGTTACTGCACGGTGTGAACACCGCCGCCTTACAATATACACTGCTCAAAAAAATAAAGGGAACACTGAAATACCCCATCCTAGATCTGAATGAATGAAATCTTCTCATTGAATACTTTGTTCTGTAAAAAGTTGAATGTGCTGACAACAAAATCACACAAAAATCATCAATGAAAATCACATTTATTAACCAATGGAGGCCTGGATTTGGAGCCACCCCCAAAATTAAAGTGGAAAAAAACACTACAGGCTGATCCAACTTTGATGTAATGTCCTTAAGACAAGGCTCAGTATTGTGTGTGGCCTCCACGTGCCTGTATGACCTCCCTACAACGCCTGGGCATGCTCCTGATGAGGCTGAGTATTGTGTGTGGCCTCCACGTGCCTGTATGACCTCCCTACAACACCTGGGCATGCACCTGATGAGGCTGAGTATTGTGTGTGGCCTCCACGTGCCTGTATGACCTCCCTACAACGCCTGGGCATGCTCCTGATGAGGCTGAGTATTGTGTGTGGCCTCCACGTGCCTGTATGACCTCCCTACAACGCCTGGGCATGCTCCTGATGAGGCGGAGTATTGTGTGTGGCCTCCACGTGCCTGTATGACCTCCCTACAACGCCTGGACATGCTCCTGATGAGGCTGAGTATTGTGTGTGGCCTCCACGTGCCTGTATGACCTCCCTACAACACCTGGGCATGCTCCTGATGAGGCTGAGTATTGTGTGTGGCCTCCACATGCCTGTATGACCTCCCTACAACGCCTGGGCGTGCTCCTGATGAGGCTGAGTATTGTGTGTGGCCTCCACGTGCCTGTATGACCTCCCTACAACGCCTGGGCATGCTCCTGATGAGGCTGAGTATTGTGTGTGGCCTCCACGTGCCTGTATGACCTCCCTACAATGCCTGGGCATGCTCCTGATGAGGCTGAGTATTGTGTGTGGCCTCCACGTGCCTGTATGACCTCCCTACAACACCTGGGCATGCTCCTGATGAGGCTGAGTATTGTGTGTGGCCTCCACGTGCCTGTATGACCTCCCTACAACGCCTGGGCGTGCTCCTGATGAGGCTGAGTATTGTGTGTGGCTTCCACGTGCCTGTATGACCTCCCTACAACGCCTGGGCATGCTCCTGATGAGGCTGAGTATTGTGTGTGGCCTCCACGTGCCTGTTTGACCTCCCTACAACGCCTGGGCATGCTCCTGATGAGGTTGCGGATGGTCTCCTGTGGGATCTCCTCCAGGATGGCACATCGATGCGAGCTGTGGCAAGAAGGTTTGCTGTGTCTGTCAGCGTAGTGTCCAGAGGCTGGAGGTGCTGTCTCCCATCAAGCAGGGTTTATATATGCATCCCGTGCACACACACACATACTGACAGGACCTTGCTGATGTCACAGTCATGTGATCAGACAGACATTCTGTGCGCGCAGGACCTGTGCTATGTCACAGTCATGTGACCAGTCACCTGAGGGGGAAGGTACATGGTCAGGTAAAACTCATCCTGGACCATTACCGTAATGCCAGCAAGTCGCTGCATTACATATCCCCCCCCTCTGTTCAAACTTGTAGGGTTGAACACATAATATACACAATCACTATAACCCCCAGCTCACATAGAGACCATGTACTTTACAAATGTGCTACTCAGCCCCTGGAACATTAGTCAACATCATTAGCCCATTCCTTAGGGACCTACCATTTGTCACTGTCACTGACTTCGTCAGGTCACCTTTCCGGGTCGCAACCTTGTCAGAGCTCCCCTGCTCCCAGCGGTCAGTTGTAACCTTGTCAGGTATCCCCCGCTCCCAGCGGTCAGTCGTAACCTTGTCAGGTCTCCCCTGCTCCCAGCGGTCAGTCATACAGCGGTGTGACTCACATGCCCTGGTATCTAAGGTCCGGTTCGACTCCGTAATGTCCCGTCCTCTATTGGGTCGTTTGTATGGGCTGCTCAAACCTGAGTTACTGGAGGTCTCACTACCTCTAAACCCACGCCCACCACTCTCAGGACATCTTGAAAGGTCCCTAACTCCAGCTATAGCTGTTCTGTTATTTAGGGGGCCCTTTCTCTGTCTGGTCTCATAATTTTTAGACGGCTGCCATCTTCTGCTACTCAGATGATGCTGTCTATCCACTCGCAGTCTAGCGAGATTCAACTGTTCTACCTCTCGCAGGTAGGTCACTCGGTACTCCAACAGCATGCGCATATATCCCAGGCTTTCTTCTGTTCCTACTGCGGAGAATGATACCATGCCGTCTTCGTCTGGTATCCAGTCCTGACGATCACGTGGACTGCTTACTTTCATCACACCAGACTTCTTGACCATCATCTGCATGGCTCGACCATTTCTCCCAACGAGCTTCCTCACCAGAACATGAGGCACCCGGATGACCTCTTCACGCATACTATGATCTTTCCTCATCAACTCCAGTTGTCTAACGGCTTGTTCCGTCTTCAACCGGAGAAACCGCTTTGTGCGAATACATCGCCAGTGCATGTCACTTAGGATAGCCACCCTCTTCACTGTGACTTCGGTCGTGGACAGGACCACCAGCTGTTTAGCTTCTGAGGTCAAGTACACCTTACAGGCTCCCACGGCCTTCTTAAACTCCTCATGCACTGACTCACTGGTGCATTCTTCCCTCAAATCCTCGGGTATATCTACGAGGCACTTGTACCGAGACGTTTCAGTCTCACTAGTGGTTTCCAGACGATCAACCAGCTCAGGTTTCAGGGACAACTGACCTCCAGCTTCTTAGAATCATAGAATCATACAATGGTAGAGTTGGAAGGGACCTCCTGGGTCATCTGGTCCAACCCCCTGCTCAAAGCAGGATTCACTAGATCATCTCAGACAGATGTCTGTCCAGCCTCTGTTTGAAGACGTCCATTGAAGGGGAACTCACCACCTCTCGTGGCAGCCTGTTCCACTTATTAATCACCCTAACTGTCAAAAAGTTTTTTCTAATATCTAATCTGTGTCTCCTCCCATTTAGTTTCATCCCATTGCTTCTAGTCTTTCCTTGTGCAAATGAGAATAAAGATGATCCTTCTACAATGTGACAGCCTTTGACATATTTGTAGACAGCTATTAAGTCTCCTCTCAGTCTTCTTTTTTGCAAGCTAAACATTCCCAAATCCTGCAACCGTTCCTCATAGGACATGGTTTGCAGACCAGTCACCATTCTGGTCGCTCTTCTCTGAACTTGCTCCAGTTTGTCTATGTCTTTTTTAAAATGTGGTGCCCAAAACTGTACACAGTATTCCAGATGAGGTCTGACCAAAGAGGAGTAAAGACCGATAATGACTTCACGTGATCTAGATTGTATGCTTTCGTTAATACATCCCAGAATTGTATTTGTCTTTTTTGCTGCTGCATCACACTGTTGACTCATGTTCAGTCTATGATCTATTAGTATACCTAAGTCTTTTTCACATGTACTGTTGCTTAGCTCTATTCCTCCCATTCTGTATATGCTTTTTTCATTTTTATTGCCCAGATGTAGTACTTTGCATTTTTCCCTGTTAAAAACCATTCTGTTGGTTGCTGCCCACTGCTCCAGTTTATTTAGGTCTTTTTGAATCCTCTCTCTCTCTTCTCTAGTATTAGCTATCCCTCCTAGCTTTGTGTCATCAGCAAATTTAATCAGTTTACCCTCAATTCCTTCATCTAAATCATTGATAAAGATGTTGAACAATACAGGTCCCAGGATGGAGCCCTGTGGTACCCCACTTGAGACATTCATCCAGCTGGATGTGAAGCCATTTACAACCACCCTTTGAGTCCGATCACTAAGCCAGTTATGAATCCACCTAACAGTTGCCTGGTCCATTGCATACTTGGTCATTTTTTCAATAAGGATGGTGTGAGATACTTTGTCAAATGCTTTGCTGAAGTCAAGATATACTATATCTACAGCATTTCCCTGATCCACCCAGTCAGTGATTCTGTCATAGAAGGAAATTAAGTTAGTCTGACATGACTTGTTAGTTACAAACCCATGCTGACTCTGGTTAATCACTTCATTCTTATCCATGTACTTACATACATGTTGTTTAATAATTTGTTCAAAGATCTTTCCTGGTATAGAAGTCAGACTCACCGGCCTATAGTTCCCTGGGTCCACCTTCTTCCCCTTTTTGAAGATGGGAACAACATTTGCTCTTCTCCAGTCTTCTGGGACTTCTCCTGTTCTCCAAGAATTTTCAAAGATTATGGAGAGTGGTTCTAAAATTTCTTCTACGATCTCCTTCAGTACTCAGGGGTGTAATTCATCTGGACCTGGAGACTTGAACTCCTTTATGTTAGCTAAATATTCCCTCACAATCTTTCTGTTTACAGATAACTTGGATTCCTCTATTCCTTTAAAAGGACAGTGAAGATCAGTTGATGTTACATTTTCTTTCTGAGAGAAAACAGATGCAAAATAGGAATTAAAAAGTTCGGCCTTCTCAACATCCTCTCTTACCATTTCTCCATTTTCATCCTGTAAAAATCCTATAGCATCTTTGACTTTTCTTTTACTTTTGACATACCCCCAAAATCCTTTTTTATTGCTTTTGACATCTCTTGCAAGCCTTAATTCATTGTCAGCTTTAGCTAACCTGATACGTGCCCTGCAGGATCTGCAGACTGCATTATAATCTTCTTTAGATATGCCTCCCTCTTTCCATTTAATAAACATTTCTTTCTTTCTTTTTAGCATGTGTTTAAGTTCTGTGTTCATCCATCCTGGTTTCCTTAAATGCTTCCCATTCTTCCTACTTTTCGGGATTGTTAACGATTGTGCTTTGAGAATCTCATTTTTAAAAATTTCCCATCCCTCCTGGACATTTTTGTCCTTAAGGACATCCAGCCATTGGATCCCTCCTATTCTCTTTCTGAGTCTCTTAAAATCTGCCTTTCTAAAATCTAACCTTGAAGTTTGAGTCTTCACATGTCTTCCTCCTCTAGTTATCCAAAATTCTATAATAGCATGATCGCTGCCTCCTAGGGTCCCAGCCACCTTTACCTCCTCAACCATTTCCTCCCTGTTTATAAGGATTAGATCCAAAGTAGCAGATCCCCTTGTTTTCTCCCCTACCTTTTGGAAGATAAAGTTGTCAGCAAGAGAGGATAAGAATTTGCTTGACCTGTTAGTTTTACTTGAGAGAGATTCCCAACAAATGTCTGGATAGTTGAAATCTCCCATGACCACTACGTCATATGTTTTGGAGAACTTGGTCATTTGATACATAAAGAGTTCATCCATATCTTCAGCTTGCCCAGGTGGCCTGTAGTAAATGCCTACAATGGTGTCCTTTCCGTTGTTCTCTCCTTGTATTCTTACCCAAACAGTTTCCACAGAACTCCCAGTCTCTGAAGCTTCAATCTCTGTGCAGATATACGCTTTTCTAACATACAATGCAACACCTCCTCCTCGTTTATCAAGTCTATTTCTTGCAAATAAGTTGTATCCTTTTAGCCTTTTATTCCAATCATGTGTATCGTCCCACCAAGTTTCAGTGATTCCAATGACATCATATTTCTTTTCCTGCATTAGTAGTTCCAATTCTCCTTGTTTGTTGCCCATGCTTTGTGCATTTGTATAAAAACATTTTAGTTTGTGATTGGTTTCTCTTCCTCCCATATTTTTATTATTTAAATTGTTTTGTCTTTGTTCTTCCTTTCCACTTCCAGTAGCAGAGATCTCAATAGTATTTGTCAGCTGTATGGCTTTTTCTGGCCTTTTGCTTCCCTTCCCACATTGTTCTAGTTTAAAGCTCTTCTGATGAGTGTAGCAAGGCGACTTCCAAATACATGTTTTCCAGTCTTCGTAAGGTGCACCCCATCTCTAGCAAGTAGTCCCTCATATAGGTAATTCATTCCGTGATCCAGAAATCCAAATCCTTGTTGACGGCACCATCGACGTAGCCAGTTGTTCACCTGTAGAATCTTATTCCACCTCATTGTTCCATGGCCATCCACTGGGAGGATGGATGAGAAGACCACCTGCGCTCCCAATTCTTTCACTTTCTTGCCTAAGTCTTCAAAGTCACTGCAGATGGTTTCCCGGTCCTTTCTTGCGGTGTCATTTGTCCCCACATGTATTAGCAGGAATGGGTAGTGATCTGTAGGTCTGAAGAGTCTTGATATCCTGTCAGACACATCTTTAATTTTTGCTCCTGGAAGACAGCACATTTCTCTTGAGGTTATGTCTGGTCTGCAGATAGCGGCCTCTGTTCCTCTTAACAGGGAATCCCCCATGACCACCACTCTCCGTTTTTTCTTCACAACATTCTTCTTTCTCCATCCAGGAGGATACTGAGGGCTTACAAGGTTATTCATTGCTGGCAAAGTCTTATCTTGCTGTATTTCTTCATGGTGCTCCTGCGTGAGAGCCTGGTACTGGTTCCTGAGCAGTATGGGTGCTGACTGCCTCTCGATCCTCCTGCTTCTGTGGGTCACATGCTTCCATTCCTCTGTTTCGTCAGGTGCAGTTCGAATTTCTTCTCTTTCTGAATCATGAAGAGATAATTCTGCTCTGTCTAAGAACTCTTCACCTTCCTTAATGATTTTCAAGGTAGTTAACCTCTCTTCTAGATTTCGCAACTTTTCCTCCAACAGGGACACAAGCTTGCATTTCTGGCATGTGAAGTTTGGCTTTTCCACTGGCAAGTCTGTGAACATGCAGCAGGATATGCAGCTCACCAAATGGCTCCTGGACTCTTCCATGTTCTTATTGTTAATGTTCTGAAAACAGTGAAAAAAGCTTAAAAAAAAAGCTTCAAAATGCGCGCTGGCAGGCGCGCGGTTTACCGATGTCCTCTTTTCAGCTCCAACAGCCAAAATCCAGTGTTCTTTGAGCTCGCGGAGACTCTTCACTTACCCCAAAATGCAGTGGGAATATGCAAATTATCTCCTCAGGACTCCTCCCCTGTTTACCGATGTCCGCTTTTCAGCTCCAACAGCCAAAATCCAGTGTTCTTTGAGCTCGCGGAGACTCTTCACTTACCCCAAAATGCAGTGGGAATATGCAAATTATCTCCTCAGGACTCCTCCCCTGGTTTACCGATGTCCTCTTTTCAGCTCCAACAGCCAAAATCCAGTGTTCTTTGAGCTCGCGGAGACTCTTCACTTACCCCAAAATGTAGTGGGAATATTCAAATTATCTCCTCAGGACTCCTCCCCTGGTCTTCACCCTGTATGCTTCCCCTGAGCTGACTCACAGCTACAAATTCACGAATTTTCATCTTGACCACTTCCATCTCATATTTATCTGTGGTTAACACCCTCTTAGCTCTCCTCAGGTCCACCTTCTCATGGTATAAGGGAGTGAGTGCAACGTGTTCGCCCTTTTCCTTCTCAAAGAAGGCCTCGTTCACTGAGTGATACTTTGTCAGGCGACTTTTGAGCCCGGAAACTTCTTCCTCTAGCTCCGCCACTCGCCTCTCAGCGGCCCGTCTCTGAAGCTCTTCCTGCTTCAACTGCTCTTCCAGCAGCAGAGCTCTCTCAGACCTCTCCGTCTCCCATGCGCCCACTCGGCTCTCAATAGCCAGTCTCTCACGCTTCTCTTGCGTCCACTCGGTTTGTAGCAACTCCTTGAGCTGCTTGATCTCGGCTCCGACATCCACCGAACCCTCCGAGCCCTCATCACTTGAGGAGGTATCTGCTTCATACCTCCCATCACCAGCGGTCAACTCCTGGCCCTGGTCTGTGGCTTTTCCGATGGACTCCTCCATCCTCTCTCGCTCAGCTTCCATCTTGCTGACTGTTTTCTTAAGGTACGTCTCCGCCTTCTGGAGAGTATCACAGGACATCTGTAGCTCCTTCACCTGAGCTTCCAGATCTAGGGTCTTTCCCCGGAGATCATCATTCTCCTCACGTGTGTCTTGCAGAGTGGTCTCAACCACTTGGCGCACTTGCTCTGCACCCGCCTTATCCTCCTCTAGTTTTTCCTTCACCTTGAGGAGATCCTCATAATCTCTCTTACTCTGTTGCAGTTCCCTACTGCCTTCACCACACTCCTTCTTGGAGTCACACAGCTCCTGGTTGAGCTGTTTGCGCAGTCGTTCTAGGATTTGTTCGCGTCCAGAAATACCATCCTGCCGCGCCTTCTTCTCAAGCTTCAACTGCAAAAACCTCTTCCTTGATTTTGCGGCGGTCCTCCTTAATTGCTTAGAACATTTCCTTCCACTGGTTAATTTCCTCATTGCTTCCCTTTAGATCTCGCTGTAAGTTCTTCACAAGCTGGTGTATTTTCTGCTGTTCAGACTCCAGGATCAACTGGTCTGAGGACATTTTCCCCAGGTTTTCACATAATTGCTGCACGTCACTCTGACCCTGCTGGCCGATAGGCTCCAGCTCTTGGTCACGACTGGCCGCCTCCTCTTTCAGGGCTGTCAGATCCTTCTGACTCGGTACTGTACCGGATGTTGCAACTGGCAACGTCACCTCCTCTTCTACCTCTAATGGAGGATCCACACTTAAAGCAAAGGCACACAGTACTACATTATCTTTATTTTCATTTTCAGCCAAGTCTACAGGAGCAACCTTTTTGTGGCCCTTGCGCCGTCTACGAGATGGGGACTTTCTCACCTCGTCTAGCCCCTCCTGACTGACCTCACCTTCTACTTTCGTAGTGTCACCGTCAGCTACGGGGTCTGTGTCACTCCCCATGGTGTTGTGGACTAACAGGTCACCTCCCACTTTGACGTCACCCCCTTCTACTGGAGCTACCCCGTTATCAACGGTCACATTGTCATTTTTAGGAGGTACCAACCCACCACCAGTAATTTTTTTTGATTTTCTATCCTCCACGCTGTTTTGAACAACTGCCCCCTTTTTAGACTCCGCCCCCTTTTTAACAACCACACCGGCAGGGAAATTTTTACAAGAAAAATCAATAATAGTCTTAGGACTCAGTTCACAACAGCTCTTACCACCTCCCCGGGCACTCTGGGACAACACTGGCGCCCCCGGAGAGTTCATAGAATGGTCCACTGTCGCCATTCCATATGGTGCCCACCGCTCCTGTGGTTCCTGCACCATGTCCAGTTTTATGTCCAGTAGACGTTTCTCAAATACCTGCTCCGGTTTTAACAGGCACTTTAATCGCTCTAATTGCTCAATAGCTTCAGACTCAGTTGCTGCTCCTTTCAGAGCCATTTTTATCTGCTCCTGCATTTCCTCAGGACACTATTCACACACCACTCTCCCCGGAAAAATTTTCATGGCCCCGCCGAGCCACAGCAAAACTGGATTTGAGTGCGATGACAACCTTCGCAACCCCGCCGAGTTGCAGCCAGATGCTTTAAACTTTGTGAGACCCGCCGAGCCACAGCAAACCAGGTTTGAGTGCGACGACAATCTTCGCAACCCTGCTGAGTTGCAGCCAGATGCTTTAATCCACACTCATCGTCCTGTGCCGTTGCCCCTAGCAACCGGGCTGCAGATGCCCCTAGCAACCGGGTTGTCGTTGCCGCTAGCAACCGGGCTGCAGTTGCCCGCATTCTCGAACCATATGTAAGGCAGCGCTAGACATCATAATGGGGAATACTCACTTCGCTGCGACAATCAATGCACACGTGCAATGTCTTTCTGTTTTTAAACAATGCTCAGCAGTTTATTACTTCATAAACCGCATATGACCGGGTCCAACTCAGTGGCACGCCGACACACATATATATAATATTCACGAGCCAAGTGACACACCGGCCCACTTGCTCCAGGTACAGCCTTCAGCAAGGTAATAACATAGCAATGTCCATATTAATGTCCATATAACACAGGGTATTACCTTTGCCGGGTTTAGCTGTCTCAGTCCATTACTCCGCCACCACTGTGGCTTTGCGGCTTCCCAGGTGGGGGTCTCCAGCCTTCTTTCCCTCAAAGGCCACTGACATCCACACAGGATCCAGGCTCTGCCTTTCAGGACTCTTCCTCAAGCCTTCCAAGGCCACTAGCATCCAGTCTCGACCTTTCAGGCACCAGGCTTCACTCGGCCTCACTAGGCCTCACACGGTCGGTGTCCCACACACACGGGAACAGGCCTTACGCCTCTCTCACAGAACACACCTGTCTCCCATCAAGCAGGGTTTATATATGCATCCCGTGCACACACACACACACACACACACACACACACACACACACACACACACACACACACACACACACACACACACACTGACAGGACCTTGCTGATGTCACAGTCATGTGATCAGACAGACATTCTGTGCGCGCAGGGCCTGTGCTATGTCACAGTGATGTGACCAGTCACCTGAGGGGGAAGGTGCATGGTCAGGTAAAACACATCCTGAACCATTACCGTAATGCCAGCAAGTCGCTGCATTACACATCCTGAACCATTACCGTAATGCCAGCAAGTCGCTGCATTACAATACATATATATATATATCATATCCTATATATACAGGTGTGTGACCTCATATATCCTCATTATATGCACTACATAAATATATATACATCATATCCTATATATACAGGTATGTGACCTCATATATCCTCATTATATACCCTACATACATATATACACATATCCTATATATACAGGTGTGTGACCTCATATATCCTCATTATATACCTTACATACAGTTATATGAAAAAGTTTGGGCACCCCTATTAATCTTAAGTTTAATGTTTTATTAAAATTGGTGTTTTTGCAACAGCTATTTCAGTTTGATATATGTAATAACTGTTGGACACAGTAATGTTTCTGCCTTGAAATGAGATTTATTGTAACAGAAAATGTGCAATCTGCATTCAAACAAAATTTGACAGGTGCATAAGTATGGGCACCCTTATCATTTTCTTGTTTTAAATACTCCTACCTACTTTTTACTGACTTACTAAAGCACTTTTTTTGGTTTTGTAACCTCATTGAGCTTTGAACTTCATAGCCAGGTGTATGCAATCATGAGAAAATCTACTTAAAGTGGCCACTTGCAAGTTGTTCTCCTGTTTGAATCTCCTCTGAAGAGTGGCATCATGGGCTCCTCAAAACAACTGTCAAATGATCTGAAAACAAAGATTATTCAACATAGTTGTTCAGGGGAAGGAAACAAAAAGCTGTCTCAGAGATTTAACCTGTCAGTTTCCACTGTGAGGAACATAGTAAGGAAATGGAAGAACACAGGGACAGTTCTTGTCAAGGCCAGAAGTGGCAGGCCAAGAAAAACATCAGAAAGGCAGAGAAGAAGAATGGTGAGATCAATCAAGGACAATCCTCAGACCACCTCCAGAGAGCTGCAGCATCAACTTGCTGCAGATGGTGTCACTGTGCATCGGTCAACTATACAACGCACTTTGCACAAGGAGAAGCTGTATGGGAGAGTGATGCGAAAGAAGCCGTTTCTGCAAGCACGCCACAAACAGAGTCGGCTGAGGTATGCGAAAGCACATTTGGAGAAGCCAATTTCTTTTTGGAAGAAGGTCCTGTGGACTGATGAAACCAAGATTGAGTTGTTTGGTCATACAAAAAGGCGTTATGCATGGCGGCAAATAAACAGCATTCCAAGAAAAACACTTGCTACCCACAGTAAAATTTGGTGGAGGTTCCATCATGCTTTGGGGCTGTGTGGCCAATGCCGGCGCCGGGAATCTTGTTAAAGTTGAGGGGCGCATGGATTCCCTCAGTATCAGCAGATTCTTGACAATAATGTTCAAGAATCAGTGACAAAGTTGAAGTTACGCAGGGGATGGATCTTTCAGCAAGACAATGATCCAAAACACCGCTCCAAATCTACTCTGGCATTCATGCAGAGGAACAATTACAATGTTCTGGAATGGCCATCCCAGTCCCCAGACCTCAATATCATTGAACATCTGTGGGATCATTTGAAGAGTGCTGTCCATGCTCGGCGACCATCAAACTTAACTGAACTGTAATTGTTTTGTAAAGTGGAATGGTCAAAAATACCTTCATCCAGGATCCAGGAAATCATTAAAAGCTACAGGAAGCGACTAGAGGCTGTTATTTTTGCAAAAGGAGGATCTACTAAATATTAATGTCACTTTTCTGGTGAGGTGCCCATACTTATGCACCTGTCAAATTTTGTTTGAATGCAGATTGCACATTTTCTGTTAGTACAATAAACCTCATTTCAAGGCAGAAACATTACTGTGTCCAACAGTTATTACATATATCAAACTGAAATAGCTGTTGCAAAACCACCAATTTTTATAAAACATTAAGCTTAAGATTAATAGGGGTGCCCAAACTTTTTCATATAACTGTACATATATATATATCATATCCTATATATACATGTGTGTGACCTCATATATCCTCATTATATACACTACATAAATATATATACATCATATCCTATATATACAGGTATGTGACCTCATATATCCTCATTATATACACTACATAAATATATATACATCATATCCTATATATACAGGTGTGTGACCTCATATATCCTCATTATATACCTTACATACATATATACACATCATACCCTATATATACATGTGTGTGACCTCATATATCCTCATTATATACACTACATAAATATATATACATCATATCCTATATATACAGGTATGTGACCTCATATATCCTCATTATATACCCTACATACATATATATACATCATATCCTATATATACAGGTATGTGACCTCATATATCCTCATTATATACACTACATAAATATATATACATCATATCCTATATATACAGGTGTGTGACCTCATATTTCCTCATTATATACCCTACATACATATATATATATATTAGTACAAATCACAAAGGTCACATAAATATACTTCCTGAGTTCACAATATAACGCACAAAAAGCTCAAGCTCAAGCGGCCCAGCTTCAAAGGAAGATAGATAAAATTGTAGATAAAAAGGTAAATTTTATTTCCAATCTTTAAAAACAACAAATAATTATAAAATAATTAAAAAACAAAGACCTTCGGGTTCCATCCATCAACATCATACATAAATAACAGGAAGCACAGCTTCTCAAAATAGATACAAATTGATTATATAACATAGCCCCATACAGTATCAAATCGTCCTATACCAGCTCAAGATAACCAGGTAAATACACCCAAAATTGTAGGCTAAATGGCAATGCTGGGCTCGGTTACTAGTCTCAAACATAAAGGTGCAAAGTGCATATATCAGGGAAATCCCTTATTATGAGTAGAGACAGCTCGATATGGATAAACAGATGTAAGTAGATAAGTAGTAAATCATAACAGGACTAGAGGATATATATATATATATATATATATATACTCACATGAGGAGGGAAGGAACCTACCCCGACGACGCCGTTTCGCAAAGTGCTTCTTCCAAGGGGGCGTGTATACATGTGTAGAATGTCTTGTTTAAATATAGTGGTAATCAGCTGTTTGAGAGGAATGATTGATGGGGTAATGCGACGCGTGCGCTTACTACTAGGACTTCTGTTTAAAATCAAGGTGACTTCCGGGGTATAGCGCTTGACACGCATGCGGTGGAACGCATTAATGTCTATTGCGCATAGCCGGAAGTCAGACGGGTCCGTTCGTGCGCACTCTCCATCACAGAATCCCCATATAGAGGTGGCGTGGTTGGAGGGAGGCGTGTCTTATCGGGACATAGCGGCAATAATTGTCATGTCTGAACAAGAGGCAAGAAAAAGAAGGGGGGGAAATAAACATATTAATGAGCAGTGTACAGAAAATGAGGTATACTACCATTGATTTATGGTTCTTTTACACATTTTTTTCCCCTATCACATTAACCTTTTTTATCTCTTCATATTTCCACCTCATTTTCTGTACACTGCTCATTAATATGTGTGTAATGACTCTACATAATAGATCCCTCTGTGTGTAATGACTCTATATAATAGATCGCTCTGTGTGTAATGACTCTATATAATAGATCCCTCTGTGTGTAATGACTCTATATAATAGATCACTCTGCGTGTAATGACTCTATATAATAGATCTCTCTGCGTGTAATGACTCTATATAATAGATCCTTCTGTGTGTAATGACTCTATATAATAGATCCCTCTGTGTGTAATGACTCTATATAATAGATCCCTCTGTGTGTAATGTCTCTATATAATAGATCCCTCTGTGTGTAATGGCTCTATATAATAGATCCCTCTGTGTGTAATGACTCTATATAATAGATCCCTCTGTGTGTAATGACTCTATATAATAGATCCCTCTGTGTGTAATGTCTCTATATAATAGATCCCTCTGTGTGTAATGGCTCTATATAATAGATCCCTCTGTGTGTAATGACTCTATATAATAGATCCCTCTGCGTGTAATGACTCTATATAATAGATCCCTCTGTGTGTAATGACTCTATATAATAGATCCCTCTGCGTGTAATGACTCTATATAATAGATCCCTCTGTGTGTAATGACTATATAATAGATCCCTATGTGTGTAATGACTATATAATAGATCACTCTGCGTGTAATGACTCTATATAATAGATCCCTCTGTGTGTAATAACTCTATATAATAGATCGCTCTGTGTGTAATGGCTCTATATAATAGATCCCGCTGTGTGTAATGACTCTATATAATAGATCCCTCTGCGTGTAATGACTCTATATAATAGATCCCTCTGTGTGTAATGACTCTATGTAATAGATCCCTCTGTGTGTAATGACTCTATATAATAGATAGCTCTGTGTGTAATGACTCTATATAATAGATCCCTCTGTGTGTAATGACTCTATATAATAGATCCCTCTGTGTGTAATGACTCTATATAACAGATCCCTCTGTGTGTAATGACTCTATATAATAGATCACTCTGCGTGTAATGACTCTATATAATAGATCCCTCTGTGTGTAATGGCTCTATATAATAGATCCCTCTGTGTGTAATGACTCTATATAATAGATCCCTCTGCGTGTAATGACTATATAATAGATCCCTCTGTGTGTAATGACTCTATATAATAGATCCCTCTATGTGTAATGACTATATAATAGATCCCTCTGCGTGTAATGACTCTATATAATAGATCACTCTGCGTGTAATGACTCTATAATAGATCCCTCTGTGTGTAATAACTCTATATAATAGATCGCTCTGTGTGTAATGGCTCTATATAATAGATCCCTCTGTGTGTAATGACTCTATATAATAGATCCCTCTGCGTGTAATGGCTCTATATAATAGATCCCTCTGTGTGTAATGACTCTATGTAATAGATCCCTCTGTGTGTAATGACTCTATATAATAGATCCCTCTCTGTGTAATAACTCTATATAATAGATCGCTCTGTGTGTAATGACTCTATATAATAGATCACTCTGTGTGTAATGACTCTATATAATAGATCGCTCTGTGTGTAATGACTCTATATAATAGATCCCTGTGTGTAATGACTCTATATAATAGATCCCTGTGTGTAATGACTCTATATAATAGATCGCTCTGTGTGTAATGACTCTATATAATAGATCCCTCTGTGTGTAATGACTCTATATAATAGATCCCTCTGCGTGTAATGACTCTATATAATAGATCACTCTGCGTGTAATGACTCTATATAATAGATCCCTCTGTGTGTAATAACTCTATATAATAGATCGCTCTGTGTGTAATGACTCTATGTAATAGATCCCTCTGTGTGTAATGACTCTATATAATAGATCCCTCTCTGTGTAATAACTCTATATAATAGATTGCTCTGTGTATAATGACTCTATATAATAGATCACTGTGTGTAATGACTATATAATAGATCGCTCTGTGTGTAATGACTCTATATAATAGATCCCTGTGTGTAATGACTCTATATAATAGATCCCTGTGTGTAATGACTCTATATAATAGATCGCTCTGTGTGTAATGACTCTATATAATAGATCCCTCTGTGTGTAATGACTCTATATAATAGATCCCTCTGTGTGTAATGACTCTATACAATAGATCGCTCTGTGTGTAATGGCTCTATATAATAGATCCCTCTGTGTGTAATGACTCTATATAATAGATCGCTCTGTGTGTAATGACTCTATATAATAGATCCCTCTGTGTGTGATGACTCTATATAATAGATCACTCTGTTTGTAATGACTCTATATAATAGATCCCTCTGTGTGTAATGACTCTATATAATAGATCGCTCTGTGTGTAATGACTCTATATAATAGATCCCTCTGTGTGTGATGACTCTATATAATAGATCGCTCTGCGTGTAATGACTCTATATAATAGACCCCTCTGTGTGTAATGACTCTATATAATAGATCCCTCTCTGTGTAATGACTCTATATAATAGATCCCTCTGCGTGTAATGACTCTATATAATAGATCCCTCTGTGTGTAATGACTCTATATAATAGACCCCTGTGTGTAATGACTCTATATAATAGATCCCTCTGCGTGTAATGACTCTACATAATAGATCACTCTGTGTGTAACGACTATATAATAGATCCCTCTGTGTATAATGACTCTATATAATAGATCCCTCTGTGTGTAATGACTCTATATAATAGATCCCTCTGTGTGTAATGACTCTATATAATAGATCTCTCTGCGTATAATGACTCTATATAATAGATCCCTCTGTCTGTAATGACTCTATATAATAGATCGCTCTGTGTGTAATGACTCTATATAATAGATCGCTCTGTCTGTAATGACTCTATATAATAGATCGCTCTGTGTGTAATGACTCTATATAATAGATCCCTCTGTGTGTAATGACTCTATATAATAGATCGCTCTGTGTGTAATGACTCTATATAATAGATCCCTCTGTGTGTAATGACTCTATATAATAGATCCCTCTGCGTGTAATGACTCTATATAATAGATCACTCTGTGTGTAACGACTATATAATAGATCCCTCTGTGTGTAATGACTCTATATAATAGATCCCTCTGTGTGTAATGACTCTATATAATAGATCCCTCTGTCTGTAATGACTATATAATAGATCGCTCTGTGTGTAATGACTCTATATAATAGATCCCTCTGTGTGTAATGACTCCATATAATAGATCCCTCTGCGTGTAATGACTCTATATAATAGATCCCTCTGTCTGTAATGACTCTATATAATAGATCGCTCTGTGTGTAATTACTCTATATAATAGATCACTCTGTTTGTAATGACTCTATATAATATAGGAGCTTCACTTTTTGTATTGAACTGAAATAAATTAACTTTTTCATGATATTCTAGTTTAGTGAGAAACACCTGTATGTGTGTGTAGTTATATATGCATGTATATTTTTATGTGTGTGTATGTATGTATATGTGTATACCGTATTTTTCGGACTATAAGATGCACCGAACCATAAGACGCACCTAGGTTTTAGAGGAAGAAAATAGGGGAAAAAAATTTAAGCAAAAAATGTGGTCATGATGCTCTGTTATGGGGGAGGGGGTCTGCTGCTGACACTGGTTTTGGAGTAATGACCCCCAATTCTGTTAATATCCTCCTTCCTGGTATACGTGGCCCCCATCCCCATCCTGGTATGCATGGTACCCCTTGATCCCAATCCTGGTTTGCATGACACCCCTTGGTCCCCCATCCTGGTATGCATGGCACTCCTTTATCCCCCTTTCTGGTATGCATGGCACCCCTTGATCCCCCTTCCTGGTATTCATGGCACCCCCTGATCCCCATCCTGGTATTCATGGAACCCCTTGATCCCCCATCCTGCTATGCATTGCACCCCTTGATCCCCCATCCTGGTATTCATGGCACACCTTTATCCCCCATCCTGGTATTCATGGCACCCCTTGATCCCCTTCCTGGTATGCATAGCACCCCTTGATTCCCCCATGCTGGTATTCATGGCACCCCTTTATCCCCCATCCTGGTATTCATTGCACCCCTTTATCCCCCATCCTGGTATTCATGACACCCCTTGATTCCCCATCATGGTATGCATGGCACCCCTTGATCCCCCTCCTGGTATGCATGGCACCCCTTGAGCCCCCATCCTGGTATGCATGGCACCACTTGAGCCCCCATCCTGGTATGCATGGCACCCTCTGAGCACCTTTCCTGGTATGCATAGCATCCCCTGATCCCCATTCTAGTATTCATGGCACCCCTTGATCCCTCATCCTGGTATGCATGGCACCCCTTGATCTCCCATCCTGGTATTGATGGCACCCCATGATCCCCCATTCTGGTATTCATGGCACCCCCTGATCCCCATCTTATTATTCATGGCACCCCTTGATCCTCCATCCTGGTATTGATGGCACCCCTTGATCCCCCATCCTGGTATTGATGGCACCCCTTGATCCCCATCCTGGTATTCATGGCACCCCTTTATCCCCCATCCTGGTATTCATGGCACCCCTTGATCCCCCATCCTGGTATGCATGGCACCCCTTGATTCTCCCATCCTGGTATTCATGGCACCCCTTTATCCCCCATCCTGGTATTCATGGCACCCCTTGATCCCCCATCCTGGTATGCATGGCACCCCCTGATCCCCATCCTGATATTCATGGCACCCCTTGATTCCCCATCCTGGTATGCATGGCACCCCTTTATCCCCCATCCTGGTATGCATGGCACCCCTATATACCCCATCCTGGTATGCATGACACCCCTTGATTCCCCATCTAGGTATTCATGACACCCCTTGATTCCCCATCATGGTATGCATGGCACCCCTTGATTCACCATCATGGTATGCATGGCACCCCTTGATCCCCCATCCTGGTATGCATGGCACCCCTTGATCCCCCATCCTGGTATGCATGGCACCCCTTATCCCCCATCCTGGTATGCATGGCACCCCTTGAGCCCCCATCCTGGTATGCATGGCACCCTCTGAGCATCCATTCTGGTATGCATGGCACCTCTAGAGCCCCCATCCTGGTATGCATGGCACCCCTTGAGCCCCCATCCTGGTATGCATGGCACCCCTTGATCCCCCATCCTGGTATGCATGGCACCTCTTGAGCCCCCATCCTGGTATGCATGGCACCCCTTGAGATCCCATCCTGGTATGCATGGCACCCTCTGAGCCCCCATTACACTGGCCACAAAAAAAAACAAAAAAACAATTATACTCACCTCCTCTCTCCTGCAGCGCTGTCCTGCTCTGCTGCTGACACTCTCACTGTGTGAGACGCTGTGCTGGAGTAGTCACTGTTCCCCACGCCGGGACTTTGTGCATGGGGAGCAGTGACCATTCAGTCTGTTCAATAGCGCGCACACTGTACCGCAGCGCGGCTCCTGCTGCCACTCTGCTGTCTGTGTGCCCGCTATTAAAGACCATGAATATTCACTCCCATGGGTTGTAGGGAATATTCATGAGCTTTAATAGCGGGCACACAGACCGTAGAGCGGCAGCATCTGTCGCGCTGCGGTACAGTGTGCGCGCTATTGAACAGACTGAATGGTCACTGCTCCCCATGCACAAAGTCCGGCTATTAAGTGAAAAGAATATTCATTGCTCTCCACGCCCATGGGCGTGGGGAGCAGGGAATATTCATTTTCTTTAGTAGCGGGCACAGCGTAGGCTGCAGCAGGTGGCTGCTGCCTCCTGTGCCACGCTGATCCCCCGCTACTGCTCCCCCACAACCACCACCACGCCAGCCATGTATGTAGTATTCGGACAATAAGACGCACCCCACACTTTCCTCCAAAATTTTGGAGGAAAAAAGTGCGTTTTATAGTCTGAAAAATATGGTGTGTGTATATATATATATATATATATATATATATATATATATATATATATATATATGTATGTGTATATATATAATATATATATACAACCCCTGGCAAAAATTATGGAATCACCTGGCTCGGAGGATGTTCATTCAGTTGTTTAATGTTGTTGAAAAAAAACAGATCACAGACATGGCACAAAACTAAGGTAATTTCAAATGGCAACTTTAGGGCTTTAAGAAACACTAAAAGAAATGAAGATTAAAAATGTAGTACTCAGTAAGGGTAATTTTTTTCAGACCAAGCAGAGGGAAAAAATTATGGAATCACTCAATTCTGAGTAAAAAATTATAGAATCATGAAAAACAAACACACAAAAGAACACTCCAATACATCACTAGTATTTTGTTGCACCACCTCTGGCTTTAATAACAGCTTGCAGTCTCTGAGGCATGGACTTAATGAGTGACAAACAGTACTCTTCATCAATCTGGCTCCAACTTTCTCTGATTGCTGTTGCTAGATCAGCTTTGCAGGTTGGAGCCTTGTCATGGACCATTTTCTTCAACTTCCACCAAAGATTTTCAATTGGATTGAGATCCGGACTATTTGCAGGCCATGACATTGACCTTATGTGTCTTCTTTCAAGGAATGTTTTCACAGTTTTTGCTCTATGGCAGGATGCATTATCATCTTGAAAAATGATGTCATCATCCCCAAACATCCTTTCAATTGATGAGATAAGAAAACTGTCCAAAATATCAATATAAACTTGGGCATTTATTGAAGATGTAATGGCAGCCATCTCCCCAGTGCCTTTACCTGACATGCAGCCCCATATCATCAATGACTGTGGAAATTTGCATGTTCTCTTCATGCAGTCACCTTTATAAAACTCATTGGAACGGCACCAAACAAAAGGTCCAGCATCATCACCTTGCCCAATGCAGATTTGCGATTCAACACTGAATATGACTTTCATCCAGTCATCCACAGTCCACGATTGCTTTTCCTTAGCCCATTGTAACCTTGTTTTATTCTGTTTAGGTGTTAATGATGGCTTATGTTTAGCTTTTCTGTATGTAAATCCCATTTCCTTTAGGTGGTTTCTTACAGTTCGGTCACAGACATTGACTCCAGTTTCCTCTCATTTATTCCGCATTTGTTTTGTTGTGCATTTCCTGTTTTGGAGACATATTGCTTTAAGTTTCCGGTCTTGACGCTTTGATGTCTTCCTTGGTCTACCAGTATGTTTATCTTTAACAACCTTCCCATGTTGTTTGTATTTAGTCCAGATTTTAGACACAGCTGACTGTGAACAACCAACATCTTTTGCAACATTGCGTTATGGTTTACCTTCTTTTAAGAGTTTGATAATCCTCTCCTTTGTTTCAATTGACATCTCTCGTGTTGGAGCCATGATTCATGTCAGTCCACTTGGTGCAACAGTGTGATCACTCCTTTTTAGATGCAGACTAACGAGCAGATCTAATTTGATGCAGGTGTTATTTTTGGAAATGAAAATTTACAGGATGATTCCATAATTTTTTCCTCAGAATTGAGTGATTCCATAATTTTTCCCTCTGCTTGGTCTGAAAAAAATTACCCTTACTGAGTATCACATTTTTAATCTTGATTTCTTTTAGTGTTTCTTAAAGCCCTAAAGTTGCCATTTGAAATGACTTTAGTTTTGTGCCATGTCTGTAATCTGCTTTTTGCAACAACATTTAACAACTGAATGAACATCCTCCGAGCCCGGAGATTCCATAATTTTTGCCAGGGGTTGTATATATACACACTACCGTTCAAAAGTTTGGGGTCACCCAGACAATTTTGTGTTTTCCATGAAAACTCATACTTTTATTTATCAAATGAGTTGCAAAATGAATAGAAAATATAATCCAGACATTGACAAGGTTAGAAATAATGATTTTTATTTGAAAGAATAATTTTCTCCTTCGAACTTTGCTTTCGTCAAAGAATGCTCCCTTTGCAGCAATTCCAGCATTGCAGACCTTTGGCATTCTAGCTGTTAATTTGCTGTGGTAATCTTGAGAAATTTCACCCCATGATTCCTGAAGCCCCTCCCACAAGTTGGATTGGCTTGATGGGCACTTTTTGCGTACCATACGGTCAAGCTGCTCCCACAACAGCTCAATGGGGTTGAGATCTGGTGACTGCACTGGCCACTCCATTACTGATAGAATACCAGCTGCCTGCTTCTTCCCTAAATAGTTCATGCATAATTTGGAGGTGTGCTTTGGGTCATTGTCCTGTTGTAGGATGAAATTGGCTCCAATGAAGCGCTGTCCACAAGGTATGGCATGACGTTGCAAAATGGAGTGATAGCCTTCCTTATTCAAAATCCCATTTACCTTGTACAAATCTCCCACTTTACAAGCACCAAAGCAACCCCAGACCATCACATTTCCTCCACCATGCTCGACTGATGGCGTCAGGCACTCTTCCAGCATCTTTTCAGTTGTTCTGCGTCTCACAAATGTTCTTCTGTGTGATCCAAACACCTCAAACTTTGATTCGTCTGTCCATAAAACTTTTTTCCAATCTTCCTCTGTCCAATATCTGTGTTCTTTTGCCCATATTACTCTTTTCCTTTTATTAGCCAGTCTCAGATATGGCTTTTTCTTTGCCACTTTGTCCTGAAGACCAGCATCCCGGAGTCGCCTCTTCACTGTAGACGTTGACATTGGCGTTTTGCGTGTACTATTTAATGAAGCTGCCAGTTGAGGAGCTGTGAGGCGTCGATTTCTCAAACTAGAGACTCTAATGTCCTTGTCTTGTTGCTCAGTTGTGCAGCGGGGCGCCCACTTCTCTTTCTACTCTGGTTAGAACCTGTTTGTGCTCTCCTCTGAAGGGAGTAGTACACACCGTTGTAGGAAATCTTCAGTTTCTTGGCAATTTCTCGCATGGAATAGCCTTCATTTCTAAGAACAAGAATAGACTGTCGAGTTTCACATCAAAGTTCTCTTTTTCTGGCCATTTTGAGAGTTTCATAGAACAAACAAATGTAATGCTCCAGATTCTCAACTAGCTCAAAGGAAGGTCAATTTTATAGCTTCTCAAATCAGCCAAACCGTTTTCAGCTGGGCTAACATACTTTTGCAAGTGTTTTCTAGGGTTTCCTGAACATCCATTAGCCCTCTTACACAGTTAGCAAACACAATATACCATTAAAACACTGGAGTGGTGGTTGTTGGAAATGGGCCTCTATACACTTATGTAGATATTGAAAAAAAAACAAGACGTTTGCAGCTAGAATAGTAATTTACCACATTAACAATGTATAGAGTGTATTTCTGATTCATCTAATGTTAGCTTCATTGAAAAACAATGTGCTTTTCTTTCAAAAATAATGACATTTCTAAATGACCCCAAACTTTTGAACGGTAGTGTATATATATATAATGTATATTCAATTCAAAGAAGCTTTATTGGCAGGACCAAATAAACATTAGTTTTGCCAAAGCAGGTGTACAGCAGGGGATAGGGATGGGGACTGTGGGGATGATGGATGGGGACTGTGGGGATGATGGATGGGATCATATTCAGGGTGGGGGCTATGGAAGTCCATGGCATATCACAGTTCTCTTTCTCTCAGCCCATAGCATGCTCTCGCATACTGTGCTGCTATCTCCACTGCGCTCTCTTCTTCTCCCAGCTGGATATATGTTTTCTCTTCCTCCTTCATGGATCTGAAGTTCGTGAAGAGATCAGAGAGTCTCTTGAAGTGAGTGTCCCTCACTGTTGAGTATTTGGTGCAGTGTAGCAGGAAGTGGGTCTCATCCTCCAGGTCACAGTGTGGGCACAGTCTGTCCTCTCTGGGCTTGTAGCTGTGTCTGTGCCGGCCGACCTCGATGGGCAAATTGTGGGCACTGAGTCTATACTGGCTCAGAATCTGGCAGTCTCTGGGGTCCGGGAGTCTCTCCAGATATGGGGCCAGTCTGTATTCTCTCTGTAGACTTCGGTACATGGTCAGTTTCTGTGAGCCGTTGATATCGTTCCTCCAGTCCAGTTCCTCCAGACGTATCTCTCCTGGCCCTCATGTACCATCTTCCTGATTCTGGCTTTTGTCAGGCTGCTGTGGTTGTTGTTTCTGTCAGGTTGGGTTTGGGTGGGCTGCTCCGTGGATCCTGGTTTGTTTGACCCCCTTACATGTAGCAGGGCTTCATAGTGATGGGAGCTTGGATTGCTACTATGTAGGTGAGCCCGGAAGGACAGCGCCCTCTTTAGGACTGCTAGGTGCAGTGGGAATCTGCCCAGCTCAGCCCGACATGCACTGTTGGTGGTACTCCGATGGACCTGGAGAAGGTGCTTACAGAATTCTGGGTGGAATATTTCTGTTGGGCTGGGGCCACTGGGCTTCAGGCAGCTGATACTGCCTGCAGGCTTTTTCAAACCCTCTCAGAAATGTGTCCAAGTCTCCATCCTTCTCCATTACAGGGAAATGCTCAGGACGGGGTTTAAAGGTGTTAGCACTGTTGAACTCACGGGTGTGTGTGGAGGGTAGCTCCTTCTAAATCCGGGCTAGCTCCAGCTGGTACTGTCGCTCCCGCTCAGACGCCTCAGCCTGGGCCTGTCACTCCTCTCGGTTAGCTTGGGCCTGGCACTCAGCAGCCTTTTGGTCGGCTCGGGCCTGTTGCTCAGCAGCCTCTCTCTCGGCTTGGGCCCGTTGCTCTGCTTGCTCCTGGAATTTCAGGATCAGCTGCAGTCATCCGTCACGATCGTCTGCGGCTAGCTGCTCCAAGGCCATCTGCAGGTAGGGGTCAACACTACCCTGGCTGCGTGTATGGCTGGCAATCACAGGTGGGACCCCTGCAACAGCGCCATCCGGGCCTTGGCTGGTCGCCCCATCATCAGGGATCTGCTGTCCGACGGGCTCTGCAGCACCTTGCAACAGTTCAGCAATCATATGGGCCTTTTTTTTGCCCATGGGGTCAATCTGTCTCAGCTCACGGAGAGCAGTGATAGTGTCCTCTGACTGCTGGTGAAAACGCAGGCGTCTGGCCAGGCCTATATTATTATTTCAAACTCTGGTGGCAGAGAATAATAATAATTGGCCTATTGTGAAGCTGACAGTGACAGTAGGGAGGGCGTAAACATGGATTTCAGGCTTTGGAACCCAGAGGTGTGATGCCATACTTTCACTGGTCGCTTGTTGATATCCACGTAGCGAGTAGTCTGGATCATGTTCTCGCGATTCTGGATGAAATACTGACAGCGTGACGGCACGGTGAGATATCGCGTGATCTCCCCGGTGTCATCCCTGTGTGGTGATCCCTGACATTCTCTAATATCCCACCGCTGCCACCAATTTGTCAGATGTGGTGATCCCTGACATTCTCTAATATCCCACCGCTGCCACCAATTTGTCAGGTATTCCACAGTGACGACACCGTGGAGACCATGAAATATCTCGCCGTTGCCGTCACTCTGTCAGGATTTTGTCAGGGATCCGCGAGCACATGGTCCCCACTACTCACTACGTAGGTATCGGCAAGCGACCAGTGAGCGTATGTTGTCATGTATACACCCCCTGTACGCTCACTGTCAGCTTCACTATAGCCCAATTATTATTATTCTCTGCCACCACGGTCCAGATTTGAAATATAATACATGTTATGTTCTGCTACCAGAGCTAAGGAAAGAGAGGAGATCTGTCCCTACGATAGAACTCAGCTTAATCCCTACGATGTAACAGGGGACCTGATCCTGCGATCAGACCTGCTAAAGTCCTAAGCTAGTCTGTACGGAGACCTATAGATGTGGGGAAGGAATCCCTACAAGTACTAAGGACTGGGAGGAAAATGGGACACCTCCTAACAGAAATAGTAGCAGACAGACGAACAAACAAAATATATAGAACATAGAGGTCCGTAGACCAAGCAAACTAACAGAGTTAGATACAGAGCACAGGCTAGCTAGAAAGTAGTTAAACAATGAAGTCCAGCAAAGCCAGAAGGGCGGAGCAGGATTAAATAGGCCAACAAGGTCATGTGACCAGCAAAGGAAAAAACCTAAGAACAAGGTTCTAACAGTACCCCCCCTTCTAAGAGGATCCTCCGGATCCCCTAGGACCAGGCTTATCAGGAAATCTCCTGTGAAACGCTCTGATAAGTCTGGACGCGGAAACATCATCCGACCTCACCCAAGAGTTATCCTCGGATCCGAAACCTTTCCAGGCCACAAGATACTGCAAACTACCTCTATACTGTCTAGAGTTAAAGATGCGAGAAATTTCATATTCCCCGTCCTCCACCACCGGAGGAACAGAGGCAGAGGCGTCACAATCCGATACAACAGCTTTTTTCAACAGAGAGACATGAAATACCGGATTAATTCTCCAGGAGGTAGGAACCTCCAACCTAACAGCAGATTGGTTGACAACCTGAAGCACCTTAAAGGGCCCTACAAACTTGGGACCCAATTTCTTAGAAGGAATCCTCAACCGCAGATTCCTAGAGGACAACCAAACCATGTCACCAACAGCGAACAAAACCTCCTGTCGTTTCCTATCAAAGTAGTCTTTAGATTTTCTGTTGGCCTCCTGAAGATTACCACGCACATCCGTCCAAACTCTCTCCAAATCACCGGAAAAATTCTCCTCCTCAGGCACGGCAGATCCCAACTTGGAGAACGACCCAAACGACGGATGTCTCCCAGAACAACAAAAAAAAGGCGAACAACCAGCAGAAGATGTATGATTGTTCAGAGCAAATTCAGCAAGTGGCAGAAACTCAGACCACCCCTCTTGATTGTCTGCCACAAAACAACGCAAAAACTGCTCAACATCCTGGTTTTTCCTTTCTGTCTGGCCATTAGATTCAGGATGATATCCTGACGAGAACGACAAGTGAACTCCCAACCTGTCACAAAAGGCACGCCAAAAATGAGCCACGAACTGAGGACCTCTATCAGAAACAATGTCAGTAGGAACGCCATGAAGTCTGACAATTTCCTTGACAAAGGCCTTAGCGAGAGTTTTAGCGCAGGGCAGTTTGACGAAGGGAACCAAGTGACACATCTTGCTAAAACGGTCCACGACCACCCAGATGACAGTAAAACCCTCAGAGGGGGGAAGGTCAGTTATAAAGTCCATAGCCAAATGTGTCCAAGGAGCACTGGGAACCTCCAAAGGACAAAGCAACCCCGCAGCAGGAGTATGTGAGGACTTAGATCTAGCACATATAGTACATTGGCGCACCCACTTAATGACTTCCTTCTGCCATCCAGGCCACCAAAAACTGCGACCCACCAGTCTCTTGGTCTCAGAGATTCCGGGATGACCTGCCAACCGAGATTCGTGACACTCAACAAACAAATCTCTCCTAAAGGTCCCAGGCACAAACAACCTCCCATGAGGAGTGTTAGATGGGGCATTCTCCTGTGCTTTAAGAATCTCATCTTCCAAAACGGAGTCCAAAGCAGCTATCACAACACCTTCTTGTAAAATGTTCTCCTCTTTCTCAGCACCGACTATGGGAGAAAAACTGCGAGACAAGGCATCCGCCTTAACATTCTTAGTACCAGGGATGTAAGTAACGGAGAAATTAAACCGCGAGAAAAACAGTGCCCACCTAGCCTGACGGGCATTCAGGCGCTTGGCAGCATCAAGATATATCAGATTTTTATGATCCGTAAGAACCCGAACGGGAAATTCCGCACCTTCCAAGAAGTGGCGCCAGTGTTCAAATGCGAGTTTAATCGCCAATAATTCCCGATTACCAATATCGTAATTCAGTTCAGTCTCCGAAAATTTTTTTGAAAAAAAGGCACAGGGATGTAATCCATCCCCGTTATCCTGAGACAATACTGCGCCAACCCCCACAGAGGAAGCATCAACCTCAACCAAAAACGGCTTAGTCACATCAGGCTGCATAAGGATGGGAGCAGAGGTGAACCTCTCCTTGAGATACACAAAAGCTTCAATGGCCTCAGAAGACCACTGAACCGCATCAGCACCTTTCCTGGTGAGATCGGTCAGAGGTTTGACAATACTAGAAAATTTTTTTATGAATTTTCTGTAATAATTGGCGAAACCCAAAAACCTCTGTATCGATTTCAAACCAATAGGCCTAGGCCATTCCTGTACAGCTTGAACTTTAACCGGGTCCATCTCAAAACCTTCGCTGGAGATAATGTAGCCCAAAAAACTAATTCTCTGTACAGCGAACTCACATTTCTCCAGCTTAGCAAAAAGCGAATTGTCCATTAATAACTGTAATACCTCACGTACGCTCCGCCAATGAGACTCCAGATCCGGCGAATAAATCAAAATGTCATCCAAATACACAACCACATTTTTGCCGATCAAAGGTCTAAGGATGTCATTAATAAGATTCTGAAAAAATGCAGGAGCATTAGTAAGACCAAAAGGCATAACCAGATTCTCAAAATGACCCACAGGAGTGTTAAAAGCAGTCTTCCATTCGTCACCCTCCTTCATGCGCAACAGATTGTATGCCCCCTTAAGGTCGATTTTAGAGAACCACTTGGCCCCCATTAACTGGTTAAACAGATCAGGAATCAATGGCAGTGGGTAAGGATTGCGTACAGTAATTTTGTTAATCTCACGAAAATCCAGACAAGGACGTAAACCGCCGTCCTTTTTTTTTACAAAAAAAAATCCAACCGCCACAGGAGACTTAGAGGGCCTAATGTGACCGGCGGCCAAACTTGTCTGTATGTATTCCTCCAAAGCCTTTCTCTCAGGAATAGTAAGGTTAAATAAACGACTTTTAGGAAGAGTCGCTCCAGGGACAAATTCAATAGAACAATCATAGTCTCTATGGGGAGGCAAAACCTGCGATTCCTTCTCAGAAAAAACTCTCCAAAAATCCTGAATAGGAACAGGCAATTCTCCCCTATCCAAAGCTGCAATACGCCCATTACAACACTTGTCATAACATTTATGGCTCCAGGATTTAATTTCACTGGTAGACCAATCCAGTACAGGATTGTGAAATTTTAACCAGGGCAATCCCAATATTACTGGAGAAGGCAAGTTATTCAACACTACCAAATCCAATTTCTCATGGTGAACACCATTAATAGTGAGAGGAAATTCACAGACCTTGAGAGTAATATTCTTCAAAGGGGAACCATCCACAGAAACCACAGCAATGGGGGATGATAAAGGTTCGGGTTTTAAATTGAGTCTTTCCAAGAATCCCCCATCAATAACATTCAGAGTAGACCCACAATCAACAAACACCCGAAATTCCATTAATTTTTCCTGAGCAATCGTGGAAGCAGCTAAAAATACACCCTTGGAATTTAAACAGGCAATACGGGCATGACTGACCATTTTTTTTTCTTTCTTGATACGAAGCTCACAGTCTTTAATTAAATGACCAGATTTTCCGCAATAGAAACACAAGCCTTCAGAAAATCTGCGATCTTTTTCTTGAGAGCGAGGTGCCATCGCTCCAATCTCCATCGATTCACCACTGTTAGTTTCTGGTTATGAGAATGTGTGTACTAACATAGCAGAGGATTTGCTCTCATTAACCCTTGCACGCAGTCTCCTATCCGTATAGCTAATTGCATAGCCTGTTGCAAATCTTCAGGTGTAGGATAAGCAATTAGCAGGTCTTTAACCCTTTCACTGAGCCCAGCAAGAAATAGACTTTTCAGAGCAGAATCGTTCCACCCTGTTTGAGTAGACCATCGACGGAAATGAGTACAATATTTTTCCACATTACCTGATCCCTGTCTCAAACGTCTTAACTCAGTCTCAGCTGATGAGACACGGTCAGGATCATCATATAATAGTCCCAAAGCAGAAAAAAAACTATCCACTGAACTGAAGCATGTATCACTAGGTTGCAAAGAAAAGGCCCACTCCTGAGGCTCTTTGCGCAAAAGTGACATTATAAACCCTATGCGCTGGAAATCATCCCCAGAGGACTTGGGTCTCAAACGAAAATACAATAAGCAAGCATTTTTAAATGAAAAAAATTCTCGGTGTTCACCAAAAAATAAATCCGGCAAACGTACCTTAGGCTCCAAGAAATGTGCTCCAGGACAGTTACTCACGTGTTGACGGAGCTCAGTCACCTCCAAAGAGAGTCCCTGCAGGTGTTTAGCCAAATCCAGAACCGACACCATGATGGAACAGAAAAAATCTTTCCTTAGAGCATTTGCTGGGCTGGACTTACTGTTATGTTCTGCTACCAGAGCTAAGGAAAGAGAGGAGATCTGTCCCTACGATAGAACTCAGCTTAATCCCTACGATGTAACAGGGGACCTGATCCTGCGATCAGACCTGCTAAAGTCCTAAGCTAGTCTGTACGGAGACCTATAGATGTGGGGAAGGAATCCCTACAAGTACTAAGGACTGGGAGGAAAATGGGACACCTCCTAACAGAAATAGTAGCAGACAGACGAACAAACAAAATATATAGAACATAGAGGTCCGTAGACCAAGCAAACTAACAGAGTTAGATACAGAGCACAGGCTAGCTAGAAAGTAGTTAAACAATGAAGTCCAGCAAAGCCAGAAGGGCGGAGCAGGATTAAATAGGCCAACAAGGTCATGTGACCAGCAAAGGAAAAAATCTAAGAACAAGGTTCTAACAATACAGGCCTGGGCAGACGCCAGCGTTCTGGTAGTGTTTATGGCTTCTGGGAAGGGAACGATTACAGGACAAAAGAAACAGAACTATTAAATTATATATTTAATCCAAAAGGGAGGCAGTGTTCTGAAAAATATACAAGATTTTGCAAAGGAGACAATTACAATACATATGCAGTTACACAATATAATAAGGATTAAAGCAGAAACTTACTATATACAGTTCGCAAGGACGAATCAGCATAGGTGGAGGAGGGGCTCCCCGATTTGAGCGTTATCGAACGCAATCCATTGATTATAGTATCTATTCCCCCCTAGCAAAGAATATGGATCAATCTTCAGTTGGTTCTTTTATGCCTAAGGGGTGATCAGCCCACACACCCCTGTGGTGACATCATGTGGTCTCGGACTCCACACTTCATGTTTTTATTAAAATAACTAACTTCCGCGATAACTTATCCCTGGTTGCTCGCAGAAGCTTGCAAGCGACACCATTTTTTCCGTTATGAATTTACCTTTCCGTAGAGACCACGCATGGCGTAGTTGCGACCTGCTATTTTGTTACTTTTGCACCACAGCCCCCTGGAGGGGCTTACTGCTATGGAAAGATAAGCATATCGCTCCTTGGCTGACCCTGCCACTAAAAATATAGGTCCCATTATTATCGGAATTATGGAACTTACAATATTCCATATTCTGTGTCTGCCTGAGTATAGATTTCCTTTTGAAGCTCGGGAGTACATTTTCCTCATCTCACTGTAAATTATCGCAAGCCTGTGTCTAATCATCCCCTGCTTCTGCCAGGGAGAAGGACCCTCGCATTTTAATTAGGTTGTAGCACTTCTTGGCTGGAATTTGTTTACAGGGCACTTCTCAGGCATGTGTTAATTGCATACAGACAGAGCTCTCAGCTCTCTTCTTGAGACAAATACACTGTGTTCCAAATTATTATGCAAATAATATTTTCTCAGATTTTCCCAAATTACCTATATGAATTGCAGTCATTGTAATTTTCCAGTCAAATAACTATTAGAGTACAATTGAAAGGTTTTTGTACAAACTGCCTATGATAACAGTATATTTTTAAACAAAATAAAAAACTCAAACTGCACTCAAAATGCATGTTCCAAATTATTATGCACAGCAGAGTTTTCAACCTTTTCATTTTAATAAACAGCAAAAAAATGGTCATTTTTTAAATTATAAGCATTAGCAGGTTATTACAAACTGAAATCAAACAGTTTTCAACTCAAAACTTTATTCTAGGTGATGTTACATTTGCACATAGAACCCCTTGTTCGAAAGGAGCTTCTGAACTCTCTCGTCCATTGAATTTGTCAGGTTTTGGATGGTTTCTGCTTTAATTGTTTTGCATGAGGACAGAATACCCTCCCAGAGCTGTTGCTTAGATGTGAACTGCCTCCCGCCATCATAGACACTACTTTTGATGATGCTCCAGAGGTTCTCAATGGGGTTGAGGTCAGGGGAGCATGGGTGCCACACCATAAATTTGTCCCCTTTTATGCCCATAGCAGCCAGAGATGCAGATGTGTTATGTGCAGTATGAGACGGGGCATTATCATGCATGAAATGATCTCGATGGTCCAGATGGATGGAGTGGAGGATGGCTGGTTGATGGACACCCCATGCAAACACGGCTACGGTGCTAACAAGGAGGAGGTGGAGTAATGTTTTGGGCTGGAATCATGGGGAGAGAGATTGTTGGCCCTTTTAGGATCCCTGAAGGGGTAAAGATGAACTCCATAATGTATGTTGAGTTTCTCAAACAGCACTTCCTTCCATGGTTCAAGAAGAAGAACCGTGCATTCCGCAGCAAGATCATTTTCATGCATGATAATGCACTGTCTCATGCTGCACATAACACATCTGCATCTCTGGCTGCTATGGGCATAAAAGGGGATAAACTTATGGTGTGGCCCCCATGCTCCCCTGACCTCAACCCCATTGAGAACCTCTGAAGCATCATCAAAAGGAGTGTCTATGATGGCGGGTGGCAGTTCACATCTAAGCAACAGTTCTGGGAGGGTATTCTGTCCTCATGCAAAACAATTGAAGCAGAAACCATCCAAAACCTGACAAATTCAATGGACGAGAGAGTTCAGAAGCTCCTTTCGAACAAGGAGTCCTATGTGCAAATGTAACATCACCTAGAATAAAGTTTTGAGTTGAAATCTGTTTGATTTTAGTTTGTGATAACCTGCTAATGCTTAGAATTTCAAAAATGACCATTTTTTTGTTCTTTATTAAAATGAAAAGGTTGAAAACTCTGCTGTGCATATTAATTTGGAACATGCATTTTGAGTGCAGTTTGAGTGTTTTATTTTTTAAAAAATATACTGTTATCATAGGCAGTTTGTACAAAAACGTTTCAATTGTACTCCAATAGTTATTTGACTGGAAAATTACAATGACTGCAATTCATATAGGTAATTTGGGAAAATCTGAGAAAATATTATTTGCATAATAATTTGGAACACAGTGTAGAGGATAAGGGAGGGGGAAGAGGGGCTCGGGAGAAAGACTTCTTCATATCTATGACAGGAGAAGAAAGAATATTTTCAATATTTCTCAAAATTTCCCTGACATGTTTTCTCTTTTTAAATCTTAATGACAACCAAAAACATCCAAATGACCCTGATCAAAAGTTCACATACCCTGGTGATTTTGGCCTGATAACATGCACAGAATTTGACACAATTTGGGTTTGAATGGCTACTGAAGGTAACATCCTCACCTGTGACCTGTTTGCTTGTAATCAGTGTGTGTGCATAAAAGCTGAGTGAGTTTCTGGGATCCAGACAGACTCTTGCATCTTTCATCCAGCCACTGACATTTTTGGATTGTGAGTCATGGGGAAAGCAAACGAATTGTCAACGGATCTACGGGAAAAGGTAGTTGAACTGCATAACACAGGAAAAGGATACAAAAAGATATCCAAGGAATTGATAATGCCAGTCAGCAGTATTCTAAATGTGATTAATAAATGGAAAATCAGGGGCTCTGTAAAACCAAACCACTGTCAGGTAGACCAACAAAAATTTTGGCCACAACTGCCAGGAAAATTATTCGGGATGCAAAGAAAAACCCACAAATAACATCAACTGAAATTCAGGACTCTCTGAAAACTAGCGGTGTGGCTGTTTCAAGATGCACAATATGGAGGCTCTTGAAGAAAAATGGGCCGCATGGTCGAGTCGCCAGAGGAAAGCCATTACTGTGCAAATGCCACAAAGAATCTCACCTACAATATGCCAAACAGCACAGAGACAAGCCTCAAAACTTCTGGAACAAGGTAATTTGGAGTGATGAGACCAAAATTTTACTTTTTGGCCACAACCATAAACATTACATTTGGAGAGAGGTCAACAAGGCCTATGATGAACTGTATATACACGTATACACATGGCGTATTTCATGAGTTTAATTTTTTAATTCTGTGGAAGCAGGGTTGAAAAGCAATGTCTGACTTTCATTTGTTCATTTTCATAGATTTTTAATTTATTATTACTTTTGTCAGATTCAAGTTATTTCTGTGACCATTGTGGGTTTTTCTTTCATTAAACGAGGGGTACCAACAATTTTGACCACGTGTGTAGCTGTAAAGCATGGAGGTGTATCGCTGATGTTTTGGGGATGTGTGAGCTACAAAGGCACTGGAAACTTGGTGAAAGTTGAAGGAAAGATGAATGCAGCACATTATCAGCGAATACTGGAGGAAAATTTGCACTCATCAGCCAGGAAGCTGCGCATGGGACGTAATTGGACGTTCCAACATGGCAACGATCCAAAGAACAAGGCCAAGTCGACCTGTCATTGGCTACAGCTGAACAAAGTGAAGGTTCTGGAGAGGCAATCTCAGTCTCCTGACCTCAATATCATTGAGCCACTCTGGGGAGATCTCAAGCGCGCAGTTCATGCTAGATAGCCGAGGAATTTACAGGAACTGGAGGCTTTTTGCCAAGAAGAATGGGCAGCTTTACCATCTGAGAAATTAAAGAACCTCATCCACAACTACCACAAAAGACTTCAAGCTGTCATTGATGTTAGAGGGGGCAATACACGGTATTAAGAACTTGGGTATGTGAACTTTTGATCAGGTTCATTTGGATGTTTTTGGTTGTCATTAAGATTTAAAAAGCTAAAACACAGTAATTTCACAATAAATGGCTTCACCCAACCAATAACCATGGGTGGAGAAAAAGTTTTTTGTTATCATTCATATTCTCTGAAACAAGGCCAAGAAAGCAAAACTTGTGCCGGGGTATGTAAACTTTTTAGCACAACTGTATGTATATGTATGTATATACAGTACAGACCAAAAGTTTGGACACACCTTCTCATTTAAAGATTTTTCTGTATTTTCCTGACTATGAAAATTGTACATTCACACTGAAGGCATCAAAACTATGAATTAACACAGGTGGAATTATATACTTAACAAAAAAGTGTGAAACAGCTGAAAATATGTCATATTCTAGGTTCTTTAAAGTAGCCACCTTTTGCTTTGATGACTGCTTTGCACACTCTTGGCATTCTCTTGATGAGCTTCAAGAGGTAGTCACCGGAAATGGTCTTCCAATAATCTTGAAGGAGTTCACAGAGATGCTTAGAGGTAGTCACCGGAAATGGTTTTCACTTCACAGGTGTGCCCTGCCAGGTTTAATAAGTGGGATTTCTTGCCTTATAAATGGGGTTGTGACCATCAATTGTGTTGTGCAGAAGTCTGGTGGATACACTGCTGATAGTCCTACTGAATAGACTGTTAGCTGCTTTTTTCTTGCCATAATACAAATTCTAAGTAAAGAAAAACGAGTGGCCATCATTACTTTAAGAAATTAAGGTCAGTCAGTGCGAAAAATTGGGAAAACGTTGAAAGTGTCCCCAAGTTCAGTTGCAAAAACCATCAAGCGCTACAAAGAAACTGGCTCACATGAGGACCGTCACAGGAAAGGAAGACCAAGAGTCACCTCTGCTTCTGAGGATAAGTTTATCCGAGTCACCAGCCTCAGAAATCGCAGGTTAACAGCAGCTCAGATTAGAGACCAGGTCAATGCCACACAGAGTTCTAGCAGCAGACACATCTCTTCAACAACTGTTAAGAGGAGACTTTGTGTAGCAGGCCTTCATGGTAAAATAGCTGCTAGGAAACCACTGCTAAGGACAGGCAACAAGCAGAAGAGACTTGTTTGGGCTAAGGAACACAAGGAAAGGACATTAGACCCGTGGAAATCTGTGCTTTGGTCTGATGAGTCCAAATTTGAGATCTTTGGTGCCAACCACCGTGTCATTGTGCGACACAGAAAAGGTGAACAGATGGACTCTACATGCCTGGTTCCCACCGTGAAGCATGGAGGAGGAGGTGTGATGGTGTGGGGGTGCTTTGCTGGTGACACTTTTGGGGATTTATTCAAAATTGAAGGCATACTGAACCAGCATGGCTACCACAGCATCTTGCAGCGGCATGCTATTCCATCCAGTTTGCGTTTAGTTGGACCATCATTTATTTTTCAACAGGACAATGACCCCAAACACACCTCCAGGCTGTGTAAGGGCTATTTGACCAAGAAGGAGAGTGATGGGGTGCTACGCCAGATGACCTGGCCTCCACAGTCACCAGACCTGTACCCAACCGAGATAGTTTGGGGTGAGCTGGACCGCAGAGTGAAGGCAAAAGGGCCAACAAGTGCTAAGCATCTCTGTGAACTCCTTCAAGATTATTGGAAGACCATTTCCGGTGACTACCTCTTGAAGCTCATCAAGAGAATGCCAAGAGTGTGCAAAGCAGTCATCAAAGCAAAAGGTGGCTACTTTGAAGAACCTAGAATATAAGACATATTTTCAGTTGTTTCACACTTTTTTGTTAATGATATAATTCCACATGTGTTAATTCATAGTTTTGATGACTATGAAAATTGTACATTCACACTGAAGGCATGAAAATACAGAAAAATCTTTAAATGAGAAGGTGTGTCCAAACTTTTAGTCTGTACTGTGTATGTATATATATATATATATATATATATATATATATATATATATATATATATATACAGTACAGACCAAAAGTTTGGACACACCTTCTCATTTAAAGATTTTTCTGTATTTTCTTGACTATGAAAATTGTACATTCACACTGAAGGCATCAAAACTATGAATTAACACATGTGGAATTATATACTTAACAAAAAAGTGTGAAACAACTGAAAATATGTCTTATATTCTAGGTTCTTCAAAGTAGCCACCTTTTGCTTTGATGACTGCTTTGTACACTCTTGGCATTCTCTTGATGAGCTTCAAGAGGTAGACACCGGAAATGGTCTTCCAACAATCTTGAAGTAGTTCCCAGAGATGCTTAGTACTTGTTGGCCCTTTTGCCTTCACTCTGCGGTCCAGCTCACCCCAAACCATCTCGATTGGGTTCAGGTCTGGTGACTGTGGAGGCCAGGTCATCTGGTGTAGCACCCCATCACTCTCCTTCTTGGTCAAATAGCCCTTACACAGCCTGGAGGTGTGTTTGGGGTCATTGTCCTGTTGAAAAATAAATGATGGTCCAACTAAACGCAAACCGGATGGAATAGCATGCCGCTGCAAGATGCTGTGGTAGTCATGCTGGTTCAGTATGCCTTCAATTTTGAATAAATCCCCAACAGTGTCACCAGCAAAGCACCCCCACACCATCACACCTCCTCCTCCATGCTTCACGGTGGGAACCAGTCATGTAGAGTCCATCCGTTCACCTTTTCTGCGTCACACAAAGACATGGTGGTTGGAACCAAAGATCTCAAATTTGGACTCATCAGACCAAAGCACAGATTTCCACTGGTCTAATGTCCATTCCTTGTGTTCTTTAGCCCAAATAAGTCTCTTCTGCTTGTTGCCTGTTCTTAACAGTGGTTTCCTAGCGGCTATTTTACCATGAAGGCCTTCTGCACAAAGTCTCCTCTTAACAGTTGTTGTAGAGATGTGTCTGCTGCTAGAACTCTGTGTGGCATTGACCTGGTCTCTAATCTAAGCTGCTGTTAACTTGCGATTTCTGAGGCTAGTGACTCGGATAAACTTATCCTCAGAAGCAGAGGTGACTCTTGGTCTTCCTTTCCTGGGGCGGTCCTCATGTGAGCCAGTTTCTTTGTAGCGCTTGATGGTTTTTGCAACTGCACTTGGGGACACTTTCAAAGTTTGCCCAATTTATCGGACTGACTGACCTTCATTTCTTAAAGTAATGATGGCCACTCGTTTTTCTTTACTTAGCTGCTTTTTTCTTGCCATAATACAAATTCTAACAATCTATTCAGTAGGACTATCAGCTGTGTATCCACCAGACTTCTGCACAACACAACTGATGGTCCCAACCCCATTTATAAGGCAAGAAATCCCACTTATTAAACCTGGCAGGGCACACCTGTGAAGTGAAAACCATTTCCGGTGACTACCTCTTGAAGCTCATCAAGAGAATGCCAAGAGTGTGCAAAGCAGTCATCAAAGCAAAAGGTGGCTACTTTGAAGAACCTAGAATATAAGACATATTTTCAGTTGTTTCACACTTTTTTGTTAAGTACATAATTCCACATGTGTTAATTCATAGTTTTGATACCTTCAGTGTGAATGTACAATTTTCATAGTCATGAAAATACAGAAAAATCTTTAAATGAGAAGGCGTGTCCAAACTTTTGGTCTGTACTGTATATATATATATATATATATATATATATATATACACTGTGTGCAGAATTATTAGGCAAATGAGTATTTTGATCACATGATACTTTTTATACATGTTGTCCTACTCCAAGCTGCATAGGCTTGAGAGCCAACTACCAATTAAGTAAATCTGGTGATGTGCATCTCTGTAATGAGGAGGGGTGTTGTCTAATGACATCAACACCCTATATAAGGTGTGCTTAATTATTAGGCCACTTCCTTTCCTTTGGCAAAATGGGTCAGAAGAGAGATTTGACGGTCTCTGAAAAGTCCAAAATTGTGAGATGTCTTGCAGAGGGATGCAGCAGTCTTGAAATTTCCAAACTTTTGAAGCGTGGTCACCGAACAATCAAGCGTTTCATGTCAAATAGCCAACAGGGTCGCAAGAAGCGTGTTGACCAAAAAAGTCGCAAAATAACTGCCCATGAATTGAGGAAAATCAAGCGTGAAGCTGCCAAGATGCCATTCGCCACCAGTTTTGCCATATTTCAGAGCTGCAACGTTACTGGAGTATCAAAAAGCACAAGGTGTGCGATACTCAGGGACATGGCCAAGTAAAGGAAGGCTGAAAAACGACCACCTTTGAACAAGAAACATAAGATAAAACATCAAGAATGGCCCAAGAAATATCTTAACACTGATTTTTCAAAGGTTTTATGGACTGATGAAATGAGAGTGACTCTTGATGGGCCAGATGGATGAGCCAGAGGCTGGATCAGTAAAGGGCAGAGAGCTCCACTCCGACTCAGACGCCAGCAAGGTGGAGGTGGGGTACTGGTATGGGCTGGTATCATCAAAGATGAACTTGTGGGACCTTTTCGGGTTGAGGATGGAGTGAAGCTCAACTCCCAGACCTACTGCCAGTTTCTGGAACACAACTTCAAGCAGTGGTACAGGAAGAAGCCGGTATCGTTCAAGAAAAACATGATTTTCATGCAGGACAATGCTCCATCACATGCATCCAACTACTCCACAGTGTGGCTGGTCAGTAAAGGTCTAAAAGAAGAAAAAATAATGACATGGCCCCCTTGTTCACCTGATCTGCACCCCATAGAGAACCTGTGGTCCATCATAAAATGTGAGATCTACAGGGAGGGAAAACAGTACACCTCTCGGAACAGTGTCTAGGAGGCTGTGGTGGCTGCTGCACGCAATGTTGATCGAAAACAGATCAAGCAACTGACAGAATGTATGGATGGAAGGCTGTTGAATGGCATCATAAATAAAGGTGGCTATATTGATCACTAATTTTTTGGGTTTTTGTTTTTGCATGTCAGAAATGTTTATTTCTAAATTTTGTGCACTGATATTGGTTTACCTGGTGAAAATAAACAAGTGAGATGGGATTATATTTGGTTTTTATTAAGTTGCCTAATAATTCTGCACAGTAATAGTTACTTGCACAAACAGATATCCTCCTAAGATAGCCAAATCTAAAAAAAAACCACTCCAACTTCCAAAAATATTAAGCTTGGATATTTATGAGTCTTTTGGGTTGATTGAGAACAAGGTTGTTGATCAATAATAAAAATAATCCTCTAAAATACAACTTGCCTAATAATTCTGCACACATTGTATACACTGCTCAAAAAAATGAAGGGAACACTTAAGCAACAGAATATAACTCCAAGTAAATCAAACTTCTGTGAAATCAAACTGTCCACTTAGGAAGCAACACTGATTGACAATCAATTTCACATGCTGTTGTGCAAATGGAATAGACAATAGTTGGAAATTATTGGCAATTATCAAGACACACTCAATAAAAGAGAGGTTCTGCACGCGGGGACCACAGACCACATCTCAGTACCAATGCTTTCTGGCTAATGTTTTGGTCACTTTTGAATGTTGGATGTGCTTTCACACTCGTGGTAGCAGGATACGGACTCTACAACCCACAGAAGTTGCTCAGGTAGTGCAGCTCATCCAGGATGGCACATTAATGCGAGCTGTGGCAAGAAGGTTTGCTGTGTCTGTCAGCGTAGTGTCCAGAGGCTGGAGGCGCTACCAGGAGACATGGAGGGGGCCGTAGGAGGGCAACAACCCAGCAGCAGGACCACTACCTCCGCCTTTGTGCAAGGATGAACAGGAGGAGCACTGCCAGAGCCCTGTAAAATGACCTCCAGCAGGCCACAAATGCGCAGGTGTCTGCACAAACGGTTAGAAATCGACTCCATGAGGGTGGTATGAGGGCCCGACGTCCACAGATGGGGGTTGTGCTCACCCAACACCGTGCAGCACGCTTGGCATTTGCCAAAGAACACCAGGATTGGCAAAGTCGCCACTGGTGCCCTGTGCTCTTCACAGATGAAAGCAGGTTCACACTGAGCACATGTGACAGAGTCTGGAGACGCCATGGAGAGCGATCTGCTGCCTGCTACATCCTTCAGCATGACCAGTTTGGCAGTGGGTCAGTAATGGTGTTGGGTGGCATTTCTTTGCAGGGCCACACAGCCCTCCATGTGCTCGCCAGAGGTAGCCTGACTGCCATTAGGTACCGAGATGAGATCCTCAGACCCCTTGTGAGACCATATGCTGGTGCGGTTAGCCCTGGGTTCAGGACAATACCAGACCTCATGTGGCTGGAGTGTGTCAGCAGTATCTGCAAGATAAAGGCATAAAGCTAAGGACTGGCCCGCCTGTTCCCCAGACCTGAATCCGATTGAGCACATCTGGGACATCGTGTCTCGCTCCATCCACTAACGTCACGTTGCACGACAGACTGTCCAGGAGTTGGCGGATGCTTTAGTCCAGGTCTGGGAGGAGATCCCACAGGAGACCATCCGCAACCTCATCAGGAGCATGCCCAGGCTTTGTAGGGAGGTCATACAGCTCAAGCTGTTTTGCAAGGAAGAATGGGCAAGAATTTCTGCCTCTCGATGTGCAAATCTGATAGAGACATACCCCAAGCGACTTGCAGCTGTAATCGCAGCAAAAGGTGGCGCTACAAAGTATTAACTCAAGGGGAACGAATAATATTGCAAGCCCCACTTTTCAGTTTTTAATTTGTTAAAAAAGTTTAAAATATCCAATAAATTTCATTCCTCTTCATGATTGTGTCCCACTTGTTGTTTATTCTTCTCCCAAAAATTTTCATTTTATATCAAATATCAAATATCTGTTTGAAGCCAGAAATGTGGCAAAAGGTAGAAAAGTTCAAGGGGGCCAAATACTTTCACAATGCACTGTATGTATGTATGTGTGTATACAGTGGGGAAAAAAAGTATTTAGTCAGCCACCAATTGTGCAAGTTCTCCCACTTAAAAAGATGAGAGATGCCTGTAATGGACATCATAGGTAGACCTCAACTATGAGAGACAAAATGAGAAAAAAATCCTGAAAATCATATTGTCTGATTTGGAAAGAAATTTTTTTCAAATTTTGGTGGAAAATAAGTATTTGGTCACCTACAAAAGTTCATCTCAATACTTTGTTATATATCCTTTGTTGGCAATGACAGAGATCAAACGTTTTCTGTAATTCTTCACAAGGTTGGCACACACTGTTTCTGGTATGTTGGCCCATTCCTCCATGCAGCTCTCCTCTAGAGCCGTGATGTTTTGGGGCTGTCGCTGGGCAACACGGACCTTTAACTCCCTCCAAAGGTTTTCTATAGGGTTTAGATCTGGAGACTGGCTAACCCACTCCAGGACCTTGAAATGCTTCTTACGAAGCCACTCCTTTGTTGCCCTGGCGGTGTGCTTGGGATCATTGTCATGCTGAAAGACCCAGCCACTTTTCATCTTTAATGCTCACGATACATGGCCCCAACTCATTCTTTCATGTACACGGATCATTCATCCTGGTCCCTTGGCAGAGAAACAGCCCCAAAGCATGATGTTGCCACCCCCATGCTTCACAGTAGGTATGGTGTTCTTTGGATGCAACTCAGCATTCTTTCTCCTCCAAACACGACGATTTGTGTTTCTACCAAACAGTTCTACTTTGGTTTCATCTAACCATATGACATTCTCCCAATACTCTTCTGGATCATCCAAATGCTCTCTAGCAAACTTCAGATAGGCCCATACATGTAATGGCTTAAGAAGGGGGACACATCTGGCACTGCAGGATCTGTCTTCCCAGCCTGGTGCAGGGCTATAATTTTTTTTCAGGTTTCCTTCGACAGCTCTTTGGTCTTCACCACAGTGGAGTTTTGGAGTATGACTGTTTGAGGTTGCGGACAGGTGTCTTTTATACTGACAACAAGTTCAAACAGGTGCCAGTACTACAGGTAATGAGTGGAGGACAGAGGAGCCTTTTAAAGAAGAAGTTACAGGTCTGTGTATTCTGTCTCCACATAAGGCGAATGAAGGTGAGCCTGGGTGATAAGGGGCTGTGAGAGTTCCTACCTTCGTATCCTTGAAGTGAAGCAGATAGGACCATTACATCTATGCTCAGCGTCCGTAGACTTGAATGTAAACCACAGCGGTGTTTCCATCCAACTCTTGGTTTATTAGAACTGGGATATAGTACTTGTGGGTACAATGTAGTAACTTCCTTGAAGTCGCTGACACAGGTTGATGTGAATTTTTATGAGTTTTGGTGGTCAGAAACTGATGCTTTCGCAAGCCAGTAAATGTGTGTCTTCCTAACAGCATGAAGAGGGAAAGAAGATGGCTGCTGAGTGGAAGTGACCCATGAACTGCAATGAAAACACACCCATTATGAATAATTAAAATTTCAGATACAATAAGTAACACATATTGGCCAGCAGGTGGCAGCATAGCAATATGACTAACAATAATAATACAACTAACTAAAGACAAGTAATGCAAACCTATACCATCAATTATACAAACTGAACTGCCGAACAGCAATTATATCCGGGGACAGCACAATCCCCGTCTGAAATTCCAGAATGGATTTCACTATAGAACTAATGTCCTTTGAAAATAAAGTCCAACAACCTGTAACAATAGAGGCATGTTAGCATGTGACGACGACACTTAACAATATTGTCTCATATTTTCCATTCTTGGAATGGAAGATCTTCAAAGCAGGATCCGATGCTATTCATCCTACCGGAACATCCTCGATTAGCAGTATCCAAACAAGTTCATTAATAGGGCTCGTCATAGGCTCTCCTTTTCTAAGGATTCTCAGCTCCACCTTTCGGACCTTACCGTCTTTACTAGGAAGAGCCTTTGTAACCATTTCCATAGGCCAGTCAATGGTTTCGGTTTGTTGTTCCTTCATCAACACAATGTCTCCTTCTTTCAAGTTTGGTTTACTGTGTTGCCATTTTCTTCTTCCTTGGAGAACCACGAGATATTCCTTTCTCCACCGGTTCCAGAAGTAATCGACAAGGCATTGTACACGTTTCCACTGTTTCTGGTAGATGTTTGCATGAGTAAACTCTCCACTGACTGTTAGCGGATTCCCGATCTTTTGGGTAAGGAGAGTAGCTGGAGTAAGAATAGTCAGCATTTCGGGATCCATTGATACCGGAACAAGGGGTCTTGAATTGATTATGGCGGAAACTTCGGCCAGAAGAGTAACCAGGGTCTCGTGCGTGAGTCTTGAAGAGTTTACATCCATAAGCATGGAATTCAAGATACTACCCGATCCCGATCATCCTTTCCCAGGAACCTCCCATGTGGGAACTCTGCGGAGGATTGAAAATCCAGGTGCAACCCCTTTCTGCCAATTGATTTTGAATTGGTTTAATGTCAATATCCAGCTCTAGACATGCGCCAATGAAATTTCTTCCGCGGTCGGACCTCAACTGTTTCACTGGTCCTCTGATTGCTAGGAACCGCCTTAAGCGTTGATCAGGCTGGATGTGTCCATGGATTCTATCACCTCTATATGAACAGCCTGGATACTCTTGTAGGTGAATAGTATGGCCCAACGTTTACTGTTCGCATGGCTGCCGCGAGTCCTACGCGCAGGCATCATCCATGGACCAAAGACATCTAGGCCAACGTAGGTGAAAGGTGGCTCGGTACTCAGTCTGTCTGCAGGTAGGTCGGCCATCTGCTGGTGTATCTGTTTTCCGACATTGCACGCAGCGATGCAGTAACCTTGCTATACATTTTTTCATGCCTATAATCCAAAGTCCTGCTGACTGTAGCTTGCCCTCGGTGATTTGCCTACCTTGGTGTTCAGTCTTTGTCGATGACATGATGTTTACTGGGGATGATGAGGGGATTTTGCTCTGAAACTCCTAACTCGGCTTGATTTAATCAACCACCGACCCTCAGCAAACCAAAGCTGTCCATGACTGGATTCAAATTGGCAATAGGACTTTTCAGAGAAATCTGCTGTTTGTAATGCAAGCACTCCCATTCGGTATTAAATTCGCTCTGCTGGACATGGCGTATTATAAGAGACTCGCAGTGAGAAATGTCCTCAGCAGAGAGCGGTTTAGTGCAGACCTGCCAACCGTGACAATCTTTGTCTCCATGTGATTTGGGATAACATCTCGCGATGTGCACTAATCTTGCGATAGTTTTGACGAGTTTCATCCAACTGGAGAAGCGTTCGAAGTGCTGACAACCAAGCCTGGAGGTACGTTTAGTGTTCGTGACCAGTGCACTGACCTCGGAACGGATTTCTAGATCATTATCTGGATCCTGGATGCTGAAGGCTTCCTGAACATGTTCGCTCCCCTTCTGCCCCAGCAGAAACTTCGGACCTGAAAGCCAAGAAGAGTTAGCAAAAGAACTTAAGGCCGTAGGCCTAGTGGCATGATCAGCTGGATTAAGTTTGGATGAGACATAATGCCATTGTTCAGGTTTGGAAGACCTCCTGACTCTCTCAATGCGGTTACTGACGTATACATAAAAGCGCCTGGTCTGATTGTAAATGTAACCCAAGGCGACTTTACTGTCTGTGTAGTATTGTACGTCATCTATGTCAGTGTTCAGCTTGTGCTGAATGAAGTCTGCAGTTTCCACCGCAAGCACAGTTCCACAAAGTTCAAGCCTGGGAATAGTGTGATCAGGCTTAGGAGCCATCTTATTTTTGCCAAAAACAAACCCGATATGATCTTGATTATCGGATCCCGTCACCCTCAGGTAGGCAACAGCTGCTATGGCTTCTGTGGAAGCATCCGAGAACACATGGAGTTCCGTCCTAGTGCTAGCAGAAAGTGAGGTTTCGACGTAACATCTCGGTATGTGGATTTCTTCCAAAGTGCCCAAAGACTGCTTCCAGGTTTCCCATCTTGGCTCCTTATTGGGAGGAAGTTGGGTGTCCCAGTCTTTGACGGTCTCGGAAAGCTGTCTCAGTAGGGATTTACTTTATATGGTAATGGGTGCTACGAATCCCAGTGGATCATATAAGCTGTTCACCACTCAAAGGACACCACATTTAGTGAATGTCTGCATAGTTAATTTGGAAACCAAAAGAGTCGGCTGACAAGTCCCACCTCAGGCCTAAGCTTCTTTGCACAGGCGGACAGTCTGGTCCCAGATTTATGTCCTTGAATCCTGGTACATGATCACATGACTTGAAGGCTCTCATGACAGCTGGGCTGTTTGAAGAGATTTTATGCAGTCTAAGGTTAGCTTGGCGCAGCATTCCTTGGGTCTTCTTAAGTAGGTCGATTGCTGCTTCTTCAATAGGTAGAGATTTGAGTCCATCGTCTACATAGAAGTCTTTCTCTACAAAGCTTCTGGCATCTGTTCCATATTCGGACTCTCCTTCTAACGCAGTTCTCCGCAGGCCATAGGTTGCCACAGCGGGTGAAGGGCTGTTCCTGAATACATGCACCCTCATGCGATATTCCACCATCTCCTTGTTAGGGTCGTTGTCCTTGTGCCACAGAAACCTGAGGAAGTTCTTGTTGTCCTCTCTGACTATGAAACAGTGGAACATCTATTCAATGTCGGCAGTGATGGCAACGGGCTCTTTCCTGAACCTCATTAACACTCCTACTAGGTTGTTTGTCAGATTGGGACCTGTGAGGAGGACATCATTGAGAGACACACCTTGATGTTTAGCGCTTGAATCAAAGACGACTCTAATTTGCTTAGGTTTTCGCTGGTGATATACTCCGAATGAAGGTAGGTACCAGCACTCCTCATTTTCCTTTAAGGGAGGAGCTGGTTCCGCATGGTTGTTAGGAACATTTTTCCCATAAAGGTGACGATGTGTTCTTTCATCTCTGGTTTCTTGCTTAGTGTACGCTGTAGAGAGTTGAATCTGGACAAGGCTTGTTCTTGATTGTTTGGGAGCCTTACTCTGGTAGCTTGGAAGGGTAAGTGATTAGTTTTGTCTTTAAGGAACTCATTGTCCATTATCCTGACAAATTCCTTGTCTTCCATTAACAGGGCTACTTTATTGTCATCCTTAGTTGTATGAAACACTGATCTTCCCAAGTCGTCGGCATAGGGGGAAGGAATGACATCTGGCAGTTGTGTGGGGTCTGGAGACTTCTCTTTCACCTCATAGTGATGAGAGCATGGCTTGCAGAAAGATGTGCGTCCGTCCCTGCACACGTAAGTCTTAATGGAATCAACTCTTGGTCGATCCAAGCATACATTTCCTATGACTACCCACCACAAGTCCAGTCTCTGAGCGTATGGGCCATTACACTGTTGACGCACCTTGTGTATCCTAAGATTGTCTCTGCCGAGCAGGAGAAGAACCTCGGCGTCCATATCGATAGGTTGGATAAGGCTAGCTAGGTGCCTTAAGTGTGGTTGGTGAAGTGCAGCTTCAGGGGTAGGGATCTCATCCCTTTGGTTGGGTATTTGATCACATTCGATCAGTGTTAGTAGAGGTATTTCTTCGTCTCCATCGATAGGAGAAGCGATGAATCCTTGCGCCCTTCTGCCACTAGTCTCTCTGGGGCCTGAGTAAGTGTTCAGGGTGTAGGGTGTTTCTGGTACCTCGATCCCGAAAGCTTCAAAGAACTTAGGTCCGGCCAGGGATCGATTACTTTGATTGTCGATGATGGCATACATTTTCACTGCCTTTTCTGGTTGTCCTTATGGGTAGACTCTGACCAGGGATATCCTTGCACAGCTTTTAACACTCTGGTTCTCCCCACATACCTCTAGGCATGAACAGGACACAGCCACGGTAGACTTTGCATGATTCTGTGGCTCCCTGCCATGGCTTGTCGTGGGACTAGAGGTAACTATGGCAGGTGAATCGCTGGTGGCTGAGGTTGGATGCATACAGTTAGGTCCATATATATTTGGCAGAGACAACATTTTTCTAATTTTGGTTCTAGACATTACCACAATGAATTTTAAACAAAACAATTCAGATGCAGTTTAAGTTCAGGCTTTCAGCTTTCATTTGAGGGTATCCACATTAAAATTGGATAAAAGGTTTAGGAGTTTCAGCTCCTTAACATGTGCCACCCTGTTTTTAAAGGGACCAAAAGTAATTGGACCAATTAAATAATTGTAAATAAAATGTTCATTTCTAGTACTTGGTTGAAAACCCTTTGTTGGCAATGACTGCCTGAAGTCTTGAACTCATGGACATCACCAGACTCTGTGTTTCCTCCTTTTTGATGCTCTGCCAGGCCTTCACTGCGGTGGTCTTCAGTTGCTGTTTGTTTGTGGGCCTTTCTGTCTGAAGTTTAGTCTTTAACAAGTGAAATACATGCTCAATTGGGTTGAGATCAGGTGACTGACTTGGCCATTCAAGAATATTCCACTTCTTTGCTTTAAAAAACTCCTTGGTTGCTTTGGCTTTATGTTTTGGGTCATTGTCCATCTGTAGTATGAAACAACGACCAATCAGTTTGGCTGCATTTGGCTGGATCTGAGCACACAGTATGTCTCTGATTACATCAGAATTTATTTGGCTGCTTCTGTCCTGTGTCACATCATCAATAAACACTAGTGACCCAGTGCCACTGGCAGCCATGCATGCCCAAGCCATCACACTGCCTCCGCTGTGTTTTACAGATGATGTGTTATGCTTTGGATCATGAGATGTACCACGCCTTCGCCATACTTTTCTCTTTCCATCATTCTGGTAGAAGTTGATCTTGGTTTCATCTGTCCAAAGAATGTTCTTCCAGAACTGTGCTGGCTTTTTTAGATGTTTTTTAGCAAAATCCAGTCTAGCCATTTTCTTCTTGATGCTTATGAGTGGCTTGCACCGTGCAGTGAACCCTCTGTATTTACTCTCATGCAGTCTTCTCTTTATGGTAGATTTGGATATTGATACGCCTACCTCCTGGAGAGTGTTGTTCACTTGGTTGGCTGTTGTGAAGGGGTTTCTCTTCACCATGGAGATTATTCTGCGATCATCCACCACTGTTGTCTTCCGTGGGCGCCCAGGTCTTTTTGCATTGATGAGTTCACCAGTGCTTTCTTTCTTTCTCAGGATGTACCAAACTGTAGATTTTGCCACTCCTAATATTGTAGCAATTTCTCGGATGGGTTTTTTCTGTTTTTGCAGCTTAAGGATGGCTTGTTTCACCTGCATGGAGAGCTCCTTTGACCGCATGTTTACTTCACAGCAAAACCTTCCAAATGCAAGCACCACACCTCAAATCAACTCCAGGCCTTTTATCTGCTTAATTGAGAATGACATAACGAAGGGATTGCCCACACCTGTCCATGAAATAGCCTTGAAGTCAATTGTCCAATTACTTTTGGTCCATTTAAAAACGCATGTGACATTGCTTTTCAACCCTGCTTCCACAGAATTTTTTAAAAAATGTAAAAAAAATTAAACTCATGAAATAGGCCTGGACAGAAATGATGGTACTCTTAACTTAATATTTTGTTGAACCTTTTGAGGCAATCACTGCAATCAAACGATTCCTGTAACTGTCAATGAGACTTCTGTACCTCTCGACAGGTATTTTGGCCCACTCCTCATGAGCAAACTGCTCCAGTTGTCTCGTGGTTGAAGGTTGCCTTTTCCAGACGCCATGTTTCAGCTCTTTGCAAAGATGTTCAATAGGATTTGGGTCAGGGCTCATAGAAGGCCACTTCAGAATAGTCCAATGTTTTCCTCTTAGCCATTCTTGGGTGTTTTTAGCTGTTTGTTTTGGGTCATTATCCTGTTGCAACACCCATGACCTGCGACTGAGACCAAACCATCTGACACTGGGCAGCACATTTCTTTCTAGAATCCCTTGATAGTCTTGAGATTTCATTGTACCCTGCACAGATTCAAGACACCCTGTGCCAGATGCAGCAAAGCAGCCCCAGAACATAACAGAGCCTCCACCATGTTTCACAGTAGTGACAGTGTTATTTTCTTGATATGCTTCATTTTTTGTCTGTGAACATAGAGCTGATGTGCCTTGCCAAAAATTCCATTTTTGTCTCATCTGTCCATAGGACATTCTCCCAGAAGCTTTGTGGCTTGTCAACATGTAGTTTGGCAAATTCCAGTCTGGCTTTTTTATGATTTTTTTTTCAACAATGGTGTTCTCCTTGGTCGTCTCCCATGAAGTCCATGTTGGATCAAACAACAACGGATGGTGCGATCTGATACTGATGTTCCTTGTGCTTGAAGTTCAACTTTAATCTCTTTAGAAGTTTTCCTGGGCTCTTTTGTTACCGTTCGTATTATCCGTCTCTTTGATTTGTCATCAATTTTTCTCCTGTGGCCACTACCAGGGAGGTTGACTACAGTCCCATGGATCTTAAGTTTCTGAATAATATGTGCGACTGTAGTCACAGGAACATCAAGCTGCTTGGAGATGGTCTTATAACCTTTACCTTTAACATGCTTGTCTATAATTTTCTTTCTAATCTCCTGAGACAACTCTTTCCTTTGCTTCCTCTGGTCCATGTTGAGTGTGGGACACACCATGTCACCAAACAGCACAGTGAGTATCTGCAGCCCTATATACAGGCCCACTGACTGATTACAAGATTGTAGACACCAGTGATGCTAATTAGTGGACACAACTTGATTTAACATGTCCCTTTTGTCACATTATTTTCAGGGGTACCATCAATTCTGTCCAGGCCTATTTCATGAGTTTAATTCTTTTTAAATTCTGTGGAAGCAGGGTTAAAAAGTAATGTCTGACTTTCATTTGTTCATTTTCATAGATTTTTAATTTATTATTAAGTAAAATGTAAAAAACTGCAGTAGCGCTGCTGCTATAGTAAGATCAAATAGGCATAGAGCCGCAATCTCAAAGCACCGTATGCCCTGGTGCAAATAATAATGAAATGATTAAAAGAAAAGAGATGCCCTGCAAACCACTCATAAAATACAAAAAGAGTGATTCCTACCTGTCTTAGAGAAAATGGTAGTCCAAATGAAGCACTTCAGATATATGCGTTCATCTTCCAGGGGTCGTTTGAAGAAGTCACAACTGCAACTAGAGATGATGGGACAAGTGCCGGAGTCTGTAGGGAGAAATGGGTATCTTGAATAAGAGTTTAAAATTTGCCTCGTCCACCAATTTTAATAAATTTGATGCGTTTATTGGAATAAAGAAGTTCATGCGTAATCTAGCTTTGAAAAAATATTTTCTCAAAAAAAATATTGCGGGATCTACATTGAAAAAGAAAATAGATGTTTCCCCACTTTCTTCTAATACGTCAGACAGTTCTTTTATTCTTACAGATCTCAAATGCAAATCATCCTTTAATCCGATACAAGAGTACTCGGAGGCATTCACCAGCTTCCAGAATCTAGTTATCAGGGATATACGGAAAGTAAAAAGTACCAAACGCCATAATAATTTAACCAGGAAGGAACAGTTAATTATCAAAAAATTACAGGACAATAACAATATAACGATACTCCCTGCTGACAAAGGGGGAGGTATCGTTTTATTAGACAAGGAGACATACCACACAGAATCACTAAGATTGTTGAGCAATGAGAAAACATATAAAAAATTAATAATAGATCCTACTAATTCTTATAAAATGGAATTAAAATCTCTGGTAGATGCAGGTAAAAAATCGGGCGCATTATCAGTTCATGAGAAAAAATATATTTATAATCAATATCCTTCAATAGCAATGTTCTACCAGATACCAAAGATCCATAAAAATACAGATCATCCACCAGGACGCCCGATTATTTCAGGCATTAATTGTCTCATGTCCAATCTGTCTGAATATGTAGATTGCATTTTACAGAAATTTGTTCCTTCTTTACCAGATTACATCAGGCATACAAAGGATTTCTTACAAGTTTTAAACACCGTACAATGGGAACCGGGTTTTATTATGGGCACTCTTGATATAACCTCCCTTTACACAGTTATCGATAATGTGCAAGGAGTGGAAGCGGTACAACACTTCCTACAAATGAGTAATGGTATTGAAAAAATCTCAAAACTTCAAATTGATTTTATTAAAAAGTCGATTAATTTTATTACAACCCATAATTATTTCCAATACGACAAACAATTTTATATTCAGACGTGGGGTATTGCAATGGGGACCAGATTCGCGTCGGGTTTCGCTAATCTCTACGTGGGGAGGTGGGATGGGCTTCACCTCCCTCCCCACCAGGAGCCCGGCATGGGTCTGGTCCTATGGAAACGTTTTATTGATGACGTATTTTTTATATGGCGTAGTGGTGATCCTGCACTGGATACTTTTTTAATGGAAATTAATAAAAATTATTTTAATTTGATTTTTACGTCAGCAACCAGTACATCGTCAGTTAATTTTTTAGATATCACAGTTTTTATAGAAAATGGGCAGTTAATTACAAAAAGTTATAGAAAGCCTACTGATAGTAACAGTTATATTGACATAACTAGTTGCCATTTACCTGCGTGGCTCAGAAATATTCCTAAAGGCCAATTTATGTGGACAAGGAGGAACTGTGCTAATTATGAAGATTACCAGAATGAATCTGAAAAGATGATAGCCCAATTCACCCAAAAAGGCTATAATCATACAGACCTTGAGAATCGGAGAGAACAGGGAGGGAAAATTCCTAGAAATCAGCTGCTTGCTAAACAAAAAATAAGTGATTTTAAAAAAAGAGCAATAATGATGTTTCTAAAATCCCAATAATCACGCAGTACAATCATGAATGTGGTAAATTAAAAAGAATTGTCCAAAAGTATTGGCCGTTAATTAATTAATAAATGGAGGACAAAATGATTGGAGAGTACTTTCCTCCTAAACCCAGTTTTATATATAGGAGGACAAAAAATCTGTCACGTAAGATAGCCCCTATGGTGGTGTATAAAGAAAATGGGGTAATAAAAGAGAAATGGACAAAAGGTTTTTTTCCTTGCAAGGTGTGTACTATGTGCAAAGCAACTAAGGCGAAGGAATCAGTACTATCTTTTTCTAATGATGAAGAAACAATCAGTATCTATACACACATATCTTGTCAATCAAGAGGAATCATTTATTGTATACAATGTCCTTGTAATAAGCTCTATATAGGGAGAACAAAAGGTCAATTAAAGGTGAGATTAAAAGAACATGCAAACAATATTATAAAACAATATACAGCTTATCTGTTCTCTTTACATTACAAAATGGCCCATATAGGTAATTTAATAGGCACTAAATTCTGAGGAATTGAACAAATTAAAAAACATTGAAGAGGTGGCGATTATGTCAAACTAATGTCCAAAGCGGAAAGCAGATGGATATTCAGAAGGAACTCGCTGAAACCACATGGCCTCAACAGTGAGATCCAGCTTTTTGCTTTTAACTAAAGGAAAAGAAAGAGAGGGAGAAAAAAAAAAGGGAAAGAAATGTGTTTTTTTTTTTTGTTTTTTTCTTTTTGGAGTTTTTTTTTGCTAATTTATGGGATGATTATCCACCTATATATACAAGGGAGCGCCCTGTGTCTGCAAATCCCCGACGAAGGAGGCCCTGACCTCGGAAACGTGTCGGATAAGCGCTGGACTGTTGTTCCCTCAGTGGAATCCCCCGGCTGTTGTGACGTCACACAGATACTCAGCGCTCACATCCTTGATCATCAGCGGTCCTGCAGGTGTGACCGGCCGGTCACCTATCAGGCTGTCTGCAGTTTCTCTCACCCATGATCTTCATCCCTGTATCCACCTAATGCAACGGCTGCATGTACCTGAAAGCCTGAGTCTCTGAGGGTCTCTGCAGCCCTCTATCTCTGGCGTTAACACGCTGTCTGAACCCATTTTCTGCAACACTCACGGCTTGTTCTACAGACTCCGGCACTTGTCCATCATCTCTAGTTGCAGTTGTGACTTTTTCAAAGGACCCCTGGAAGCCGCACGCGTATATCTGAAGTGCTTCATTTGGACGACCATTTTTTCTAAGACAGGTAGGAATCACTCTTTTTGTATTTTATGAGTGGTTTGCAGCGCATCTCTTTTCTTTTAATCATTTAATTTATTATTACTTTTGTCAGATTCAAGTTGTTTCTATGACCATTGTGGGTTTTTCTTTCATTAAACGAGGGGTACCAACAATTTTGAGAATATGAGAGGTATGTGATCCGCCCTCGATTAGTTGAAGCCAACCATGAATCTGAGGAACCCGTGTGTCTCTTTCATGAATATTTCTGCACTTTCACATTTGACTGTACCCACAGCTTTGCCCCTAAAGATTCGGGTAGCACCTAAAGTGTTTGGATTGATACATTTATACCAACAGAACCAGTCCTACACACTGGCCGAGCAGTGAATTCCAGGGTGTAATGCTGTTTTGGTGGAATGTGACCTTTTGTTTTCTTTCATTTTGACTCCCTAACTACAACTCCTATTCTCTTTGCAGATATCAAGATAGGGAGACTTCACTGCTTCTTGGAAAACTATGCAGAACAGCTCTCATCAGAAGGAAGACGTCCCGTCTGATGTCCTATTGCTGAAATCTTTTCGACCTGAACTTCTCTTCCAGAATGTTACCTCTGTAATGTGAAGGGAACATGGCCACCTGGACACAGTACAGTATATACTGTCCTTCCCTATGTGTAATGGCGCTGATGTATATACCTATGTGCTGTGTAGTATTGTTAGTACTCAGGTCACTGACCAGTGCTGCACCTGAGGGCACCCGGGCTCCCCAATAACACCATGACTTGCAGCATCTAGTACTCTGTAAGACTAATGTCATGTCCCAGAGAGCGAAAGAGGAGCCAGAGCAGTACAGAAAGTCCATCAGCGGTGAGTAAAGGGGCTACCAAATACAGTGTATGGAGAGGTACCACCCAGGCTCGCATCTCTTCTTGAAATCACCAGTGGACAGCAAGCATCATTATCCCCTCCTGATCATCACATCCTGCTGAGGTGACCAACAGCTATCATCTTCTTCATCATCTTCTCCGATCATCACATTCTCCTTAGGTCATCAGTAAATATCATAATAATCTGTCTTCCTGATCATCACATCCGCCTGAGGTCACCTGGCGATATCTCCTCAGATCATCACATCCCTCGGAGGTTGTTAGCAGATATCATTAATATCTCCAATTACCACATCACCCTGAGGTCATGAGCAATTATCCTCATCATCTCCGATCATCATATCATTCTGAAGTCTCCAGCTGGTATCACAATCATCCCCGATTAACACATTCTCCTGAGGTCACAGGCAAATATCATCATCTCCTTGGATCATCATATCCTGCTGAGGTGACCAGTATATATCATCATCACCTCCTGATAATTACATTATCCAAGGCCAACAACAGATATAATCATCATCCCCTCCCGATCATTACATCATTCAGCGGTCACTAGTAGTTATCATCATTTCCCCCCTATCATCACATCCTTTTAAGGTCACAAGCAAATATAATCATCAACCCCAATATCATCACATTCTCCTGAGGTCACTAGTAAATATTGCATACTCCTCCTGGTTATCACATTCCCGTAAAATGACCAATAGATGTCATCATCTTCTTCTCCCCCAGATCATCATATCCTCCAAAGTTCATCTGCAGATATCATCTCTCACCCAAATCATCAAATCCTTCTGAGGCATCTCAACCGCTAGATCATGACATCCTTCTGAGATCATCAGCAAATATTATCCCCTCCCCCAGAACATTACATTCTGCTGATGTGACCTACAGATATCATATTCCCGATCATAACATTACCATGGAAGTGAGTAGCAAATATTATCATCATCACCTCTCTGAGATCATGACATCACCTGCAGCTGTCATCATCATTTCCTTCCAAATCTTAACATCATTGTGAGGTCATCAGCAAATATCATCATATCCTGCTGACATAACTAACAAATATCATCATCCCCGATCACAATATCACCCTGAGGTCACCTGATCATTCATCATCACATCCGCCTAAGGTCATCAGGAGATAACATCTTTATCCCCTCCCAATCAACAGATCTTCCTAAGGTCACCAGTAGATATCATTATGTCCCACCAGATTATCACTTCCTCCTGAGGTCACCAGCAAATATGATCATAGTCTCCCAACCATCACATCCTTCTGAAGTTATGAGAATAGTCATCCCTTTTTGATCATTATATCCTCCTGAGATCATGAGCAGTATCATCATCATTTCCCAGGATCATCACATCCTGCTGAGGTCACCAGCAGATATCATCATTCCCTCCTGATCATCAAATCCTTCTGTGGTGACCAGCAGATATCATCATCATCATCATCATTACCCCCGACCATCTTGATGGTGATGGGATTACTAGCTGATATACAGTAGCCCTCCATGGTTAGTCCTTTTTATCCGATATCTCACTCTATGGTTAGTCCATCTTGGTTTTGATGAGATTACTAGTAGACATGAGCGAATATTTCAATATTCGGTTCGGATTACAATCGCCGATTTTGCAATATTCGCCGATTTATTCGCCGAACATAGCCGAACGTCATTGGATTCAATGGGAAGCAAAACCAAACGCATACACAACACCTTCAAACTGGCCCAAAAGCTGCCAAAACAGATCACATTAGGGGCAGGCACCAGTAAAGTGGCCCCAATTGACCCACAGTACAAATTTTATAATGGCACAGCAGCAATCAGCCATGGACCATGCATGAGGTATCAAGGGCTGGGCCAGTATTTACAACTTTGAATTGAACTTCAATTAAGACGAGGTGGGTGAGGGATCGGTGTAGGTCTGCTGTGCTGGGAGCCCTGAAACACATGCCACAGCTCAACCTGCTTTTATGCTCAGCCACACTCAGATGGCGGAAAAATCAGATTCACAGATTAGTATTGGTACAAAAATTCAAGGATAGTAACACAGGTAGTTGACGAAAAGTAAGTGGACGCCTGCTGGTCTGGGAGGCCTACTGCTACAGACAACACACATGAAGAAGACCCAACCAGGAGTCTTTGCTTTCCCAAAAATTAAAGGCCACCAAAGTGGCATTGTCAGGGAAATATTAAGAAAATATTAACAATTTTTCCCAAACCCCTGTTGCCTCTCACCCCTCCCTTATCCACCATTTGTCACAAGAGGAGAGCTGACAGTCCAGCATCTGTCTCTCTGCAAATTATCACCTACAGCAGAATTGACTTGTAAAGCTATAACCTAATTAAAATGCGAGGGTCTTTCTCCCTGGCAGAGGCAGGGGAGAATTAAAGACAAACCTGTGAAATAGACACCTCCAGCAGAGTGGCAGAGATTGAAGCAAAGAGGAAATAGCTCGTTAGGCTTCAAACACCCTCGCAAATAATCAGAACAATTCCCAGCCACAACTTCCCAGGAGATCCGGCACCGATACAAAATATGGTATAGCTCAAGTTCCATAATTCTGATAATAATGGGACCATCATTTTTAGTGACAGGGTCAGCTAAGGAACAATATGAATATTTTCCTGTCGCTGTAAGCCCCTCCAGGGGGCTGTGGCGCAAAAGCACCAGAATAGCAGATCGCATTTATGCCACGTGTGGTCTCTAAATGAATGTAAAATCATAATAGAAAATATGGTATCACTTTTGGGTTTCTGGGATCAACCTGCAATAAGTTATCCCAAAAACCAGATCTCTTAATAAAAATGTGCAGGTGGAGCCCGAGCCCACACGATGTCATCACAGGGGTGTGTGGGCCGGTCTCCCCCTTCAGCATAAAAGAGGCAACTGAAGTTAGTTACATAGTTTATCAGGCTGTGTGCCCACGTAGCGTTTTTCAAGCGTTTTTGATGCGGAATTTCCGCAGCGGAAACGCTTGTAAAACGCTTGGTAACCCGCACCCCATGGTCCCCAATGGGATTCCGCAAGTTCTATGCACATGCTGCGGATTTTTCCGCAGCGTTTATGCTGCGTTCAAAAATCCGCAGCATGTCATTTAATTTTGCGTTTCCGCATGCAGAATTGCCTTTGTCCAATGCATAAAAAACGCAAGGCAATTCCGCATGTGGAAAACGCGTGATAAACGCGCAAAAAATGCGCGATAAACGCGTGCGGAATTCCGCATGCGTTTTTCCGGGAGAGGACTTGCAGAAATGAAGCAGAAATTTTCTGCTTCATAAATGCAACGTGGGCACATAGCCTCAGGCCGAAAAAAGACAAGCGTCCATCCAGTTCAGCCTATTTCTTGTGCACTGCAGCTATTCCGCAGCGTTGATCCAGGGGAAGGCAAAAAAAAAACATGCGGTATAGGCCAATTTACATCATTGAGGAAAAATTCACTTCCCGACTCCAATCTGGATTAATTAACTGTCACTGAGCATAAGATGTAATTTTATTGTTCTCAAGAAAGGCGTCCAGGCCTCTCTTGAACTCATTAAGTGAGTTGGACATCACCACTTCCTCTCCCAGAGAGTTCCAGAGTCTCACGGCTCTGACCGTAAAGAATCCCCTTCTATGCTGGTGCAGGAACCTCCTTTCCTCCAGACGCATAGTGTGCCCCCTCGTCTTTGTCACCATCCTTGGTATAAACAGGTCATGGGAGAGATCTCTGTACTGCCCCCTGATGAATTTATACATGTTTATGAGGTCTCCCCTAAGCCTTCTCTTTTCCAACGTAAATAGGCCTAATTTTGACAACCTCTCTGGGTATTCTACTCCCTCCATTCCCTTTATTACCTTAGTCACCCTCCTTTGTACCCTCTCTAGCTCCAATATGTCTTTCCTGAGCACTGGAGCCCAGAACTGTGCACAATATTCTAAGTGCGGCCTTACCAGCGCTTTATACAGAGGAAGAACAATGTTCTCATCAAATGCCCCTATTCCTCTTCTGATGCATGCCATGACTCTATTTGCCTTCTCAGCTGCTGCCTGACACTGGGCACTCCAATTTAATTTGCTGTTAACCTAGACTCCCAGGTCCTTCTCCATGTCAGATTTTCCCAACGGTTTCCCATTTAATATGTATGGGTGACTGCTGTTTTTCTTTCCCATGTGCATGACCTTACATTTATCGTCATTGAACCCCATTTGCCATTTTTTTGGCCCTCCCTGGCGAAGATTGATCCATATTCTTTGCCAAGAGTATATATTAATTATAGCAAAGAATCCTGTTCGATAACAGTCAAATTTGGAGCGTCTCCCCTCCACCTATGCTGAGTCATCCCTGCGAACTGTATAGAGTAAGTTTCTTCTTCAATCCTTATTCTTTTGTGTAACTGCCTATGTATTGTTTTGTCCCCTTTTGTAAAATCTTGTGTATTTTTCATAACACTGCCTCTCTTTTGGATTAAGTATAAAATTTAATAGTTCTGTTTCTTTTGTCCTGTAATCGTTCCCTCCCCCGAAGCCATATACGCTACCAGAACGCAGGCGTCCGACCAGGCCTGTATTATATTTCAAATCTGGACAGTGGTGGCAGCGAATAATAATTGGGCTATTGTGAAGCTGACAGTGACTATACGGGGGACGTATACAAATATTCCATGCATTGGAATCCGGAGGTGACGCCATACGCTCACTGGTCGCTTGCCGATACCGAAGTAGTGAGTAGTCTTGATTGTGTGCTCGCGAATCCCTGCTCAATCCTGTGAATTACTGATGACTTGACGGCAGCGGTGAGATATTGCGTGATCCCCCCAGTCCCGTCCCTGTGCGTCCCTGTCAAATTGGTGGCAAGCGGTGGGATATTACAGAACATCAGTGGCTGGATTGAGCAATCAATCCTGTTGCTTAAAACTTGCACGGTTCTTGCGAGAATTCTGTGCAGAGTTTTAAGAAATCAGACTCAGTGTTTTAATATTTTTTTTATCTGGGACATTACTGCACATGCAGCAGATGCATCCCCTCCCCTTCTCATGTTTTTCTGTCCTATCTTTTATTTGGCAACGATGGCGACACGTGGAGAGTCCTGGTATCAACAGCAGTCAAAGGACACTCGCTGCCCTCTGTGAGCTAAGACAGATTGACTCCATGGGCAAAACCAAGGCCTAACTGATTGCTGAACTGTTGCAAGGTGCCACAGAGCCAGTCCGACAGCAGAGCGCTGATGATGGGGCGGCCAGCCAAGGCCCGGATGGCACTGCTGCAGGGGTCCCACCTGTGATTGCCAGCCAGACCCGCAGCCAGGGTAGTATGGACCCCCACCTGCAGATGGACTTGGAGCAACTCACAACAGATAATCGTGAAGGACGGCTGCAGCTCATCCTAAAATTCTAAGAGGCTGCTGAGCGACAGGCCCAAGCTGAGCAGGAGACTGACCGACAACACCAGCTGGAGCTAGCCCGGATTCAGAAGGAGCCATCCTCCACACAGACCCGTGAGTCCAACAGTGGCAACAGTTTTAAACCCCGTCCTGAACATTTCCCTGTAATGGAAAAAGACGGAGACTAGGACACATTTCTGCGAGGATTTGAAAAAGCCTGCAGACAGTATCAGCTGCCTGAAGCCCAGTGGGCCAGGTATTTAACCCCAGGGCTCTGAGGAAAAGCTCTGGAGGTGTTTGCTTCTCTCCCTCGAGTACACGATAAAGACTATGAGGCCGTCAAGCAGGCCCTGATAAAAAAGTACCAGCTGACTGCGGAGGTTTACCGGAAAAAGTTCAGAGCCCTCCAATGTGGACCACATGACAGCTACAGTGACATGGTGGATGGGCTCAGGACCAACTTTGAGCAGTGGGTCCATGGACTGTCGGTCACAACCTTCAAGGAACTGAAGGATCTGATGGTGAAGGACCAGTTTCTTCATCTTTGCCCTGTGCAGGTGAGACAGTTTGTGCTGGACCGGGAGTCAAAGGAGGCAGCCCAGATCACAGATGTCTATGAGGCCAACCGCACACCAGAGGTGTGGAAGTCACCCGCCGCCAGCTGGAAGGGGGGGTAAGCCTACAACCACCCCCAGTGTTCCAGCCAGCCGGCCCTCAGCTGGTCCTGCGTCATCTTCCAGCGCCCGGCCTGCATCTGACGCACACAGGTGCTATACCTGTGACAAGACTGGTCACATCAGCCTCACCTGACCGCAGAGCCAAAAGAAGAACCACACACCTAAGGTCCAGGGGCCTACTGCAGCAGTTCTTTTTGTGGGGGTCTGTGACAACTTGCAATCAATCAGCGTGGGTGATAAAGTCACTATAGGACTCAAGGATATCGGAGCCGAACAGACCGTCATCAGCCCTGAGTTTGTGTTACCAGAGGAACTCATTCCTGGGAAGACCCTGACTGTCACCGGGTTTGGGGGTGTCCGCCGTCCCATACCGATGGCCCAAGTTTTCCTGGACTGCGGTGCGGGGAGGGGGTTAAGGGAAGTGGGGGTATCAGAGAATCTCCCCTCTAATGTGCTATTGGGAACTGATCTGGTACGGTCGGTTGCACGATACATTCCTGACAACCTTCTCAGATCTGATATGTCATATAATGCCACTGTCAAAAATGTCAATGAGATGTATAATAAAAGTGTGTGTTGTGGTAAAGGGGAAGTCATCCACCTCACCCCGCGGGGTGATGCTGCTGAGGATCCCCTAAAGCGAGCCAGTATAAGTGCTATGGGCAAGGGGAGCAGGCACGGACACCAGGAAGCAGGTCGTCCCGTACAGGTGAGGTCACGCCAGATGGTGACATGGTCGGTGATAGCTGTCCCATGACTAGCATGGCTCCAGAAGTGAGAAAGGTTGAGGAGAAACACGGGGATCATCGGGAAAGTGGTCCCGTGCCGCCGACCAGTATCACGACGGACTGTGACATGGCCGGTTGTTGCTCCCCCCTAGTGAACACAGCTCCCAAAGTAACAATGACAGAGAGGTAGGCCCCACAATCAGGCCAGGTAAGGGAAATGTGGATCCCCCTGTCTGCTGTCTGTCAGGAGTATGGGAGGAAGGTACCCATAGTCTGTCAGAGGTGTGGGGAAAATATATCCCGAACCGGTCAGGGTGATCAGAAAGCTGGATCCCCAGTCCATCAGGGTAGTGGGCAAGTTGGGTTCACGGCTTGTGGGATCAGCAGGAAAGGTGGGCCAGGAGGTGGGCTTAAAGGGGCGATCTGTAAATCAGCCCCTACACCACCTCAAAGAGGGGGAGATGTCAGGGAAATATTAAGAAAATATTAACAATTTTTCCCAAACCCCTCTTGCCTCTCACCCCTCCCTTATCCACCATTTGTCACAAGAGGAGAGCTGACAGTCCAGCCTCTGTCTCTCTGCAAATTATCACCTACAGCAGAAGTGACTTGTAAAGCTATAACCTAATTAAAATGTGAGGCTATTTTTCCCTGGCAGAGGCAGGGGAGAATTAAACAGAGACCTGCAAAATAGACACCTCCAGCAGAGGGGCAGAGATTGAAGGAAAGAGGAAATAGCTTGTTAGACTTCAAACACCCTCGCAAATAATTAGAACAATTGCCAGCCACAAGTTCTCAGGACATCCGGCACCGATATGAAATAGCTCAAGTTCCATAATTCTGATATTTTGTGATCTCCCCGGTCCCATCCCTGTGCGTCCCTGACAGGTATCAATTTCACCAGAGTAGAAATGTTAGAATTGTCCCACCTCAACTACTGCAATCTCCTGCTCTGTGGCCTCCCCTCTAACACTCTCACACCCATCCAATCTATCCTAAACTCTGCTGCCCGGCTAATCCACCTGTCCCCCCGCTATTCCACTGCTTCTCCCCTCTGTCAATCCATTCACTGGCTCCCCATCGTCCAGAGACTCCAGTTCAAAACCCTAACCTTGGCATACAAAGCCACAACCTGTCTCCTCCATACATCTGTGACCTAGTCTCCCGGTACATACATACTGTCAGGGACGACACCTGGGAGATCACACAATATGTCACCATTGCCGTCACTCTGTCCGGATTTCGTCAGGGATTCGCAAGCACACGAACCCGACTACTCACCACGTAGGTATTGGCAAGCGCACAGTGAGCATATGGCGTACACACCTCCGGATTCCAACGCATAGATTATGTGTATACGCTCCAGTACGGCCACTGCCAGCTTCATGATAGCCCATTTATGATTATTCGGTGCCACCACAGACCAGCTTTTAAAATATAATACAGGCTTGATCAGTCGCCTGCTTTCTGGTAGCGTCTGGTTTTGGGGGAGGGAACGATTACAGAGCAAAAGAAACAACTATTAAATTTTATATTTAATCCAAAAGGGAGGCAGTGTTTATGAAAAATATACGAAAGGAGACATTACAATACAGAATATACAGTTACACAAATAAAATAAACAGGGATTACAGAAGACTTACTATAAAGATTGCAGGGACGATTCAGTATAGGTGGAGGGGAGGCGCTCCAATTTGATTTGACCATTATCGAAGGTGATCCTTTGCTTATAGAATCTATACCCCCCCAAGCAATGAATACTGACCCCCCCTTTGGTTAGATCTTTTATGCTGAAGAGGGAGACCTGCCCACACACCCCCTGTGATGACCTCACGTGGGCTGGGCTCCAGTCTTCATATTTTTATTAGCATAACTTCTGGGATAACTTATCGCTGGTTGATTGCAGAAGTTTGCAAGTGACGCCATATTTTCCATTATGAATTTACCTTTCTTTAGTGACCACGCATGACATAGCTGCGGTCTGTTATTTTGTACTTTTGCTTTACCACTCACCGGGGGGCATACAGCTATGGAAAATTATGCATATTGTTACTCAGCTGATCCTGCCACTAAAAAAATGGGTCCCATTATTATCGAAAGTATAGAACTTCAGATATTTGTATGGAGCATTATATGAGGCCCATTATTCAGTATGGAGCATTATATGAAGCCTTTTCTGTATGGAGCATTATATTGGGTCCATTACTCTGTATGGAGCGTTATATGGGGCCCATTATTCAGTATGGAGAATTATATGGGGTCCATTATTCTGTATGGAACATTATATGGGGTCCATTATTCTGTATGGAACATTATATGGGGTCCATTATTTTGTTTGAAGCAATATATGACACTTGTTATGCTGTATTGAGGACTATCGGGTGCCCATAATTCTGTATGGAGGATTATGTGGTGCCCATAATACTGTATGGAGGACTATAATGTCCGATCTAAAATGATAAGTCTGCAGTCACTCTGTGTGACTGCTGACTTTTGAATTCCCCCAGCTCACGCAGTGTGTGCTTCGAGGATTCGCCGGTTTCTCAGCTATTGTAGAATTTACAATAGATATCACTCATGTAAGTGAAATCTTTGGCATTGTACTATACCTATATTTTGTCTGCTAGGTATCTGTGCATCATGAATCGTGGTATGTGTTAAAGGGGCCAACTCAGACTTTTCGCCAGGGGCCCATAAAAACCTAAAGCCAGCCCTGATCAGTGCAACGATCCCGCTTCTGTGCCTATTTAAACATTCGCTGCTGAAAATTAAATATGAAGCTTTGCATGCGGACCAGGTGGAGACAGAGAAAGATATGAGACAGGGAGATACTACACAGCCCTTCCTCATCTCATCTGCTCAGCGCAGACTGGGTAACAATGAGGAGGAGGAGGAGGAACAGGAGCTCTCTGACAGCGCAAAAGAGGCTAGTACCCACACAAGTTTTGTTCTGTCTCTCCTACGTCGATGGGTTGAGAAGGAGAAAGAGGAGGAACAGATGTAGGATAAGACGGGCTGCCCAGCACTTTATAAGTGCACACCAAAAGGACAAACACCTGAATTCTCCATGCAAACACTAAAGATGTATATAATATGTGATATTGGTCAAAATACGCAAGCTCACAACCCGCGTTAAGGGTCCTTATTATCTGGTGAGTCCCTACACTAAAAATTCAAAGCACTCACAGAAAAGGACATGAAATTCAAAAAAACATCAAAGAAAAAAGACAGTGATATTTATCAGCACCAGGTAACAATATATACTACAGTGTAGGTTTCTGCAATGACCCCAATGATAAAGGCAGCAAGATACTGATGAATCTACCACTCATATACTGACCAGTTATGGAGGGGTGGTTGCCTAATATTATAAATAGATATTTGAATGGTCGGGGAGTGAGTGGCTGTTTCCCCAGTATTTTGCTCCTGTGCTGCCTTCGCCATTATCATGGGGGCTGTTGCATCCTGTAGTGCATTTAATAATGTGACCTGATGTTGGTAAATATGGCTCTTTTTTGTTGCAAATTGTTCAATGTTGCAGGGTACAGCCAGGCCCTTAATGTGTTGGTTTGGGGAATTTGGGTGTTTGTCCTTGTGGGGTGCAGTAATATAGTGTTGGGCAGCCTACTTCATCTAATATTATTAAATGGGTTGTCTGGTCCAAAACGATAACTCTGCAGTCACTCTGTGTGACTGTAGGCTTATGAATCCCCCCAGCGCACGCACTGTGTGCTGTTGGGATTTGCCGGTTTCTGAGAGGGTATGTATGAGTTATACACACTCCCGCCCAGAGTCAGTTCAGTGGGCGTGGCCTCGCTCTATACATTTGTATGGAGCAAGGCCACGCCCTGTCTAGAGACATGGATGTGCAGTGGGCATGGCTAACTAGAGGGCGTGGCCTCACTCCATACAACTTTATGGCGCTAGGCCGCACCCACTCGACGGAGTCTGGGAGTATGCATAACCCATACATACCCTCCGGTCCCGGCTTAGAAACCGGTGAATCCCCGCAGCACACAGTGCAAGCACTGGGCGTGATTCTTGAGCCTGCAGTCACACAGAGTGACTGCAGACTTATCGTTTTGGACCAGACAACCCCTTTAACGATAAGAACACAGAAATTTAACTCCAGTAAATTGACACATTGCCTTAAGTCCACGTGATAACTAAACATTGCAGTATTCTTTTTTCTCAGTACCACCAAACATTCATCTAACAAGAGATACACAAAACCTGGAAAGGATCGACCGTGTGAATGATGCCTCACTCCAGACTCCAAAACGACGAAATCGCAGAACAATATGTGAGCCCATGAAGATGCCCAGAACCTTTTCAATAGAATTTCCATTACCTGTACCGCCTGGCCAGCATCGAAGCCTTCTACACACTAGCTCCTGTTTTGGCAGACTGGACTGTGAGGATGGCCTGGAGTCAATCCCAGCTATGAGTTCCAGCTCGTATATCTGTATTGAGTGTGGACAGAGCTTCTCTCAAGAGGTCACATATGTTGAGCACCAGAAGTTACACAGCCGCACAAGTCTGGACCTGAACCCTACCCTTGCTGGGAGCAGCACTCTCAGTGACGTAAGTGGTTCTCAGATACAAACTCAGGAGCAAAAGAAAACAGGCCGAGAGTTTGTGTGCACAGATTGTGGGAAAACCTTTATTGGGAAATCCAATCTTATAGTTCATCAGCGAACACACACAGGAGAGAAGCCATATGGATGCTTCTTTTGTGGGAAGCACTTTGGCAGAAGTTCTGTGCTAAGAAAACATGAAAGGATCCACACCGGAGAGAAGCCGTACACTTGTATCTACTGTGGGAAGCAGTTCAGTCAGAATTCAGGACTGAAGAACCATGAGAGAATCCATACCGGGGAGAAGCCGTATGCATGCATAGAGTGCGGGAGGAGATTCAGTCAGAGTGCGGATCTGATGGTTCACTATAGGACTCACACCGGAGAGAAACCATTTATATGTATTGAGTGTGGAAATAGCTTTATTCGCAGCTCAGACCTCGTCATACACCAAAGAACGCACTCTGGGATTAAACCATTCACATGCACCGAATGTGGCAAATGCTTTAGTCAGAGGTCCCAGATTATAAGGCACAGAAGAACTCACACAGGCGAGAGACCATTTACCTGTGATGTCTGTGCCAAAAGCTTTATACTGAGCTCAGAGCTGAAGAAACATCACCGGGTCCACACAGGGGAGAAGCCGTATAAGTGTAAAGAGTGCGGGAAGTCCTTCCGGCACTGCTCTAACATGAGCCGACATCAGAAGATGCATGCAGAGATTGAGCTTCTTTAGATTTGGTACCATCCAATTGTCTGTTGTCTCAGTATTTACTTCAGAGTTTTGTGGCTGAAAATCTTCCCACATTGGTCACTAAGTTTACGGGCCACATTTTACATTGCACATAATTGTGGTTTTTTTTGTACTTTTTATTTCTGAGAATAAATATTCATTGCTTGAAATGCCCAGAACCATCGTTCAGGCGATCCGCAGTCACCGCTTCATTATCATTTCACTTCCACTTTTTCTTGTTGATTCCCACCCAGTAACTTAATTTCGTTACACTAGTATAACAGCTCTGACCCGTTAATTTCATGGCCAGTAATGGGGAAGTAATGGCACCGTTTCAAGAAACCCTAACCCTAAGGACAGCCCTGATAACTTCACTAAAGTGATCCTCCAATCTGGTGCTGAAAAGTGACTATTAGTGATGAGCGAGCACTAAAATGCTTGGGTGTTTATTGTTCGGATCGAGCAAATTGAAATGCTCGAGTGCTCGGACCGAGTAATAAGCCCAATGTACAGTACAGACCAAAAGTTTGGACACACCTTCTCATTTAAAGATTTTTCTGTATTTTCATGACTTTGTAAATTGTACATTCACACTGAAGGCATCAAAACTATGAATTAACACATGTGGAATTATATACTTAACAAAAAAGTGTGAAACAACTGAAAATATGTCTTATATTCTAGGTTCTTCAGAGTAGCCACCTTTTGCTTTGATGACTGCTTCCCACACTCTTGGCATTCTCTTGATGAGCTTCAAGAGGTAGTCACCGGAAATGGTTTTCACTTCACAGGTGTGCCCTGTCAGGTTTAGTAAGTGGGATTTCTTGCCTTATAAATGGGGTTGGGACCATCAGTTGTGTTGTGCAGAAGTCAGGTGGATACACAGCTGATAGTCCTACTGAATAGACTGTTAGCTGATTTTTTCTTGCCATAATACAAATTCTAAGTAAAGAAAATCGAGTGGCCATCTTTACTTTAAGAACTGAAGGTCAGTCAGTCTGAAAAATTGGGCAAACTTTGAAAGTGTCCCCAAGTGCAGTTGCAAAAACCAGCCCCAGGAAAGGAAGACCAAGAGTCACCTCTGCTTCTGAGGATAAGTTTATCCGAGTCACCAGCCTCAGAAATCGCAGGTTAACAGCAGCTCAGATTAGAGACCAGGTCAATGCCACACAGAGTTCTAGCAGCAGACACATCTCTACAACAACTATTAAGAGTAGACTTTGTGCAGTAAGCCTTCATGGTAAAATAGCTGCTAGGAAACCACTGCTAAGGACAGGCAACAAGCAGAATAGACTTGTTTGGGCTAAAGAACGCAAGGAATGGACATTAGACCAGTGGAAATCTGTGCTTTGGTCTGATGAGTCTGTAGCGCCCCGAGGGTTCGGCGGCTACAGGGGTATTGCACCTCAACCAGAGGTGTGATATTCCACTCTCAGGTAAGGATGGAGTGTGAACCAGGGCTCAGTTAGCTGCATACACCACACACACCCCATTTCCGGGGGACAGCTCTACGGTGCTCCCATTTATATATTTATGCAGGCACATCTGACTATGTCCCTGACTGGAGTGGGGAGGGGGGAGGAAAACCCAGTGGTGTAGGAGCAGAAGGGGACGGTTTCTGAGCATAGGTAGGAGCTCATTGGGTGCTTGTCACCTGAGCTCACACACAGAGGAGGAGGTATAAAAGGTGGGCACCATCTTAGTTCTGGGAGAAGTTCAGTGGAGAAGTGACAGGGAGCAGGGGCTCTGTAAGAGCTCTGCTCAGAAGGCAGGCCTAGAGAAAAGGCCGGGGCCAGAGAGGAGGAAGGAAGGAGAAGTAGGCCTGGAGAAGAGGCCGATGGAAGAGAAGGAGAAGAAGGAACAGGAAAGAAGGAGAAGAGACAGAGAAGTAGAAAGGCTCAGAAACAAGAAGGGACCCTAAGAACCCACGAGATAACGGGTGAATGGTCAGGCAGAATAAGGGTACCGGATTCCCAAGTTGGTGGAGGTAAATTATCCCTCAGCCAAAGACCGGAGGTCGTGATCATCTATTGGTGCGACCCCCCGCCAAACCTGCTAGGAAGGCACCATACAGGATAGCGGGAAATGGGGCCCACGTTTGCCCGCATAGATCCGCGGCAGCTGGACAGAAGTTTGGTCACTGGTGGGGCATGAGCCAGAGAAAGGATAGAAGGGAGTCCTGTGCCATACTCCTGAATTGCCTGAGGGTTGACCGAGCCCCTCACCTGGTGGACGCAGCACGGCTTGGGCAGTCATTACCGGTGGAAGTGACTTGGATATCAACTGTGAGTAAAAGACCCTGGACTGCAACACATTGTCTCTGTGTTTCTTACCGCGGCAGCACTAACGGTACTGGGACGCCCTGCACCACAACCCCCACCATCTACGCTCACTGCCCTGAGGCTACACTCCTCCCGTGGGGAGTTATGCTATTCCCTGCTGCAACCACAACACCAGCCTCAGCGGTCTGCTCTGCAGCGGCGGTTCACTCTGACCGCAATCCACGGGTGGCGTAATCGGACATTGCAAACCATATAAATAGACTGCCAGCATTTGGTCTGACCACCCTGAGCCACGGGATGGGGTTGCCACTACTACCCCCAACATTGCACTGAAGCCCGGTTCCGGGTGCCCCACGGCCCAGGGGGCGAGTCAGCTTTGGCGTAGTCGGCAGGATCGTGACCAACCCGCCACAAACGGGTATTGCACGCCTGAAAAGAGACTGTTTCACTGTATGAAAGATGGCGCCCGCCCCAGAAGAACGGACGCCATAATGTGCGCGCCAAAAGATAACAGGAAGCCACCTCCCATCGTTGGCCAGGTCCCAGAATGGCACCAAAGAAGGAGCCCACCCCCAACAGCCATGAGTGCGGCTGTAGAGGTGTCCATCAAGGTGGGGGGGCTGCCCCTGAAAGTGATTGTCAGCAGATGGCCCCAAGACCACTCCCAATGGGGGTGGAAAGAGAAGAAAACTGTGGGGCAGGGTGTGGTTTGGATCAGTCTCACCGGACCACATCCGGAGATGGAGAGAGGAGCCAGCTCCAGTACCCTGATGAGGGGCCTGCTGCAGGCCGAATCCCCATGCAGCTTCGCGGAGCTGCTAGCGCAACTCCCCAAGGAGGACCCAGAATACATGCGGGCTGCACTGGAGGAGCTGGACCGGAGGATGATCCGAGCGCAGCGGGACGTCATCGCCGGGTGGAAGGAAGAGATGGCCCGGCGGGCCGTGATCCAGCCGCAGGGAACGCCGCAACCATCCAGCAGCATGCCTGCCTCCGAGGGCGGTGAGAGTGGACCGGAGGCCGAGGACGACTCCGCGGAGGAGGCTGCGGCAGCGGAGGCAGGTAACGGGGGCGTCCTTACCCCGAGTCCTGGGGCCGTAAACCTGCCCCTGCATCCTGTTGCGGAGCCCGAAGCCTCGGGAACTGTCACTGACACCGCGCCCCCACCGCTACCAACCGGCCCCCAGGCCGCCGACACCGCCGGCGAACCCCGCCCTGCGCCGTGCCCTCTGACCCCGGGCGCGATCGGAAGGCATTCACGGCAGGCCTGGTCGCAAGGCCTAGTGCCTCCGGGCGCCGCTAACCCGCCAGCGCCCCCTTCCTCTACCATACCACCTCTGGGCGCGGACCTATTCGCCCAACACACAAGTCCAGACGGACAGCCTTTCATCTGGCCCCCCGAATGGGTTAACCCCCGTCTCCGGGGAGGCCCGTATGCGGAGGCCGGAGCCCTGCCAGAGCCCCTCATACCTGCTCCGAGGCCCATGGAAGTTTCCCAGCCCCCGATGGAGGACGCCCAGTACGAGTGGGATTCGACCGGAGAAGATCTGATGGGGTTTACCCAGGAAACTCGGGCGGGCACTGCCCGCCGACGGGAGTCTAGCCGCCAGCAGTTGGCGCTGTTCGAGAGAGAGCAACGGGAGCGACGCGTAAGGCAGGAGCAGTTGCAGGCTCAAAGTGCGGAGCAGAAGATGAGAACCCGGCGAGACCCTCAAGCTGCCCGCGGTCCCCGAGCCACCGGGACTGTTGTCAAATTCCAAATGGAGCATGGCTGGGGTTTCATCAGGGACCCGAACACGATAAGCGATGTGTTCGTAACCCGGAGGGATGTCGAGAGCCACCTGCTGGAAGGTCATCGTGGGCGGGATCTGTATCCTGGAGACGTGGTGTCCTACACCCGACACCGAGGCGTGAAGGGGTGGTATGCCCTCCACGTCCACAGAGTAATAGAAGAAGAGCAGCGCTACTCAGTACCTGATGATCAAGAGGGCACGGATGGGTCTGAAGACCACCACTATGAGGAACGAGGCGCGGATGGAGGGTATCGCTACCAGTGAACAGTAGCATACCATTGTGTATAGTTACCCGACAGGGTACGTGGGACTGTTTCAAATTTGAGTGTGGTCCCCGTTGGGACTGTTATGGGACTGTTAACTGTGCAAAGTTATCCCTTTTCCCTAACCTGGCTGAGGACTGAGAGCAGCCATCCCCTTCCCAAACTGGCCGAGGACTGAGAACGGCCATCCCTGTAAATAGTTGCGCTTCCTAAAGCGCCCCCTATTGGTTTTATAAGAAAAGGACTGCAACGTCTACCTCAACAGAAGTTTGCTAGACTTTTGCACCTTTAAGAAAAATGGACACCTGGTTGCAAGTTGCACCGCAGTCAGGGCACAAGAAAATGTTTTACGTGAAAATGTTTCATATGAAAAGTTTTATATGCTGCTAAAAGAATAATATGATAGTAAAAATGTTTTATATAGTGTCTGATAAAAGAGTTCCGGTAGCGTTCAAAATATTTTATAACGTCTAGTAAAAGAGAAGTGTTGAAAAAGAGAAAAATGTTTCCCATGAAGGGAATTGAATAATGTCGGTCGTTTTCTAAATGTAAAAAGTTATTGAAAAAGTTTTGCATGTCTTGTAAATCAAATGTTTTTGCTCTTTTCCAGCCCGAGGATGTGCTGTGATTTACCAGGGGGGAATGTAGCGCCCCGAGGGTTCGGCCGCTACAGGGGTATTGCACCTCAACCAGAGGTGTGATATTCCACTCTCAGGTAAGGATGGAGTGTGGACCAGGGCTCAGTTAGCTGCATACACCACACACACCCCATTTCCGGGGGACAGCTCTTACGGTGCTCCCATTTATATATTTATGCAGGCACATCTGACTATGTCCCTGGCTGGAGTGGGGAGGGGGGAGGAAAACCCAGTGGTGTAGGAGCAGAAGGGGACGGTTTCTGAGCATAGGTAGGAGCTCATTGGGTGCTGGTCACCTGAGCTCACACACAGAGGAGGAGGTATAAAAGGTTGGCACCATCTTAGTTCTGGGAGAAGTTCAGTGGAGAAGTGACAGGGAGCAGGGGCTCTGTAGGAGCTCTGCTCAGAAGGCAGGCCTAGAGAAAAGGCCAGGGCCAGAGAGGAGGAAGGAAGGAGAAGTAGGCCTGGAGAAGAGGCCGATGGAAGAGAAGGAGAAGAAGGAACAGGAAAGAAGGAGAAGAGACAGAGAAGTAGAAAGGCTCAGAAACAAGAAGGGACCCTAAGAACCCACGAGATAACGGGTGAATGGTCAGGCAGAATAAGGGTACCGGATTCCCAAGTTGGTGGAGGTAAATTATCCCTCAGCCAAAGACCGGAGGTCGTGATCATCTATTGGTGCGACCCCCCGCCAAACCTGCTCGGAAGGCACCATACAGGATAGCGGGAAACGGGGCCCACGTTTGCCCGCATAGATCCGCGGCAGCTGGACAGAAGTTTGGTCACTGGTGGGGCTTGAGCCAGAGAAAGGATAGAAGGGAGTCCTGTGCCATACTCCTGAATTGCCTGACGGTTGACCGAGCCCCTCACCTGGTGGACGCAGCATGGCTTGGGCAGTCATTACCGGTGGAAGTGACTTGGATATCAACTGTGAGTAAAAGACCCTGGACTGCAACACGTTGTCTCTGTGTTTCTTACCGCGCCAGCACTAAAGGTACTGGGACGCCCTGCACCACAACCCCCACCATCTAAGCTCACTGCCCTGAGGCTACACTCCTCCCGTGGGGAGTTATGCTATTCCCTGCTGCAACCACAACACCAGCCTCAGCGGTCTGCTCTGCAGCGGCGGTTCACTCTGACCGCAATCCACGTAGTCGGACATTGCAAACCATATAAATAGACTGCCAGCATTTGGTCTGACCACCCTGAGCCACGGGATCGGGTTGCCACTACTACCCCCAACATCGCACTGAAGCCCGGTTCCGGGTGCCCCCGGCCCAGGGGGCGAGTCAAGTCCAAATTTGAGATCTTTGGTTCCAACCACTGTGTCTTTGTGCGACGCAGGAAATGTGAACGGATGGACTCTACATGCCTGGTTCCCACCGTGAAGCATGGAGGAGGAGGTGTGATGGTGTGCGGGTGCTTTGCTGGTGACACTGTTGGGGATTTATTCAAAATTGAAGGCATTCTGAACCAGCATGGCTACCACAGCATTGCAGCGGCATGCTATTCCATCCGGTTTGCGTTTAGTTGGACCATCATTTATTTTTCAACAGGACAATGACCCCAAACACACCTCCAGGCTGTGTAAGGGCTATTTGACCAAGTAGTAGAGTGATGGGGTGCTACGCCAGATGACCTGGCCTCCACAGTCACCAGACCTGAACCCAATTGAGATGGTTTGGGGTGAGCTGGACCGCAGAGTGAAGGCAAAGGGGCCAACAAGTGCTAAGCATCTCAGGGAACTCCTTCAAGATTGTTGGAAGACCATTTCCGGTGACTACCTCTTGAAGCTCATCAAGAGAATGCCAAGAGTGTGCAAAGCAGTCATCAAATCAAAAGGTGGCTACTTTGAAGAACCTAGAATATAAGACATATTTTCAATTGTTTCACACTTTTTTGTTAAGTATATAATTCCACATGTGTTAATTCATAGTTTTGATGCCTTCAGTGTGAATGTACAATTTTCATAGTCATGAAAATACAGAAAAATGTTTAAATGAGAAGGTGTGTCCAAACTTTTGGTCGGTACTGTAAGTCTATGGGAAACTCAAGCATTTTTCCGGTGGCTTCCCCCGGAGGTCTGCAAGGGGCCTAAAAATTGCCCAAATCAATGGGAACAGTGCTAAAATGACATGGGATCAGCATGCAGAAGACCCCTGGAAGCATTTCTGACTCCCAGGTCACTGCTGTCAACAATGTTGTCAGAGTATTACGCCACTTTTACGGACTCACAATAAAACATACAAAAACAAAATGGATTTTCCTGGGAAATATGTTAAGGAACATCCTTTCCAGGATAATGACTTGTATATAAGGCAAAATAAATAACCAAAAATGCTCCTCCACACCTTCGGCTATGTTCACACTTAGCGTTTTTGATGCGTTTTTGCACTTTTGCATTGCTTTTAACGGTGAAAAATACATTTGCCGGTAAATGTAATTTTAACATTTTACTACCTTATCTTTCCATGTGGTGTGTGAGATATCATCAGACACATCCTGTTTCATTTATGAAGGAGGGACTGTGAAAGTAACAAAGCCTATTTTTATTGGGCCATCAAGCGGCCCTTACTATTCTTAAAGGGCCATCAGTCGGCCCTCGCTATTGTTAAAGGGCAATCAGCCGGCCATACTTTGTTGTTCCCGTTATTAAACAGTATGTCTCCTATACTGCTATTGCATATGCAGTGACTGCCAGGGCTGCCAAAAATTTGGATGCACCCTAATACCTGTTTTGAAGAGACATAAAGGAGGGACTCAGTAAAAAAAATGTTCCCATTATAAAGGAGTGGGTCTCCTATAGTGGTAATGCCCATGCAGTGACTGCAACGGCAACCTAAATTTGGGAAATACCCCAATACCAATTTGAAGACACATAGAGGTGGGCCTCAGTAACGACATGTTCCCATTAGAATGGAGCAGTTCTGCTATACAGTTATTGCGTATGCAGTGAGTACAATGGCTGCCTAAATTTTGGAAATACCCCAATACAAATTTAAAGACACATAAATGTGGGCCTCCGTAACAACATGTTCTCATTAGAAAGGAGCGGTTCTGCTATATGTAATGAATGACCCAAAAGGGGACATTACAAACATTTCTGCATTGATAGGAGTCTGTGGAATCATTTATGCTTTGATGTGTTACCTGGTGTCACTCTGTTAAATTAAATGTAAATTGTTGATCTGTAATACCACTGGAGACGAGCAGGTGGTGGTATAAGGGTCGGCAATGGACCGTATTGGAGGATGTCTGATCAACATCTTCTATAGTCTAGTCACTATGGTGACCAGGGGGAGTTGGCAGTTGGCGGTTAGAGAGTGTCAAGCCTGTCTAGAGGTGAGGCATAGGGTACAAGGGCTGCTAGGATTAAGTATCTTGCCAGAAAATATTTTTAGAGCCGATTGCAGCAAGGCCAAATCTTTTCCCATATCAGAGTATCAGTCCCGTTGCCATCCAGCTGGCACATGTATGGAAAACCAGCATTGCAGCTAATTGCTGTAGAACCTGTAGTGGAGAATTACATTGCAGAAGAACCTGCAGTGGAGAATTGCATTGCTGAAGAACCTGCTGTGGAGAATTGCATTGCTGAAGAACCTGCTGTGGAGAATTGCATTGCTGAAGAACCTGCTGTGGAGAATTGCATTGCTGAAGAACCTGCAGTGGAGAATTGCATTGCTGAAGAACCTGCAGTGGAGAATTGCATTGCTGAAGCAGAAGAAGCTGCAGTGGATAATTGCATTGTTGAAGCAGAAGAACCTGCAGTGGAGAACTACAATGTTGGGGCTGAAAAATCTACAATGGACAATTGCAATGTTGAGCCTGAAGAATTTACAATGGAGAATTGTGCTGTATTAGCATAAGAAGCTATAATGGAGAACTGTGATGTATAGTGGGTATGGAAAGTATTCAGACCCCTTTAAATTTTTCACTCTCTGTTTCATTGCAGCCATTTGGTAAATTCTAAAAAGTTCATTTTTTTCTCATTAAAGTACACTCTGCACCCCATCTTGACTGAAAAAAACAGAAATGTAGAAATTTTTGCAAATTTATTAAAAAAGAAAAACTGAAATATCACATGGTCATAAATATGAGTGTCTGAGCAAAGGGTCTGAATACTTAAGTCACATGCTGTCCATTTCCTTGTGATCCTCCTTGAGATTGTTCTACTCCTTCATTGGATTGCAGCTGTGTTTAATTAAACTGATAGGACTTGATTTGGAAAGGCGCACACCTATCTATATATAATACCTCACAGCTCACAGTGCATGTCAGACCAAATAAGAATCATGAGCTCAAAGGAACTGCCCAATGAGCTCAGAGACAGAATTGTGGCAAGGCACAGACCAGGCCAAGGTTACAAAAGAATTTCTGCATTACTCAAGGTTCCTAAGAGCACAGTGGCCTCCATAATTTTTAAATGGAAGAAGTTTGGGCCACCAGAAGTCTTCCTAGAACTGGCTGTCCAGCCAAACTGAGCAATCGTGGGAGAAGAGCCTTGGTGAGAGAGTTAAAGAAGAACCCCAAGATCACTGTGGCTGAGCTCCAGAGATGCAGTAGGGAGATGGGAGAAAGTTCCACAAAGTCAACTATCACTGCAGCCCTCCACCAGTTGGGCGGAGGGCTGCAGTGGCAGAGTGGCCCGACATAAGCCTCTCCTCAGTGCAAGACATATGAAAGCCCGCATAGAGTTTGCTCAAAAACACATGAAGGACTCCCAGACTATGAGAAATAAGATTCTCTGGTCTGATGAGACAAAGATAGAACTTTTTGGTGATAATTCTAAGCTTCATGTGTGGAGAAAACCAGGCACTGCTCATCACCTGCCCAATACAATCCCAACAGTGAAACATGGTGGTGGCAGCATAATGCTATGGGAGTGTTTTTCATCTGCAGGGACAGGACGACTGGTTGCAATTGAAGGAAACATGAATGCGGCCAAGTACAGAGATATCCTGGATGAAAACCTCTTCCAGAGTGCTCTGGACCTCAGACTTGGCTGACAGTGACCTAAAATAAGACAGTGACCTAAAATAACAAAGGAGTGGCTTCAGAACAACTCTGTGACCATTCTTGACTAGCCCAGCCAGAACCCTGACCTAAACCCAATTGAGCATCTCTGGAGAGACCTGAAAATTGCTGTCCACCAACATTCACAATCCAACCTGACAGAACTGGAGAGGATCTGCAAGGAAGAATGGCAGAGGATCCCGAAATCAAGGTGTGAAAAACTTGTTGCATCATTCCCAAGAAGACTCATGGCTGTACTAGCTCAAAAGGGTGCTTCTACTCAATACTGAGCAAAGGGTCTGAATACTTATGACCATGTGATATTTCAGTTTTTCTTTTTTAACAAATTTGTAAAAATTTCTACATTTCTGTTTTTTTCCAATCAAGATGGGGTGCAGAGAGTACTTTAATGAGATAAAAAAAATGAACTTGTTAGAATTTACCAAATGGCTGCAATGAAACAAAGAGTGAAAAATTTAAAGGGGTCTGAATACTTTTCGTACCCACTGTAATATCAGAAGAACATATCATAGATAGTTCATCATCAGAAGATTTCATAAATGAAAACATTGTTGAACCAGAGATCCTTGAAGAAGTGATGCCTCCTAAAGATAACCGCTTAATATCTCCGACGCGTCTTTTGAAGATGTATCTGACAGCATTGAGCAGAATGCATCTCCAAAACGTAATGATATTTGCCTTATAGTAAATACAGGAAGTAAAAAGAACAGTATGGTCGCTGTTCTGAAACTTCTGATGATGATATTGAATATATATGTTATTTTACAGAACCTCTCTCACATCAAAAAGATTTCCTGGAAGATATTCCTGAGCCTACCAGATTATTACCAGAGGAAGTGAAACATCTTCAGGAACTGACTCCCACAAATAGCAAAAAAAGTCCTTTAGAAAGCACTCTGGTTCAATTAATGGTCTACATTCAGCTGATGAAAATATTTTACGGTCGGCATCTAAAGGATCGTGAATACAACTGTAGTAGAGGGCAATGAACCATCAGGAGATTTCTTGCAGGATGTGCCAGAGATGAGGAAAGATTGCCATCTGCTGGCCAGGGAAATCAAGCGGAACCAAGTTGCGCTAGAAGAGTTGAAGGGGGAGCAAATTCAGATGACGGACCTGATCAGGTGACCTCCAGGAAGGATTTCCTGGATATAAAAGTCCAACGCCCCAAGACACAGGCAGATTTGGTGCTAGGCAGCAGAGTGGAGCAGACGTGCTCCAGAGGGACCGCAGAGCCAGCGCGACAGGCCTCAGCCAGAGGCCTGCACTGCACCACTGTCTGACACCGCCTGAGAGGCTCCGGACTCCCCACAGAAGCACCCTGAGCCCTACACATGTTGGTCAGAGTCAGGACCTGCGCCCCACACTGAGTAAGTTCCCGGGACCCGATGCCAACTTTCAAGAGCCGAGGTCTGGATCCCCTTACCCCAAGCGTGAGAGACTACCGTCGACGGTCAAGCCAAGAAGAGCTGTTGAGAAGACCGACAGGAGAGACATGCCAGCAACAACGGAGGAATCGCGCAAGCGAACAGAGCCGTCACTTCCAACTCTCACCTACGGTATCGGGAACAGTTGGGACTAGGATTTCAGGTTGGGTGGGGGCCAATTGGTGTGTGGGAGGCTAAACGGTATCTGATAGACTTTATCTGGAGGAGACTTGCAGCCTAGCGTGAAAAACCAGTGACTCCCGCTAGGCCCATACAAAGAGAACTCACGTGGTGACTCCCACGACTGAGTGTATCACACTTTTGCAAAGAACTTTACTTTACCGTTATTCACTAAAACTATTTGTTATTTTTCCAAGTTGCTGTTTATTATCCCTGTTACTAATCCCCTTACATAATACAGATAAAGTGGTTTTATCAATCCCTGACTGTTCCCGCCTTCTGTCTCTGTGCGTTGCATTCCGGCACCTGTGTTACACAACAGCAAGACAAATTATGGTAATGTTACTGTAACTAGAAATATTAAAGACCCTGAATGTGTTACAAGAACAATCCGCAAAGAGATTTCTAGGTCTGACTTGGACCAAGTCTCCTCTGGTAAAAGATCAGTGTCAGATAATCTTACTTAGAACACTCTTGACATGAAAAATGTAAGGTTTACTTGTAATTTATAGGAGATTTTACGAAAGTCGTCGAAAGAAAAGTACATATGTGGAGCTCGTTTTCAGACTTTATTCGACTCCAGGATAATTCCTAGCTGTTCACATTCTACAATGAAGTGTAGAAATCCTCTGCTTATCACTATGCGTTGCCCATACCGCAGGACAGACTTTAGGAGACAGCAGACACTCAAGCACATACAATACTTCACCCTACCATTAGGATGAATTATGGGATGAACCGGCAGTTACCTATTCAAGGACTATAAGAAAAGTTAGAACTCGAAGATATTCTCCCTTTCACTTCAGTCGATTAAGGTATGAAACACCATCGGACAAATCAAATTCCGACATCTCTGTCATCCTTAATGAGTGTGTACAATCCAATCACTTAAATTTGAGTAATGTTGGCTTCGGTAATGCTGCAGTAGATAGAACTTCAGCCAGTCAGCTAGTAGAGGAGAGTGGCCAGCAGGCAAGAACATCTGTACCAGTTTCCTCCAAGTCCCAATCTTTTAAGAACATTATATCAGATCTATGTACGAGTCTGCACTCAAGGTTACAGAATGTTGCAAGAGAGACTGAGCAAAAAATGTCTTTTTACATATGTAAAGATTATTTATTATTTATTTATATAGCGTCATTGATTCCATGGTTCTGTACATAAGAAGGGGTTACATACCAAAAACAGATATCACTTACAGTAAGCAAACTAACAATGATAGACTGATACAGAGGGAAGAGGACCCTGCCCTTGCGGGCTTACATTCTACAGCAATGGGGAAGGAGACAGTAGGCTGGGGGGTTGTGGTAGCTCCGGTGTTGTTGAGGTGGCAGCAGGCAAGGTCATGGCAGGTTGTAAGCTTGTTTGAAGAGATGGGTTTTCAGGTTCTGTCTGAAGGATCCAAGTGTGGAGGCTTATTGGACGTGTTGAGGCACAGAATTCCATAGGATGGGGGATATTAGGGAGAAATCTTTGAGGCGATTGGGTGAGGAGTGAATAAGTGTGGAGGAGAGAAGGAGGTCTTGGGAGGACCGGAGATCACGTAAGGGAATGTATCGGGAGATTAGTTCAGAGATGTACGGAGGAGAAAAGTTATGGATGGCTTTGTAGGTCAGTGTTAGTAGTTTGAACTGGATACGCTGGGCAATTGGGAGCCAGTGAAGGGATTTGCAAAGTGGGGTAGCAGAGGAGTGGTGAGGCGAAAGATGAACTAGTCACGCAGCAGAGTTAAGGATGGACTGGAGGGGTGCGAGAGTGTTAGCAGGTAGGCCACAGAGGAGGATGTTACAGTAGTCAAGGCAGGAGATGATTAGGGCATGTACAAGCAGTTTAGTAGATTGAGGGTTGAGGAAAGCACGGATTCTGGAAATATTTTTGAGCTGGAGGCGACAGGAGGTCAAGGGTTACTCCGAGGCAGCGGATTGCCGGTACAGGGGAATGTGTTATGTCATTTATTGTGATAGCAAGTTCAGTTGAGGAAGATATGCGAAATGGGGGAAAGATGATGAGTTCAGTTTTGTCCACATTGAGCTTGAGGAAGCGGGAGGAGAAGAAGGAGGATATGGCTGCTAGACATGCTGGGATTCTGGACAGCAGAGAGGTGACATCTGGGCCAGAGAGGTAGATCTGGGTGTAGTCAGCGTACAGATGGTACTGGAAGCCATGGGATTTTATGAGCTGTCCCAGGCCAAGGGTATAGATTGAGAAGAGTAGGGGTACTAGGACAAAGTCTTGAGGGACTCCAACAGAGAGGGGGCGGGGTGAGGAGGTAGTGTGGGAGTGGGAGACGCTAAAAGTGCGGTTGGAAAGGTATGAGGAGATCCAGGATAGGGCAAGGTTTTTCACGCGAAATGAAGAAAAGATCTGTAGTAGGAGACAATGGTCAACTGTGTCGAAAGCAGAGGACAGGTCAAGAAGAAGGAGTACAGAGAATTGTCTGTTAGCTTTGGCTGTAAGTAAATCATTGGTGATTTTAGTAAGGGCAGTTTCAGTGGAATGGTGGGGGTGGAAGCCGGATTGTCAGTTGTCAAAGAGAGAGTTAGATGAAAGTTCAGTGTGAACATGTTGTTCGAGGAGTTTGGAGGCAAATGGGAGCAGCGATATGGGGCGGTAGCTGAACAAGACGGTTGGGTCGAGGGATGGCTTTTTGAGGATGGACGTGATTGTGGCATGTTTGAAGGCAGCGTGGAAGGTACCAGAAGTTAGTGATAGGTTGAAGAGATGGGTTAGGGATGGGATGAGTGTGGGGGTGAGGTTGGGGAGGAGGTGGGATGGGATGGGGTCTTGTGCACTAGTGGTGAGGTGTGATTTGGAGAGGAGATGAGTAAGGTTTCCTTCCATGATGTTGGGAAGGGAGGTTATGAGGGTAGGGCAATGGTGTGGAAAACAAAGGGGTTGTGGTGGTCGGACAGTAAAGACTTGCCGTGTTTGGTCAATCTTGTTTTTGAAGTGTGTGGCAAACTCCTCAGCAGAGGTGATGGAGGTCGGAGGGGGTAGTGGAGGGCAGAGGAGAGATTTAAAAGTGTTGAATAGCTGTTTGGGGTTGTAAGATAGGGAGGATATGAGGGTTATGAAGTAGGCCTGTTTAGCAGAGGTGAGGGCTGATTTGAATGCGAGTGTTGCTTGTTTGAATGCAGTGAAGTCATCTTGGGAATGTGTATTCTTCTAACGCCGCTCCGCAACCCTGGACACTTGTCGAAGCTGTTTAGTGAGGTTGTTGTGCCAGGGTTGCCTATTGACTCGTCATGCTCTACCATGCATAAGAGGGGCGACCGAGTCAATAGCTGATGCAAGAGTGGCATTGTAGAAAGTAGTGGCTCTGTCTGTGTTGTGGGTGAAGATATGGATGTCAGTGATAGAATAGAGTCAGAGAGTGTGTGAGTGTCTAGATGTGCAAGGTTTCTGCAGGGGTGTTCTAGTTGCTGGACATGGGTGACAGGTGAGGAGGACAGGGATGAGAACATGAGTAGATGGTGGTCAGATAGGGTTAGGGGAGAGGTTGTGAGGTTAGATAGGCAGCAGAGTCGAGTGAAGATGAGGTCTAGTGTGTGTCCGTCTGTGTGGGTGGCTGAGGAGGATCACTGAATAAGTCCAAAGGATGAAGTAAGCGACAGGAGTTTGGATGCTGCTGACTGGCGAATGTGAATGGGGATGTTGAAATCGCCCATGATGATTGTGGGAATGTCAGCAGAGAGAAAGTAAAGAAGCCAGGTGGAGAATTGGTCAATAAAGGCAGTGATCGGGCCTAGAGGTCGGTATATGACAGCCACTTAGAGGTTGGAGGGACAGTAAATGCGGACAGAGTGGACTTCAAAAGAAGGGAGAATAAGGGAGGATAGAGGATAGGGCTAAAGGTGCAGTTGGTAAAAAGGAGAAGACCCACTAAAGATATGCGGTTGTGGATTTTAATAATCACCTAGGTAGGTTAACGATGCAATTAGTGGTATTCCTTCTGACCACAGTAAACAGTAATTCCAGGTAAATGTCCAGCAGGCAATTCTCTCAGTCCTCGAGTTTCCAACCCGGGATCAATAGTTCCACTGCCCTGTATGAGGTGATACCCTCTGTCCCCCAACTTTTGGTTGGCCCACAGCTTTTTGTATCTCCCGCCGGTATATTGGCAGTCACAGCATATGCTCCTTCGGATGATGGATATCACGACCACAGCCCGTGATACCACCCAGCTCTCTGTCTGACTAGAAATGAGTCTTCTCTTCCTCTTGCACAGTGATCAGCCCCCTGAATGGGCAGAAGAGCTCACCCCTCCCTCCCACAGCTAATTGTGATTTAGTGGAGATATTTTTTCAGGTCAAAGCCATCACCTGGGTCAGCATGTGAAACTCCCTGTGGTGACGGCTCATCTGTGTCCACTCTTTCCATCTACATAAGGGGTCCGTTGGCTGAGAGAACAATGGCCCAAAGCCCCTGAGATAAGGTCACTGAATGTAATTGATACTTGAGGTTGAACTGATGAGCAAACAAATCACTAACAAAATACAACAAGCAAATTTCTAACAAAACACAAAAATAAGATTGACGAAAATGGGTGCTTAGTGCTGGAAAAGTATTTAGTTAGTGGCCAGGTCCACACAACATATACAGTTATTGCGTATGCAGTGACTTCAACGGCTGCCTAAATGTGGGAAATACCCCAATACCAATTTAGAGACACATAGAGGAGGGCCTCCGTAACAACAACATGTTCCAATTAGAAAGGAGCAGTTCTGCTTTACAGTTATTGCGTATGCAGTGACTGCAAAGGCTGACAAAAATTTGGAGGCACTACTGTGACGATACAGAGTAAAATTTTAATAAGGCAGCCGATTAGATTTGGTAAGTCAAGAGAAATATACTATTGTGTTTAACTTGACTTGTATATGTTTGTGTATTTCTAAAGGTCAGACCAGTATTTGTCTAACCCTGATTACTGTCTCCTCTTGGTTAGGTGAACAATTTTGTTTGCTAATATGCTAATTGTACTAAAAGCCAGCTATTTACAACAGCCCCTGTGATACCAACTATGTAAATAGATTAGCTAGAACAATGAATGTTTGCTAGATATGTTAAATACCATTGTAGGTTATTTGCCAGTCAATCTTGGGGGATGAGCTGTGGATAGGGGAGACCTGCACCTTTACCTCTTACCTGTGCCTGATGACCGCACACAGATGTAAATATAAACAGGGATGTCTGTAGTGCTGGAGACAGAATGAGTCTTGGGACAGAGATTCAAAAAGTCTTTAGAAGGAGAATGAGAGACATCCTTCAGGAAAGTAGATGGATTGTATGGCATCCAAAGAGACATGGATTTGTATTCTACATTCTAGCCTAAGGGTACCGGCCCTGACTGGAATGATCCGGATCTGCTCCATTAACCATCAGAGAGACATGGATACATTTTGGGGAGTCCAGGAGAGGACGAAGAAGTCACCTGGCCCCATGGATATGCTGTTTTAGGGTTGCTAGGAGGACCCACTGGTCGCCTAGAACCCATGGAGACATTTGGAGTTGCCAGGAGGGACCCACCAGTCGCCTGGCTCCATGAAAACTCTCGGAGAGACCAGATTTGGACCCTCGGGTCTCCTGGTCTTGTACCTCGATGGTCTGATAGCTTCCGAAGCTTGTGGCTACTTCCTCTCTGTGGGGGCCAGCCATTAGTGGGTGGGCACTGGTTGAGGTAGTCGGCCCTGGAAGTCTCCAAAGTCACGGCTGTTCTATTCCAGGCGGGAAGGCGGAATTTATTGTCCGCTTTGTGGTTCAATAAAGTATTGTCATGCTGTTTAACCATCACCCTGTGTTGTCTGAGTAGAGTTACGCCCACGGAAGACCCCGGGTCTTCACAGCTACAATGCCCCTTGGAAGAGATGTAGAGGAGGGCCTCATGAAAAATATGTTCCCATTATTAGGAAGTGGGTCTCCCATACTGTTATTGCCTGTGCAGTGAATGCAAGGGCTGCCAAAAATTTGAACACACTCCAATGCCCCTTGGAACAGACGTAGCGGAGGGCCTCAGGAACAATATTTTCACATTATTAGGAAGTGGGTCTCCCATACTGTTATTCCCTATGCCGTGAATGCAAGGGCTGCCAAAAATTTGGACGCAGTTCCTTGGAAGAGATGTAGAGGAGGGCCTCATTAAAAAAATGTTCCCATGAGAAAGGAGGGGGTCTCTTATACTTGTAATGACCATGCACTAAGTGCATGGGCTGATAAACATTTACCCCTGGGTGGTATACATGAACATACTGTATAACAAACATTTCCTACGGTCATCATAAAAAGCCTTAAAAAAAATTATGTAGGTGTTGCATCACAGTCACCCTGGTGATATAGTGGTTGAGGATGAGGAGCAGGAGGAGAACAACAGCAAATAGCCAAAATCAGGAAGTGTATACCCATGTCTAGATGTGAAGAGGTGCATGGGAATACACCTGCCAAAAAAGACACTGGATTTGAGTTTATGTTACGCTGCTATCATTCGGTGGTTTTGAGAAGTCTGGCCCAATCCAACCCTTGTTAATTTTTATAAGAGTAAGCATTTTCAGTTGACAGGCGGATGCGCCTATCAGTTATAATTACCCCCAGCGGCACTAAAAACCCGCTCTGACAAAACGCTAGTGGCAGGGCAGGCCAGGACCTCCAAGGTGTAGAGAGCCAGTTCATGCCACGTGTCCAGCTTGGATACCCAATAATTATAAGGCACAGAGGAATCACGGAGGACTTTGGTACGGTCGGCAAGGTACTCCTTCAGCATCTTCCCAAACTTCTCCCTCCTTGTGAGACTACCCTACGCATCAGGGCTTGTGCCATGGGAGGGTCTGAGAAAACTGTCCCAGAACTTTGACAGTGTTCCCCTGCCTCTGCTGGATTGGATTTGTGTCTCTCTCACCTGTACTCCTTGGTTGTGCAAGGAACTGTGACCCCTGCCGCCAACGTTTACGACGGGAATTTTTTTAATAATTTTGCAACAAGGGCCTTATGGTACTGCCCCATTTTATCAGACCTGTTCATCAAGGGAATAAGAGATAGAAAGTTTTCCTTGTAGCGTGAGTCTAGAAGTGTCACCAACCAGCAATGACTGGCACCAAAAATTTGGAGAACGCGAGGGTCATGGGAAAGGCAGCGTAACATAAAATCAGCCATGTGTGCCAGACTGCTAACAGGCAAGACTTCCGTGTCCTCACCAAGAGGGCAACTGACCATGCTCTCCTCCTCATCCTCCTCCCTCTCCTCAGGCCATCCACACTGAACAGGCGGTGTGACAGTTGTGTGGGTAGTACTGTCTATAGCACAGGAAATTAGCTCTTGTTCTTCCTCCTCCTCTTCATCATTGTCACCCAATCCACCTTGGGATGAGATGAGGCTGAGCTGTACGGAATCACCCTGTATGGTTCCTTGCTCCATGTCATCGTGCTCCGCCTGCAATGCCTCCTCTTTAATTGTGAGCAGCGAGCATTTCAGAAGACAGAGAAGTGGGATGGTGATACGTATTATGCCATCATCGCCGCTCACCATCTTGGTGGAGTCCTCAAAGTTTTGGAGGATGGCTCAGATATCTGACATTCATGCCCACTCCTGAGGACTTATGTATGTAGGCTGACCGGAATACCGACGGCCATGTTGATGCTGGTAGTCAATAGCTGCTCTCTGCTGCTCACAAATCCTTCCCAACATCTGCAACACTGAGTTCCAACGCGTGGGGACTTCGCATATCAGTCGGTGAGATGGATGCTGCAAATACTGCTGAACCACAGCAAGTGCGGCGGAAGCTGTAGCTGACTTTGTAAAATGGGCACATACGCAGCGTACTCTGACAAGAAGATCCGGCAGATCTGGGTAGGTTTTGAGAAACCACTGAACCACAAGGTTAAGCACATGGGCCAGGCATGTTACTTGTGTGAGCTTGCCTCGTTTCAGAGCCGCCACCAGGTTCCGGCCATTGTCACACATGACCATGCCTGGCTGTAGGTTCAGCGGTGTCAGTCACTGATCTGCCTGCTCTTTCAGAGCTGTCCACAACTCTACAGCGTTGTGCGGTTTGTCACCTATGCATATTAGCTTCAGCACAGCCTGTTGCCGCTTGGCCGAGGCAGTGCTTCAAGCTTGTGACTGATGTGGTCATTTCGGAGATGGAGGCTGAAGAGGAAGAGGAGGTGCAGGAGCTGTAGAATGTAGGGGCAACCCTGATTGACCCAGGGCCCACAATCCTCGGCGTCAGGAGGACGTGTTCCATCCCAAGGTCCGAATGAGTCCCTCATTCCACTGTTAACCCAGTGTGCCGTCAGCGAGATGTACCGTCACTACCCAAAAGCACTTGTCCACGTGTCTGTGGTTAGATGGACATTCCAGGTAAGTGCATTGTTGAGGGCATGGCTAATGTTCTGGGACACGTGCTTGTATAATGCGGGGACGGCACATTGGGAGAAAGGTGCAGGGCAGGAGACATCTTTGCATGCACCATGGACAGGGGATTGGCATGCATGCACAACAGTGGAATAAGCAGTGGTGTCACCCGCAAAAACTGTTTCTGGACCCTGGTGTTTGGCCCACTTAATTGGGTGCTTTGCTGTCATGAACCTGATCATGCTGGTGGTGGTCAGGCTGCTAGGTTTGCTACCCCTGCTGATGCTGGCCTGGCAGGTGGTGCAAATGGCCTTTTTGGGGTTATCTGCTGAGTCTTTAAAAAACAACCAAAGTCGGGAAGACCTAACAGTTGTACTGGCAATGTATGTCGTGTTTGTGTTCCAGGGAACGGTTGCCCGCCTTGTGTCTGTGGCCACCACACTGCTTGTTCTTGCCTGTTGTGGTGCTACGCCTTCCTCCCCCTGTGTGCTGCTGTCCTCGCTCTGAATGTCACCTTACCAGGTTGGGTGAGTGACTTCATTGTCCAACACCTCGTCTTCCACTTCCGCACCCTGGTCCCCTTCCTGACTTTCTGGCAATTGTGTCTCATCATAATCCACCTCTTGCGACAGTAATTGCACTTTCCCACCGTTGATGTTGTGTGACCTTGGCTGCTCAAATATTTGGGCATCGCTACATGTGTTCTCCTCTTGCCCCGCTTGAAGCTGGTCGGGCAAGAGGCCCTAATCTATAAATGGAAAAGTGAACAGCTCTTTGGAGTGTCCAAGTGTGGGATCAGTTGTCTCTGGGCACTCGGCACGGTATAAGAAAGGAGGATCAGGGTGAGGAATATGCGGTCCAGACTCACGGCTACTGAGACTTGACCGCGTGGAAGACAGGGTGGTGGTGGTAGTGGCAAAGTGACTGGAAGCATTATCTGTTATCCAACAAACTTTTGACACTTCTCTTGGTTCAATAGTGGTGTGCTGCGTTCCCCTAGTAATTGGACAGGAAGGTCGAGCGAGAAGATGTGGGTGTTTGTTGTGGCACAATTTCAGCTTGTCCGCGGCCTAGGCCTCTGCATGCACCATCACCATCATGTCCACTTCCCTGTCCATTGCCATGTGCCTTTCCCATTTTAAATGGAGGATAATATTTTCCACGTTCCCTACAAACGGCTGGATTTGTACGGCAGTTATATGTGATACATCTGATGGACATCCCCGGTTTTAAATAGCGGGCTTGTAGTTTACTATTCTTCACAGTGACCACGTGTGAATAGCTTCACTGACACACTGATGCAAAACTCTAAATGGAGGACAATATTTTTCATGTTCACTACAAATTTCTGGATTTTTATCGCTGTAATGATGGAAAAGATCTGGCTGTATTCTCAGTGCTAACAAGCAAATGGAGTACCAAAATGGTGTAATCTGTATCTGCTTTTTAAGCAAATAATCAGGATTAAGATAAAAAAAAATTAGCCCTGGCCCCTGATATCTGGGGCTATGTCTACAGATCTCTGTAACAGCAGCAGACAGAATGTGCAATGGACCCTCTTGTGCTATATACCCTGCCACAAACCCTGCCAGCCTGCCTAAGTCCTGCTATCAGCTTCACCACTGAATATATGCAGCTGGATTAGTCCTCAGAAGGACTTAGTTCAGATGGATCTATGGATATGTAGTGGAATACCTATACTAACTAATAAACAAGCAAATCTCTCCCTCACTCAGCAGCAGCTCTCCCTGCTTTGCCTGATTCCAGGTTAGACTGCGACGAGCATGGCGGTGCCCAGTCTTATATAGACCCGATGACGCTATGCGGCCAGCCAATCACTGTAATGGGACAACCAACATGACTACAGCATTACAGTTCGTGGCAGGCAATCCCTGCATGTTTATTGGCTCTCTAAAGAGCCAAACATGCTGGGTGGCGACCCAAGCTCCCGTCCGAGCAACCCAGGCGAGTACTGAGCTGTGGCGAGCACGCTCGTTCATCACTAGTGACTATACATTTATCATACTTGGTCACCCCACCTAGTGATAACCATTTGCCTTCCCCTGCTTCCTCCAATGAGATTAGCATGTGGCCTTCAGCCTCTGACATTACCACCACTATTTCATAAGGAGCAGTGATATAAAGCACTCCTCCACAGCTCAGGAGAGGTATAGTTCAGTCCTAACACTCCTCATTCCTGCAGTGGCCAATGCGCTACTGGCTGGGCTTACCCTGGAGGGGCGTAACTAAGTGGCTAACTTGTCTTCCCTAGAGCCTTTGATGGGGAGGATAGGCTTGGGCCGTTAGGGTATCCAACAGGTGCCACTCCAGGGCAGTGCCCAGACCTGCAACAGCTGATGAACGGGTCAAGACAGGGATACGAGGCTCTGAGGAAGTCAGGAAGTTCGAGGCAGGCAGCACAGGTTCAGAATACGAAGCTAGGGTCCGGAGTGGAGTGCTTAGAATGAGTATACAAGCCGGGTCAGTAACAGGAGAGTCAATACAAACATACAAGTGCTTCTCACTAAATTAGGATATCATCAAAAAGTTAATTTATTTCAGTTCTTCAATATAAAAAGTGAAACTCATATTATATAGAGTCATTACAAACAGTGATCTATTTCAAGTGTTTATCTCTGTTAATGTTGATGATTATGGCTTATAGCCAATGAAAACACAAAAGTCATTTTCTCAGTAAATTAGAATAATTAACAAAAAACCCTTAGTCTGTTTCAGTAGGCTCCACAATCATGGGGAAGACTTCTGACTTGACAGATGTCCAAAAGGCAGTCATTGACACACTCCACAAGGAGGGTAAGCCACACAAGGTCATTGCTAAAGAAGCTGGCTGTTCACAGAGAGCTGTATCCAAGCATATTAATGGAAAGTTGAGTGGAAGGAAAAAGCATAGTAGAAAAAGGTGCACAAGCAACCGGGATAACCACAGCCTTGAAAGGATTGTTAAGAAAAGGCCATTCAAAAATTTGGGGGAGATTCACAAGGAATGGACTGCTGCGGAGTCATTACTTCAAGAGCCACCACACACAGACGTATCCAGGACATGGGCTACGAGTGTCGCATTCCTTGTGTCAAGCGACTCATGACCAATAGACAACGCCAGAAGTGTCTTACCTGGGCGAAGGAGAAAAAGGCATGGACTGTTGCTCAGTGGTCCAAGGTGTTGTTTTCAGATGAAAGTAAATTTTGCATTTCATTTGGAAATCAAGGTCCAAGAGTCTGGAGGAAGAGTGGAGAGACACACAATCCAAGCTGCTTGACGTCTAGTGTGAAGTTTCCACAATCAGTGATGTTTTGGGGAGCCATGTCATCAGCTCGTGTAGGTCCACTGTGTTTTATCAAGACCAAAGTCTATCAGGAAATTGTAGAGCACTTCAAGCTTTCCTCTGCCGACAAGCTTTTTGGAGATGGAAATTTCATTCTCCAGCAGGACTTGACACCTGTCCACACTACCAAAAGTACAAAGTACCAATACCTGGTTTAAAAACAACAGTATCACTGTGCTTGATTGGCCAGCAAACTCGCCTGACCTTAACCCCATAGAGAATCTATTATAGAGAATCTATGGGGTATTGTCAAGAGGAAGATGAGAGACACCAGACCCAACAATGCAGACGAGCTGAAGGCTCCTATCAAAGCAACCTGGGTTTCCATAACACCTCAGCAGTGCCACAGGCTGATCGCTTCCGTGCAGTAATTGATGCAAAGGAGCCCCGGCCAAGTATTGAGTGCATTTACTGAACATACATTTCAGTAGGCCAACATTTCAGATTTTAAAAACCTTTTTCAATCTGGTGTTATAAAGTATTCTAATTTACTGAGATAATGACGTTTGTGTTTTCATTGGCTGTAAGCCATAATCATCAACATTAACAGAAATAAACACTTGAAATAGATCACTCTGTGTGTAATGACTCTATATAATATAGGTGTTTCACTTTTTGTATTGAGGAACTGAAATAAATTAACTTTTTAATGAAAAGGCAAGACATAAAATGAGTCCCCTGATCTGTAAAGATCTCCTTAGGTAGTCCAAGGCAGCAGAACATGGCAAACAGCTCACAGGCAATAAGTTTTGCCGAAGTGTGGCGAAGTGGTATTGCCTCGGGGTAACGGGTGGCATAATCCACTACCACCAAAATAAGTTGGTGGCCAAGAGTGGGATTTACTATAGGCCCCACCAGATCCATCGCAATCCGCTCAAAAGGTACCTCTATAATGGGTAGAGGTACCAATGGTCTCCAGAAATTTGCAGTGGGTGTGGTAAGTTGACACTCGGGACACGATTCACAATACTTCTGCACCTCGGCATAAATCCCGGGCCAAAAGTACCGCTGCAAAATATGTTCTTGTTTTTTTTTTTCACAACTAGGTGCCCACCCAGCAGGTGTGTGTGGGCCATTTCGAGTACCGCCCAACGGTATGAAGGTATGAGGCACTACAAGCTGTTCCACGACCTCATCCCGGATTTTATCAACCCTATATAATAAATCCTGGTTGACAGCCATGCGTGGGAAAAACCCCTCTGCACCCGGTTACTGAGGCACCCCATTTATTTCTACCACCCTTTCTCGTGCCTGAGTTAGAGTGGGATCCTGTAGCTGAGCTGTCCCAAACGTACCAGGGGACACTTCAAGCTCTGGGATCGACGGGGTCTCCTCGACCTCTCCTGCCAATAACTCTAGGGGAAACTTATTGGGGTTACACTATGTCCCTAGGTTGGCGACCCCTATGGCAGGTATCCCTGACTCGGGATCTTCGGGTTCCGCACCCGGACACATCTGTATTCTGGGAGGGTTAATCCTACTCTCCCACAAGGACCAAAACAGGGGTAAATCTCTTCCCACCACAGTCCCTTGAGGAAGAGTCTTTACCACTACCACCACATGTTTAACCTCCCTGCATGGAGGTTACCTCTGCTGTCAGATATCCGCGGAATTCGCCATATATGCTAACGACCCCGACTTTACACCCAGTGGGTTCTAACCCAGAGATCAATAACCCATGGATGAGGGTCCTAGGCTCCCTGACTCCAAGAGAGCTTCCGCTCAATGTCCATTGACACGCACCTGACACCGATGGGGTTCAGCTGTTGGACCAACGGTGTCCGCAGTGTAGATGGTGCAAGCATACACAGACACCTGGCATGTAAAGTCCATGGGTTCAGTAGTCAGGGGGCAGTTGGCAGCCACATGTCCTGGCCCTTGGCATCGCCAGCACCCAATAGCGGTGGCACTGCCAGTGCTCGAGACCGATTTAGGGGAAACTTGTCTCTTGCCTCCCTCACTCCAGCGTACCTTCTCAGTATGGGCTTGGTTCAGACTGTTCCCAGCAGAGGGACGTGACCCCCTTCCAGGTTCCTAGGCTTGACGGGGGCCAGCATGCTACCCGCAGTGGGGCAGAGTCCCGTACAAAGTCCTGGGTGGCTGTATACCACTCGATCAGGCTAACCACCTGGCCTAGGTTACCCGGGTCTTCTTGCCCCACCCAATGCTGAATGGCTGCTGGCAAAATTCGCACCAGCCAGTCAACCACTACCCTTTCTACCATTTGGGCTGGGCTCAAGTTCTCAGGCTGGAGCCACTTTTTGACCAACTGTAACAAATACTGATGAGCGAGAATGCTCGCTACTACTCGGTGCTCGCCCGAGCATCTCACTGCTCGAGATGCTCGGCGCTCGCTGAGTATTTCCGGAGATCATCATCATCATCCCCCCTCCTCACAGCCCCCATCATCATCCCCCTTCCTCACAACCCCCATCATCATCATCATCATCATCATCATACCCCCTCCTCACAGCCCACATCATCATAATCATCATTCCCCCTCCTCACAGCCCCCATCATCATCATCCCCCCTCCTCACAGCCCGCATCATCATCACCCCTCCTCACAGACCCCATCATTATCATCATCATCCCCCCTCCTAACAGTCCCCATCATCATCATCATCCCTCCTCACAGCTCCCATCATCATCATCCCCGCTCCTCACAGCCCCCATCATCATGATCATCATCCCCTCTCCTCACAGCCCCCATCATCATCATCATCATCCCCTCTCCTCACAGCCCGCATCATCATCACCCCTCCTCACAGACCCCATCATTATCATCATCATCCCCCCTCTAACAGTCCCCATCATCATCATCATCCCTCCTCACAGCCCCCATCATCATCATCCCCGCTCCTCACAGCCCCCATCATGATCATCATCCCCCTTCCTCACAGCCTCCATCATCTTCATTGTTATCACCATCATCCCCCGTCCTCACAGCCCCCATCATCATCATCCCCCCTCCTCACAGCCCCCATAATCATCATCATCCCCCCTCATCACAGCCCCCATCATCATCATCCCCCCTCTCACAGCCCCCATCATCATCCTCATCATCCCACCTCCTCACAACCCCCATCATCTTCATCATCATCATCATCTCCCCTCCTCACAGCCCCCATCATCATCACCCCCCTCCTCACAGCCCCCATCATCATGATCATCATCCCCTCTCCTCACAGCCCCATGATCATAATCATCATCCTCCCTCCTCACAGTCCCCATCATCATCATCCCCCTTCCTCACAACCCCCATCATCCTCATCATTACCCCCCTTCTCACAGCCCCCATCATCATCACCCCCCTCCTCACAGCCCCAATCATCATCATCATCATCCCCCCTCCTCAGAGCCCCCATCATCATCATCCCCCCTCCTCACAGCTCCCATAATCATCATCATCCCCCCTCCTCACAGCCCCATCATCATTTTCATTCCCCTTCCTCACGGCCCCCATCATAATCATCCCCCCTCCTCACGGCCCCCATCATAATCATCCCCCCTTTTCACAGCCCCCATCATCATCATCCCCCCTCCTCACAGCCCACATCATCATCAACATTCCCCCTTCTCACAGCCCCCATCATCATCATGTTCATCATCCCCCCTCCTCACAGCCCCATCATCATCATCATCCCCTTTTCTCACAGCCCTCATCATCTTCATCATCATTCCCCTTCCTTGCAGCTCCCATCATCATCATCCCCCCTCCTCACAGCCCCCATCATCATCCCCCATCCTCACAGCCCCATCATCATCATCATCATCATCATAGACCCTACTCACAGCCCCATGATCATAATTACCCTACTCACAGCTCCCATCATCATCATCCCCCTCCTCACAGCCAACCATCATCATAGTCATCATAATCCCCCTTCCTCACACCCCCATCATCATCCCCCCTCATCACAGCCCCATCATCATCATGCCCCCTCCTCACAACACACATCATCATCCCCCCTCCTCACAGCCCCTTCATCATTCTTCCTCCTCACAGCCCCATCATCATTATCATCATCCCCCATCCTCACAGCCCCCATCATCATCATCCCTGCTCCTCACAGCCCCAATCATCATGATCATAATCCCCCCTCCTCAATGCCCCTATCATCATCAACATCCACCCTCCTCACAGCCCCTATCATCATCATCCACCTTCCTCACAGCCTCCATCATCATCATCATCCCCCTTCCTCACAGCTCCCATCATCATCATCCCCCCTCCTCACAGCCCCTATCAGCATCACCACCCCTCATCATCATCATCCCCCCTCCTCACAGCCCCATCATCATCATCATCATCAACCCCCTCTTCAAAGCCCCCATCATCATCATCACCCCCCTCCTCACAGCCTACATCATCATCCCCATCCTCACAGCCCCATCATCATCATCATCCCTCCTCCTCAAAGCCCCATCATCATCATCACTTCTCATCACAGTCCCCATCATCATCATCATCATCCCCCTCCTCACAGCCCCATCATCATCCCCCCTCCTCACAGCCCCCATCATCATCATCCCCCTTCATCACAGCCCACATCATCATCATCATCCCCTCTCCTCACAGCCCCCATCATCATCATCATCCCCCCTCCTCACAGCCCCTTCATCATCATCATCCCCCTCCTCACAGCCCCAATCATCATCATCATCCCTCCTCACAGCCCCCATCATCATCATCCCCGCTCCTCAAAGCCCCATCATCATGATCATCATCCCACCTCATCACAGCCCCCATCATCATCATCATTGTCATTCCCCTCCTCACAGCCCCATCATCATCATTCCCCTCCTCACAGCCCCCATCATCATCATCCCCCTCCTCACAGCCCCCATCATCACCATCCCCCCTCCTCCCAGCATCTATCATCATCATCATCCCCCCTCCTCACAGCCCCCATTATCATCATCCCCAATCATCATTCCCACTCCTCACAGCCCCCAAAATCATCCCCCCTCCTCACAGCCCCCATCATCATCACCATCCCCCTCCTCACAGCCCCCATCATCATAATCATCATCCCCCCTCTTCACAGCCCCCATCATCATCATCAACCCCCTCCTCACAGCCCCCATCATCATCATCCCCCTTCCTCAAAGCCCCCATCATCATCAACCCCCTCATCATCATCATCATCCCCCCTCCTCACAGTCCCATTATCATCATCACCATCCCCCTCCTCACAGCCCCCATGATCATCATTATCATCCCCCCTCCTCACAGCCCCCATCATCATCATCATCCCCCCTCATCATCATCCCCCCTCCTCACAGCCCAATTCATCATCATCCCCCCTTCTCACAGTCACCATCATCATCATCCCCCCTCCTCACAGCCCCCATCATCATCATCTCCCCTCCACACAGCCTTATCATCATCCCCCCTCCTCACAGCCCGCATCAACATCATCGTCATCCCCCCTTCTCGCAGCCCCATCATAATCACCCCCCTCCTCACAGCCCCATCATCATCATCCCCCCTTCTCATAGCCACCATCATCATCATCATCCCCCTTCCTCACAGCTCCCATCATCATCCCCCCTGTTCACAGCCCCCATCATCATCACCCCCCCTCCACACAGCCTCCATCATCATCATCATCATCATCCCTGTTTACAGCCCCATCATCATCATTCCCCCTCCTCACAGCCACAATCATCATAATCCCCCCTCCTCAAAGCCCCCATCATCATCATCATCCCCCCTCCTCACAGACCGCATTATCATCATCTCCACTCCTCACAGCCCCATCATCATTATCATCATCTCCCTTCTCACAGCCCCCCTCATCATCATCATCATCGTCCCTCCTTACAGCCCCATCATCATCATCATCATCCCCCCTCCTCACAGCCCCCATCATCATCATCCCCCCTCCTCACAGCCCCCATCATCATCACCCCCCTCATCATCATCATTCCCCTCCTCACAGCACCCATCATCATCATCTTCCCTCCTCACAGCCCCTGTCATCATCATCCACCTCCTCACAGCCCCATCATCATCACCATCCCCCCTCCTCACAGCCCCCATCATCATCATCCCCGCCACAGCTCCCATCATCATCATTATCCCCCCTCCTCACAGCCACCATCATCATCCCGCCTCCTCTCAGCCCCATCATCATCATCCCCCCTCCTCACAGCCCCATCATCATCATCATCCCCCTCTTCACAGCCCCCATCATCATCACCCCCCTCCTCAAAGCCCCCATCATCATCATCCCCCCTCCTCACAACCCCCATCATCATCATCATCCCTCCTCACAGTCCCCATCATCATCCCCCTACTCACAGCTCCCATCATCATCATCCACCCTCCTCAAAGCCCCCATCATCACATCATCATCCCCACTCCTCACAGTCCCCATCATCATCATTCCCCCTCATCATTAACATCATCCCCCCTCACAGTCCCCATCATCATCATCATCTCTCCTCCTCACAGCCCCCATCATCATCATAATACCCACTCCTCACAGCCCCCATTATCATCATTCCCCCTCCTCCCAGCCCCCATCATCATAATACCCCCTCCTCACAGCTCCCATCATCATCATCATCATCCCCCCTCCTCACAGCCCCCATCAACATCATCATCCCCCCTCCTCTCAGCCCCCATCATCATCAACATCATCATCCCTCCTCACAGCCCCCATCAACATCATCATCCCCCCTCCTCTCAGCCCCCATCATCATCAACATCATCATCCCTCCTCACAGCCCCCATCATAATCATCATCATCGTTTTCCCTCCTCACAGCCCCATCATCATCATCATCCCCCCTCCTCACAGCCCCCATCATCATCATCATCACCCCCCTCCTCACAGCCCCCATAATCATCATCATCCCCCCTCCTCACAGCCCCCATCATCATCCCCCCTCCTCACAGCCCCCATCATCAACATCATCATCATTCCCCCTCCTCACAGCCCCATCATCATCATCATCACCCCTCATCATAATCATCCCCCCTCATCAACATCATCCCCTCTCCTCACTCTCCTCACAGCCCCCATCATCATCATCAACATCATCATCATCCTTCCTCCTCACAGCCCCCATCATAATCATCATCATTCCCCCTCCTCACAGCCCCATTATCATCATCATCATCCGCCCTCCTCACAGCCCCATCATCAACACCCCCCTCCTCACAGCCCCCATCATCATCATCAACACCCCCCTCCTCACAGCCCCATCATCATTATCATCATCCCCCCTCCTCACAGCCCCCATCATCACCCCCCTCCTCACAGCCCCCATCATCATCATCATCATCCCCCCTCCTCAAAGCCCCATCATCATCATACCCCCTCCTCACAGCCCCCATCATCATCATCATCATCCCCCTTCCTCACAGCCCCCATCATCATCATCATCATCATCCCCCCTCCTCACAGCCCACATCATGATCATCATCATCATCGCCTCTCCTCACAGCCCCATCATCATCAACACCCTTCCTCCTCACAGCTCCCATCATCATCATCCCCCATCATCATCATCATCATCCCCCGCCTCACAGCCCCCATCATCACCATCATCCCCCCTCCTCACGGCCCCTATCAGAATCCCCCTCCACAAATCCCCCATCATCATCATCATCCTCCTTCTCACAGCCCCATCATTATCATCATCATCCCCCCTCCTCACAGCCCCATCATCATCATCCCCCTCCACACAGCACCTATCATCCCCCCTCCTCACAGCCCCCATCATTCTCCCCCCCTCCTCACAGCCCATCATCATCCCCCCTTCTCACAGCCCATCATCACCCCCCTCCTCACAGCCTCCATCTTCATAATCCCCCCTCCTCACAGCCCCCATCATCATCAACCCCCCTCTTCACAGTCTATCATCATCCCCCCTCCTCACAGCCATCATCATCATCCCCCCTCCTCACAGCCCCCATCATCATCATCCCCCCTTTTCAAAGCCCTCATCATCCCTCCTCACAGCCCATCATCATCATCCCCATCCTCACAGCCCATCATCATCCCCCTCCTCACAGCCCCCATCATCATCATCATCCCCCCTCATCATCCTCATCAACCCTCCTCACATCCCCCATCATCGTCATCCCCCCTCCTCACAGCCCCATCATCATCATCCCCCCTCCTCCGAGCCTCCATCATCATAATACCCCCTCCTCACAGCCCCCATCATGATCATCATCGTCCCCCCTCCTCACAGCCCCATCATCATCATCATCATCCCCCCTCCTCACAGCCCCATCAACATCATCATCACCCCCCCTCCTCACAGCCCCCATCATCATCATCATCCCCCCTCCTCACAGCCCCATCATCATCCCCCCTCCTCACAGCCCCCATCATCATCATCATCCCCCCCTCCTCACAGCCCCATCATCATCATCATCCCCCTCATCATAATCATCCCCCCTCATCATAATCATCCCCTCTCCTCACAGCCTGCATCATTATCATCCCCCCACCTCAAAGCCCCATCATCATCATTCCCCCTCCTCAGAGTCCCCATCATCATCATCCCCCCTCCTCACAGCCCCCATCATCATCATCATCCCCCCTCCTCACAGCCACCATCATCATCATCCTCATCGCCTCTCCTTACAGCCCCATCATCAACACCCTTCCTCTTCACAGCTCCCATCATCATCATCCCCCCTCCTCACAGGCCCCATCATCATCATCCCCCTTCCTCACAGCCCAACATCATCATCCCCCCTCCTCGAAGCCCATCATCATCATCCCCCCTCCTCACAGCCCATCATCATCATCCCCCCTCCTCACAGCCCATCATCATCATCCCCACCCTCACAGCCCATCATCATCCCTCCTCCTCACAGCCCATCATCATCCCCCCTCCTCACAACCCAACATCATCATCACCCCCCCTCCTCACAGCCCATCATCATCATCTCCCCTCCTATCAGACCATCATCATCATCATCCCCCTCCTCACAGCCCATCATCATCACCCCCCCTCCTCACAGCCCATCATCATCACCCCCCCTCCTCACAGTCCATCATCATCATCCCCCCTCTCCACACAGACCCTCATCATCCCCCTCTTCTTTATACAGCTCACCATCACCTTCCCCATGCAGCCACACGCATATAACATAAACCCTATTCCTGTGAAAGCCCCCCCATAAGCAGCCTGATACAAGTAGCACAAGTAGTAGTGTCCATTTCCTCATGCAACCCTTTATCATGCAGCCCCCATACAATACCATCATCCACACTTCTTTGCACCCAAAATTCATCCTCAGCCCACTCACACTGAGCCCTGTGTCCTCATTCCCACCTGCACACAGGAATTCGCCATATATGCTAACGACCCCGACTTTACACCCAGTGTGTTCTAACCCAGAGATCAATAACCCATGGATGAGGGTCCTAGGCTCCCTGACTCCAAGAGAGCTTCCGCTCAATGTCCATTGACACGCACCTGACACCGATGGGGTTCAGCTGTTGGACCAACGGTGTCCGCAGTGTAGATGGTGCAAGCATACACAGACACCTGGCATGTAAAGTCCATGGGTTCAGTAGTCAGGGGGCAGTTGGCAGCCACATGCCCTGGCCCTTGGCATCGCCAGCACCTAATAGCGGTGGCACTGCCAGTGCTCGAGACTGATTTAGGGGAAACTTGTCTCTTGCCTCCCTCACTCCAGCGTACCTTCTCAGTATGGGCTTGGTTCAGACTGTTCCCAGCAGAGGGACGTGACCCCCTTCCAGGTTCCTAGGCTTGACGGGGGCCAGCATGCTACCCGCAGTGGGGCAGAGTCCCGTACAAAGTCCTGGGTGGCTGTATACCACTCGATCAGGCTAACCACCTGGCCTAGGTTACCCGGGTCTTCTTGCCCCACCCAATGCTGAATGGCTGCTGGCAAAATTCGCACCAGCCAGTCAACCACTACCCTTTCTACCATTTGGGCTGGGCTCAAGTTCTCAGGCTGGAGCCACTTTTTGACCAACTGTAACAAATACTGATGAGCGAGAATGCTCGCTACTACTCGGTGCTCGCCCGAGCATCTCACTGCTCGAGATGCTCGGCGCTTGCTGAGTATTTCCGGAGATCATCATCATCATCCCCCCTCCTCACAGCCCCCATCATCATCCCCCTTCCTCACAACCCCCATCATCATCATCATCATCATCATCATACCCCCTCCTCACAGCCCACATCATCATAATCATCATTCCCCCTCCTCACAGCCCCCATCATCATCATCATCCCCCCTCCTCACAGCCCGCATCATCATCACCCCTCCTCACAGACCCCATCATTATCATCATCATCCCCCCTCCTAACAGTCCCCATCATCATCATCATCCCTCCTCACAGCTCCCATCATCATCATCCCCGCTCCTCACAGCCCCCATCATCATGATCATCATCCCCTCTCCTCACAGCCCCCATCATCATCATCATCATCCCCTCTCCTCACAGCCCGCATCATCATCACCCCTCCTCACAGACCCCATCATTATCATAATCATCCCCCCTCTTACAGTCCCCATCATCATCATCCCTCCTCACAGCCCCCATCATCATCATCCCCGCTCCTCACAGCCCCCATCATGATCATCATCCCCCTTCCTCACAGCCTCCATCATCTTCATTGTTATCACCATCATCCCCCGTCCTCACAGCCCCCATCATCATCATCCCCCCTCCTCACAGCCCCCATAATCATCATCATCCCCCCTCATCACAGCCCCCATCATCATCATCCCCCCTCTCACAGCCCCCATCATCATCCTCATCATCCCACCTCCTCACAACCCCCATCATCTTCATCATCATCATCTCCCCTCCTCACAGCCCCCATCATCATCACCCCCCTCCTCACAGCCCCCATCATCATGATCATCATCCCCTCTCCTCACAGCCCCATGATCATAATCATCATCCTCCCTCCTCACAGTCCCCATCATCATCATCCCCCTTCCTCACAACCCCCATCATCATCATCATTACCCCCCTTCTCACAGCCCCCATCATCATCACCCCCCTCCTCACAGCCCCAATCATCATCATCATCATCCCCCCTGCACAGAGCCCCCATCATCATCATCCCCCCTCCTCACAGCTCCCATAATCATCATCATCCCCCCTCCTCACAGCCCCATCATCATTTTCATTCCCCTTCCTCACGGCCCCCATCATAATCATCCCCCCTCCTCACGGCCCCCATCATAATCATCCCCCCTTTTCACAGCCCCCATCATCATCATCCCCCCTCCTCACAGCCCACATCATCATCAACATTCCCCCTTCTCACAGCCCCCATCATCATCATGTTCATCATCCCCCCTCCTCACAGCCCCATCATCATCATCATCCCCCTTTCTCACAGCCCTCATCATCTTCATCATCATTCCCCTTCCTTGCAGCTCCCATCATCATCATCCCCCCTCCTCACAGCCCCCATCATCATCCCCCATCCTCACAGCCCCATCATCATCATCATCATCATAGACCCTACTCACAGCCCCCATGATCATAATTACCCTACTCACAGCTCCCATCATCATCATCCCCCTCCTCACAGCCAACCATCATCATAGTCATCATAATCCCCCTTCCTCACACCCCCATCATCATCCCCCCTCATCACAGCCCCATCATCATCATGCCCCCTCCTCACAACACACATCATCATCCCCCCTCCTCACAGCCCCTTCATCATTCTTCCTCCTCACAGCCCCATCATCATTATCATCATCCCCCATCCTCACAGACCCCATCATCATCATCCCTGCTCCTCACAGCCCCAATCATCATGATCATAATCCCCCCTCCTCAATGCCCCTATCATCATCAACATCCACCCTCCTCACAGCCCCCATCATCATCATCCCCCTTCCTCACAGCTCCCATCATCATCATCCCCCCTCCTCACAGCCCCTATCAGCATCACCACCCCTCATCATCATCATCCCCCTCCTCACAGCCCCATCATCATCATCATCATCAACCCCCTCTTCAAAGCCCCCATCATCATCATCACCCCCCTCCTCACAGCCTACATCATCATCCCCATCCTCACAGCCCCCATCATCATCATCATCCCTCCTCCTCAAAGCCCCATCATCATCATCATCACTTCTCATCACAGTCCCCATCATCATCATCATCCCCCTCCTCACAGCCCCATCATCATCCCCCCTCCTCACAGCCCCCATCATCATCATCCCCCTTCATCACAGCCCACATCATCATCATCATCCCCTCTCCTCACAGCCCCCATCATCATCATCATCCCCCCTCCTCACAGCCCCTTCATCATCATCATCCCCCTCCTCACAGCCCCAATCATCATCATCATCCCTCCTCACAGCCCCCATCATCATCATCCCCGCTCCTCAAAGCCCCATCATCATGATCATCATCCCACCTCATCACAGCCCCCATCATCATCATCATTGTCATTCCCCTCCTCACAGCCCCATCATCATCATTCCCCTCCTCACAGCCCCCATCATCATCCCCCCTCCTCACAGCCCCCATCATCACCATCCCCCCTCCTCCCAGCATCTATCATCATCATCCCCCCTCCTCACAGCCCCCATTATCATCATCCCCAATCATCATCATCATCATTCCCACTCCTCACAGCCCCCAAAATCATCCCCCCTCCTCACAGCCCCCATCATCATCACCATCCCCCTCCTCACAGCCCCCATCATCATAATCATCATCCCCCCTCTTCACAGCCCCCATCATCATCATCAACCCCCTCCTCACAGCCCCCATCATCATCATCCCCCTTCCTCAAAGCCCCCATCATCATCAACCCCCTCATCATCATCATCATCCCCCCTCCTCACAGCCCCATTATCATCATCAACAACCCCCCTCCTCACAGCCCACATTATCATCACCTCCCCTCCTCACAGCCCCCATGATCATCATTATCATCCCCCCTCCTCACAGCCCCCATCATCATCATCATCCCCCTCATCATCATCATCCCCCCCTCCTCACAGCCCAATTCATCATCATCCCCCCTTCTCACAGTCACCATCATCATCATCCCCCCTCCTCACAGCCCCCATCATCATCATCTCCCCTCCACACAGCCTTATCATCATCCCCCCTCCTCACAGCCCGCATCAACATCATCGTCATCCCCCCTTCTCGCAGCCCCATCATAAAACCCCCCCCTCCTCACAGCCCCATCATCATCATCCCCCCTTCTCATAGCCACCATCATCATCATCATCCCCCTTCCTCACAGCTCCCATCATCATCCCCCCTGTTCACAGCCCCCATCATCATCACCCCCCCTCCACACAGCCTCCATCATCATCATCATCATCATCCCTGTTTACAGCCCCATCATCATCATTCCCCCTCCTCACAGCCACAATCATCATAATCCCCCCTCCTCAAAGCCCCCATCATCATCATCATCCCCCCTCCTCACAGACCGCATTATCATCATCTCCCCTCCTCACAGCCCCATCATCATTATCATCATCTCCCTTCTCACAGCCCCCCTCATCATCATCATCATCGTCCCTCCTTACAGCCCCATCATCATCATCATCATCCCCCCTCATCACAGCCCCCATCATCATCATCCCCCCTCCTCACAGCCCCCATCATCATCATCCCCCTCATCATCATCATTCCCCTCCTCACAGCACCCATCATCATCATCTTCCCTCCTCACAGCCCCCGTCATCATCATCCACCTCCTCACAGCCCCATCATCATCACCATCCCCCCTCCTCACAGCCCCCATCATCATCATCATCCCCGCCACAGCTCCCATCATCATCATCATCATCCCCCCTCCTCACAGCCCCATCATCATCATCATCCCCCTCTTCACAGCCCCCATCATCATCACCCCCCTCCTCAAAGCCCCCATCATCATCATCCCCCCTCCTCACAACCCCCATCATCATCATCATCCCTCCTCACAGTCCCCATCATCATCCCCCTACTCACAGCTCCCATCATCATCATCCACCCTCCTCAAAGCCCCCATCATCACATCATCATCCCCACTCCTCACAGTCCCCATCATCATCATTCCCCCTCATCATTAACATCATCCCCCCTCACAGTCCCCATCATCATCATCATCATCATCTCTCCTCCTCACAGCCCCCATCATCATCATAATACCCACTCCTCACAGCCCCCATTATCATCATTCCCCCTCCTCACAGCCCCCATCATAATCATCATCCCCCCTCCTCACAGCCTCCATCATCATCATCATTACCCCTCATCATCATCCCCCCTCCTCACAGCCACAATCATCATCATCCCCCCTCCTCACAGCCCCTTCATCATCATCATCCCCCTCCTCACAGCCCCCATCATCATCATCATCCCCCCTCCTCACAGCCCCTTCATCATCATCATCCCCCTCCTCACAGCCCCAATCATCATCATCATCCCTCCTCACAGCCCCCATCATCATCATCCCCGCTCCTCAAAGCCCCATCATCATGATCATCATCCCACCTCATCACAGCCCCCATCATCATCATCATTGTCATTCCCCTCCTCACAGCCCCATCATCATCATTCCCCTCCTCACAGCCCCCATCATCATCCCCCCTCCTCACAGCCCCCATCATCACCATCCCCCCTCCTCCCAGCATCTATCATCATCATCATCCCCCCTCCTCACAGCCCCCATTATCATCATCCCCAATCATCATCATCATCATTCCCACTCCTCACAGCCCCCAAAATCATCCCCCCTCCTCACAGCCCCCATCATCATCACCATCCCCCTCCTCACAGCCCCCATCATCATAATCATCATCCCCCCTCTTCACAGCCCCCATCATCATCATCAACCCCCTCCTCACAGCCCCCATCATCATCATCCCCCTTCCTCAAAGCCCCCATCATCATCAACCCCCTCATCATCATCATCATCCCCCCTCCTCACAGCCCCATTATCATCATCAACAACCCCCCTCCTCACAGCCCACATTATCATCACCTCCCCTCCTCACAGCCCCCATGATCATCATTATCATCCCCCCTCCTCACAGCCCCCATCATCATCATCATCCCCCTCATCATCATCATCCCCCCTCCTCACAGCCCAATTCATCATCATCATCCCCCCTTCTCACAGTCACCATCATCATCATCCCCCCTCCTCACAGCCCCCATCATCATCATCTCCCCTCCACACAGCCTTATCATCATCCCCCCTCCTCACAGCCCGCATCAACATCATCGTCATCCCCCCTTCTCGCAGCCCCATCATAAAACCCCCCCCCTCCTCACAGCCCCATCATCATCATCCCCCCTTCTCATAGCCACCATCATCATCATCATCCCCCTTCCTCACAGCTCCCATCATCATCCCCCCTGTTCACAGCCCCCATCATCATCACCCCCCCTCCACACAGCCTCCATCATCATCATCATCATCATCCCTGTTTACAGCCCCATCATCATCATTCCCCCTCCTCACAGCCACAATCATCATAATCCCCCCTCCTCAAAGCCCCCATCATCATCATCATCCCCCCTCCTCACAGACCGCATTATCATCATCTCCCCTCCTCACAGCCCCATCATCATTATCATCATCTCCCTTCTCACAGCCCCCCTCATCATCATCATCATCGTCCCTCCTTACAGCCCCATCATCATCATCATCATCCCCCCTCATCACAGCCCCCATCATCATCATCCACCCTCCTCACAGCCCCCATCATCATCATCCCCCTCATCATCATCATTCCCCTCCTCACAGCACCCATCATCATCATCTTCCCTCCTCACAGCCCCCGTCATCATCATCCACCTCCTCACAGCCCCATCATCATCACCATCCCCCCTCCTCACAGCCCCCATCATCATCATCATCCCCGCCACAGCTCCCATCATCATCATCATCATCCCCCCTCCTCACAGCCCCATCATCATCATCATCCCCCTCTTCACAGCCCCCATCATCATCACCCCCCTCCTCAAAGCCCCCATCATCATCATCCCCCCTCCTCACAACCCCCATCATCATCATCATCCCTCCTCACAGTCCCCATCATCATCATCCACCCTCCTCAAAGCCCCCATCATCACATCATCATCCCCACTCCTCACAGTCCCCATCATCATCATTCCCCCTCATCATTAACATCATCCCCCCTCACAGTCCCCATCATCATCATCATCATCATCTCTCCTCCTCACAGCCCCCATCATCATCATAATACCCACTCCTCACAGCCCCCATTATCATCATTCCCCCTCCTCACAGCCCCCATCATAATCATCATCCCCCCTCCTCACAGCCTCCATCATCATCATCATTACCCCTCATCATCATCCCCCCTCCTCACAGCCACAATCATCATCATCCCCCCTCCTCACAGCCCCATCATCATCACCCCCCTCCTCACAGCCTTATCATCATCATCCTCCCTCCTCACAGCCCCATCATCATCATCTTCATCATCCCCTCTCCTCACAGCCCCCATCATCATCATCATCCCGCCTCCTCACAGCCCCCATTATCATCATCATCCCCCCTCCTCACAGCCCCCATCATCATCATCATCACCCCCCTCCTCACAGCCCCATCATCATCATCCCCCCTCCTCCCAGCCCCCATCAACATCATCATCCCCCCTCCTCTCAGCCCCCATCATCATCAACATCATCATCCCTCCTCACAGCCCCCATCATAATCATCATCATCGTTTTCCCTCCTCACAGCCCCATCATCATCATCATCATCCCCCCTCCTCACAGCCCCCATCATCATCATCATCACCCCCCTCCTCACAGCCCCCATAATCATCATCATCCCCCCTCCTCACAGCCCCCATCATCATCCCCCCTCCTCACAGCCCCCATCATCAACATCATCATCATTCCCCCTCCTCACAGCCCCATCATCATCATCATCACCCCTCATCATAATCATCCCCCCTCATCAACATCATCCCCTCTCCTCACTCTCCTCACAGCCCCCATCATCATCAACATCATCATCATCCCTCCTCCTCACAGCCCCCATCATAATCATCATCATCATTCCCCCTCCTCACAGCCCCATCATCATCATCATCATCCGCCCTCCTCACAGCCCCATCATCATCATCAACACCCCCCTCCTCACAGCCCCCATCATCATCATCAACACCCCCCTCCTCACAGCCCCATCATCATTATCATCATCCCCCCTCCTCACAGCCCCCATCATCACCCCCCTCCTCACAGCCCCCATCATCATCATCATCATCCCCCTCCTCAAAGCCCCATCATCATCATACCCCCTCCTCACAGCCCCATCATCATCATCATCATCCCCCTTCCTCACAGCCCCCATCATCATCATCATCATCATCCCCCCTCCTCACAGCCCACATCATGATCATCATCATCATCGCCTCTCCTCACAGCCCCATCATCATCAACACCCTTCCTCCTCACAGCTCCCATCATCATCATCCCCATCATCATCATCATCATCCCCCGCCTCACAGCCCCCATCATCACCATCATCCCCCCTCCTCACGGCCCCTATCAGAATCCCCCTCCACAAATCCCCCATCATCATCATCATCCTCCTTCTCACAGCCCCATCATTATCATCATCATCCCCCCTCCTCACAGCCCCATCATCATCATCCCCCTCCACACAGCACCTATCATCCCCCCTCCTCACAGCCCCCATCATTCTCCCCCCCTCCTCACAGCCTATCATCATCCCCCCTTCTCACAGCCCATCATCACCCCCCTCCTTACAGCCTCCATCTTCATAATCCCCCCTCCTCACAGCCCCCATCATCATCAACCCCCCTCTTCACAGTCTATCATCATCCCCCCTCCTCACAGCCATCATCATCATCCCCCCTCCTCACAGCCCCCATCATCATCATCATCCCCCCTTTTCACAGCCCTCATCATCCCTCCTCCTCACAGCCCATCATCATCATCCCCATCCTCACAGCCCATCATCATCCCCCTCCTCACAGCCCCCATCATCATCATCATCCCCCCTCATCATCCTCATCAACCCTCCTCACATCCCCCATCATCGTCATCCCCCCTCCTCACAGCCCCATCATCATCATCCCCCCTCCTCCGAGCCTCCATCATCATAATACCCCCTCCTCACAGCCCCCATCATGATCATCATCGTCCCCCCTCCTCACAGCCCCATCATCATCATCATCATCCCCCCTCCTCACAGCCCCATCAACATCATCATCACCCCCCCTCCTCACAGCCCCCATCATCATCATCATCCCCCCTCCTCACAGCCCCATCATCATCCCCCCTCCTCACAGCCCCCATCATCATCATCATCCCCCCCTCCTCACAGCCCCATCATCATCATCATCCCCCTCATCATAATCATCCCCCCTCATCATAATCATCCCCTCTCCTCACAGCCTGCATCATTATCATCCCCCCACCTCAAAGCCCCATCATCATCATTCCCCCTCCTCAGAGTCCCCATCATCATCATCCCCCCTCCTCACAGCCCCCATCATCATCATCATCCCCCCTCCTCACAGCCACCATCATCATCATCCTCATCGCCTCTCCTTACAGCCCCATCATCAACACCCTTCCTCTTCACAGCTCCCATCATCATCATCCCCCCTCCTCACAGGCCCCATCATCATCATCCCCCTTCCTCACAGCCCAACATCATCATCCCCCCTCCTCGAAGCCCATCATCATCATCCCCCCTCCTCACAGCCCATCATCATCATCCCCCCTCCTCACAGCCCATCATCATCATCCCCACCCTCACAGCCCATCATCATCCCCCCTCCTCACAGCCCATCATCATCCCCCCTCCTCACAACCCAACATCATCATCACCCCCCTCCTCACAGCCCATCATCATCATCTCCCCTCCTATCAGACCATCATCATCATCATCCCCCTCCTCACAGCCCATCATCATCACCCCCCCTCCTCACAGCCCATCATCATCACCCCCCCTCCTCACAGTCCATCATCATCATCCCCCCTCTCCACACAGACCCTCATCATCCCCCTCTTCTTTATACAGCTCACCATCACCTTCCCCATGCAGCCACACGCATATAACATAAACCCTATTCCTGTGAAAGCCCCGCCATAAGCAGCCTGATACAAGTAGCACAAGTAGTAGTGTCCATTTCCTCATGCAACACTTTATCATGCAGCCCCCATACAATACCATCATCCACACTTCTTTGCACCCAAAATTCATCCTCAGCCCACTCACACTGAGCCCTGTGTCCTCATTCCCACCTGCACACAGCTCCATCATGCAGCCTCTCGGTCAGCTTCAGCAGCCACAGCTCCAGCTCCATGCTGCTTCCTGCTATCTGGTCTTCACTGGATTGAAGGAAGCCCCGCGCTTTCCGGTGACATCATCCCCTCAAAAAATCAACTCCACTCTAGACACTACCGAGCTGCAGATGTCGGTGCACAAAGGATTATATGAGGGCAGTCTGGCTATGGGCCCCCAGGAGCCTCAGGCAGTAGCCCAGATTGCCCTCATTATTATCCGACTATGTGTGTCACACACCACATGGCCAGATAAGGTTGTAATTTGTCTTGGTTGAAAGCAATGCAAAAGTGCAAAAATGCACCAAAGTGCTACGTGTGAACATAGCCTTATATACAAGTCATTACCCTGGAAAGGATGTTCCTTAACATATTTCCCAGGAAAATCCATTTTGGTTTCATTTTTATATTTTGTGAGTCCTTAAAAGTGGCGTAATACTCTGACAACGTTGTTCACAGCAGTGACCTGGGAGTCAGAAATGCTTCCAGGGGTCTTCCCCATACGGATCCCATGTCATTTGAGCACTGTTCCCATCGATTTGGGAAATTTTTAGGCCCTCTGCAGACCGCCGGGGGCAGCCGCCTGAAAAATGCTCAAGTTTCCCATAGACTTACATTAGACTCGTTGCTCGGGTCGAGCAGCCGAGTATTCCAATTTGCTCGACCCGAGCATCGAGCACCTGAGCATTTTAGTGCTCGCCCATCACTAGTAACAAGTCATATGCCTGAAACCTAGCGGGTCAGGGTCAGGACTACTGGTACACACGTTGTGCCCGCACTTAAGAGTTAACCTGCAGTCGGGCAAGAATCTCACCTTTCAGCTTCTCATAGTTTAGGGCATCCTCCCGGGTGAGGTCAAAGCACACCTTCTGGGCATCTCCCATCAGGAACAAGACGACTGAGCAATTGGCAAGATCTCTAGCTCCTCTATGTGTTCAAACACAGTGAGGAAAGCTTCCATGTCGTCCTCAGGACTCATATTCCTCAATGCTGACCTGACTTTGTCCCGGACCTCAGAACGAATTGGGGTGGGTGTTGGGGGCGTCTCTCACAGGGCCGCAATCTGTTGCAAAATCAGTTTGTTAGTTTTCTGCTGCTGTTGATACAGTAGCTGCTGCTGATTGTGCTGCTGTTGCTGATTGTGCTGCTGTTGCTGCTGTTGGGTGAGTACCAACTGCTTTAGTAACTCCTCCATGTTGTCAGCAGGCCTGAGCTGTAGCTTTGCCAGCTTGATCACGGACATGGAGCTTTTGGGGTATGCCTCAGTTCACACTGCCCGCATTCTCCACCATATTGTAGTGCTTCGGTGTTCACACAGTGCAATTTAACAAATAGTGACTCAAGAATGTCGAACTTAAAGTTTTTATTGTCCAAAAAATCTCACAAATTAAAGGCAGTTTTATCCTCCGGATCTCAGCCGGGACCTCCAATACAGTCTGTATAACACAACCTCGTTGCCGTGGGCGACTGCACCACCGTGTTACTGAAGGTGCATCAGGTACATTGCCTTCACAGGCCTGTGTTCAGGTCACACAGGCTTGCAGTGCAGAACCTTCTACTCTGCTGCTAGCAAACACTGACACACCCAAACCTTTTAAATGAAAACTGTGGACATGAGCCACTTGTAAGACCCGGCTTGGGGGAGCAACTCGCCCCACTGCCACCTGTAAATCACTCCCAAAATAAAAGCCCATGCCAGGTGTTCTTAAATATCCAACTTAGCCAAATAGTGTGACCAAGTCCAAACTTTACTTTTATTTTGCACTGCAACCACAGCTGTGTCTGTGACTGCAATGCACTCCAGCGGGTTCAATATGCCTCTATGCGCATCCTGGGGGATACATACCATCCCTCGTATATGATCCCCCTCACTACCTCAGACGACATATTTTCTCTTTGCCCCTGGAGCATTTTAATTTGGATAGGGTTAGGAAGGATAATAATCTTTATTTTTATATAGCGCCAACATATTCCGCAGCGCTTTACATACATTATCATCGCTGTCCTCAATGGGGCTCACAATCTACATTCCCTATCACTATGTCTTTGGAGTGTGAGAGGAAACTGGAGAACCCGGGGAGAACATACAAACTCCTTGCAGATGTTGTCCATGGTGGTTTTGAACCCAGAACCCCATGCTGCAAGGCTGCCCAGGATGACTTGAAAAAACAGGATGAGGCGAAAAGAAGATATCAGTTGATTCCTAGAACTTTCACCAATTGGCTGCAGGCATTCACTATCTTAGCTAGCGTAATAGGAGAAAAGGCTCCCGAGAATTGCTCGGGACTTTGTTACATGGACACAATCGGAGTAGCTTACAGGGTGTACGGGTGACAAGGTTGGCTTAGATACGATGAACAATTCTGTCAGCGCAAGGCGGTATGGTCCAGTATTCGCTGGGACCATAAAGACATCGCTTTGTGGTTGAGTGTGACGGCCCCTATGAGGACAGGCCAGGGTAGTCAGTCGTTTCTCGGTGACATCGGGAGGTCAGGGCAGTCAGGTCACTCGGTGGCATTGTTTCATTTTCAATGAAGGGTCTTGTAAATTTGGGAACAAATGCAAGTTTAAACACGAATGTTCAGCCTGCAAGGGTGATCACAGTACAGCAAAATGGTTTAAAGGTAGTAGGCAGAGAGGGGGGGACAATTATGAGAAAAGGGGAGTCATTGTTATGGCTATCAGAGATGGAGTACTTTCTAAATAGGTACGCGGATAAGGCAGCAGCCATTCTGTTGTGAGAGGGGTTTAGTCATGGTTTTAAGATCCCATTTGTTGACGTTGAGTTTAAGTTATCCACAAAGAATTTGAAATCGTGATTCAATTTCCTGAAGTTGTCTTCAAAAAGCTGGAAAAAGAGGTGGTTTTGGGTAGGATGGCAGGACCTTTTGCTGTGGCTCCTATGAGTAATTTGAGGGTTTCACCACTCGGTGTGGTCCCCAAAAAAGAGCCAAACAAATTTAGAAACTTAGGTTAATACGCCATTCGTCTTTTCCAAAGGCGCTACGGTAAATGACGGAATTGATCCTGAGTTATGCTCAGTAATTTACACTTCTTTTGATGCGGCGGTTGAGTGGGTGCGTTTTTTTTTCCGGAAAAGGGGCTTTGTTAGCAAAAACTGACATAGAGGCGGCATTCCAGTTATTGCCCGTGCATCCGGACAGCATGCACTTATTGGGTTGTTTTTCTAATGGGATTTTTTTTGTGGATCGTTGTCTCCCCATGGACTGTTCACTTTCTTGCGCTTATTTTGAAACTTTCAGCACCTTTTTGGAATGGATAGTGAAAGAGGTTTCTGGTTTAAACTCTGCATCCACTATTTGGATGATTTTTTGTACATTGGTTCGGCTCATGGGACCGATTGCTCCATATTGTTGCAGACAATGGAGGGTATGGCTAATGAGTTTGGCATTCCTTTGGCAACGGAAAAAACGGTTGGGGTGGTTACAGCTCTGAGTTTTTTGGGGATTGAGATTGATATGATGGAAATTGAGTGCAGGTTGCCTGCAGAAAAAGTAAGTGACCTTATGGCTGAGGTGTCCCGATTGGGTAAGCTGTAGAAGGTTACTCTGAGAGAATTACAATCTCTACTTGGAAAGTTGAACTTTGCGTGTAGGATCATGCCGATGGGCAGAGCTTTTTTCGATATTTGTCTCTTGTGACGGCTGGCATAAGGTCATCTCATAATTTTGTAAGGCTTAAGAAATAATTGAGGGAAGGCTTGGAGATTTGGGTGTTTTTTCGGGAGTTTTACAACGGCAGGTCAATGTGGATTCAGCCAGTGGTAAATGCAGAAGACTTGGGTTTGATCATTGAGGTAGCGGTGCAGCGTAGTTTCAGGATTTATTTCCAAGGAAGTTGGTTGGCAGACAGTTGGCCTCAAATCTGTTCGAGCAGGGCTTGACATCAAACATTGTTCTACTGCATGTATTCCCCATTGTTGTTGCGCTGTCGGTATGGGGTGATAACTTTAAGAACAAAAAAAATCCGTTTTCAGGATGATCACAAAGGCATAGTGACGGTGATAAATGTATTATAGTCAGCGTTGTCTCCAGTGGTTAAGGTTTTGCAACGACTGGTATTGCTGGGTTTGTCACTGAACATGTGGGTGGTGGTGGAATTTAGGAATGGAATTAAAAATCCGTTTGGTGATGCTATTTCTCATTTGCAGTGGGAGCGTTTTCAGAGTTTGGTACCTCAAGCCAAAACATCAGGCCTCGTATGTCGCGGAGAGTTGTGGAACCTCCCTTTCAGGCAATAAGGAGTCTGATCTCATTATCCTTGGTGGACGGGACATGGGCACAATATGACAAAGCTTGGAAAACTTGGGAGGATTGGAAAGCATCCTTGGGTAGCAGGGTCGAGAAGGAGAGCTTGTTATTGTTGTTAGTGGGTCATGGTTGGGAAGCAGGTGGTATGTCTCAAAAATGAATAGCTTTTTAGCAGGTTTAGCCTTCATTTTAAAGCTAGGGGGCTTAAGGATAAAACAAAATACTTTTTCGTACTCCAGGAGTTAAAAGGTTGGAGAAATGGTTGGAAGGTCAGGGACAGGAGAAACCCGGTTTCATATGAATTACTATTACTTATAGGCTCCCAGCTAGAGTTCATTTGTGTATCTCAGTGGGAAGTGGTCACGTTTAAGCTAGCTTTCTCATTGGCATTTTTTGGGGCACTTTGTTTGGGGAAATTGGTTAGCACTCCGTGATTTAACCCCTTTCCGACGTGTGTCATAATAGTACGGCACACGTCAGATCCCTTCCTTTAGAGCGGGCTCCAGGGCTGAGCCTGCACCTTTCTGGACACATGACATCTGTTCTGTACAGCTTTCATGTGCCCCCAACAGTTAAATGCCACTGTTAATTAGTTAACATCATCATCATCATTCCCCCTCATTATCATCCCCCCCTTATCATCATCATCCCCCCTCCTCACAGCCTTATCATCATCATCCCCCCTCCTTACAGCCCCCATCATCGTCATCATCCCCCCTCCTCACAGCCCCTATCATCATCATCCCCCCTCCTCACAGTCCCATCATCATCATCATCATTCCTCCTCCTCACAGCTCCCATCATCATCATCCCCCCGCCTCACAGCCCCATCATCATCATCATCATCATCATCCACCTCCTCACAGCCCCCATCATCATCATCATCCCCCCTCCTTACAGACCCCATCATCATCAACCTCCCTCATGAGTATCATCATCCCCCCTCCTCATAGCCCCCATCATCATCATCATCAATCCCCTCATCATTATCATCCCCCTCCTCACAGCCCCCATCATCATCATCATCCTCATCCCTCCTCCTCACAGCTCCCATCATCATCCCCCCGCCTCACAGCCCCCATCATCACATCATCATCCCCCCTCCTTACAGACCCCATCATCATCATCCCCCTCATGATTATCATCATCCCCCTCCTCATAGTCCCCATCATCATCATCCTCATCCCTCCTCCTCACAGCTCCCATCATCACCATCCCCCCTCCTCACAGCCCCCATCATCATCATAATCATCCCCCCTCCTCACAGCTACCATCCTCATCATCATCCCCCCTCCTCACAGCCCCCATCATCATCATCAGCCCCCCTCCTCACAGCCCCCATCATCATCATCATCCCTCTTCAAAGCCCCCATCATCATGATCATCATCGTCCCCCCACTTCACAGCCCCCATCATCATCACCATCATCATTCCCCTCCTCACAGCCCCATCATCATCATTCCCCTCCTCAAAGCCCTATCATCATCATCATCCTCCCTCCTCACAGCCCCCATCATCATCGTCATAACTCTTCATCATCATCCCCCCTCCTCACAGCCCCCATCATCATCATCATCCCCCTTCCTCACAGCTACCATCCTCATCATCATCATCATCCCCCCTCCTGACAGCCCCCATCATCATCATCATCAACATCACCCCCCTCCTCACAGCCCCCATCATCATCATCATCACTCCTCACAGCCCCCATCATCATGATCATAATCCCTGATTCTCACAGCACCCATCATCATCACCATCATCATTCCCCTCCTCACAGCCCCCATAATCGTCATCCCCCTCCTCACAGCCCCCATAATCGTCATCCCCCCTCCTCACAGCCCCCATCATCATCATCATCATCCCCCCCTCCTCACAGCCCCTATCATCATCATCCTCATCCATCCTCCTCACAGCTCCCATCATCATCATCCCCCCTCCTCACAGCCCCATCATCATCATCATCCCCCCTCCTCACAGCTACCATCCTCATCATCATCATCATCCCCCCTCCTGACAGCCCCCATCATCATCATCATCAACATCACCCCCCTCCTCACAGCCCCCATCATCATCATCATCACTCCTCACAGCCCCCATCATCATGATCATAATCCCCGATCCTCACAGCCCCCATCATCATCACCATCATCATTCCCCTCCTCACAGCCCCATCATCATCATTCCCCTCCTCACAGCCCCCATCATCATCATCATTCCCCCTCCTCACAGCCCCCATCATCATCATCCCCACTCTTAATAGCCCTCATCATCAACATTCGCCCTCATCACAGCCCCCATCATCATAATCATTCTAACTCCTCATCATCATCCCCCCTCCTCACAGCCCCCATCATCATCATCCCCCCTCCTCACAGACCCCATCATCATCATCATCATCATCCCCATCCTCACAGCCCCCATCATCATCATCATCACTCCCCCTCCTCACAGCCCCATCATCATCATCCATCATCATCATCACCCCCCTCCTCACAGCCCCCATCATCATCATCATCCCCCCTCCTCACAGCCCCATCATCATCATCATCATTCCCCTCCTCACAGCCCCATCATTATCATTGTCTTCCTCACTGCCCCCATCATCATCTTTCCCCCTCCTCACAGCCCCCATCATCATCATCCCTCCTCACAGCCCCCATCATCATCATCATTCTCCCTCCTCATCATCATCCCCCCTCCTCACAGCCCCCATCATCATCATCCTCCCTCCTCACAGCCCCATCATCATCATCCCCCCTCCTAATAGCCCTCATCAGCATTATCCCCCCTCATCTCAGCCCCCATCATCATCATCATCATCCCCCCATCATCATCATCCCCCTCCTCACAGCCCCATCATCACCATCATCCCCACTCCTCACAGCCCCCATAATCATCATCATCCCCCTTCTCAAAGCCCCCATCATCATCATCATCCCCCCTCTTCACAGCACCTTTCATCATTCCCCCTCCTCACAGCCCCCATCATCATCCCCCCTCTTCACAGCCCATCATAATCCCCCCTCCTAACAGCCCCATCATCATCATCCTCCCTCCTGACAGCCCCCATCATCATCCCCCCTCTTCACAGTCCATCATCACCCCCCTCCTCACAGCCCCATCATCATCATCCCCCCTTTTCACAGCCCTCATCATCCCTCCTCCTCACAGCCCATCATCATCCCCCCTCCTCACAGCCCATCATCATCCCCCCTCCTCACAGCCCCCCATCATCATCATCCCCCTCCTCACAGCCCCATCATCATCGTCCCCCCTCCTCACAGCCCCCATCATCATTATCATCATCATCCCCCCTCCTCACAGCCCCCATCATCATCATTATCATCATCATCCCCCCTCTTCACAGCCCCCATCATCATCATCATCATCCCCCCTCCTCACAGCCTCCATCATCATCATCCCCCCTCCTCACTGCCCCCATCATCATCATCCCCCTTCTCACAGCCCCCATCATCATCGTTATCATCCCCCCTCCTCACAGCCCCCATCACCATCATTATCCCCCCTCCTCACAGCCTCTATCATCATCATCCCCCCTCCTCACAGCCCCATTATCATCATCCCCCTCCTCACAGCTTCTATTATCATCATCATCCCCACAGCCCCTATCATCATCCCCCTCATCATCTTCATCCCCCTCCTCACAGCCCCCATCATCATCATCCCCCCTCCCCACAGCCCCATCATCATCATACCCCCTCCTCCCAGCCCCCATCATCATAATACCCCCTCCTCACAGCCCCATCATCATCATCCCCCCTCCTCACAGCCTCCATCATCATCCCCCCTCTTATCAGCCCCATCATCATCATCATCTCCCCTCCTCACAGCCCCCATCATAATAATCATCGTCCCCCCTCCTCGCAGCCCCATCATCATCATCATCCCCGCTCCTCACAACCCCCACCATCATCATCATCACCCCCCCTCCTCACAGCCCCCATCATCAGCATCATCCCCCCTCCTCACAGCCCCATCATCATCCCCCCTCCTCACAGCCCCCATCATCATCCCCCCTCTTCACAGCCCCATCATCATTATCATCATTCCCCCTCCTCACAGCCCCCCTCATCATCATCATTCCTTCTCCTCACTCTCCTCACAGCCTGCATCATCATCCCCCCTCCTCAAAGCCCCCATCATCATCCACCCTCCTCACAGCCCCCATCATCATCATCATCCCCACTCCTCACAGCCCCCATCATCATCATCATCATCATCATCGCCTCTCCTCACAGCCCCATCATCATCAACACCCTTCCTCCTCACAGCTCCCATAATCATCATCCCCCCTCCTCACAGGCCCCATCATCATCATCCCCCTGCTTCACAGCCCCCATCATCACCATCATCCCCTCTCCTCACAGCCCCCATCATCATCATCCCCCCTCTTCAAATCCCCCATCATCATCACAGCCCTATCCTCACAGCCCTATCATCATCATCATCATCCCCCCTCCTCACAGCCCCATCATCATCATCCCCCTCCTCAAAGCCCCCATCATCATCATCATCCCCCTCCTCACAGCCCCCATCATCATTATCATCCCTCCTCACAGCCCCATCATCATCATCCCCCCTCCTCACAGCCCCCATCATCTTCATTATCATCCCCATCCTCACAGCCCCCATCATCATCATCATCCCCCCTCCTCACAGCCCCCATCATCATCATCATCCCCCCTTCTCACAGCCCCATCATCATCTCCCCTCCTCACAGCCCCCATCATCATCCCCCCTCTTTACAGCCCCCATCATCATTATCATCATCATTCCCCCTCCTCACAGCCCCCCTCATTATCATCCCTTCTCCTCACTCTCCTCACAGCCCGCATCATCATCATCCCCCCTCCTCAAAGCCCCATCATCATCATCCACCCTCCTCACAGCCCCCATCATCATCATCATCATCCCCCCTCCTCACAGCCTCCATCATCATCATCATCATCGCCTCTCCTCACAGCCCTATCATCATCAACACCCTTCCTCCTCACAGCTCCCATCATCATCATCCCCCCTCTTCACAGGCCCCATCATCATCAACACCCTTCCACCTCACAGATCCCATCATCATCATCCCCCTGCTTCACAGCCCCCATCATCACCATCATCATCCCCCCTCCTCACAGCCCCCATCATCATCATCATCATCGCCTCTCCTCACAGCCCCATCATCATCAACACCCTTCCTCCTCACAGCTCCCATCATCATCATCCCCCCTCTTCACAGGCCCCATCATCATCATCATCCCCCCTCCTCACAGCCCCATCATCATCAACACCCTTCCACCTCACAGCTCCCATCATCATCATCCCCCTGCTTCACAGCCCCCATCATCACCATCATCCCCCCTCCTCACGGCCCCATCATCATCCCCCTCTTCAAATCCCCCATCATCATCATCCCCCTTCCTCACAGCCTCCATCATCATCCCTTCTCCTCACAGTCCCCATCATCATCATTATCATCTTTGCTCCTCACAGCCCCCATTAGCAACATCAGCCCCCTTCCTCACAGCCCCATCATCATCATCCCCCCTCCTCACAGCCCCCATCATCATCATCCCCTTCTCACAGCCCCATCATCATCATCATCATCCCCCCTCCTCACAGCCCCCATCATCATCATCATCCCCCCTCCTCACAGCACCTATCATCATCCCCCCCTCCTCACAGCCCCATCATCATCCCCCTCCTCACAGCCCCCATTATCATCCCCCCTCCTCACAGCCCATCATCATCCCCCTCCTCACAGCCCATCATCATCCCCCTTCCTCACAGCTCATCATCATCCCCCCTACTCACAGCCCATCATCATCATCATCATCCCCCCTTTTCACAGCCCTCATCATCCCTCCTCCTCACAGCCCATCGTCATCATCCTCGTCCTCACAGCCCATCATCATCCCCCCTCCTCACAGCCCATCATTATCCCCCCTCCTCAAAGCCCCCATCATCATCATCCCCCTCCTCACAGCCCCATCATCATCATCATCTCCCCTCCTCACAGCCCCCATCATCATTATCATCATCATCCCCCCTCCTCACAGCCCCCATCATCATCATCCCCCCTCCTCACAGCCCCATCATCATCCCCCCTCCTCACAGCCCATCATCATCCCCCTTCCTCACAGCTCATCATCATCCCCCCTACTCACAGCCCATCATCATCCCCACTCCTCACAGCCCCCATCGTCATCATCCCCCATCCTCACAGCCCCCATCATCATCATCCCCCCTCCTCACAGTCCATCATCATCCCCCCTCCTCACAGCCATCAACATCATCCCCCCCTCCTCACAGCCCCCATCATCATCATCATCATCCCTTTTCACAGCCCTCATCATCCCCGTTCTCACAGCCCATCATCATCCCCCCTCCTCACAGCCCATCATTATCCCCCCTCCTCAAAGCCCCCATCATCATCATCCCCCTCCTCACAGCCCCCATCATCATCATCCTCCCTCCTCACAGCCCCCATCATCATCATCCCCCCTCTCACAGCCCCATTATCATCATCCCCCCTCCTCACAGCTTCTATTATCATCATCATCCCCACAGCCCCTATCATCATCCCCCTCATCATCTTCATCCCCCTCCTCACAGCCCCCATCATCATCATCCCCCCTCCCCACAGCCCCATCATCATCATACCCCCTCCTCCCAGCCCCCATCATCATAATACCCCCTCCTCACAGCCCCATCATCATCATCCCCCCTCCTCACAGCCTCCATCATCATCCCCCCTCTTATCAGCCCCATCATCATCATCATCTCCCCTCCTCACAGCCCCCATCATAATAATCATCGTCCCCCCTCCTCGCAGCCCCATCATCATCATCATCCCCGCTCCTCACAACCCCCACCATCATCATCATCACCCCCCCTCCTCACAGCCCCCATCATCAGCATCATCCCCCCTCCTCACAGCCCCATCATCATCCCCCCTCCTCACAGCCCCCATCATCATCCCCCCTCTTCACAGCCCCATCATCATTATCATCATTCCCCCTCCTCACAGCCCCCCTCATCATCATCATTCCTTCTCCTCACTCTCCTCACAGCCTGCATCATCATCCCCCCTCCTCAAAGCCCCCATCATCATCCACCCTCCTCACAGCCCCCATCATCATCATCATCCCCACTCCTCACAGCCCCCATCATCATCATCATCATCATCATCGCCTCTCCTCACAGCCCCATCATCATCAACACCCTTCCTCCTCACAGCTCCCATAATCATCATCCCCCCTCCTCACAGGCCCCATCATCATCATCCCCCTGCTTCACAGCCCCCATCATCACCATCATCCCCTCTCCTCACAGCCCCCATCATCATCATCCCCCCTCTTCAAATCCCCCATCATCATCACAGCCCTATCCTCACAGCCCTATCATCATCATCATCATCCCCCCTCCTCACAGCCCCATCATCATCATCCCCCTCCTCAAAGCCCCCATCATCATCATCATCCCCCTCCTCACAGCCCCCATCATCATTATCATCCCTCCTCACAGCCCCATCATCATCATCCCCCCTCCTCACAGCCCCCATCATCTTCATTATCATCCCCATCCTCACAGCCCCCATCATCATCATCATCCCCCCTCCTCACAGCCCCCATCATCATCATCATCCCCCCTTCTCACAGCCCCATCATCATCTCCCCTCCTCACAGCCCCCATCATCATCCCCCCTCTTTACAGCCCCCATCATCATTATCATCATCATTCCCCCTCCTCACAGCCCCCCTCATTATCATCCCTTCTCCTCACTCTCCTCACAGCCCGCATCATCATCATCCCCCCTCCTCAAAGCCCCATCATCATCATCCACCCTCCTCACAGCCCCCATCATCATCATCATCATCCCCCCTCCTCACAGCCTCCATCATCATCATCATCATCGCCTCTCCTCACAGCCCTATCATCATCAACACCCTTCCTCCTCACAGCTCCCATCATCATCATCCCCCCTCTTCACAGGCCCCATCATCATCAACACCCTTCCACCTCACAGATCCCATCATCATCATCCCCCTGCTTCACAGCCCCCATCATCACCATCATCATCCCCCCTCCTCACAGCCCCCATCATCATCATCATCATCGCCTCTCCTCACAGCCCCATCATCATCAACACCCTTCCTCCTCACAGCTCCCATCATCATCATCCCCCCTCTTCACAGGCCCCATCATCATCATCATCCCCCCTCCTCACAGCCCCATCATCATCAACACCCTTCCACCTCACAGCTCCCATCATCATCATCCCCCTGCTTCACAGCCCCCATCATCACCATCATCCCCCCTCCTCACGGCCCCATCATCATCCCCCTCTTCAAATCCCCCATCATCATCATCCCCCTTCCTCACAGCCTCCATCATCATCCCTTCTCCTCACAGTCCCCATCATCATCATTATCATCTTTGCTCCTCACAGCCCCCATTAGCAACATCAGCCCCCTTCCTCACAGCCCCATCATCATCATCCCCCCTCCTCACAGCCCCCATCATCATCATCCCCTTCTCACAGCCCCATCATCATCATCATCATCCCCCCTCCTCACAGCCCCCATCATCATCATCATCCCCCCTCCTCACAGCACCTATCATCATCCCCCCCTCCTCACAGCCCCATCATCATCCCCCTCCTCACAGCCCCCATTATCATCCCCCCTCCTCACAGCCCATCATCATCCCCCTCCTCACAGCCCATCATCATCCCCCTTCCTCACAGCTCATCATCATCCCCCCTACTCACAGCCCATCATCATCATCATCATCCCCCCTTTTCACAGCCCTCATCATCCCTCCTCCTCACAGCCCATCGTCATCATCCTCGTCCTCACAGCCCATCATCATCCCCCCTCCTCACAGCCCATCATTATCCCCCCTCCTCAAAGCCCCCATCATCATCATCCCCCTCCTCACAGCCCCATCATCATCATCATCTCCCCTCCTCACAGCCCCCATCATCATTATCATCATCATCCCCCCTCCTCACAGCCCCCATCATCATCATCCCCCCTCCTCACAGCCCCATCATCATCCCCCCTCCTCACAGCCCATCATCATCCCCCTTCCTCACAGCTCATCATCATCCCCCCTACTCACAGCCCATCATCATCCCCACTCCTCACAGCCCCCATCGTCATCATCCCCCATCCTCACAGCCCCCATCATCATCATCCCCCCTCCTCACAGTCCATCATCATCCCCCCTCCTCACAGCCATCAACATCATCCCCCCCTCCTCACAGCCCCATCATCATCATCATCATCCCTTTTCACAGCCCTCATCATCCCCGTTCTCACAGCCCATCATCATCCCCCCTCCTCACAGCCCATCATTATCCCCCCTCCTCAAAGCCCCCATCATCATCATCCCCCTCCTCACAGCCCCCATCATCATCATCCTCCCTCCTCACAGCCCCCATCATCATTATCATCATCCCCCCTCCTCACAGCCCCCATCATCATCCCCCTCCTCAAAGCCCCCATCATCATCATCATCCCCCCCTCCTCACAGCCTCCATCATCATCATCCCCCCTCCTCACTGCCCCCATCATCATCATCCCCCCTCCTCACAGACCCCATCATCATCCCCCCTCCTCACAGTCCCCATCATCATCATCACCCCCCCTCCTCACAGCCCCTATCATCATCCCTCCTCCTCACAGCCCCCATCATCATCATCATTCCCCCTTCTCACAGCCCCTATTATCATCATCTCCCCCCCTCCTCACAGCCCCCATTATCATCATCATTATCATCCCCCCTCCTCACAGCCCCCATCATCATCATCATCATCCCCACTCCTCACAGCCCCCATCATCATCATTCCCCTCCTCACAGCCCCATCATCATCACCCTACATTCAAAGTAAATGAATGGCTCCACATGGTCTGAATGAACAATTGTCCTTTAGATCTTTCCTTTGAATGTAGGGTTTAATAGGGATAGGAATGTAGGGAGAGCCGCCGCGGAGTGGGGGCGCCAATTGCGCAGGTGTTTTAGTGTGCCAACCTCCACTGATAGGTAGGGATGATTTTGCTAGTACCTTACTAGGGAATGTTAGTTATTTTCCATCTCCCTTCCCTTAGTTGTGGTCCCTGCTCTTGTTTCCCCTGTCCTTGCTTCCCATCCATTGGTGCTTTCTTTTGGACAGGATGTGTGCTCATGATTTTATTGCCTTTTGACTGCTGACTTTTTTTGACCTGTGATGATTTTCAGCCATTGACCGCCTGGGGACAATGTAGCATTGTTTAGACTGCGCTGCATGTGCTATGTAACTGGAGCTGGTTCCTATATATGCATGTTTGCAAGGAAACGCCTCCTGGCTGGAGTGAGGATGGTTACCGCACGATAGTTTTGCCGGGTTCCCACCCCTTCCATCGTGTGGGCAGTACCTATCCCATCAGATAACAATGATTTGAGGATTACATGGTCAGATGGTAGAGAAGCTTCAGATAATGCTTTATCAATGATTTAGATGAAGGAATTGAGGGTAAACTGATTAAATTTGCTGATGACACAAAGCTAGGAGGGATAGCTAACACTAGAGAAGAGAGAGAGAGAGGATTCAAAAAGACCTAAATAAACTGGAGCAGTGGGCAGTAACTAACAGAATGGTTTTTAACAGGGAAAAATGCAAAGTACTACATCTGGGCAATAAAAATGAAAAAAGCATATACAAAATGGGAGGAATAGAGCTAAGCAACAGTACATATGAAAAAGACTTAGGTATACTAATAGATCATAGACTGAACATGAGTCAACAGTGTGATGCAGCAGCAAAAAAAGGCAAATACAATTCTGGGATGTATTAACAGAAGCATACAGTCTAGATCACGTGAAGTCATTATCGCACTTTACTCCTCTTTGGTCAGACCTCATCTGGAATACTGCGTCCAGTTTTGGGCACATTTTAAAAAAGACCGACAAACTGGAGCAAGTTCAGAGAAGAGCGACCAGAATGGTGACCGGTCTGCAAACCATGTCCTATGAGGAACGGTTACAGGATTTGGGAATGTTTAGCTTGCAAAAAAGAAGACTGAGAGGAGACTTAATAGCTGTCTACAAATATGTCAAGGGCTGTCACATTGTAGAAGGATCATCTTTATTCTCATTTGCACAAGGAAAGACTAGAAGCAATGGGATGAAACTGAATGGGAGGAGACACAGATTAGATATTAGAAAAAAAAAATTGACAGGGTGATCAATAAGTGGAACAGGCGGCCACGAGAGGTGGTGAGTTCCCCTTCAATGGACGTCTTCAAACAGAGGCTGGACAGATATCTGTCTGTGATGATTTAGTGAATCCTGCTTTTAGCAGGGGGTTGGACCAGATGACCCAGGAGGTCCCCTCCAACTCTACCTTTCTATGATTCTATAACAATGAGGTGAGGATTACATGGTCAGACTGTAGAGGAGGTTTCAGATAACAGTGAATTGAGGATTACATGGTCAGACTGTAGAGGAGGCTTCAGATAACAGTGATTTGAGGATTACATGGTCAGACTGTAGAGGAGGCTTCAGATAACAGTGATTTGAGGATTACATGGTCAGACTGTAGAGGAGGCTTCAGGTAACAGTGATTTGAGGATTACATGGTCAGACTGTAGAGGAGGCTTCAGATAACAGTGATTTGAGGATTACATGGTCAGACTGTAGAAGAGGCTTCAGATAATAGTGATTTAGGATTATGTGGTGAGTCTGAACAGAAGGCTTTAGATAAGTATGAGGTGAGGATTACATGGTCAGTCTGGAGTAAAAGCTGCAGATAACTGTAATTTTAGGATTATGTGGTCAGTCTGGAGAGAAGCTTCAAATAACATTGAGATGATGATCAGTCTGCAAAGAAAAGAGAGATACTTAAAGTCACCACACATTTTCCTTTAAAGGGTATTTTCCAACCCCTTGAAATATCTTACAGACAGCTTATGATGGTATGATTTATGAAAAGGGAGAAATACCTTATCAATTCAAAGCTTCTCCGGGGCCAATGCCTCCCTGGTTAACTACTGGCCTTTGTTTAAAGGGCTCCAGCAATGATGTTTTGTATTGACATTTGACCACTGCAGCCAATCGTGTCAACACCACTGTGGTCATAGCCGTCCGGTTTATATAACAACACTGGAGCTGGGTGGGTAGCGATTGTAGGGGAACGAGGTAAGCTTGGCGAAGGGGCATGAAATTAGTAAGGCAAGTATTACTCCTGTACATTTTGTAAACTTTATACCACTGTATACTGTTTGTAAAACATTCCATGGGTTTATTCTGCCATACGAATAAGATAACTATTGTCTGAATGTTCAGTACCTCCACTATGCATGAATGATGGGAACTGATAAAAATTCATGTGTTTTCAACGGAAAAAGAGGAAACTGTCAATGGCAAATAATTTATCTATTATTTCCTCTGAAAACAACTGAGTCAAAAATTGACATTCCAATGCAATGACCCAAACAGATGGTCATCTAGTTCGATTGTCCATAGCACATAGTTCTTACTGTGTCCAAAGGTTATGAATAATCTTTAATCTTGTCCTAATGTTCCTCAAGGACAGCGGTGGTTTCCTCCTGTCACCCCCATGTAGATGTCATGTGCACATCTCTAATGGTCACCATCTGCAGTGTGCCCTAAACATTGGTGAGAGTATCCTGTGAGATGAAGTTCTGTGATCCTTAGAGATGTCTTCCGTCATCTTGTGTCCTCTGGCTGTTCCTCCTTGACATTGGTGGTCTCTTCCTGTCACCTCTATGTAGATGGCAAGTGCACATCTCTAATGGTTTCCTCTCACACTGTAACCTCAGTAGTGATCACAGCATCCTGTAGGATAAAGTTCTGGCTTCTTAGAGATGTCTTTCATCATCTTGTGTCCCCCAGCTTTATATCCAGTACATTGGTGGTCTCCTCCTGTCACCCCAACCAGATGAGATGTGTACTTTTTTAATGGTGGCCCCTAGCACTCTGACCTCAGTAGTGTTGATAGAATCCTGTAGGATAAAGTTATCGCTTCTTAAAGATGTCTTCCATTTCCTTTAGTTGATCTTTCTGGACATTAGTGGCCTCCTCCTTTCATCCCCCATGTAAATGCCATGTGTACCTCTCTAATGGTCACTTTCTGAAGTGTGCCATCAGTAGTGATGTCTGTCCTGTGACATGAAGTTCCCCAATTCTTAGAGACTTTTAGCATTTTGGACTCTGACTGATCTTCCTGGTGATCGTCCCTTGTACCTCTTGTCTCCATGTACCCCTCTCTTAAATTTCATTTTCATCACCTGTGCAGTGGTGAGAGCTTTACTCTAGGATGAAGTTTTGGCTTCTTATTCAACTCTTTTAATTTATTGTGTCCTCTGGCTATCCTTCCTAGACAGTGGGGGTCTCCTCCCCTCCCCTGATTTATATGTGACATGCTTCTCTAATCATAACTTATTGCATTGTGACCTCAGTATTGATGAAAGCATCCTGCATGATAAAGTTCTGGCTTTTTAACATTTCCAGCATCTTGTGCTCTTCTTGTCTTCATGGAAATTGGCGGTCTTCTTTCACCCTATCATGTAGTTGTGATGTGCCCCTTTTACTAATGGTTGCCTTCTGCACTGTGCCCTCAGTAGCAGTTTAAGCTTCTATAGAGTGAAGTTTTGACTTGAAGTTTTGACTTCTTAGATATGTCTTCCATCATCTTCTGTTCTCTTCCTCTTTATCCTGGTCAGTAGTGATCTCTTCCTCCCTAATAATCACCCTCTGACTGTGACTTAAGTAGCGGTGAAAGCTCCTGTAGGATGGAGTTCTGGTTTCCTGGAAATGTCTTCCAGTATTGTGCTCTTCAGCTGACCTTCCTGGACAGTGATGATCGTCTCCTGTAAGTCTCTCATGTTTATGTCATGTGTGCCCCTCCCCTTTCAACCCCCCTATGTGCATCCCTCTAATGTTCACAATTACACTATGACCTCAGTAGTGGTGAAAGCTCCTGTAGATTAAAATCTGGCTTCTTAGAGATGTCTTTCATCATCTTTTATCCACCAGCTGTTCCTTCTATACAGTGATGGTCTCCTCCTGTCACCCCCTTCCCCTGTAAATGTGACATGCTTCTCTAACAGTCGGCCCCTGTACTGCGAACTCTGTAGTGATGAGAGTTCCTGTAGGAAAAGTTCTGACTTCTCAAAAGTATCTTCCATTATCGTATGTCATCTGGCTGATATGCTTGGATATTGGTGGTCTCCTCCTGTCACTCTCTCATGTAGATGTCATTTTTGTCCCTCTCTATTGATCGCCTTTCCAGTGTGACCTCAGTAGTGGTGAGAGCTTCTGTAGATCCCAGGATGAAGATCTCCTTCTTGGAGATGCTTTTGCAGCAACTGGTGTCCTCTGGCTGATAGTCCTCAACATTGATGGCCCTACTCTCATCATCCTGTCATATAGATGTGAGGTGCCCCTCTCTCCAGTGATCACCTTTCCACTGAGACAACAGTAGTGGAGAGAGCTTCTGTAGATCACAGAAAGAAGTCCTGCTTCTTAAAGATACCTTCTATCAATTTGTGTCCTCTGGCTGATCTTCCTGAACATTGGAGGTCTCCTTCTGTTACCCTCTCAGATAGATGTGATTTGACCCTTTCTCTAATGTCACCCAAACACTGTGACCTCAGTAGTAGTGATAGCTTTCTGTAGAATTAAGTTTTGGCTTCTTAGAGTCATCTCCCAGTATCTTGTGCTCTACAGCTGATCTTCCTGGACATTGGTAATGTCCTAGCAAGATTCTCTTCAATGTACTCAGACATGGCACAGGTCTCAGACAGTGACAGGGGATAGAATCGACCACGAGGAGGTGAAGCACCAGGGATGAGGTCGATGGGACAGTCATATGGCCTATGAGGAGGTAGTGTCTCGGCCTCCTTATTGTCGAAGACATCCACAAATGACCAGTAAGGTACCAGCAAGCCAGGTACGGAAGTCGAGCAGGACGGATAGGAACTCTTGACGTAGACGAAGAAGAGAGGAGGCAGTTGAGGATGTGCGGCTGGGTTCATCAAAAACCCTGCGGAAGGCCGCAAAGAAAGCCTGAAGATTCGACACCAGGGGATCCCCCCTCTCCCATAGGGGACAACGCCTCTCCGGTGAGATGGGACATGATAAATGCCACTTTAGCCCAGTCAGAAGCAAATTGATGGGCCAAGAGCTCGAAGTGCAGCATGCACTGGTTGCGGAAGCCCCGACAGAGCACGCACCCTGGGCAGATGCAGCGAGGGAGTTGGAGGACACCAGACCGGGACCATGGCGGTGAGGGGATCGGAGTCTCTACCGGGCAGGAGGCCAAGACACCAACGCTACACTTTCAACTGAGACCTCCCATCCACAGGAACACTCTCTACCATGCCCTCCCATCTACAGTCACCCAATCTCTACAGAACCCTCTCATCTACATTCACCCACTATCTACAGAGCCTTCCCATCCACAGAACCCATTCAGTACAGAGCCCTGCCATCGACAGTCAGCCAATCTCTGCAGAGCCCGCCCATCTTCAGTCACTAACTCTCTGCAGAACCCTCCCATCTTCAGTCATCAACTCTCTGCAGAGCCCTCACATTTATGGTCACCCACAATCTTCAGAGCCCTCCATCTACAGTCACCCTCTCTACAGAGCCCTCTATCTACAGTCAGCCTTTCTACAGAGCCCTAAATATAAAGTCACCCTCTCTACAGAGCCCTATATCTACAGTCAGCCTCTCTACAGAGCCCTACATATAAAGTCACCCTCTCTACAGAGCCTTATATCTGCAGTCAGCCTCTCTACAGAGCCCTACAGATAAAGTCACCCTCCCTACAGAGCCCTCCATCTACAGTCACCCACTCTATACAGAGCCCTCCATCTACAGTCACCCACTCTATACAGAGCCTTCCATCTACAGTCACCCACTCTCTACAGAGCCCTCCATCTACAGTCACCCACTCTCTACACAGCCCTCCATCTACAGTCATCCACTCTATACAGAGCCCTCCATCTACAGTCATCCACTCTATACAGAGCCCTCCATCTACAGTCACCCATTCTCTACAGAGCCCTCCATCTACAGTCTCCCACTCTCTACAGAGCCTTCCATCTACAGTCACCCCCTCTCTACACAGCCCTCCATCTAAAGTCTCTCACTATACTCTAATCTCTGCAAGGCTATAGACTACGGTGGTGCTTTACCCAGAGAGCTGGGGACATTAAATATTAAATGATCCTTACACCTGCCGTGAACCATATATCCTGATATTTATTGCTTACCACACGTTTTATCAATCAGAAGTGACAGAACTGACATCATCGTATTCAGAGGATCCTTCATAGGGTTGTGGCGGGAAGAGCAAATTCTGTTGACCTAAAAGAGGAGTGACAGGATCACAACTTGTATAGAAGAATTTTCTGTGGTGGGGTAAGGGAAGAAGTGCAAAGACTATAATCAGCTTGATAGCCGCTGGTCTGCAGAGAGCGGTAAATGTGTTAATATATCTAGCGTCGGCATCCCTGCACGCTTCCCATCCTCCCCTCTCCCGGCAGGGTCGCCAACTCACTCACCAACCCGACCCTTGTCACGCGCATCCTCCACCTGCTGCTGCTTCCCGGGGTCTGCGCATGCCTGGCAGATACCTGGGCACTGCTCTGACGGCAACTGTGCGCGTAAATGGTCTCTTAAAGGGACAGTGCACACCATTCAAAAGTGTCCCCAGCCAAAGGCTGGGAGACACTTATTATTTGAGGCACCTACACCTGTTGGGAGGTGCCTGAGCAATGATTTAAGTCAGTCTGCTTGCTTGCTAGTTCTCAGGTCCCCTGTCTGTCAGTACCTGCCAGTACCCGCTAGTTCCCGCTTGTACCTGCTGTATCCGCTACTTCCTGCTAGTACCTGCCAGTGCCTACCAGTACCCGCTTGTTCTTGCTCATTCTTGCCTGTCCCGTGTCAGTCTGTATACTAGCCGTACCTGCCTGAACCTGCCATGCCAGATTGTATACGAGCTGTACCTGCCAGCACCTGCCTTGTCTTCTAGTATTCCTATGCCTGCCTGTACTTGTCAAAGTCTACCCATACCTGGCCGTTCCAACTACCTGCCCCATTGGGGGTCAGCTGCCGTGTGTCCAAGGTCTGTCCTGGAGTAGCACCTGGTTTCCATCTGGAGCCAAATGCAACCCCACCATCAGGGGCTCTGGTGAAGAGTCAGGTGTTCACCTAATCACGCCTCTCCAGGCTCTCCTCGGTCCACGGCACAGTGGTTCCACCACTATTCCCGTTACAATATAGATGTCTGTTAGTCTAAATCGTGCAATATACTAGAGTCTGTGATGTGAAGACTACATGAAGGGATTAGAGTTATAAGGAGGGCACAAGGGGTTGTCACATGGTAAGAGAAATTATCAGAACTTGTCTTTTTATTTGAACTTATCATAACCTCTTTATATGTATTAGAAAAACATAATGGGCACCACTCACGGTGTATGTAAAGAAGAGGGCTACAAACAAAGCCTCTATAACGCAGGGAAAAGCAAAAGGCAGCTGTACGGCATGGGCCTAGCACACTGAATAGTCATATAGCTTATCAGATAGATCAAGACAAATACGTCCCAGTGTCTTATCGGGCTGAAGATACTCCATGTGTATGTTCTCCCAGGCTGTAATAATAGGACTCCTGTTTTGTATAAAATATATATATTACATATAATATATATATATATATATATATATATATATATATATATATATATATATATATATATATATATATATATATAAATATAATTATTTATGACAAATGTTACAAAAAAGATTGAAAGATAAGAACTATCCAGGAATTATAGTGGAGCAAAAGTCTAGGATGAAGTCAGGATGATGGTCTAAAGAGAAAAGGAAAATCTATAGATGTGTGGAAAAAACAAGGGAACTTTTGGCTTATGGTTTGTTACTAGATATAATGGAAGCCCTAAGGAAATTAGTGAAACATCTTTAAAAAACCTGGACTAGAATTAGAAATGACCCATTCCTACAGAAGGAAGTTGGAGGAACTCCACACAAGAAATTTTAGGACGTCAAAAACAAGAAAAGATAAAATTGTTCCATCATACCCAAGACCTAAAGAGATCAAAAAGGATAAAAGGGGATCGTTAAAAAGTATAGGGGTGTAGAATGTGGCCAAAATCAATGTAAGAGCTGCAATATAATCACAAATAGGACAAAAAAATCAGTGTGAACACCCACTGGTGAAAAAACGGAGACTAAGATGAACTGAAATTGTGGCTGCAGATTTGTCATCTACGTGTTGAAGCGCCCATGTGTTGATAGGAAGGACAATCCTCACGGTGAGGGAAAGGATGAACAAACGCTCCGGCAGGAGGCAGAGACGCTGATCCCCTCACCGCCGCGGTTCCGGTCTGGCGTCCTCCGGCTCCCCTCCTGCGTACGCCTGAGGTGCGCGCAACGCGCGCAGTTCCCCGGGCACTGTACTTAGGGCGCACGCGCACGCTCCCTGCCTCTTAAAGGGGCCGCGCGCGCGCCATCCTAAAGAGTCCCTGGCCAATGGCCGGAGGACTGCCCTCATATAAGGCATCTCCTCCAATATGGAGGTGCCTGTGCAAGATTTTTGTTTGTGTGCTAACACTCTGCTCAGTCCTCAGGTTCCAGTGCCCGCCTGCCTGTCTATCAGCCGTGCCCGCCAGCCCGTCTATCAGCCGTGCCCGCCAGCCTGTCTATCAGCCGTGCCCGCCAGCCTGTCAATCAGCCATGCAAGCCTGCCTGCCTATCGGCCATGTCTGTCTAGCCACATCACCTGCCTGTCTACCAGCCGTGCTCATCTGCTGTGCCTGTCGGCCTCGGCCATCAGTCCTGTAGGAGTCACCTGCTCTCACACAAGGTCGGTCCCAGAGTGGCACCTGGTTCACCTTCCCAATCCCTCCTTGGTTCACAGAGTCGACTAAGCCGCCGTGTGGCCAGGGTCGGTCCGGGTAGGCACTTAGTTACGCCCCTCTGGTCCCTCCTTGTATCACAGCACAGAGGTTCCACCACCCGGATCCGTAACAGTATGATATAACACATGGCTTTATGAAGCACCCACAGTCTTTTCCTTAAACTGTACCATCAGAGTGATCCAGGTTTATTAAAGCTTACTGTCACGGGTGTGTCAGATGTGACAGACAGTAGCCCTGCAGTGGGTTGCAGAAGATCTCTTCGTTTGACATTACAGACACCTTCTTAGATGTTTCACTGTAGGACCCAGCGGCTACCTCCGTCCTGCTAATTGACACCCTGGCCTGGGTGTTTAAATAGTTTCACTTTGCAGCAGGAAGGTGTCGGTGATACTCACATGTTTCCTTGTGAATGCTTGGTGCTCTCAGACTGCTATCTTCCTCTGTGGTGCTAGGAGGAGGCTTGGAGTTATCTCTCTGATAAAGCTAAGCTACTTTCCCCTGTGTTTGTCTCCGCTGTTGTCTTTAGTCGTTAGTGAGGATCGACTAGTGCTCATCCCCCCTTCCCTATCCACGGCCAAGTGATAGGGAAATACAGGGTTTAGGTTCGCATGCGGCGATTGGTGAGGAACCACTATAGGGACATTAGTGGAGACAAGGTGATATCAGATCAGCCTAGGAGGACGCCACTCCCCCCTTTTCCTAGAGTCTGGGCTCCCTTTCCCCTTCCCTTTGTGTTGCACTTAGTCTTTCACACACCTTGCGTGACACTTACACCGATTGAGCAAAGTAATAAATACTTTAGTACTGAATGGTGAGTATGAGGCGCTAGAGGGGGTGAATTAGACTATGACTAAAGATTTATTCAGGCTTGTAGAACAGTAGGAAGTACTAGACCCTCCCCCCTCTATAGGCGGATTCTGTTTATTTCCTTTATTGGCCTGTGTCCTGTTAATTTGCATAACGTGTTCACAAGTCGTAATTGTAATTGACATTTTACTCTTGTGAGTTATGAGAGCATTAAAGAATGTCATCACTGCTGTATTGCGAGTGTATAATTCTCAGTCGGATACATTGGAATGAGTGGTTACCAGATACTGATGATGGAGGCGATGGGCGATCACCAGATACTGTGTTGATAGAGGCAACGGGCGGTCACCAGATACTGATGGGATTTATATTTCTCTTTTCTTCATTTGCTTAGCATTTTGTTAATTGATTAAACTCTTAACTAGTGATGGGCAGACCCGTGGATGTTCGGGTCTGGCGGTATTGGCCGAACATCCATTACAAGTTCAGTTAGGGTACCAAAACAGTACCCGAACCCCATTCATACAAATAAGTGGCCCAAACAACCGTGGTTTCCCACGCTGTCATCTGCGTGATAGAGCGGGAAACAGGGGCTCTGATCGGTGGTAAGATCATTACCACCAGTCAGAGTGCAGCGGGATCACACTGTCAGACGTCAGCGTGAGCCCGCAGCTGTGACTGTGACCAGCGGTAAAAAGCTTACTGCTGGTCAAAGACGTCGGCTGATGAGAGTACTACTCCCATCAGCCTACCTACGCCTGCTGTCACTGATAACAGCAACAGCAGGTACCGCTGATGGGAGTAGTAATCAGCTGGCACCTGTGCACAAAGTAAAGAAAAAGAGTTAAAATTAATAAATAAATATTGAAATAAAATTAAAAAACATAGTTATACTCACCTAAACCAAATCCCTGAAGCTCTTGTCCCCTGTAAAAAAAATCGAAAATAAAAACCACCATAATACTCACCTATCTGCTGTAATCAATACTGTCCCATGACGGTCCGGATCATTTGTATAGCAGTCACATCAGCTGATGTGACTGTTCTAACTGGCAGCTGGCTACACACTGACAGGAGTGTAATCGCTCCTGCAGTGTATAGCACTGAGCTGCCATGAGAGAGTTCACAGGAGTTCATCAGCTGATGAGCACTGGTGATCTCACTGACGGCACCGCCGCTGCGTGACAAAGTTCTCACGCAGCAGCGGTGCCTTAAGTGAGGTCGCCAGTGCTCATCAGACCCGGGTTCTCATGCAGCAGCGGTGCCATAGGTGAGGTCACCGGGACTGTCTCATGGCATCTCAGCACTATACACTGCCTGTGTTAGTGTGTAGCCAGCTGTCCTGTAGAACAGTCACATTAGTGACTGCTGATGTGACTGCTCTACAAGTCATCTGGAGATCGTCGTGGAACAGTATGGATTATTTGATCACTTCAGACAGGTGAGGGATATGATTGTTTTTTATTTTGTTTTTTTTTTACAGGTGACAATGGCTTCTGAGATTAGGTGTTAGGTGAGTAAAACTGTGTTTTTTATTTTTAAATAAATGAGTGTGGACTTTTATTTCAAATAAAGAATTTTTTACATGCTGTGTCTTTGTTTATGGAGTTAGTAATGGGGGTGTCTTATAGCCGCCTCTCCATTACTAATCCCTGGGCTTCATGCCAGCTGCCAATACAAGGCTAACATGAACCAAAACCCTATTATCCCACTCGTCACTGCACCAGGGCAAGTGGGGATAGCCAAGGCTGAGTGCCAGATTTGGTGCATCTTATTGATGTGACATTTCTGGGGTCACTGAGGGCTGATGTTAATAGCCTTAGAGGGGGCTAATATCCATGTCCCCTTCCCTGGCTATTAATATCAACCACCAGCTGTCTGTTTAGCCTTTGCTGGTTAGATTTTATAGGTGGACCCTACATCAATTTTGTTTTGGGGTCCCCCTGTAATCTAGCCAGTAAACACTAATCAAACAGCTGTGAGCAGTTATTAATAGCCAGGAAACATTTGGGCCTAATGGCTCCTTCCTAGGCTTTTAATATCAGCCCCCAGCTGTCTGTTTAGCCTTTGCTTGTTAGAATTTATAGGGGGACCCTACATCAATTTTTTCTGGGGTCCCCCTGTAAACCAGCCAGTAAACACTAATCAAACAGCTGTGAGCTTTTATTAATAGCCAGGGAACATTTTGGACTAATGGCCCCTTTCTGTGGCTAGTAATATCAGCCCCCAGCGGGCGACATTCCCTCTACTAGTTATGACTAATCGGCGGGAGCCTACGCTGTTTTTTTAGCTTAATTTTTATTTTACACATAATGTACACTGCGGGTGCTGACAACAACTCCCATCATTGTCACCTGGTCACGATGATCTCAGGGAGAACAGGTGACAATGACATGACCTGCACTCAGCACCCAGTGCCTGTCCCGCACTCGGCATTCCGGCATTCAGCAGTCCGGCACTAGAGCGTCCATGAGACCCGGTGGCTTGAACTTAGGTAACCTTTCACCAGAGTTCAAAGCCAACGGGTCTTCCGGCAGCTGCGAGGCCCGGAAACCTAATAGGAAACTTTGAGGGGCATTTTAAAGGGGTTATCCGGTCAAAACCGATAAGTCTGCAGTCACTCTTTGTTTCACACTCGGGACCGGAGGGGATGTATAAGTTATACATATCCCCGGACAGTGACTGCAGACTTATCGGTTTTGACCGAACAACCCCTTTAAGGTTACTGGCATTTCCAGCGGCTGGAGCACCTGGAGGCTGTGAATTAAGGTTACCTTGGGTGTGTATTTTGTACTTGTTAATAATAAAAAAAAAAACAGGAAAAAAAGGTGTGTGGTCCCCCGTAATTTTCATAATCAGCAGAGGGAAAGCTGACGGCTGGGGGCAATGTGCTGCAGAGAACGATGATCTTTTGTGCAGCACAAAAGTTCAATTTATCCAAACAAGCAAGTATTTTGCTTGTTGATTGGATGATTGGCAGTTTAGACTGTAAAATTACCGGGAAACACTTTCCTAGGAATCAATCCTTGTAATTACTGTATGCACTGCAAATGGACTACTTTGCTGCATTATTTCAACAGTACTGAAGATTATAAGGAAGTGCCGATACAGAGTAAAAATGAGTCTCATGGTGACACTTCATATGCACCCTTAGCTGTTGTATCCTCCCTCGGTGCTGTGCTCTGTACATTATCAAATACCTCAGCTATCCCCCCAACTCCAGTCATGAATATCTGAGAGTAACACAGATCACTGCCATACTTACCAACTTGTTGTCTGTAATTTTCATACCAGTTCTGCTCCTCTGAAGATGTGCTGGATGATGCCGCTGACCCTAGAAACGAAAATAGATGCGATACTGGTGAGAGGCAGGTGACCACCATGCCGAGCGGTGATGAGCAGGTGAACATGGAGCTGAGTGGTCAGGAGCAGGTGAACACGGTGCTGA